>NC_046154.1:109776263-110376263 GCF_011064425.1 Rattus rattus
TCTCTGTGTCCTGGAAAGAGCCAGTCCTCAGCCTCAGGGGAACATCTCAGTAAATAGACAGTAGAGCCTTTGTCCTCCAAAGCTTCTGAGACTTTGTGGTGAACCCTAAGGAAAGGACTGTATTTGATACTGCATTTGAAACTGTATTTGCTACTATGGGATAAGATTTGCATTACTGCTCAACATGACTGCTTAATGTCTTGGGCCCAAGGTTGGAGAGAGAGTCTGGCTCAGTGGTTAACAGCACTTGCTGCTCTTCTGGGGGGTGGGGTGTCTTAGGCTTGATTCTAGAACCCATATCAGGGATAAAATATAAAAATAAAATCTTTCTTTTTTTCTTTTCCTTTTTTCGGAGCTGGGGACCGAACCCAGGGCCTTGCGCTTGCTAGGCAAGCGCTCTACCACTGAGCCAAATCCCCAACCCCATAAAATCTTTCTTTAAGTGACCCGGGGCCATGAACGCCATGTTTAACCCAGCAGATCTCAAATGTGCTGCAGTGTTTAGTATGCATGAAGCTTTAGTGAGTGAACATTTATAAAATGGCGGTGCGTGTCTTTAACCCCAGCACTCAGAACACAGAGGAAGGCAGAGCTCTGTGAATTCAAGGGCATCCTCATCTACAAAGCAAGTTCCAGGCTAGTCTACCCAGAGCTACATGGTGAGATCTCCTCTCAAAACAAAAGGAAAGAAAGGTGGGAGGGAGGGAGGGGGGGGGAGGGAGGGAGGGAGGGTGGGTGGGCGGATGGACTCTGGGGTTCTTACCGAACATATAGGAAATACATGCATGTACTTTTCCTCCACTATCCCCTTAATTAACCTGTTCATTAAGGCTGGTTCCCAAGTCTTGAAACAGAAAATACAAGGGAAACATTTTGTTTTGCAGACTATTTGTTTACCATCCTATTACTATCCCGTGTCCAACTTCCTTACAATGATCCCCAAATCCTCTAACTTTTTAAAAGATTTATTTTTGTATGTGAGTGTTTTTCCTAAATGTCCGTATGTGCACCATATGTCTGCTTGGTGCCCATAAGAGTTCAGAAGAGGGCATCGGATCCCCTGGAACTGGAGTGACAGATAGTTGTGAGCACCGTGTAGATGCTGGGAACCGGACCTGAACCCAGGTCCTCTGCAGGAACAGCAAGTGCTCTAAACCACTAAGCCATCTCTCCAAACTTGTCCCACCCCCACCTATGTCCTTTTTTTTTTATTTTTTTTTTTTTTTTTTTAAGATTTATTTATTTATTTTGTATATGAGTACACTGTAGCTGTCTTCAGACACACCAGAAGAGGGCATCGGATCTCTTTACAGATGGTTGTGAGCCACCATGTGGTTGCTGGGATTTGAACTCAGGACCTCTGAAAGAGCAGTCGGTGCTCTTAACCACTGAGCCATCTCTCCAGCCCCACCTATGTCCTTTTAAAAGCATCTGGTTACTTTAAGAAAACAGGTTTCTTTTTTTCTTTCTTTCTACAATCTTCAGGCAGAAGATTGAGGGGTCAGGCTCCCCAGATCAGGCGGAGAAGAGGAAGCCTCCCTAAGAAAAGGGAGCCCTCCATTTTTCACTGAACTCAGGAAAGCTGTCCTGACATGGCGGACTACAATCTTAGTAGTGAGGTACAGCATTATATGTAAATTTACTTTGTTTTCTTTGCTCATTTGGTGATAAGGATCAAATCCAGGACCTTGACCATACTAAAAATACACACCATTGGCTAGCCATTCCCTCAGCTGAAGATGCCATTTCTTTGGTCCGTCAGCACCCAGAGTCCCTTACACAGACAGACATCTATGTAGATGTATGTTTTAGCATTTCACCGCTGTGAGCAGACACCATGACCAAGGCAACTCTTATAAGGACAGCATTTAATTGGGGCTGTCTTACAGGTTAGAGGTTCAGTCGATTATCAAGGTGGGAGCATGGCAACATCCAGGCAGGCATGGTGCAGGAGGAGCTGAGAGTTCTACATCTTCATCTGAAGGCTGCTAGTGGAAGACTGAATTCCAGGCAGCTAGGATGACAGTGTTAAGCCCACACCCACAGCGACACACCTATTCCAACCTCCATACCTCCAAATAGTGCCACTTTCTGGACCAAGCATATACAAACCATCACAATGCACATATCCCCTTCCCACTCTTCCTAGTATCAGTATGTCATAGGTTTGCAATCTCTTGACATCTGTTTCTTGTACTTTTGTTTTGCTTTCCAAATAGTAAGTGTGGTTAGAGATGTGGTTCAGTTGGTGTAGTGTTGGCCTAGCATGTCTGAGGGCCTGGGTATGATCCCTAGTACTGCATGAGGCTGTTGATAGAGCTTCCTGTAATCCCAGGGCTGGTAGGCAGAGAGGGAAATGTCTGGAACCTTCCAAAAAGATCCTCAGCTATACAGTAAGTCTGAGTATGTGAGACCCTGTCTTAAATACTAATAATCCCCTCCTCCTTTCTTCGATTTTGCTTTCCGTTTGTCCATCATTTCTTCATCCCAGAACCCTCTGACAGAAGAATACATCTCCTCTCAAGTCCTTCAAACATATTACAGATCAATCTTCTTTGAACCCCTACCCTAGCAATCAGGAGTTCTGCTGCAGTCTGGCCTAGTTGCTCTCCAGGCCATCTGCACAGCCTTTACACTAAGATCACCCCTCAATGTCTTACCCATAAATCTTTTCACTCATTTCCTGAGAGGAACGTCATCCTTTTCAAGGTTGGTCCCTGCGAAGAATAGCTTCCTAAGAACAACTAAATGAGAGCACATTTCTTAGGTTTTATGTATTTGAAAAAGTTTGATTCTGCCCCCATGCTTGATCATTTGGGAGAAGTGGTCCTCTCTATGTTGGGATTCACATCCCCTCAGAATGTCGAAGGCATTTTGCATTGTCTTCTAACTTCCAAGTTCAGTGATGATACTACCAAGGTTTTAATGCTTCACGTGAGACCGGTTTCTCTCCGGGAGGGTTTTAATGTTCATCTCGTTTCTGAACATTATGGTATAGGAATATTTCCAACTAGTATGCTGAACAGCTTATGTGCCCTCAGCCTAGAGATTCATGTTCCTCATCCATTACACTCTTGAAACTCTGAGATAATTCATTAGAGCACATTACGGCTAGGATCCTGAATGTCCCCCCAGAGACCTGTGTGTTGAAGGCTTGGTCCTCAGCCTGTGGTGCTATTAGGCAGTGGAATCCCAAGGGTAGGGCCCTGGTTGAAAGAAGGTAGATTCTGAGGGCATGCTCTTCAGAGGGTAATGTCCCTTGCCCTCCCTCCAGCTTCTGCTGACATGTCCTCTTGCTCTGATGCTTTGGTCACCCCAGGTCTAAAGCAAGCGATCAGGAACTGAAACCATGAGCCAAATGACCTTTCTTCTGTACAGGTGTGTTTTCTGTAAGCGTATGTTTTGTCACTGTGACAAGAACTAACGCACGCAAAGGGGCTCCTGTCTCCATGCCTCACAATTGCTTTTGTTACTACTCAGTCCTCAATGGCCCAGCTTGGCATGATAGAGTACACCTATAATGCCAGCAATTGGGAGGCTGAGGCAGGAGGGTCATGAGTTTGAGGCCAACTTGGACTATATAGTGAATTCTAGGCCCAGCTGGGGCTACATAAGGAAACCTGACTTTTAAAAAATATGAGAGAGGGCTGGAGAGATGGCTCAGTGGTTAAGAGCACTGACTGCTCTTCCAGAGGTCCTGAGTTCAAATCCCAGCAACCACATGGTGGCTCACAACCATCTGTAATGAGATCCGATGCCTTCTTCTGGTGTGTCTGAAGACAGCTAGAGTGTACTCATATACATGGAAATAATGAATAAATTTAAAAAAATATAAGAGAGAGAGAGAGAGAGAGAGAGAGAGAGAGAGAGAGAGAGAGAGAGAGAGACTCTGAGTGTAGACTTTGTGTGGAAAGCATGAATTATTAACCTAGAGGGAGTCACAAAGGGATGACTAATTTGACTAGGCTTAGAGAACCAGGACACTGTGACTCAGAGAACATTATAACTGAAGGACAGAAGAAGTAAAGGGACTATAGCCAGGTATCACCACACCAGTGCACAATACCAGCACTTGGAGGGCCGACAATGGACGATTAAGCGTCCAGGCCAGCCTGAGCTAGACTCTGTTTCAAAAACCATAGGTAGGTGGTAGGTACAGATCTGATACTAGTGAGATCTCGTAATCAAAGAAGAAAATATTAGCATCAGTATTTAAATGAATCACGTTGTACACCTATACATATTAAGAATAATTGAAACATGCTAACTTACTAGTAAAGCTAAACTCCAATGGTTTGCTCCTGAAACTCAAAATGATAATTACATCTTTTTAGATACTGCATTTATAGCAATGAGTCATCACCAATATTGAAACATGACTTGGCCGAACGCCAACATGAGCAGCTCCTTCAGAGTCTCTTGAAAGAGATGTCATTTGGCCTTTAGCTCTGCATGCCACCTTGTTGGTCTCTCTGTGCTCACTTGGATTTATGTTGTTGTGTGAGACAGGGTCTCATAGAATCCAGGCTGGTACTGAACTCGTCATGTAGCCAGGGATGATGTAAACTCGTGATTCTCCTGCTTTTGTCTCCCAAGTGGATAGGATTACAGGCATGTCCCACAATACCCAGCTCTTGTGGGTTTTTTTTTTTTAACTGATATAACAGAAAAATATGAATCTATTAGTTTATTTGTATTTATTGCTATTGGTGGGGGAGGGGTCTTCGTGCCACACTGCAACTGTGTAGGTCAGAGAGCAACTTTGTGGCATAGGTTGTCTCCTTTAACTTCACATGCTATGACAGGGATGGAACTCAAGTCGTTAGGGTTACAGCATCAGGCTGCAGGCACCTTCAACCACCAAGCCATCTCACTGGCCCTGGTTTTGTTTTCTGAGCTACTTTTCTCACAGGTTTTAGCTAATTAGGAGAAACGATTGAGCTGAATATTCTAAGACCAGGAAAATAAACAAGATTGGCAGGATGTGTTTTAATCCACAATCCTTAGTTAACCTGCTTTATTTTAATTTTTCTGTGACAGTAGAGACAGACTCCAGGCAATCACTTTACTACTTAAGTCAGTGGTTCTCAACCTCCCTAATGTTGCAGTCCTTTAAGACAGTACCTCATGTTGCGGTGACCCCAGCCATAAAATTATTTTTGTTGCTACTTCATAGCTGTAATTTTGCTACTGTTATGAATCGAATGTAAATATCCGTGTTTTCCAATGATCTTAGGTGACCTCTGTGAAGGGGTCGTTTGGCGTGCACACCCCCCACACCCCTGCCAACTACGCATAGGTTCAACACTGCTGACTTAAATCCTCAGCCACAGTCTCCTATGTTTGAAACAGGGTCTCTGATAGTACAAGCTGGCTGTAAACTTGCTGTCTAGTTCAAGCTGACTATAAACTCCTGACAGAAAAGTTCAAGTATCAGTAGCTGTTCAGTCCACAAGGCTGGACGTCTCAGTTGGTCCTCAGTATACAAAGGGATGTGTATACACGGTGAAGGGATGACCTTGCTAGCAAGGGGAGAGCAAGCAGGCAAAGAGCCAAAGCTTCTTCCTTGGCTATTCTTAGCTGTCAACCTGACTACATCTGGAAGGAACTACAATCCAAAAATGGTGGATCCCTGTGAGGGATCTCACCTATAGTTTCTGCTGGCTCTTCACCAGCTGTGGCAAGGCTCCTCTCCTCACAGGTTGCTGAATCGAATTCAATCCACAGATTGGAAGACTTGCTTGCTGATTCTTATTTCTGCTTTTTAGAAATAGTGTCATTCTTGCACTGTCTGACTTGGAACTCTATGTGCAGATTGGCTTGGTTTGGACATTTAGCACATCTCCTGTCTTTGCCTCCAAAGGACTAGAACTTGTGCCATGTGCCACCACACCTGACTATTAAAGATGTGAATGAATGGCTTTGTAAGAGCTTTTCCAGTTTTGGATCTGTTGATTCCCACTCATCCAATGGACGTGATCACCTACCATGAACTCTTACAAACATAAAAATCAGTAAAGTCCACAGAAATGATAAAGCCCAGCAATTAATCATGAGGAAATGTACAGTCAGCATGATCAACTTTGCTATCAGTCATAAAATGTTTTAGGCACTGTTTGCTATTACCTAGTTTAAGAATTATTGGGAAGAGGCCTGTAAGGCTAAGAGAGGAGTAAGGCTGTGGTTTCTAAAACTGTCAATTAACTGCCAGCCAGGGATGATGGCTCAGATCCCTAATGCCAGCATTTGGGAGGTGGGGGCAGTAAGATCAAGAGTTCAAGGTCATACTTGGTGTCTTAGGCAGGGTTCTCTAGAGTCACAGAACTTATGGGTAGTCCCTATATAGTAAGAGAATTGGTTGATGACTTACAGTCTGTAGTCCAACTCCCCAACAATGATCAGCAGCAGCTGTGAATGGAAGTCCAAGGATCTAGCAGTGGCTCAGTCCCACGAGGTAGGCAGGTAGGCAAAAAAAGAGACTCTTCCTTCTTCCAATGTCCTTAGGTAAATCTCCAGCAGAAGGTTTGTCCCAGATTAAAAATGTGTACCACCCTGCCTGAGTCTGGGACTTGCTCTGTCCCAGGTGACTTGAACTCAGAGATCTCCTTGCCTTAAACTCCTGGGACTAGAGACTTGGGTCTCCCAGCCTCAAGATCAGGATCAAAGGTGAACCTTCCAATTCTAGATTGTAGTTCATTCCAGATATAGTCAAGTTGACAACCAGGAATAGCCACTACACTTGGCTATATATTGAGTTTCAAGCTAGCTAGTCCCTCAAAGAACTGAAAATAAAACAAAACCAGTAACACAGTATGGCAGACAATATAGGTGATAATCATCAAAAAAAGCCGTGCTTTTTTATTTATTTTTTTTTGTTGTTGTTGTTGTTTTTCAAGACACTGTATAGCTCTGAACTCACTGTTGATCAGGTTGGTCTTGGACTCACAGAGATGCACCTGCCTGTCTCCTGAGTACTGGGATTAAAGTCATGTGCCACCACGCTGGGCTAAAGCTGTGTTTTTAAGGGAGGAAGTGCGTATCTTAGCACTGAGGCCAGAGCCTTTCCAGAATGCTTTTAACCAGAGTAGTGGGGAGGCCAAGGCAGGAAGATCTCCATGAGTTCAAGGCTAGTCTGGCTTACATAGTGAATTCTAGGCCAGGGAGGGCTGTATAGCAAGACTCTGCATAAAATAAAATTTAAAAAAAATGTTTACTTAAATTGTTACTAGAAGCTTTGAGGAGTCCCTTTTGGGGTGTCACATGCTCCGAGGGGGTTGAAAGGCATTAGACAGCTTCAGGGGAGAGTGAACAATCCCAGAGTGCCCAAGGAACCATGCTCATAGCCAGGATCTGAGAGTAAAAGAGAAGAAAAGGAAGTTACCAGAGGTCGTTTTCCTACCTGTGGCAAGAGGTAGATTCCATTCTTTTGACCAGGAGATAGCTTTCTCTCATCAGAGCCCAGATCAAGGGAACTGCAACACTCCCATTTCAGAAGAGGTAACCCCAAAATCATTTACCTGAAAGGTTGAATACTCCCTACTTTTCTCAAAGCTAGAGACTTGATTTTAAATGTTTACCATTAAGAATTACTGTGTGGGCTGGGAGTGGCTTTTTAGGAAGAAATAAGAAGTCAGAGCTCCCTTCTAGGATCTCTAGTCTGAGAACAAAGACATTCCCTACTGCTGGTCAAAGACAAAGGAACCCCATTCCCAGTCTCTAAACCTCCTAGCTCATCCCCATCTTCTATTCTCATCAGAGGGTAACTTGTGGTTTTGGTTATCTTTTAGGTGACTTACAGGGATGGGACTCAGACTGCCAGTTTATGTTGCAAGTACTTTAATTACTCCCTGATCCATCTAGATGCCCCGCTCTTTTTATTATTTTCAGACAGAGTCTCAATAAACTTCCCATACTCCAACTCAGCCTCTCCAGGAGCTAGTGTTACAAGTCTTGATCTTGCCATACCTAGACTGGAGTTCAGATTCTTCTGCTAATTTTCTAATGATTTGTGTGTGATTCTTTAGTTTCTGAATGCCTTGATTACTGTAAAATGTTAAAAAAAAAAAAATTCCTGGACAGTGGCGGCACGAGCATTTAATCCCAGCACTAGGGAGGGAGGCAGAGGCAGGTGGATCTCTGTGTTCAAGGCCAGCCCAGGCTACAGATTGAGTAAAGAGAGGACAGCCTGGGCTACACAAAGAGAAACACCATCTGGGGGGGGGGGAAGAAATGAAATAAATAAAACCCTAGTCATTAAAGAAATATGTTTCAAACAAGATGAATTACAGAATTAGTTCTGAGGTTATACTTATTTGGTAACTGGTGGCTACAGTTCTTTTCTGTATTAAACTGTGAGGAGAGAGTTCTGTTAACCCAGTTAACTAGAAAACTGTAGCAGAGCTGGTTTTCTAAGTATGGGACAAAGGCCAATTGGCTTGCAGTAGCATCAAGTATCAGGGGCAATGTGAGATCTTAAGGGCCTCCCAGATCTTTAACTATAAAAGCAGTTAAGAATTTTAAGGTCCATTTTCGGGATTATAGAGCACTTTTGGTAAACTGAGGAATCCATCAATAAACCTTTTTTTAATTTTCACCACCAGGGTTAACTGGCAGCATCAGAAAACTGAACGAGAAATCACATAGCCACACTTCAATGTAGGTTAAATGGAGGCAGATCTTCACCAGCGCTATGAAATAAATCCTTAGTTTTCTCCGAAATCTCTTAAATAATATGTTGAGCTGAAACTGAAAAACTACAAAGCAATCCTTTCTTGAGGTCAGCAGCTTCCTAGTTCCTCCACCGCCTCTCTCCTCCCTCCTCACTCGTCCCACCCCCAGGCCACCCCAAAGGATTGATGCAAGGGAGGTGAGGCCGAAGTCGAACTTCATTGTTCACGGGACACTCTCTCCAAGAGCCCGTTGGACGCGCCTGCGCAACGTGCGTTCTTTGTGAGGGGCTGCAGCAGGCTGCTTGTTTGTGCCTTGCCTCCGGGCGCGGAGGCGGGATCGAGGGAGTGGCCTGGCAGGCGCATTCGGATTGGACCGCCACAGAGAGGTGGACGGGCGCGGGGCGGGGCCTCGGGTAACAACACTAGCCGCGGTAGCCAGCGCTATTTGTTGCTGCGCCGCCTCGCCCGAGTCATGGTCCTTGCCCCGAACCTTCCAGCAGCAGCCTCCGCCGCCGCCCCGTGACGCCTGCTCCCCGTCGTCTGCCGAGCCCCGCGCCATGACTGTCGTCTCCGTTCCACAGCGAGATCTCGCTCTAGGCGGCCGCCTAGCGCCGCTTGGGTTCCTCGGGGCCCTCCCGATGGTGAGCCCGGCCCCGCCGCCCTTGCCGCGCCTTCCGGACCCGCGCGCTCTGCCACCCACCCTCTTCCTGCCGCACTTCCTCGGAGGGGACGGGCCGTGCCTGGCGCCCGCGCCTCGCACCGCTGCACCGTCCAGCTGCAGCTTGGTCCCGGCCGCTGCCCCACGGGCAGCGCCCAAGAAGCGGCGGAAGAAAAAGGTGCGGGCCAGCCCGGCCGGGCAGCTCCCAAGCCGCTTCCACCAGTTTCAGCAGCACCGGCCGAGCCTGGAGGGTGGCCGCAGCCCGGTGCCGGGGCCGATCGCAGCGCAGGAGGAGCGGGGTCCAGGGGCCACTGCCCTGCTATACAGACAGCCCCCACTCGCGAAGGAGGTAGGGCCGGTGGGGGCGGGGCGGCTGTTTACTCGGGAGGGAAGTTTCCGTGACGCTCGCTGGAGTCGTGGGGCGGAAGCAGGGAGGGGGAGGGGCTGGACGGCTGCGCTGGCTCCGCCCTCTGGCTCCGGAGCCAGCCAATGGGAGCAGCGGCTGTGGCCCAGCAACAGCCTGCATTTAGAAGGTTGGCGGCGATCCAGGGGGTTTCGGCGTTCGGGGCTCTGAGACCTGCGGAGGGCTGACGTCAGCCCGCTACGTGCGGCGCTCTGGGGCGCTCATGAAGGCGGTGCTGGGTGGGGGCGGAGGCGCAGGCGCCTTGCCCAGTGGGGCACCCGACCCGACCCACGCACGGCCTGACCCACTGAGTCTGACCCGGGATTTGGAAGTTGGCAAGAGTCTCTGTCTGATGCCCGACACCAGTGTTTCACAGTCCTTGTGCTGTGAGCGGTGCAGGCCGGCACGAGCTTTCCTCGCTGGAGGGGCTTCTGAGCAGTGCCCAGAATTGAGTTTTAGAAGTTATAAAATGGACATTGCAGTTAACTGATACGGATAAAATTTTGTCGGGGCTTAAAGGTTTGAGAGTTTTCTTACCAAAAACAAAACAAAACATCTTAACATACAATTTGAGGGATTCTTTGTTGATAATGACACAAAAAGCAGCCATTGTACTGAAATTGTATTTGATCAAGGTATGCCAGTGGAGAGGAATAAAAATTTAGATCCTGAGGTGGTTTTGTTTTTAGTTTTTCAGACAGGCGTTTGCATTACCTTGGAACTCACTGTGCATCGGAGAACATTGTTTTTTAAAGGCTACCGTTAGGGTGTGGATTTGTGTGACCTTGTACTTGCCTTCAGTTTTTGTGCAAGCGTTAGGGGGAGTGATCTAAGGGTAGAGTTTTCATCTGATGCCAATTCTGTAGATTATACTTTTGGCTAGGAAAGTTACTAGGGTGCAAAAGTTTTGGTCTGTTTGTTAGGAGTGGGCTGAGTTTATAAGATTAACCAAGTAGCCCAGGCTGGCCTAGAATTTACCTTTCTGCGTCTGCCTTTACAGGCCTTTTGGTTGAGTTTAGAAGATTGTCCATGAGGTTGTTGAATCTCAAAGGCAGACGAAAACGGTTTTTTCTAACCTATAGAGGACACTTGCTCCTTTCCCTTGTTTACAGTTAGAAAACATGGGGTTGGTTAGAGTTTTTAAAGCGATTTCTTACTGTATGTAAGTTTAGTGTATGCTGTAATTAAGAGCATCAGTTTCAATAGCAACGTAAGAGGCATGCCATTTGGACATCCAGTAGCAAGCACAGCCAGCACGTAAGTATTTAGTTAAAACTGGATTCAATTCTAGAGGAACTTAAGAGCAACTTGGCAAAATAGATCTAAAGATAATTTTTATCTTAAACTGTTCACTTTTGTGTTCTTTGTAGGTTTTAAAATCAAAGATGGGAAAATCGGAGAAAATTTCCCCTCCGCACAGCCAGCTTGCGCATGGTATACACTTGTGTGAACAACCAAAGATAAGCAGACAGAAAAGCAGATTTAACTTGCCACTAACCAAGGTCACCTCTGCAAAAAGGAATGAAAATGACTTTTGGCAAGATTCCGCTTCCTCTGATAGAATGCAGAAGCAGGAAAAAAAGCCTCTGAAAAATACTGAGAACATTAAGAATAACCATTTGAAGAAATCAGCATTTCTAACAGAAGGGAGCCAAAAGGAAAATTACGCCGGAGCCAAGTTCAGCGACCCACCGTCCCCTAGTGTCCTCCCAAAGCCTCCAAGTCACTGGATGGGAAGTACCACTGAGCATCCCAGCCAGAGCCGGGAGCTGATGGCAGTGCACTTGAAAACGCTCCTCAAAGTGCAGACCTAGGCTCCAGTCTGCAGTGTGTTAGACACAGATTCCCCGCATCTTCGGACTAAAGGAAGTGGATACGGCAGTGGAAACTTGCCGTATCGCAGCATCCGACACAATGAGCTTACGTCACACAAGCAGCTTGTATTATATTTTGTATTTTGTAAATACTGTATACCATGTATTATGTGTATATTGTTCATACTTGAGAGGTACATTATAGTTTTGTTATGAAAGTATGTATTTTCCCTGCGGATGTGGTGGGTGTTTTGTATATATACAGTGGAGATATTTTAAGTGGGTGCTAAGGCACGTGGAAGACTGTTTATTTGCACAGGTACTGACATTTTTTTAAGAACAGCTGTCAAATCTCAAAAGTGAAGATCTAAATGTGAACAGTTTACCTAATGTACTACTGAAACTGAAGTCTGGCACAGTCACTGTAAACATGGAGTTTGTGTTTCTCTAAATTGACTTGACTTTTAATCTGTAATTACTAGAAAGCTTCCTATTTTTACCAAACTTACTTCTGGATATCCGTATATTGCCATTATTGAAAAGATTTAAAACACCTCTAATTTTAAATACCAACAAAATTGGTTGTAATCAAATTTTAAATCAATAATAATAATTTGGCCTCCCCCCCTTTATGGTGGTCTTGGCTTTTTGTGTGTGACTGAATGAATGTGTAAGCAGGTGACTCTGTGGTTGGACTTGGAACATTTATCGTCTTTGTGTCTTCGACTGTGCTAAAATAGCAATCATGCTATGAAGTTTAGATGTGCTTAATTATTTTTTTTTTCTTTTCTTTTTTTCAGAGCTGGGGACCGAACCCAGGGCCTTGTGCTTGCTAGGCAAGCGCTCTACCACTGAGCTAAATGCCCAACCCCGTGCTTAATAATTATTAAGGTTAATAATTTAACCTACCTCTAAGAGAAAGAATTTCCCATCTTAGAAATGAATGTGAACACAGGTGAAGCTGGTTATTACAAAAAATTAAGACAGGATCTCGAGCTAGCTCAGCTGTGGAGTTGAGATAACCTAGAACTTCCGGTTCTGCCTCCAGTGCTGGGGTTGCTGGCGTACACCACCACCCCTGGTTTAAGTGGTGCTGGGGATAAACAGGGCTTGGCATGCTCGGCAAGCAAGCACCATGCCAACAGACGAGCTCTAGAGTATGTAATTCCTCGTCTTCATTGCCATTTGGAGATAGTTATTTCTGATCTTGATCTTGTTTCCTGCTCCAAGCAGGGCTGGCACTTTTGTAATCTGTTTGCCTGAGGAACCGGGGTCACAGGCAAACTCACACCTGATTTAGGATCTCCTTTTGTGTGAAGTGTCACTGCTTGACTTCCATTATGTGCATGTGAGTACAGTGCCCATAATCTCTCACAGACGTGGCCACAGGCCGTTCTGATCTGGGCAGCCTGTCAATTGAGATCCCCTCAGATAACCTCCGGTGGCTGCTCCACCTCAACCTCCTCAAACAGAATCTCCCCCAAGTTCTGTCAACAACCTCCGGATGGCATAGAGGGGCTTTGGCTGTCCACTTTGTCACATATCATCATTAATGTCTTCTGCACGCAGCCCTCACACACAAAAGTTATTTTTGTTTAGTTTTAAGCCACAGTCTCCCACGTTACTGTAGCCCAGGAGTTCGGGGTGACCCCTGCCTCAGCCTCCTAAATGTTGGGATTCTGGGCATGCATCACCACACCCAGCTCCGAAACACAGTCCTTTTGTGCTTGTGTGTAAGCCCTGGACAGTGAGCTCGGGCTTTGGGCATGAAAGTGGGCGTGCTACTATTGAGCTCTATACCAACCCCCATTTTGATTTTTCAGGTTGAGACAGGTCTTTCTACCAACAGCAGACAGCCATGAGTTTGTGGTCCTCCTGCCTCCCCAGTGTTGGGATGACAGCCATGGCCAGGATAGGCTGGGTGTATTAAATAGATCACGGAGGCTGGGAATACAGATCAGTGCTAAGAGTTCTTGCCTACCTTGCAAACACGAGGCCCTAGTTTCAATTTCCCACACTGAAAAACAAAAATTTAAAAACCACCAACTTCTTTGCCAGACATAGTGCTATGTGTTTTCATCTCCACGGTTTGAGGCCAAATGGGTTCCTTATCCAGACCTGCCTTAAACCCTTCCCTCACATACATACACACTATGAATTTTCAACATATATTTTCTATTTAAAATGGGTTTCTCAGCCATACTCTCATCCTGACTGAAAATGTACCTGCAAATGCTACAGGCAGCCCTCCAGAGCTGCTTGTGTATACACAGGTACTTGAGTTACAGAGAATTCCCCAAGACTGGACTCTGCTAGCCTGACTGTCAACAATGAATTATAGATGTGTTCTTGGCACTCTTGTGTTTGGGGAGGAAAGATAGCAAGTCAAAAATAGTTTCCTTAAGTTTTTAAAAGATCTTAGTTTTCATGTATGGGTTTTGCCTATATCTAATGTCTGTGCACCATGTGCAAGCCTGTTGCCCTCAGAGGCCAGAAAAGGGAGTCAGATCACCCTGGAGTTACAGATGTCTGTGAGCTGCCAGGTCGATGCTAGGAATTGAGTCTGTTCCTCTGGAGAAGCAGCCCTAACCACCACACCACCTCTCCAGCCCCTGGGTGTGTGTGAGTATGTGTATGCATGTGTGTGTATGTGTGTGTATGCATGTGTGTGTGTATATGTGTGTATGCATGTGTGTGTGTATAATGTGTGTATG
Organism: Rattus rattus; assembly: GCF_011064425.1. Classification (NCBI taxonomy): domain Eukaryota; kingdom Metazoa; phylum Chordata; class Mammalia; order Rodentia; family Muridae; genus Rattus; species Rattus rattus. The sequence continues at coordinate 109,790,522 of NC_046154.1, forward strand.
CATGTGTGTATATGTGTGTATGCATGTGTATATGTGTGTGTTTGCATGTGTATAATGTGTGTATGCATGTGTATATGTGTATGCATGTATGTGTATGCATGCATGTATGTGTGTATGCATATGTATGTGTGTGTCTGTGTGTGTGTTGCTGCTGTTTAACAGGTTCTCATTGTCCAAGCTGGCTTGGAACTGGTGGGCCTCCTACTTCTACTTCCTGATTTCTGGATTTCAGACATGCACCATGCCTGGTTATTTTCTGTTTTACTTTTTGTTTTTATAAGTAACAAAACTTCCTCTTGCATTTTGGTTTTTCAGATTTTTTTTTTTAAGTAATAAGACTTGTGTTTTACAGTTTTGTTTTTTTTTTCTTACTTGTTCATTTATTTCTTTATAGACGGGGACTCCTGTAGCCCACACTGACCTCAAACTCATGATTCTCCTGCCCCTGCCTTTCAGGTACTAGGACTGCTGGCTGTGCCACAATGCTCAGTTTTTCCCTTTCATAAACATTTTGGTGACTCTTGGTTATCTCCAACATATCTTTTTTTTTTTTTTCCGGAGCTGGGGACCGAACCCAGGGCCTTGCACTTGCTAGGCAAGTGCTCTACCACTGAGCTAAATCCCCAACCCCACCAACATATCTCAATATACTGTAGAGTACCTTCCTTAGCATGTGCAAGGCCTGAGTTTAATCCTTGCACATGCCTCCCCCCCCACCCCCAAGTCTGTGTGAGGGGCTTGAGGTATTCAAACAATAGATGGGGGGGTGGTAATGGTGGTATTTTTCACTGTTGTTGCACTTGTTTTTGTTTTTGTTTTGTTTTAATTCTTGCAATACAGTCTTGCTATGCACCCCATAGGCATGGGCCACACCCATGTGAGCAAGAAGATATTTTGATATTTGCTTGTAAACATGAAGTCATAGAGGGCTTTGGTTTTGATCAAGGTTGGATGTAACTGCTTATTTCTGTAATCCTTTGTACTCTGGAAGATGAGGCAGGAGATCAGGGCCTTCCTAGATGACATAACTGACTTAGAATTAGCAATAGCCCCTGCTAAACAAACAAACAAAAAATATGCTCAGTGGTTGTCTTAGTTAAGGTTTCACTGCTATGAATAGTCACCATGACCAATGCAACTCTTATAAGGACAGCATTTAATTGGGACTGGCTTACAGGTTCAGAGATTCAGTCCATTATCATCAAGGTAGGAGCATGACAGCATCAAGGCAGGCATGGAGCAAGAGGAGCTGAGAGTTTTACATCTTCATCTGAAGGCTGCTAGTAAAATATTGACTTCCAGGCTTAGGACAGGATCTTAAAACTCACACCTACAGTGATACACCTACTCTAACAAGGCCACACCTCTAAATAGTGTCACTCCCTTGGCCAACCATATTCAAACCCTGACAGTGGTACAATTGTTTCCTAACTTATACAAGACCCTAGGTTTATTTAGTACTACCCAAAACAAACTAACACACTCCCCCTCTCCCAAACCTTGGGCAAGTTACTGATAGGATTTTCTTGTTACAAAACAAGGGCTCACACTGGTTCTATACAAAGGTGAACAAATAAATCTTAGCCTTTAAATATTACGCTGCTTTTAAATGATAGAAGACACCAGTCTCAAGGAGAGTTGCCCTTCCTTTACCTTCTATAGCTTAGAGCCACTGTGCATTCAAACCAATATCCTTAAGCCTGTGTGTATTTTACTTTTGTTTTTGATTTTGAGTTTCACATTGCCCAGAAGAGCCTAAAATTCTGGAGGTAGCTGAAGATAACCTTGAACTATTGATTTTCCTGCCTTTGCCTCTCAAATGCTTGGATTATTGGCATGAGCCACTGTGATGCTCAGAATAAGAATAACTCCCGGAGCATCATATGCCTGAATGCTTGGTTATCAAGGGGTGGCACTAGCTGAGAAGGATTAGGAGGTGTGGCCTTCTTTGAGGAAGTATGTCACTGGGGTGGGCTTTGGGGTTTCAAAAGGCCAAGCCAGTCCCAGTGTCTCTCCCTGCTGCCTATGGATCCAGATGTAGAACTCTCAACTACGTCTTCAGCACCATGTCTGCCTGCCGACTTACATTCTCTTCATCAGGATAATAATCCTCCCTGTCTAGATGATCATGGACTGAACCTCTGAAACTGTAAGCAAGCCCCAAGTAAATGCTTTCCCTTGTAAGAGTTGCTGTGGTCATGATATCTCTTCACAGCAAGAGAGCTCTGAATACGATAGCCACCATGTCTGACCCCAAGATACAACCTATAATGAAGAATAAAGATATTCTAGGAGGCAACTTTCCATGATACACCACCAACTTTTGATGGCCCAAAGGCATTTAAAATTATTTAGTTGTGTACATGTACACCACAATGTGCTTCTGGAGGTCAGAGGACACATTTTTGGAGACAGTTCTCTTTATATGGGTCCCAGGTACTGAATTCAGGTCACCAGGCTTGCACACCAAGTACTTTACCCATTGAACCATCCTATTGCCCCCCATCCAGACCCCCAATGCATTTTCTCCCCAATTCAGTCCTTTGGTTTCCTCTAGACATTGTCTAAGTTTTAAGGTTATTTTTTGGTTGTTATTTTGTCTCATTTTGAGATAAGAGTTTTATTGTATAGCTCTGCCTGGCCTGGAACTCACAAAAGCTGCTTTTGCAAAAGACATAGCACAGTGCTCAGGGAAAGAATTCTAAGTAAACCTTCCCTCCGTCAGCTCTCTAGTTGTGACTGTGTGCCCTGTAACTTTTTTCATCTTAGCCTCTTTATTAGGAATCATATTATTTTATCATGTAGATATGGTTAAATATATGAATGAATAACTTAAAACTTGAAGAGAGCAGTTCCAAGCACACAGTAATGGTCAAAAATATAATTGAAAGAATCTCTTAGGAGACAATCCTCTAAGCATACCTATTAGCGATTGTTTAGCTGGTGACATGGCAGTCCAGAATTATGTTCATTAGGTTGAGGTGAGGAGAGTGTAGTGGTTTGGATAAGAATAACCCCTTGTGACCCAGCGAGAGACCTGTGCACCTTCCAGTTTCCATCTGTGCTGGGAACAGAGGCTCAGCTCTGGATCCAAACCCAAACAGCCCACATTCCAGGTGTAGCTCCGCTTGCCAGGTATTCTGACACATCCAGGATCACAGGATCACAGGCTCACAGGAAGGACAGGCTGCAGTCAGAGACAGGGAGGCCAGATAACTCCAGAGATAACCAGATGTCGAGAGGCAAGTGTAAGAACAAAAGCACCAGAAACCAATGTGACTTGGCAACATCAGAACCCAGTTCTGGATAACCCAACACACCTATAAAGCAAGATTCAGACTTAAATTCTCATTTCATAAAGATGATAGAGGACTTTAAGAAGAACATAAAATAAAAACAAAAACAAAACAAAACAAAACAACAACAACAAAAAACAAGCCTCCCTTAAAGAAAAACAGGAGAACATGAGTAAACAAGAAATAGCCCTTGAAGAGGAAACACACAAATCCCTTAAAGAAATACAAGAGAACACAATCAAATAGGTGAAGGAGTTGAACAAAACCATCCAGGATCTAAAAATGGAAATACAAACATTAAGGAAAACACAAAGGGAGAGAGCCCTGGAGATGGAAAACCTAGGAAAGAGAAAAGAGGTCACAGATGTAAACATCACCAACAGAATACAAGAGATAGAAGAGAGAAATTCAGTGGTAGAAGATACCATAAAAATCATCAACACAACAGTCAAGGAAAATAAAAAATCAAAAAGCTCCTATCTCAAAACATTCAAGAAATTTAGGACACAATGAAAAGATTGAACTTGAGAATAATAGATATAGAAGAGAGTGAATATTCCCAACTCAAGGGCCAGTAAACATCTACAACATAATTATAGAAGAAAACTTCCCTAACCTAAAGAAAGAAATGCCCATAAACATACAAGAAGCCTACAGAACACCAAACAGATGGGACCAGAAAAGAAATTCCTCTTGTCACATAATATTATTAAAAAACAAATGCACAGAACAAAGAAAGACTATTAAAAGCAGTAAGGGAAAACAGTTCAGTAATATATAAAGGCAGACCTATCAGAATTACACCAGATTTCTCAACAGAGACTCTAAAAGCCAGAAGATTCTGGGCAGATGTCATACAGAACCTAAGAGAACAAAAATGCCAGCCCAGGCTACTATACCTAGCAAAACTCGCAATTACCATACATGGAAAAAACAAGGTATTCCAAGACAAAAACCAAACTTAAACAATACCTTTCCATTAATATCTTTCCAGCCCTACAGAGGATAATAGAAGGAAAAGTCCAACACAAAGAGGGAAACTACATCCAAGAAAAAGCAAGAAATTAATCTTTTCAGAACAAACTCAAAAGAAGAGAAACACACAAACATAATTCCACTTATAACAACAAAAATAACAGGAACCAACAGTCATTGGTCCCTAATATCTCTCCACATTAATGGACTCAATTCCCTAATAAAAAGATAAAGGCTAACAGACTAGATACATAAACAGGACCCAGCATTTTGCTGCATACAGGAAACACACCTCAGTGATAAAGACAGACATTACCTCAAAGTAAAAGGAAAAAAAATTCCAAGCAAATGGTCCCAAGAAACAAGTTGGAGTAGCCATTCTAATATCCAACAAAACAGACTTTCAAATAAAAGGTATCAAAAATGATGGAGAAGAACACTACATACTCATCAAGGGAAAAACCCACCAAGAGGAACTCTTAATTCTGAACATCTATGCCTCAAAAGCAAGGCATTTGAAAAAGAAACTCAAAACACACATTGAACCTCACACAATAATAGTAGATTTCAACACCAAAGGAAAGATCATGGAAACAGAAACTAAACATAGATTCAGTGAGACTAAAAGAAGTTATGAACCAAATGGACTTAATAGATATCTACAGAACATTTCACCCTAAAACAAAACAATATACCTTCTTCTCAGCACCTCAGGGTACCTTTTCAAAAACTGACTATATACTCAGACATAAAACAAACCTCATCAGATCCAGAACATTAAATTATTGCCATGTATTCTATCGGACCACCATGGACTAAGGTTGGTCTTCAATAGCAACAAAAACAACAGAAGCTGGAGAGATGACTCAGCGGTTTAGAGCACCCGACTACTCTTCCAGAGGTCCTGAGTTCAATTCCCAGCAACCACATGGTGGCTCACAACCATCTGTAATGGGATCTGATGCCCTCTTCTGGTGTGTCTGAAGACAACTACAGTGTACTTATATATAATAAATGAATAAATCTTAAAAAAAAAAAAAAACAGAAGCCCACATATGCATGGAAGCTGAACAACTATCCACTCAATGGTAACTTGGTCAGGGAAGAAATAAAGAAATAAAAGACTTTTCAGAATTCAATGAAAATGAAGGCACAGCATATCCAAACTAACTGGACACAAGGAAAGCAGTGTTAAGAGGAAAACTCATAGCTCCAAGTGCCTCCATAAAAAAAAAAATTGGAGAGATCATACACTAGCAGCTTAGCAGCTCATCTGAAAGCTCTAGAACAAAAAGAAACAAATACACCCATGGCAGGAAATAACCAAACTCAGCTGAAACCAACCAGGTAGAAATAAAGAGCACTTACACAAAGAATCAACAAAACTAAGAGTTGGTTCTTTAAGAAAATTAACAAGATAGATAAACCCTTAGCTAGACTTACCAGAGGGCACAGAGATAATATCCAAAGTAATAAAACCAGGAAGGAAAAGGAGACATAACAACAGAAACAGGAAGTTAAAAAAAAATCAGATCCTACAACAAAAGTCTATACTCAACAAAACTGGAAAACCTGGATGAAATGGATGATTTTCTAGACAGATACCAGTTGCCAAAGTTAAATAAAGATCAAATAAACTATCTAAACAGCTCCATGACCCCCCCCCCGCCAAGGAAGTAGAAGTCTTCCGACCAAACACAGCGCAGGGCCAGATGATTTTAGTGCAGAATTCTACCAGACCTTCAAAGAAGATCTAATTCCAATATGCTTTAAACTATTCCATAAAACAGTAACAGAAAGAACACTACCCATTGCTTTTTATGAAGCCACAGTTACACTGATCTCTAAACCACAAAAAACCCAATAAAGAAAGAGAACTACAGATCAATTCCCCTTATGAATATTGATGCAAAAATACTCAACAAAATTCTCACAAACCAAATCCAAGAACACATCAAAACAATCATCCACCATGATCAATAGGCTCCCTCCCAAGCATGCAGGATTGGTTCAATGTAGGGAAATCCATCAATGTAATCCATCAATGTATATAAACAAACTCAAAGGAAAGAACCATGTCATCATCGTACCAGATGCTGAAAAAGCCTCTGACAAATACAACACCCATTCATGTTAAAAGTATTGGAGCGATCAGGAATTCAAGGTTCATACTTAAATATAATTAAAACAATATACAGCAAACCAATAGCCAACATCAAACTAAATGGAGAGAAACTCAAAGCAATCCCATTAAAATCAGGACAAGGCTGCTCACTCTTTCCTTACCTATTCAATATAGCACTCAAAGTCCTAGCCAGAGCAATTAGACAACAAAAGCAGGTCAATGGGATACAAATTGGAAAGGAGAAAGTCAAGGTACCACTATTTGCAGATATGATAGTATACATAAGTGACCATAAAAATTCTACCACAGAGTTCTTAGAGCTGATAAACAACTTCAGCAAACTGGTTGCATATAAAATTAACTCTAACAAATCAGTAACCTTCCTCTACTCAATTAATAAAAGGGCCGAGAAAGAAATTAGAGAAGCAACGCCCTTCAAAATAGTCGCAAATAATATAAAATCCCAAGCAAGTGAAAGATCTGTATGACAAGAACTTCAAATCCCTGAAGAAAGAAATCAGAGAAGACCTCAGAAGATTGCAAGATCTCCCATGCTCACAGATTGGCAGGATTAATATAGTAAAAATGACCATCTTACTGAAAGCAATCTACAAATTCAATGCAATCCCCATCAAAATTCCAACTCAATTCTCCATAGAGTTAGAAAGAGTAATTCTCAAATTCATTTGGAATAACAAAATCCTGGGATATCAAAAACTATTCTCAACAATAAAAGAACTTCTGGAGAAATCACCATCCCTGCCCTCAAGCTGTATTACAGAGCAGTAGCAATAAATAAATAAACAAACAAATAAACAAACAAACAAACAAATAACCCTGCATGGTATTGATACAGAAACAGACAGGTAGATCAGTGGAATAGAATTGAAGACCCAGAAATGAACCCACACACCTATGGTCACTTCACCTTTGACAAAGATGCTAAAACCATCCAGTAGAAAAAAGATAGCATTTTCAACAAATGGTGCTGGTTCAACTGGAGGTCAGCATGTAGAAGAATGCAAATTGATCCATTCTTATCTCCTTGTATAAAGCTCAAGTTAAGTGGATCAAGGACCTTCACATAACACCAGATACGCTGAATCTAATTGAAGAGAAAATAGGGAAGAGACTCAAATACTTGGGACATAGGGGAAATTTTCCTGAACAGAACACCAATGACTTATGCTCTAAGATCAACAATTAACAAATGGGACCTCATAAAATTGAAAAGCTTCTGTAAGGCAAAGGACACTGTTCAATAGGACAAAATGGCAACCCACAGATTGGGAAAAGATCTTTACTGACCCTACGTCTGATAGAGGGCTAATATCCAAAACATACAAAGAGCTCAAGAAATTAGACTCCAGAGAACCAAACAACCCTATTAATAAATGGGGTACAGAGCTAAACAGAGAATTCTCAACTGAGGAATATGGAATGGCTAAGAAGCACCTAAAAATGTTTAAAATCCTTAGTCATCAGGGAAATGCAAATCAAAACAACCCTGACATTTCACCTCACACCAGTGAGAATGGCTAAGATGAAAAACTCCGGCTGCTGGCGAGGATATGGAGAAAGAGGAACACTCCTCCATTGTTGGTGGGATTGCAGACTGGTATAACCATTCTGGAAATCAGTCTGGAGGTTCCTCAGAAAATTGGACATTGAATTACCTGAGCACCCAGCTATACCGCTCTTGGGCATATACCCAAAAGATGCCCCAACATACAACGAAGTCACATGCTCCACTATGTTCATAGCAGTCTTATTTATAATAGCCAGAAGCTGAAAAGAACTTAGATGTCCCTCAACTGAGGAATTGATACAGAAAATGTGGTACATTTACATAATGGAGTACTACTCAGCCATTAAAAACAATGACTTTATGAAATTCTTAGGCAAATGGATGGGACTAGAGAATATCCTGAGTGAGGTAACCCAGTCACAAAAAAATACATTGTGGGGGTTGGGGATTTAGCTCAGTGGTAGAGCGCTTGCCTAGCAAGCGGAGGCCCTGGGTTCGGTCCCCAGCTCTGAAAAAAAAGAAAAAAAAAATACATTGTATGTACTCACTAATAAGTGGATATTAGCCAAAAAGAAGATCGGAATAGGGGTTGGGGATTTAGCTCAGTGGTAGAGCGCTTGCCTAGCAAGCTAAGGCCCTGGGTTCGGTCCCCAGCTCCAAAAAAAAAAAAAAAAAAAAAAAAGCTAGGAATACCAAGATACAACTCACAGACCATATGAAACTCAAGAAGAAAGGCGATCATACCAAAGTGTGGGTGCTACAGTACTAATCAGTATGGGGGAAGAGAAAATCTTTGGGAACTAGAGGAGGAGAGGAAAAATGGGGCATGATTAAGTATGGGAGTAGACAGGCAAGATGTACAGAGGGTCAGGAAATTGAACAGAGGTGGGTACCAATGGAAGATGGGGAACTGGGGGTAGCCACCAGAAAGTCCCAGATGCCAGAAAAGCAGAGGCTCCCAGGACCCAATGGGAATGAAACTAGCTGAAATACCCAACAAAGGGGAGAGAGAACCTATAGAGACCATATCCAGAGGTTAGGCACAGCCCCCAGTTGAGGGATGGAACCACCCACCCTTCACAAAATTTTAACCTAGAATTGTTTCTGTCTAAAGGAAATACATGGACAAAGAGTGGAGCAGGGATGGAAGGAAAGGCCATCCAGAGACTGCCCCACCTGGGGTTCCACCCCATATGCAACCACCAAACCCAGACACTTGCTGATACCAAGAAGTGCTTGCTGGCAGGAGCCTGATATGGATGTCTCCTGAGAGGCTCTGTCAGAGCCTTACCGATACAGATGAGGATGCTTACAGCCAACCATCTGAGCATGGGGACTCCAATGAAAGAGTTAGGGGAAGGACTGAAGGAGCTGAAGGGGTTTCCAACCCCATAGGAAGAATAACAATATCAACCAACCAGACTCCCCAGAGTTCCCAGGGACTAAATCATCAACCAAGGAATACACATGAAGGGACCCATGGCTCCAACTGCATATGTAGCAGAGGATGGCCTTGTCTAGCATCAATGGGAGGGGAAGCCCTTCATCCTGTGAACTTGATGCCCCAGTGTAGAGGAATGCTAGGGCTGTGGGGCGGGAATAGATGGGTAGATGAGAACACTGTCTGAGGCAGGGGGGGGGGGAATGGGGGTGTTTGAGGGGAAACTGGGAAGGAGATAAGATCTGAAATGTAAATAAACAAAATAACCAATAAAAAATTAAAAAAAATACTCCTTTGCCCATTGGCTCATATATTTGAATGTTTGGTTCCCAGTTGGTGAACTATTTGGGAAGGATTAGGAGGTGTAGTCTTGTTAGAGGAGGTGTGTCACTGGGAGTAGGCTTGAGATTTCAAAAGCTCAAGCCAGGCTCAGCCTTGCTTTCTCTGCCTGTAACTTTCAGACCAGATGTGAACTCTCAGCCACTGTTCCAGTGCTGTGCTTGCCTGTTTATCTGCCTGCCTGCCTGCCTGCCTGCCTGCCTGCCTGCCTGCCTGCCTGCCTGCCTGCCTGCCTGCCTGCCTGCTGTTATGCTCCTCACCATCGTGGTTCTGGACTTAACCTCCGAAATGGTAAGCAAGCTCCAATTAAATGCTAACTTTTAAAATTTGCCTTGGTTATGGTGTTTTTTCACAGTGATAATTAACAATAACTAAGACAGAAGTTGGTACCAGGAGTGGGATATTGCTGTGACAGGTCATATTGGAGAAATGTGGAAGACCCTGGGACACAGGACTGGAAAAGTGGTTGAATATTGTAAGCAGGGCTTATCGGGCTATCCTAGTAGGAGCATGAAAGACTATAGTGCTAAGAGCAAGGTGGAGGTTTCAAGAAGTTTCAGAGAAGAATATTAGAGACCATTATTTTGATATTTTTGTCAGCAAATATGTCTGCTCTTTGTCCTTGCCCAAAAACATCTGCCTAAAAGTTTGGACTAATGTCATTGGCAGTGGACATTTCAAGACAGCCTAGTATTGACTATGTCATGTGGTTATTAATGATCACTCTTACACAGATCTACAGTGAAAAGGTTAAGTAGGGCAAAAAGATAAACAAAATGTACAGTTTGAAGAGAAAACAGACACCAGGAAATGTAGTGTTAGAGCCCAGTTCTGTGTTCAAATAGATGAGAAATTTAAAGAAAGGCCCGGGGCTACATGGAATCAGGGAAATGTAGCCCTCGGGGTAAGCTGCCACTCTTGGAAACAACTTCTGTCTTAGGTGGGGTTACAAAACCCATGACAAGGAACTTTTAAAAGAAAGCATTTAACTGGGGGCTTGCTTCAGTTTCACAGGGTGAGTCCATGACTATCATAGCAGGGATCATTGTGGCAAGCAGGCGGGCATGGTGCTGGAGAAGTAGCCAAGAGCTCACGTCTGATGTATGTGTTATGTTGAAGAGTTGGATGCAGGAGGATCAGGGAGCCAGCCAGTCCAAGGGAGAGAGACGCGTTGTACTCAGCAATGTGAAAGGAATGGGAGAGATACAGAAACATCTAATAAGCTTTTAGATATTGGGCCACAGACAAGCCAGGTTTGGAACTTGCCCTGCTGGTTTTTAGTTTTGGTTTGGTACAACATTTCCTTATTTTCCCCTTTCATCCATTTTGAAATGGTAATATATACCATGTGCCATTGTATGTTGGGAACATGTAATCTGTTTTTTGATTTTACAGGGGCTTACACATAAGAGATTGCCTTGGGACTCAGAAGAGATCTTAAGCTTTTAAACGGTGCTGAGACTGTGAAGGACTATGGGGACTTTTGAATTTGGACTAAATACATTTTTCATTATGATATGGCCAAGAGTCTATGGGGGTCAGGGAGTGGAATGTGGTGATCTGAATGAGAATCATTCAAAGGCTCATATATTTGAATGTTTGGTTCCCAACTGGTAGACTAGTTAGGGAGAATTAGGTGTGGCCTTGCTGAAGTAGGCATGTCACTGAGGATGAGCTCTGAGGTTTCTAAAGCCCAAGCTAGGCCCAGTCTTTGCAGCCCCTCTCTGCCTGCAACTTTCGGATGAGATGTGAGCTTGTAGCTACTGCGCCTTGCCTGCCTGTCTGCCTGCCACCATGCTCCCCACCATGATGATTATGGACCAACCTTCAGAAACTGTAAGCAAGCTCTCAATTAAATGCTTTCTTTTAAAAGTTGTCTTGGTTAAGCCAGGCATGGTGGCACATGTCTTTAATTCCGGCACTTGGCAGGCAAAAGTAGGCTGATCTCTTTTGGAGGCCAACATGATCTACACAGCAGGCTTCAGGACAGCCAGGACTACACAGAGAGACGCTCTTTCAAACAAACAAAACGTTGCTTTGGCCATGTGATTTGTCAGTGCAGTAGTAACCCTACTTAAGACAAAGAAAGACCAACACTAGTAGTGGGTGGTACTATCCCCTGAGTTAGGGTCTTAGACTCTATAAAACATGAGAAAACTAGCTGGGCACAGGCATTCATTCATTTCCTTCTGCTTCCTGACTTCGAGTGCCATGTTAACAAGGAGCTTCAATCTTCTGCCTCCATAATTCCTACCATGATGGACTGTGTCTTGATAAATCGCACCTCTCAAGAAATAGTAACAATAATTTAAGAGGCTGGCGAGATGGTCCGGTGGTTAACAGCATGGAATGCTCTTCTTGGGAACTCAGATTCAATTCCCAGCACCCATACGGTGGCTCGCAACCACATATAACTCAAGCTCCAGGGGTCTGACACCCTCTTCTGACCTTTGTGGTCACCTGGCATGCAAGGGGTGCACAGACATACATGCAGGCAAAACACCCATACATATAATACAAATTTAAAAAGTTATTTAAGCCACTATCATTCTGTATTTCCACCAGACTGAACAGTATTCTCCCCAGCATTAGGTACCCATGAGCCATTCTGCCTCCATCTTGGGTTTAAAAGCCATTTTAGAGTAAAGACAAACTAGGTTTAATTCTGTTTATGATTAAACCTTTGTTTCTCAAAGACTGGGCTGTGCCCCACATGTATCCTTAACACAAATGGCTCTGTGCTGCCTGCTCCAGGAAATGGCAACTGTATCTATGTTTCAGAAGGTTATTTTGACCATCTAGAACTACCTTGTAACCACTGCCTGTCGCTGTGACTGCCTTGTTATAAGCACCTTGCAACCATGTCTGTTTCAGGATGTTGTTATGAATAATTTGATGTGTTTATGTTCTGCCTCTGTAACCCTGCCTATTTGCCTGTCCAATCCCCCATTTGGAAATCCCCTACCCTTGATCTTTAAAAAGTCCTGTCTTCCTCAAGCCCAGTAATGATCTCTTGAACCCCACATTCAGGGGGAGATATTCCATGTACATGAATAAATTAATTAATTGCTTGCTTTACTTGGCCTTGATGGTTTGGGTCAGTGTTCTTTCTCCTAGAACCTTTAGGAAACAGCGCTACAATGAAAAACCATGGCAAACCTAAGCGAACAGTTTAAAATGTTTAGGAATGTATGAACTTTTTTTCCTAAGTGTTATAGAATGCTGTTATCTGGGCATGATGTGGCCAGTGCCATGTAGAAATCAGAGCAGGCATGGTTAATCCAAAGGACCCTCACAACCCACCGAGAGGCCACTAACATTCCCTGTAGAAAGGGAAGGAAGCCTCATGAGACAGGACATGGGACACAGGACATACTTGTTGGGGGAGGCTTTTGTTCCTCCCAACAAGTACCTTATAGCAGCCTGTAAGCTCTTCTGTAAGTAAGCCTAATTCAACTTGTCCCTTCACCAAGCTAGACTTGGGTAGAATATTATTATCAGTCTGTTGTTAGCATCCTTTCTGTGGCAAATAGAAGTTTGTTCAAATTCCCCAGGAAAAATCATGCACCTCTGAAATAATAATCCCCTGAGAAAATGATCTGTAACTGTAAAAGTATAGTTAACCCCTGCTCCTACAGTGCTGGACTGAAGGACCCAAGGCTTTATACATGCTAGTCATCACCGAAGACGACAGCATATACACATACACGTGTCAGGATAGCACGTCAAACTCTCCGTTATAATTGCTTTATTACAGAGGAACACCAGAGTGAACTTTCGAAATAAATAACTTTTGCTATGGTTAAATAGAGAAAATATATTCAGGGAGTATAATATACATCAATTTGTGGTACTTCTCCAAAGATCACCAATGTACAAATTATTTTGTAAAGTTGTTTCTCACATAGAGGATTTAAAATGCAAAGGAAAATGGAACTTTATATTTGAAATTAATAGAAGCGACATGGCTCCAAATACTGAAAATGTAAGACAAGTTTCTTAGGTATTCCAGGCATAAATATTAGCTGTAAGGACCGAGTGTGTTTCAGTAATGAGATCTACAGAGTAAATCTGTAAACATATCTCTTTGACAAGTATATGCAAACCATTTTTGATCACAGATCTACTAAAACTCTCTGAATGTAAACCTCAAACACATTGTGAAAGAAATTCTAAGTTACAACAATACAAAAGCAACAATTGTCAACAAAGTTATTTGGTTTAAAAAATGTAGAGTAAAAGTCAAATACCTTAAAGCTGTTTAATAGAGACCTTTTCTTTCTTTCTTTCTTTCTTTCTTTCTCTCTTTCTCTCTTTCTTTCTTTCTTTCTTTCTCTTTCTCATTCTTTCCTTCCTTTTCTCTCCTTCTTTCCCCTCTCTCTTTCGTGTGTGTGTGTGTGTGTGTGTGTGTGTGTGTGTGTGTGTCTGCATGTGCACACATACCATAGTACAAGTGTGGAAGCCAGAGAGAGTCTGCAGGAGTTACCCTTGAGGCTTCCATGAGTTTGCACTCAAGGTGCCCAGCTAGCTCTCAGGTTGCCAGGTTTGGATGGTGAGAGGGTGGCTGTCCCCACCAAGCCATCTCAGTAGCTAGTACTTCTTAATATACTGTACTGCGTTTAATTTTTAACAGACTTTTATATAATTAGGATACTGAACTAGAGCTCTAAAAAGAAAAATGCAGATGAAAATAGCTATATAGAAATAATGGTATAAATATGGATTTATACAAAATGTACTATACTTCAAATATGTAAGGCTTAACATGAGTTTTTGTGGATTCTGAGTGTTCCACACCATAATTTTTAGAGTACTCTCAAGCCATTCAAAATCTAGAACTTCTAAAATGGTTTTACTTCTCTTTTTTTAAAAAAAACAAAAAACAAAAAGCATTTATTTATTTTCCTTAGACAGGGTCTCATGTAGCCCAGTCCATGCTGGTTTTACCCCTTCTACCTCACCCTCCCAAGGGCTGGGGTCACAGGCATTTGCCCCAACACCTGGCTTTGTGTAACCCGATTAAACAAACATGGATAACAATCTCAAGTCAACTGGTCTGTGCTGTTGTATTCAAAAACAACGGAACGTTCTTTGAGTTCTCTTTTAAGCGTCTTTTAGCTATCTTTTAAACGACTGTGGAATCTTCATTTAAGTTTTACCTTTTGAGATTTCAGACTGCTGTAATTTGAACAAGTATCAACCAGGAATTGGCTCAGGCTTAAACAGAAGTCACAAGAAAGCCACTGATGTCAAAACAGCTTAAGTCTGGCCTATTCAGTTACACAGAGTCACGATTACTTTTTATGTGAAAAGTGCTTTAGGATAAAAATATTCTTGTAAAGGATATTATCGACAGTATTTAATATCTAAGTAGAATTTTTGCATTGGTTCTGTTTTACCAACATCTTTCGGAAAGTACCCCTCACTACCACGTGAACCAGGTACAGGCTATGCAAAGGCGACATTGCACACAGTGAGTGAGTTGTGGATGAGCCCTTAAATCGAGATAAAACATTTATTAACCAAAGCTAGGGCAATTTTATTCCTTGCACATGCCGGAAGTAACTAACACCGGTTCGCATTTCTACAAGCCTTGAAGAATTTTAACCACGATGAGGTGTGACGACTTGGAGCAGGGCTCTGTGGCTCTGCTGGAAGTTGCTGTTCACCAACTGTTTTTATGATGGTAGCTCCGGGATCTGGAGTGTGACCGGAAGTGAGAATGTTTCGTTGTCTGTGTCTTCGACCCCGAACTGGCGTACCCTCTGGGAGACTTGCATGGGGATCTTGCTATGGAGTCACAGTGCCGTCCGTGCGATCTGGGCTTTGCTCCCGAGACAGTCTGCTTTTGAGGCGAGCGTGACTGTGACTTTTCCATCGATTTGGACCTTTTGGGTAGCGACTTGGATCTTGATCGTCCTCTGGATCCAGAATTCCTTCGTGGTGTTCTTGACTGCCTCGCTGAGGTAGACTGCCTGGGTAGTGATTTGGAACGAGATTTAGACTGACTGTAAGAGGATCGCCTGTGTCGAGACCTGAAAGCATGCACACCATTAGAGCATGTACCGTATTCAAGACCGCAGGTTAAGACAGCACTTCCTGATGTGCTCTATGACACTCAACGTGTGCTGTGGTTTGAATATGAAATATACCCCACAGGGGGTGTCAAGATGGCTAAAACCACTTGCTGCTCTTCCCAGAGGATCTGGGTTTCCAGAGGATCCTAGCAGCCACGTGGTCGGTCACACAGTTCCAGAGAATTTTTTTTTTGGTTCTTTTTTTCGGAGCTGGGGACCGAACCCAGGGCCTTGCGCTTCCTAGGTAAGCGCTCTACCACTGAGCTAAATCCCCAGCCCCAATCTGGCACCTTTTGACCTCTGAAAGTATTGCATACACTTGAGTCACAGACAGACATACAGGTAAAAGATCCATATGGATAAAATGGGGGGAAAATCCTCCCCAGACTCAAGTACTGAGGGCCTGGTGGCCAGCTTAGGGGACTTGGAGGGTGTGACTAGATCCTCAGGGCTCTGACCGGACCAATGGATTAACCCCTTGATGGACTCTTAGGATATGGCATTATCAGGAGGAGGTGAAAGGTAGGGGGTGAGGTCTTCTTAGAGAAAGTGGGTCACTGGGGCTGCTTTGAAAGCTGCTGCTTCTTTCTTTCACCAGTTTGCTGGTGGTGCTCACCTTTGATCCGGGCACTCGGGAGGCAGAGGCAGGGGATCTCTGACACCAAGGCTAGTCTGGTCTACAGGGCAGGCGCCAGGACAGTTAGGGCTACACAGAGAAACCCTATCAAAGAAAAGTGAAAAAAGAAAGAAAGAAAGAAAGAAAGAAAGAAAGAAAGAAAGAAAGAAAGAAAGAAAGAAAGAAAGAAAGAAAGATAAATAGAAAGATGATGAAGGAAGGAGGGTGGGAGGGGAGGAAGGAGGGAGGGAGAAGCTCTTTTTGTTTGTTTTTGTTTCCTATCACCTATTCTCTCCCCCAGCTTATTGTCTACCATGAATTGAGCAGCTCTCACTATAAACTCCGTGCGCGATAGTGCCTCACCTCAGGCCCACAGCGATGGATCCAGCCTTTCATGGACTGGAGCTTCTGGAGCTGAGCAAGATAAATCTTTCCTGCCAAAGTTTATCATATGATGTGATGTCTGATTACCACATCGTGTTTTAATTAGTGGTTTATTCATGATACTTTTTTTTTCCAGGCAGCACTGGGGCCAGAACCCAGGTCTGTGTGCTTGCTCTGTGAATGCTCGACCAGCAAACTATACCTCTGGCCCTAAAATAAATAATTCTAACTTTACCATTCATACTCTTGGTTCAAACATAACAAGTCTGTAATATCTATTATACTAGAATATACGGTTCTATATTGTACACCTTAGTTCGGCAAAAAGCCCTGTATATTTAGACTAGGTTAAGCATATTCACATTCATTCATATATTCTCTCTCTCTCTCTCTCTCTCTCTCTCTCTCTCTCTCTCTCTCTCAAATGTCTTTTTGAGACAGGGTCTAATTTGTGACTCTCCTGTTCACCCTCCCAAGTGCTGGAATTACTGGCATGCACCCAACACCCAGCTGGGTTAAACAACTGCTAACAAGTTTAAAAATTGGAAGAAAATAAATTTATAAATAGGAAAAGAAAAGTTTACGGTTCATAAATAATGCCTGTAAGAGCAGTGACTGCTTATGATCCCGCATGATAGTGACAGCATTCTAAGAGGCCGAGGCAGGGGGATCTCAAGTTCCAGGCCTACAGACTGATGCTCTGTATCAAAAGACAAACAAAACCTTCCTCACGACGTCTATAATCTGAAGGCATTAGAGAGTGATCAACATAAGCAGGACTTGAGTTATAATCCTCAGAGTTCAAAGCTACCAAAGCAACAGGGACTTAAGAGAAAAATCCCAGAAATGGGTACATTGCAGACCAATTCCTAAGATGTGCCCACAAATTCTCCTGAAGTAACCAGCTGTTTAACTGTGTGTGTTTACGTGTGTGTGCATGCATGAGTGTGCATGAGTGAGCGTGTGTGTCCCAAGAGGGATAGAGGTATATGTTAGGGCAGGGGCTGAACGCATGTGCGAGCATGTGAGGCTAAAGGAGGGCATCGGGCGTCTTTGTCATTGCTCAATGGCGATTAACAGTCTCTATATTGTTAGTGCATAGGATACGACTCCAAGAGACCAGTAAAAAGAGAACAACAATTGAGAAATTCAAGAACTGAACTTAAAATTTAAAAGACATAGTGCTAGGGACAGAAACCAGGGTTGTGACTCCTAAAGGTTAAATAAAGGTGCCTGGCAACAGCCTAGGTTCCCCACCTCCCCCTGCCATGGTACTGGGGATTTAAACAAGGGATCTGTATACACTAGGCAAGTGCTTTACCAGCAGCTATTTTTTTTTTTTTTTTGGTAACTTTTGTTTTTAAACAGGGTCTCACTAAGTTGCCAAGCATGACAGGCCTTGAGTAGCTAAGATTACGGGGTGCATGCACTTGGGGCCAGATGTAGACACTGAGTGTCTTACTCTATGGCTTTCCCCTTTATTTTTTGAGACAGGGTTTCTCAGTGAATTCCGATCTCAATAACTGGCTGGCCTGGCTGGCCGGCAAGCTTCAGGGATATTCCTGCCTGCTTCCTCTAGCGCTGGGGTAGAGGCACAAGCCGGCAAGCTCAGCCTTTGCATGGTACTGGGGAAACCACCTGCCCGGCTCTATAATGCAATTGTGTCTTTCTTTTTCCTTTCCCTTCCTTTCTTCTTTTTGTTTGAGTTTTCAGCCTGGGACATTTGTGGCCCTGGCTAGTCTTGACCTCTATATGTAGCTGCTGGTGACCTCAGAGTCCTGAGACTCCTCCCACAACCTTTCCAGATGTTCAGATCATTCATTAAGATCAGAACCCCTGGGGCTGGGGATTTATCTCAGTGGTAGAGCGCTTGCCTAGCAAGCGCAAGGCCCTGAGTTCGGTCCCCAGCTGCGAAAAAAAGAAAAAAGAAGAAGAAGAAAAAAAAAATCAGAACCCCCTTTAAAACTCCACATGCCTGAAAAAGCTAAGGCATTAAACCATAAATATCTAAGAGAAGTTAGGCACGACGATTCAGTTCAATGACTTTCAATAGTATCACTGTTTAATTTCCACTTTGATTTAGTATTTTCTAGTAAAATAGACACCAATTGCTACGTAGAAAGATAGATAACCTGCAAACGTCTTTTCTTAACAAATTTACTCCCTTCTATATAATGAGCATAGCTGGAATTGGTTCATAATAATAATAATAATAATAATACATTATCAACATATAAGAATAAATTACAGAATAAAAGGCAAAGGTAGGTGGATCTCTGAGTTCAAGGCCACCCTGGTCTTACAGAGCGAGTTCCAGGACATTCAAGGCTTCACAGAGAAACCCTGTCTTGAAAAACAAAACAAACAAGCAAGCAAGAATAAATTGATTTAACTTTAGCCGGCCTCCTCCTTTTCATAAACAGCTGTATCACGTCTTTTGAGTTCACTGCCTTTCAGAAGTCAAAGGAGGAGATTCTGAATTATTGGGTTCCTTTAGGAACATTTCACTTGTCTAAAAGTCCTAAGTTTGTTTGTTGAGCATATGTTATTTTATGCATTTATTTAGGGGTGGGTCTTACTGTGAAGCCCCAGCTGGCCTTGACCTTAAGATCCTGCTCTTTGCATCCTTGACTGCTGGGGCCGCGGGACGTGTGGTATCCACCACATCCTGCTTCTGTTTTCACCACACTCGGGGAGGGGAGGTGTCTGTCATCTCTTTTGTGGACGTCTTTTCTTTGGGGAGAAGAGGCTGAGACAGCTCTAGATACGTAGCTCCTGCCTCCCAATACTGGGATTACGGTGTGCGCCACTGTGGTCGGCTTCATGGTATCTGTCTACTTAAAATTAAGTCGTAGTCCCCTGATACTTAAAACAAGCAACCGCTTAAAAGCACTGGAATATAGCCAATAGCTCCACGTTGGACAACAGTGAGCTAGCTGCGGTGCCCAGCACTTAGGAGGCAGAGGCTGAAGGATCTTTTCGAATTTGAGCCTGACTCGGGTTAAATAGTGTGTTCAAGGCCAGCCTGGATTGCATAGCACTTTAAAGAAGTTAGGGGGCAGTGGTGAACATCTGTAAACCCAGCACTAAGGCATGTCGTGGGGGTGAAGAACGGTAGATTCCAGTTCACTGGCCGGCCAGTCTGCTAAATGATAGCTTCAGTTTAAGTGAGAGACCCTGTTACTAAAAACTAAGGTACAGAGACTCAAGATAGACACCTCATAAACTAACCACACACATGCATTCACACCCACATGAATACATGTACACACACATGCACGAACATGTACTTATAACACACACAATCGAAATGACAATAGCAAGACCCTGTCTAAAGACAGAAAGCTTAAAAGGGAGGGGTATATAGTAGGGATATAAGAGAGTGCCTGCTACCATCGGCCCAGTCCTGAGTTCAACCCCAGTGTTCAGAAAAACAATATATGATAGAGAAAAACATGTCTTTCTACAAAAGATAGTTTATGCATATTAAACAAAATCACCCAAGAACCCGGCCCCTCCACCTCTCCAGTAGTTCTTTAAAACGCTTGCCAGACGGAGCAGAAAATGAGGCCGTCCACGTTTCTTTCCGTACTTACTCTTTCAGGCTATCGGAGCGCCTCCGGTCTCTTCCCCATGAGGAACTCCGGCTTCGAGATCTCCTCTGGCTGGGGCTTCTGGATCTCCTGTGGTCACTCGGGGAGCACAGGTGACGCTCTTTTGACTTCATTTGACCTGGTGCTAGAATATGAAGAACAAGGCTCCTAACAGTTCACTACCTGGAAACCGCGGTAGCTGCCACTCAGTCGGTATCATTTTCTGAAGAACTTTACATAAACGCTATTGTTGCTGACGCTCGTTCGGCTAAGTAAGCAAGGGCTAGTGGTCATTTACACTTACTTTTGCGGTCACCTTGCGCAAACTGTATCTCAATTTGCCGGCCACATACCCACTTCCTGTTGAGGTTGTAAAGTGCATCTTCGGCATCACGAACATCTTCAAACGTGATCAGTTGTTAAGGACACTTAGGACATCAGATAGTAAATAAAAATATTCCTAGGATATTATTTACATGTGAAATTAAGTCAATAAGGAAACCAAGTGGTGGCTTTAATATGAGTAACCAAAGAAGCTTTTATATCCTATTATGAAAACAAATGCCCTCTTGTGATTAGAAACATGAATACGAAAATAAACAGTAGACATAATTGGAAGCATGAGAAAACAATTAATCCCAAATTAGCTGGCGTTATAAGAGAATGTTTAGGGCTTCCTCCTGCTTTTCAGAATAAGGATCCATTAAGTTTTCCCTGAAAATATCCGCATGCAGAAGCTTTATTTTGCAGGTAAAAGTTCTATGGCATTAAAGTTCACTCATGAAATTCAGGAGAAATGACTCATAGAACTGCAACAGAAAAAGTAAACTAAGCCAACAGACTACTTTGGTCATTTAAGGATGGGGTCCACTTATAAACAATCCCTTCTGTGTGACTACTTGGGATGTGAGTATAAAGTACTGGGAAAACTGTTTGGGCTCAAAGAAACCAGAGACAAATGGCTAACAGAGGTGCCTATTAACATATCAAAGTGGAGGCTGGCGGCAGTCTCCGTATCACTGAGTATCAACTGCGGAGTCATCCGGCTGGGCTGCCTAGCCTACCCTAAAGTCTCGCTTCCTTTCCTTTCCTTTCCTTTCCTTTCCTTTCCTTTCCTTTCCTTTCCTTTCCTTTCCTTTCCTTTCCTTTCCTTTCCTTTCCTTTCCTTTCCTTTCCTTTCCTTTCCTTTTCCCTCTCCCCTCCCCTCCCCTCCCCTTCCCTCCTTTCCCTTCCCTTCCCTTCCCTTCACCCAACCTCTTTCCCCTATATAATCCAGCCATTTTGGCTCCATGCTGCCTTGGCCTCTTGGCTCCTGGTCCATCCCCAGCGACCTCCTCCCTGCCATGGCTCTGTTCAATCCGGACCTTCCAGATACCTCTGGCTGTTTTCTCTCTCAACTCTACAACCATACCTAGGAACACCTATGTTCATTTTCCATTCAAAAACAATCTGCAAACATCTGGACGTGTATACTGATTTGAAGTGCTCTGCTCAACGCCCTAATCTAAAGCATATGACTGCAAGCCTCACTATAATGGACAGTAGCTGTGTGAAAATGTAAATAGCTTAGTTCGGGAGGGTGTTCACAGGCCCCGCCCCCTCTCTCTGGGACAGGGTCTCATTTTGTAGCTCTGGCTGGCCCGGAGCTCCTTGTGTGAACCATGCTGTCACTGAACTCTTAGAGATCCCTCTGCTTTCCAAATGTTGGGATTAAAGGTATGAGTCACCATGCTGGGCCCTGTTTACTAGTTTCCTTAAAATAGCAAATAAACAAACAAGGAAACTCAAAAAAACTGCATATAAACGGGACCTGGCAATGACCCCAGCAACACTACACCTTGAACCTCCATCTTTAATTTTTAGGACTTGCAAAGTGCACTTTATAAGAGACGTAGAACCAATAAAAATCCATCTTGGGTTTGACTCCAGAACGCTATATAAATGTAAGAAAGTCGGTCTCAAAGATTGCTTTGTCCTTTGCTTGAAAAAGGCTTCATTCTTCCAGCTCTCACACCAGTGCCCACCGGCCTTCTTTACCGCTTGAACTTAGATACCTTTTGTCTGGACTGCTTGGCTTACGTTTAGCTAACGAGTAGATTCAAACTAGGGAGCACTCACCAGCTGCTGTGGACTGTCTTAGCTTTTCTGAGATAAAGAAACAAACACATTTAATTAGACAATGTTGATCTCATTCACTCCTGTGTGTGTGTGTGTGTGTGTGTGTGTGTATGGTGTGTGTGTGTGGTGAGTGTGTGGTGTGTGTGTGTGTGTATGGTGAGTGTGTGTGTATGTGTGTGTGTGTGGTGTGTGTGTATGATGAGTGTGTATGTGTGTGGTGAGTGTGTGTGTATGTGTGTGTGGTGAGTGTGTATGTGTGTGTGGTGTGTGTGTATGGTGTGTGTGTATGTGTGTGTATGTGTGTGTGGTGTGTGTGTGTATATGTGTGTGTATGGTGTGTGTGTGTGATGTGAGTGTGTGTGTGGTGTGTGTGTTGTGTGTGTATGATGGTGGGTGTGTGTGAGTGTGTGTGTGGTGTGTGTGTGTGTGTGTGTGGTGTGTGTGTGTGTATGTGTGTGGTGGTGTGTGTGTGTGTGTGTGTGTGTGAGTGTGTGTGTAGTGAGTGTGTGTGTGTGTATGGTGAGTGTGTGTGTGTGTGTGTGTGTGTGTGTGTGAGGTGTGTGTGTGTGGTGATGTGTGTATGTGGTGTGTGTGTGTATGGTGTGTGTGTGTGTGTGTGTGTGGTGAGTGTGTGTGTATTGTGTGTGTGTATGGTGAGTGTGTGTGTGTGTGTGTGTATGGTGAGTGTGTGTGTGTGTGTGTGTGTGTATATGTGTGTGTATGGTGTATGTGTGTGTGTATGTGAGTGTGTATGGTATGTGAGTGTGTATGTGTGTGTGGGGTGTGTGTGTGTGTGTGTGTGTGGGGTGTGTGTGTAGGGGTGGTGTGTGTGTGTGTGTGTGTGTGTGGGTGTTGTGTGGTGTGTGTGGTGTGGTGTGTGTGTGTGTGTGTGTGTGTGTGTGTGTGTGGTGTGGGTGTGGGTGAGTGTGTGTGTGTGTGTTTGGTGAGTATGTGTGTATGTGTGTGTGGTGTGTGTGTGTATATGTGTGTGTATGGTGAGTGTGTGTGTGAGGTGAGTGTGTGTGTGGTGTGTGTGTATGTGTGTATATGGTGGGTGTGTGTATGAGTGTGTGTGTGGTGAGTTTGTGATGAGTGTGTGTGTGTGTGTGTGTGTGTATGTGTGTGTGTGGTGAGTGTGTGTGGTGAGTATGTGTGTGTATATGCCCAGTGTGCAGTACATTTGCGTGCACATATAAAGTAAAGGATATTGAACATAAGCGAATCCTCTGGGGCGGCGACTGTAGAAGTCCAGCGGGATATAAACGTCTACTATGGGGCCATATCGGCCAAACTCACGGCGTAAGTCCTCAGGCCTGGAGCATTATAGAAGCAAGGCAAAGAAATATAAAAAGCTGGAATAAATACTTTGTCTACAGAAATCCAATTGAAACGTCCAAACAAAGTGTATGTTTGGGTCAGTGTGGGGCAAAGCTCAATGGGTAAGGGTATATGAGGCTGTAGCCGGCATTTGGCTACTTGGAGGGTTCTCTTTTCTTCCACCCTTCTCTGCCCTTTCAATCCACTAACACTAGATAAGAAAGGATAGAGGGGAAAGAGAAGAGATCCCTGAATAAAGTCAGGAGTCAGGAAGGGGGCGGGGTGACATTATTGTTAGACGAATTAATGATTAGAAACATCCAGATCCTTGGCACAAATATGATCTTAGCTATCAGGATATCTATTTTCTTCTTAATCTTGTTCCTTCTTTGTGCACAACTACTTAGCAAACTTCCACCACCAACAAACAGCCCACAACCCACCGCATCCCTCAGTGCCCTGGGATCCTCTGAAAAGTCCCCAGAATCCCAAACGGCAGACAATGGCAGAAGCTCTCTGCAGCTGGTAAAATCACACCTTAGCTAGAGCACGAGGCAAATCATAGTCAGCTACTGTGGACAGTCTGAAGCAGCCCCATATTCCACACCTGGGATTAAAACGAAAATGTCTTATATATCTATGTCTTTAAAAGAAACCAAAATTTCAAAATTGTCACTACATGAGGCTAAGCCTAAAGACCTGAGTTCAAAAGCTACATGGTGGAAAGAGAGAACCATCTCTTGCAAGTTGTCCCTTCATCTTCAAGCACGGAGCCAAGAAAGAGGAAGAGGAGAAACACAGAGAGAGGTGCACATAAATAAATGTAAAAAAAAAAAATTAAAAAGAAAGTGTATTGTCTAAACCTCCCTTATATAAGACTGTGTCTCATAACAATTACCCACATTTCTGTCTTTGGGGGTATGGTAGGGTAGAGGAACCAAGTCTTGCTCTGTAGACCAGGCTGGCATCGAACTCACAGATCTGCTTCAGTTCTCCAACTGCTAAGACTGCAGGGTACACCTCATGCCCACCTTCACCCACAGTTTTGAAAGGAAAAGAAAATCAAAACAAGACCACCCTCGGTCCTCTTGATCTCGGAGACCCTAATGCAGGAAGCGTGGATTAGCGACCTGGGCGTCTGTACTTTTTATAGGCATTTCAGGTGGTTGTTAAATTTAGTCAAGTTCTACAAGCCTGACCCAGCACATCGCCTTTAGAAGTTATTTCCATCACAGGCCCTGACGGTTTCGTTTACGAACACATTCGCTTGCCTCACCAGCACTTCATGTTTATTCTCATTTGTTTTCAGAGAGAGAGAGACAGAGAGAGAGAGAGAGAGAGAGAGAGAGAGAGAGAGAGAGAGAGAGAAAGGGGGGAAGGGGAGGGGAGGGGAGGGAGAGAGGGAGAGAAAGGAGGGAGAGGGGTAGGGAGAGGGGAGAGGAGAGAGAGGGAGGGAGAAGGGGAGGGGAGAGAGAGGGGGAGAGAGGGAGAGAGTAGACTAGTAAGGTTATAGGGAGGATGGGTAGGGAAGCCTGGGAGCTGGAGAATTTGGGAATGGAGGTGGGGAACCAGCTGTTTTCTGGATGTTCATTTAGACTGCCTTTAGGAGTTTCCTTTGTACCCAACATTAGCACCATTTGTCTTTGCAGAGCTGCAATTTAACTGAAGCACAACACGTTTAGCAGGGCTAGCGGGCAGCCATATACACAAGGATTTAATTCTCACCACTCTATGGCTGTTTGCAGACAGACTAACGTGTCTGTGAGATCGCTGAGCTAGCGAGTGATGGAGCTGGGATCAATCACTAGTCTCATTAATCTCCGTAGCATACAGCCTCGGGGGACTCACAGGGACTTGGCCTCAGGGTTCCGGGTCCAAGCATGGCCCAGAAGAAAGAAGTGTTTCAGAACAGCGCAGAGGAGGAAGACTCAAAAGTCTGTTCTGGCTACAGCAAATGGAAGGAAACTGCTGTCAGTAACAGAAGTCAGACATTAGAAAAGAGCTCGACGGGGCTGGGGATTTAGCTCAGCGGTAGAGCGCTTACCTAGGAAGCGCAAGGCCCTGGGTTCGGTCCCCAGCTCCAAAAAAAAAACCAAAAAAAAAAAAAAAAAAAAAAAAGAAAAGAGCTCGACGAACGAACCGAGGCAGAAGTGCTTCCTGGGGCAGGGCTGAGGAACGAGATATAACGTAGTATTCAGAAAGCCTGTGGTCATGTGAGTGATATTAACCGACTTCTCTGAGGACTAGACAATAACGTCTCTGATTTTCAATTAAATTTGTACAATTTAATTTAATATTATTGTATGTTTGTGCGTACGATGTGTGTCTGGGGGTCTGGGCATGCCAAAGCATCGTGTGGAGGTCAGAAGACAGCTTTTAAGACTTAGTTCTCTCTACACGGTGGGATCCCGGGTTCAAACTCAGGTGGTCAGGATTGCACATTGAGCGTTTTTTTTCTCTTGAGCCATCTTGATGGCCCAATCTATCAGTGGGCTAGCGGCTTAGGTAATAACATAGAGATTGATCTAACTTGACTAGAAATCTACTATCTGCCCTAGGCAGTGTCTACTTTATGGCACACTTTACTTAATATTGTTTGGCTGTCATCTCAAAGAGTCTATTAGCGTGACCACGTCTTTTTCCTTTCACTCCTTCGTTCAGTAGGTCAGAAGGAATGGGTTTTCTAAAAAGGACATCTGCCTCCTGTATACCTGAATGTCAGCCATCTCTTCCACAGCCCTAACCACAGACCATGGGGAACCCCACCATGAAACCCAGAGTGGCCCCAAGGCTGGAAACTGGCCTCAGCCAGCTGGTCTACCCGTTAGGTAACAGCAAGCCCAGTTGCAAACACCTGCTCAACAAAAATGAAGCCAGATATGCATACCAAGAAATGCCACAAACAACCTTACCCAGATGCCTCCATCCCACTGCAAATCACAAACACCACGAACAACCATGACAGCACGTCTCCCCCAGAAGCCTGCACCCCCGCTGTAATAGTCATTGATAAAGGCAACTTAGCTTGCCATAAGGTAAGAATTTAAATAGCAACTATAAATACGTCTGAGGTACTCCAAAGGATATGGATAAATGCCTGAAGTCCATGAAAAAAACTGCTGAATGAAAAGTAAGTACAGGGGCTGGAGAGATGGCCCAGTGGTTAAGGGCACTGACTGCTCTTCCAGAGGTCCTGAGTTCAATTCCCAGCACCCACATGGTGGCTCACAACCATCTGTAAAGAGATCCGATGCCCTCTTCTGGTGTATCTGAAGACTGCTACAGTGTACGTATATATAATAAATGAATAAATCTTTTAAAAAAAATTCTCAAGAAGTCAAACAAAGAGCTCAGAGATAAATATCACCAAAAGATTTGATCAAGTAGAAGGGAGAACATCAAGCCTTGAAGACAAGGTAAAGGAAATGGACAGCCAGTCAAGAAAATACTACATCTAAAATAAAACAACCAATAGCACAATATCCAGGGAATAATCTAGGTCACTATGAAAAGACCAAACCTACAAATTACAGATTCAGAAGACGGACAAGAAACCGGGTCAAAGGCACCAAAAGTATTTCAATGAAGCCACAGATGAAAACCTCCTCAACCCCTCAGCCTAAACAGGAGGTGCCTATCAAGGTACAAGAAACATAAAGAAGACCAAATAGACTCCAATAGGAAACTCCTCTCAACACATAACAATCAAAACACCAAATGTAAAGGACGTCTAAAAGGGGTACAAGCAGCTTCAAGGGAGAAAGATCAAGTCACAAATAAAGACAGGCCCATCAGAATTACAGCAATTTTTCTTAAGATTTTTTTTTTCAGTTTGATTGTTTTTTTGGAGACAAGGTTTCTTTGCTTAACCATCCTGGCTGTCCTGGAACTTGCTTTGTAGACCAAGATGGCCTTGAACTCACAGAGATCCACGTGCCTCTGCCTCCCAGGTGCTGAGATTAAAGATTATATATATATATATATATATATATATATATATATATGTGTGTGTGTGTGTGTGTGTGTGTGTGTGTGTGTGTATGTGTGTGTGTTTAATTTAATATGTAATATATTTAATATATATATAATATAATTTAATATATATTAAAATTTTCTTTGATATTATGTGCAGAGGTTGTGCAGAAGTGTTTTGCCTACATGTATGTAGGTGTGATGCTTATATGTCTGGTGCTCAGGGAAGCCGGAAGAGGTCTTCAGATCCTCTGAGACTGGAGTCACAGACAGTTGTGAGCCATCACATGGGTGCTGGGCACTGAACTCTGGTCACCTGGAAGAGTATCCAGAGCTCTTAACTGTTGAGCCATCTTTCTAGTCACCAGAGCTTGACTACTCAATGGAGGCCACAAAACCAGGAAGGACCTGAACCAGTGCTCTACAAGTTCTGAGAGGCCATGGTGCCAACCCAGCCCTCTATACACAGCAAAACCACGAGTTGTAATTAGTGGGGAGAAAGAACTATTTCCCGATAAACACAGATGTAAGGCATTTACAGTCAGTCAAGCAGCACTGTGAATGGTAACAGAAGGAATGCTTCAGCATGAAAGCATGATCAAACTCCAGAGAAGGCACATGGTCTAAGAAATCTAAGAAAGCACCACCATGATAACAAAACAAGAATTAATAACATTAATTAATTAATTGCTCATAACAACTCTCAGTATTAAAGGTCTCGGTCTCCCAATAAAAGCACACAGACTAATTGATCCTTCTTTGTACTGCGTCCGAAAAACCCACATCGTCTAGAGCAGACACCTCCATAGGGCAAAAGGATAGCTGGTATTCACAGGAAAACAGAATCAAGAAGCAACCAAGTGTAGATATTTTCATATCTGACAAAATAGACTTCAAACCAAAATTAGTCCTATCCGACCACCGAAGAGTAACGCTGTGTGTATACCTATGGTAATAGGAATGGCAGAAAGGACACGAACCCGTGGAGAATAAATGACACACTACCTAATGGAAGTTGAGTCAAGGGAGAAATCAGGGAAATGCGAAACTTCCCGGGATTAAGTGAAAACAAGCATACAGCATCTGTGGGGCGCAGCGAAGGTCGTCCTAAGAGGAAGATGGATGACACTAGGTGACTGCGTCCAAAAGATGGAGCGCTCGCTCACACATTAACGACATAATGATAAAGTTTAGAAAAGCAACATCAAGTGATGCTCAAAGTCGAAGATTTGCATTTCCACTGAAATCAGGACCAGGATAAGCGCCTCTCCACTCCTGCCCAGACACAAATGAAGATGATAAAAAGGATACAAACAGAAAAGGAAGAAGGTGAAATATCCTTGTTTGCCGATAATATGATTTATACATAAAAGACCCTAAATAGTCCACAGCCAACATCTACGGCCGATAAATGCATCTAGGGAAGTAGTAGGATGCAAAATTGCGTGAAAACCGGTAGCCTTCCTGCTGCAGACAACCAGCACACTGACTGAGAAATACGGGGGATGGGGAACAAAGGCAGATGTCTTGGGAGGCCTGGACAGTGGGGAAGTGGTTAAGGGCACTTGTTCTAACAGAGGACCTCGGTTCATCAGGCCCACACGGCAGCTTACAGTTGTCCATAACTCCAGTTCCAGGGCATCGGATGCCCTCTTTTGATCTCCTTGGGTACCAGGCATGCGCACGGCGCATACACATATATATAGGCAAAACGCTTGTACACATAAAATAAAATGAAATAAAAACTTAAAAACAAAAATCCTGGGATAGATCTAAGGGAGTGAAATACTATAAAACTTCAAGAAATTGAAGAAGATACTAGGAGAAAAGATCTTCTATGCCTATGGACCGGTTAATCAATATTGTAAAATGGCTATCCTATTAAAAGCCATCTACAGACTCACACAATCCCCAACACAGCTCCTCAAGGAATTGAACAACATATATCAAACTTTACATGGAAACCCGTAAAAACTTTTCAATTCTTAAAATTATTATTTTATGTGTGTGGGTGTTATGCCTGAATGCTGTCTGTGTGTCGTGTGCATCAGAGTGACAGCAGAGGCCAGAGGAGGGCATTGGAGCCCCTGGAACTGCAGTTACAGACGCTTGTGAGCAGTCAAGGGTGCTAGGAACTGAACCCGGGTCTCCTGGAAGAGCAAACATATTCTTAAATGCTGAGCCATCTCTCCAAACTCCTAAAGCAACCTTTAACAATAAAAGAACTCCCAAAGGCATCGCCGTTCCTGGTTTTTAACTTTTACTAGACAGCTACAGTAATAAAAACAGGGTGATATTGGCATCAAAGCAGATAAATGGAAAAGAATTGAGGGCCCAGATATTAAGTCCACCTAACTATAAATTCCTGATTTTTGACAAAGAGGCAAACAAAAACAAACAAAAAACTAGAGAAAAGACAGCATCTTCAACAAATGGTCCTGTTAAAACTGGATTTGCTGCATGTGGAAGAATGAAACTAGATCCATATCTAGTTGCAGATAAAACTCAACAAAGATCAAGGGTCTCAGTATAACACATTATACCCCGAGTCTTTCAGGGGAGAAGGTTGCAATGTGGTTGATCCTATAGGCATGGGAGGAGCCTTTCTGGACAGGACCGTAATAGCGGACATTAAGACCAACAACTGACAAATGAGATCTCATTACACAAAAAAGCTTCTATTCAGCACAGGACACCATCACTCCAGTGAAGAGGCAGCCTACGAAATGGAAAAAAAGATTTACTAACCACATGTCTAAGAGATGGTTAATATCTCCAATATACAAAGGACTAAAAAAAACCTATATATCAAGAAAACAAGTAACCCAATTAAAAATGGAGAGTAAACGAGGGTGGCTGAGAGATGAAACACCGACGGCTGAGTAACAGTTTAAGAAAGGTCCAATATCCTTAGCCATCGGGGAAATGCGAATTAGAATGGCTCTGAGACTTTATATCATACCAGCCAGAATGGCCAAGATTAAAAAAAAGAAGAAGAAGAAAGAAGAAGAAAGAAGAAGAAGAAGAAGAAGAAGAAGAAGAAGAAGAAGAAGAAGAAGAAGAAGAAGAAGAAGAAGAAGAAGAAGAAGAAGAAGAAGAAGACGACGACGACGACGACGACGACGACGACGACGACGACGACGACGACGACGACGACAGCTGTCAAGGACTCAAAGCAGGGGAACTCTTAGTCACGCTGACTGGAGTGCGAACTGTTGCAGCCACTCTGGAGATGAGTGTGGAGGTTCCTCTGGAAGCTGGGACTGATCGATCTCAAGATCTGGCTGTGCCACTCTTGGGCATATGAACAAAAGACCCTACACCCTACTGTGAAGCCCATGTTCAATACTTCTCTAGTCACAGTGACCAGGAAGCACAAACAGCCTACATGTCCACTAACTGATGAAAGGAGAAGGAATGTTATCTGACTGTTAAGAAAAATAAGATCAGAAGCTTCCTAACACACACACGCGCGCGCGCACGCACGCGCACACACACACACACACACACACACACACACACACACACACACACACACGAAGATCTAAATGAAATCACCAAATACTAAGGGAGACAGAGCTCCAGCTGGACATTTCTTGACACCAAATGAAACTTCTAGTACTGGGAATGAGTTATATCTGAATTAAAAAAAAATAAAATAAATAAAAAGGAAAGGAACATGACCACTCCTAGGTATGGTGGGGAAAGTTTATTGTTTATATGTGGGAGGGCATAGACAGTGACATCTGAGAGAACCAAGAGTAGACATGACCAGGCTGAGCTGTGCCAGGTGGGAGTTGGGGGAGGGGAAGGCAGAAGGGAGAGAGCAGAACCAGACGCAGCAGCCAGAAAGCCCCAAGAGCAACCCTGCCCTCTGTGCTGGAGATTTCAGGGTAGGGGGTGGGATGTGTCAGCCAGGAGGGCCCTGTAACAGGCAGGGACTGAGGGACGGCAGGGAGAATCTAGCAGCCAGTTCCACTGATATGTTATGTTGGCCCCTCAGACTTTTGACCCAGACTTAGATATTATTTATCTAAGTGAGTTGTTAACCAGAGGAATCTCATGGGAACCCCCAAACAACCCAGGCCAAGACTATGGGTTGCTTTCTGAAAACTGATAGCTAGGCCCCACTGCTGAAGGTAACACCCATACAACTCACTGAACATGGGGAAGTTGAGCTGGGGCCTACGTAGAGCCTATGTGCTAGTGTCTTTGGTTCAGGACGATCCTCTACATGCTACCAAAAGAGAAATGTAAACACCACGCTGCAAAACCCCTAATCTACAATGGCATCCCTGCCTGCAAGATCTGTAACGGTGCCATAGCTCGTGGGAGTAACCACCCAATAATCTGATCTGAGTTAAGGACCACTCCCTGACACTCCTTGAGTGACACAGAACCTGAGACCAGCTAGCCCAGGGATCTAGAGTCAAAATCAAATACTAGGACTCTAAAATAAAAAGGAAGAGGAGGAAAGGAAGAAAAAGAAAGGAACGAAGAAAGGAAGGAAGAAGGCAGGAAATGAAAAAGTAATGATAAAATGACGCCTATTGACATCCCTGCTGTATTTATAAGTCAGTGCTTCCCCTCATCATCAGAGAAGCTTCCTCCTGCAGCAGATAGGAACCCACAGCCAGACATCATGCAGAGAAAAAGAGACCTTGGATCACTTAGCCCTGAATGGGATGTGTGGTGGTTTGAATAGGGTTGGCCCCCAAAGACTAGTGTGTTTGGATGTTTGTCCCACAGGGAGTGACACAATTAGGAGGTGTGTCCTTGTTAGAATAGGTGTGACCTTGTTGGAGGAAGTGCTCCACTGTGGGGGTGGGCTTTGAGGTCCTGTGCTCAAGCTCCAACTAGGACAGAGGAGAGCCTCCTCCTGGTTGCCTACAGAAGATGGTCTCATCCTGGCTGCATTAGGATCAAGGTGTAGAACCCTCAGCTCCTTCTCCAGCACCTGGATGGTGCCATGCTTCCCACCACGATGATAAGGGACTGAACCTCCAAACCGTAAGCCAGCCCCAATGAAATGTTATCCTTTATAAAAGTTACCTTGGTCATGGTGTCTGTTCACAGCAACGAAACCCAAACCAAGACCGGACGGTTCTAAATCTCTCTCCTCGGGGCACTTGGAGGAGGAACTGGAAAGAGTGTAAGAACCAAAGAGGATGGAGAACACCAAGGAGACAAGTCTTTCTACATCAACGTGATCTATGCACACACGATCTCACGAAGACTGAGGCAGTAGGAATAGGGCCTGCATGGGTCTGCACCAGATGGGGTTCTAGGGCTGAAAGGAGACATGGACACATGTCCCATCTCTAACCCAGGAGCAGTTTCCAATTGGTAACCGCTGCGAATGAAAATTCAGTTTCCTCCAAGGAGTCTCACCGGGGAAAACAAACTACTCTAGTGGGTAGGCCTGATGCTCAGCAGTGCTCTACAGGTGGTCCTGTGTGTGTGTGTGTGTGTGTGTGTGTGTGTGTGTGTGTGTGTGTAAGCCACACACAATGGCTTCCAGTTTAGCGTTTGTATAGGATTCCTGAATATGCAAACACACGAGTCTCTGTTCCTTGTGCCTTCTCTTGGGCTCTTTTCCTTCTGTTTGTTTTGTCCAATTCCAATGTATTTGGTTTTATTTTATCTTCTTATATTTTATTATTCCACCTCTCATGACAGAAGCCTAGTAGCTTTCCAATGAGAGACAGTCAGGGGAGGGATCTGGATGGGAAAGGAGGTAGGGAGGAGCTGGAAGGAATAGAGAAGGAGGAAACCGTAAACACAATATATTATGTGAAGAAAAGAAATCTATTTTCAATAAGAGGAAAAAGAGATTAAAAGAAAGAGATTTTCCCATAAACAAATGGATTGGGAAACAATCATCCTGAGTGAGGTAATCCAGACCCATACAGCAAACGTTGGATGTTTTCTCTCATCGATGGAAACTAGCTTTTAGATGTGGGTAATTCACTTGGAATTCCAATGGAGGCTATGTAATTAGTCAGGAGCTATGGGGCAGGAGGGGGATTTTAAGGAAGGGAAATAGAGTATCATTTCATAAAGGAATAAAGGGGAAATGGAACAGGAAGGATTAAATGGGGAAGGGAGGGGCAGGGTGCAGGAGAGGATATGAGGAGGGATAATTAACACCAAAGGCTGTCTGACAAAGCTGCATGGAAAAACCTGCTTGCATATGTGTGCCCATAGGTACAACATGGCAAAATGCTGTAGACGCAGCCAACTGTGCTTTTATTAATTGGATCAAAGGTCTTGTAGTAGTTTAATGAGAATGGCCCCCACAGGCTTATATATTTGAATGTTTAGTTCCCAGTTGGTGGACTGTTTAAATAAGGATTAGGAGCCGAGGCTTTGTTGGAGGAGGTATGTCCCTGGGGGGCTGGGCTTTGAGTTTTCCAAAGCCCACACCAAGCCAAGTCTCACTATCTCTGCCTGGTGCTTGTGGGTCAGGATGGGAGCTCTCAGCTCCTGCTTCAGCACCATGCCTGCCTGCCTGCCTGCTGCCACGTTCCCCACCGTGATGATCATGGGCTAACCTCTGAAACTGTAAGTATGCTTTCAATTAAATGCTTTCTTTTATAGGATGCACTGGTCATTGTTTCTCTTCACTGCAATAGAACAGTAACCAAAATAGTCCTGCTCCATGACATGGAGCCCCTGGGCTTGCTGACCAGATAATCTAGCTGGATTAGTGAGCTCTGGGTTCAGTGAGAGACCTTGTCTAAAATGAATGAATGAATGCATGAATGAATGAATGAATGAATGTAGATAATAGTAGAGGAAGACACCTGACCCCCATCTTCACACACACCTGACCACCCTCATACCCCCTTATACACACATACACATCTGACCCCCCCATATATACACATGAACACCCCCATACACACACAGTTTTAAAAAACACATGAAGAAAATCAGACAAATAAATTTCTTTACAATCTCATTTTATTTTTCTTCTCTTCCTCCTATTTTCCTTCCTTCCTCTCTTTCTTTCTTTCTTTCTTTCTTTCTTTCTTTCTTTCTTTCTTTCTCTTGAGACAAGATATTTAAAGGT
The DNA here is from genome assembly GCF_011064425.1 of Rattus rattus. Lineage (NCBI taxonomy): Eukaryota > Metazoa > Chordata > Mammalia > Rodentia > Muridae > Rattus > Rattus rattus. The sequence continues at coordinate 109,825,378 of NC_046154.1, forward strand.
GTGGCATCATGTGCCTGTAAGGACAATCATGGAAAAAGACAGGGCCTCATGGAGCCCAAGCTGGCAATGAACTCTGGATCCCACTGACTCCCACGTGCTGGGATGTAGCACCACTCTGCTCCCAGTGTCATTATATAGTCATATATATTTTTTATACATTTAGTATATTATTAAATACACATTTAAAAATCAATTTCCATATACTTTAAATCATAGTGTATGTAGTTATTTTCTTCATAGGTGTACTGATATTTCAAAGCTGACAAAAGTGGCAAAGTAACATATTGTTAATTAACTAAGACAGACATTGTACAAATAATTGTTGACACAGGTTTTCTATGAGGGCTCTGTCACACCATTCACCTCCTATGCATGTTTAAGTAAGCTACTTTAACTGCTGTGGTGGTTTGACTATGCTTGACCCAGGGAGTAGCACTATTGGAAGGTGTGGCCTTGTTGGAGGAAGTGTGTCACTGTGGGGTGGGCTTGGAGACCCTCCTCCTAGCTCACTGGAAGACAGTCTTCTGTTTGCCTGCGGAACAACTCTCAGCTCCTCAGGTGCCATGCCTGCCTAGGCGCTGCCGTGCTTCCTGCCATGATGATAAAGGACTGGACCTGAGATCCAGTAAGCCAACCCCAATTAAGAGTTAAGAATTATAAGAGTTGTCTTGGTCACGGTGTCTGTTCACAACAATGGAAATCCTAACTAGAACGACCCTACAAGTCTTGGTTTCATATCTGTAAATGGGGTTAATAAAGAATATACAGACTCTAGACTGGATAAAGGGGCAGAGGGGTGTCATTCCACCACTCAGGAAGGACAGAAGCATCAGGAGTTCAATATTATCCTTGTCTGTATAGAGCGTTCCAGGCAGACCCGGGCTCCACGACTCCTTTTCTGAAAGCAGGCAAGCAAACAAACTCACGCCATATAGTCTCAGGAGGCTACGGCAGATGGATAGCCATGCATTTAAGTGCAGCCTACACCACATGATGAAATTCTACCTCCAAAAACTGAAATAAAATTCAACTGTACATACAGAGGGCTGGCTAGTTTTATGTCAACTTGACACAAGCTAGAGTCATCAGAGAGAAGGGAACCTCAACTGAGAAAATGCCTCCATCAGACTGGGCTGTGGGCCATTTATTTTAATCACTTAATTAGTGATTGATGTGGGAGAGCCAAGTCCACCGTGGATGGGGACACCCCTGGGCTGTTGGTCTTGGGTTCTACAAGAAAGCAGTCTGTGTAAGCCATGTGGAGCAAGCAAGTAAGCAGCACCCCTCCATGGCCTCTGCATCAGGTTCCTGCCTCTACGTTCCTGCCATGCTTGAGTTCCTGTCCTGACTTCCTTCAACGATGAACTGCGATGTAGATACGCTGCACACACCCTTTCCTCCCCAAGTTGTTTTGGTCATGGTCTTCTATCACAGCAATGGGAACCCTAACTAAGACATACAGGAGGGTGAAAACTCAATAAGGTAGTACATGTGAAGTTTCTAAAAAAAAAAAAAAATCGTATTTACTTTCTGCATGCGTGTATGTGTGTGGGTACACACGGCACATGTTCACGTGGGCGTCCAAGGATAACATGAAGGACTCAGCTCTGCTGCTTTCCTTGCCTTGGGGATTGAGCTGAGCTTGTCCGGCTTGGGCCACAGTGTTTTAACCTGCGGAGCCGCCTCCCTGGCTTATTCAAATGCCTTCACAAGGGATCTGTCGCACAGTGAATACTAACAGACTCTGTAAACTATCATTCTCTTAGTGCAGGACAATCTCAGTTCTGATCACCTCCCCAGTGGCAGGCTAAAAAGTGATGAAAGAACAGAAAACAGAATTAGTACCTCCCAACTATCAGTCTCTGCCCTCGGTGGAGGATTACCTGGACCCAAGGCTAGTAGTCGCATGAAGACATGTTTTTATTTGTCGTTACTTTACGGAAGCCAAGGCCCCTGCATTTAAGGCGAGCAATCGACTACTGAGCGACACCCCCCAGATAGGTTTTATTTAGTATGCACCATGTCTGAACATCTGAAAACCCTGTGAAATAGCCAATATTTTATACTTTCTAGATCTACAAAGGTGGGAATTCACACTATTCAGCGTAAGACGTCTTTATTTAGCTGTGGTGTGTGTGTGGATGTGGCTTATGTCAGAGGAGCAGTTGAGGGAGTTACTCCCTTCTTCCACTGTGTAGGTCCCAGTGGCAGAGCTCAGACCCTCAAGTTTACATCTTTACTCATGGAGACGACATCGTGCTGGCCTCTTCCGTAGCTAGTAATGCTAATGTTTTAAAATCCATTCAAGGCACACAAAAATCCAGGTTTCTGATATCTCTTGAAAGGGAGTTGAGGCAAGTTGCCGCTGGGTATGGGGGAGGGGTGGAACATGCTCATAATCACAGCCTTGGGGAGTAGCGGGGGAGGCTGAAGTAGGAAGAGGAAAAACCCAAGTCCTGGTTGGGCTACAAAACTGAATCAATGTCCCAGGAACTATAGCTGTGTAGGGAGCCCAGCATGTGCAGACTCTGGGCTTGATTCCCTAGAATTGAAAAGAAAAAGTGCCAACCTGACTTTCCATTAGATGGCGCGTGTTCATCTGTCACAGGCTGTACCGTTCTGTTATGCCTTCTAAGCTGGTCCCTCCACCCATCTGCACTACTCTGCCTAGCTCTTGTGGCCACTTGAATTGGCAATCTCTGGAGTTTCTTTCGAAAACACACTATGAAGACCCTGGGCTTACTGTTCAAGTTGTTTAACTGTTTTTTAGCCTATCTGAATATTAATTTTGCTTCCTATGTAATAATGTCCTGATAAACAGGCTAAGAGAAGAACCATACAACCCAGGCATCTTTTAAAATCCTATTAAGTCACAGTCTATAGGGGTGGCATGTATGTTTACAGTGATTAAAGTACTTAATTCTCCTAAAAGTAAATTATCAGCTTGGTGATGGGGCTCACCTGTAATCCCAGAACTTGGGAGGGAGGTGGAGGTACCAGGAACAGAAGTTTCAAGGTCATTTGCCTATGTAGGGAATTTGAGGCCAGCCTGGACTATATTCATTCTCTGATTCTCTGATTCATATTCATTCATTCATTCATTCTCTCTCTCTCTCTCTCTCTCTCTCTCTCTCTCTCTCTCTCTCTCTCTCTCTCTCTCTCTCTCTCTAAACACCTAACCAAAGCAAACACCAATTATGATTACCCCTGATAACTAACAAGTGAATAGCTGTGTACATTTGTGTCTGTGTAGGTCCAGGTAGCTCCTTAAAACCCTTGAGCTTCAACTTTTCCTTAAGTGGACAAGATTGCAGAACTAGAAAGGGGGATTAAATAATCCCAATGAAATGAAGGTGTCTATTAATGTCACCCCTCCCATTCTCTCTGGCTCCTATTAAAGGGAAACGTGCTATATGGAAAAGGGGGTATTTCTTCAGCTCTATGCCTGGTAACCATCTGGACAGAATTTTCAAAGAGGGATAGAGGAAATACAGACTTCTAGCATTAAAACGGCCTCCTTAACCATGATGAAGCCTAAGATTGTTCCCAGGACTCAACAAAAAACATATAAATCGAACTGACCAGTCTTTTGTATATTAAATTTGGGCCATAAGCACTGTCTGAACAGTGCAGAGGAAATTGCAAGGCCTAAGGTGCGCATCCTGAGGAGAAGACGGCCCCAGTTCCTCCGGAAGGTTAGTGGGCGGCGCCTGCAGAGCGCAGTGACACCAGGGCCAGGGCCAGCACTGCCACCACAGCCGGAGCCACCCAGCCCGCACCTTGACACCAGGCCAACACCTTGACATCACAACCGAGCCCCAGCACCTAACCCGCACCCCAAAAACCGAACACCCCGAGAGCCCGCCCCCCAAACCCGGACACCTGGCCAGCACTCCCAAAACCCGGCCAGCACCCCAACACAAGACCGGTACCCCGACACCCGGATGACACCCCGACAGCCTGCAGCTCGACACTCGGGGCAGCCGGGCGGCATCCACATCCAGACAGCTCCCCACTGCCCAGCCCGCACCCCGACACCCCGGCTCCCGGCCCGTACTCCCGCGGGGTCCCGTCTTCACTCACCTGGTGGCGTCTGCGACGTTCCTGACGAACAGGGAGGTGTTGGGGGGCCTGGTGTAGCGAGACATGCCGCTCGCGGCCCCGCTCCTAGCCGCCCGCCGCGCCCCCTCCCGGGCCGGCCGCGCAGCCGCAGACGCGGGCGGGGGGCGCGGGGCCTGCGCGGCCGCGCGAGCACAGACCTGGCCACTGCACCGGGCCTCTAGGGAATAGATCCGAAACCCCACCGCTGCGGGCCAGCTAGGTGCTCCGTAGGAAGACACGCCTCTCCCAAACAGGCCCAGAAAAGATCTCATGAAAAGGGCTTCAAAAGAGCCATGTGCAGGGACAGGGCGCCACTTGGGGCAAGCAAGCTTAGCCACAGCCTTCCCCCGAAGAGATCAACTCTATCCTCAGGGGAGAACGACTGAACACGGGGCATAGGAGAAGAACTGCTGCAGTTTAAGCATATGCGGTTTAAGCAGTAAAGGCCTCAAGACAATAACCAGGGTAAGCATCAAAGAAACCCGACAGGAGAGTAGGCTGGAGTCTTTTGTTTGCCTGCTTGTTTGCTCAGGCCTAGAATTCCTCTTGTAGTGAGCTCCAGTCAGGCTGGGTTTCCTAATAGGAAAATTGAGAGTAGTGTGTATTGGTCAGTGGGGCTGCTGTAACAATCCAGCACATTTGGTGGCTTAATAAAAGTCATCTTGTAAAGACTGGGGGGTGTGGCTCAATGGTGGAGTGGTTCTCTAGCATGCAGGAGGTACACTGCTCCAGTACCCGAGCAGAGAAGATGATGGCACCTGTAATCCCAGGACGGCAGGGGAGTAGGGGTGATGGCAGGAAGGTCAAAGATCATCTACTATGGAGGATTTGGAGGCCAGCCAGCTGAGACCTGTCATCACTGATAAATGCATAGATCTACTCTCACACTTTCCAGGTCTGTTTTGAAGCAGTTAAGTACTTCTTTTAGTACAACAGCTTTCTGTTTGAGGGTCTGAGGCAGGAACATTTTCAAGTGTAAACAATAATATTATACAAGGTTGGGTTTTAGGTGGGGACTGGAGAGAAGGCCCAGCAGTCAGGAGCGCTTGCTGCTCTTGACTGCTTTTGCAGTGGACCCAGGTTCCGTTCCCAGCATCCATGTGGTGGCTTACAGTTCCAGGGTGTCCAACACTCTCTTCTGGCCCCTGTGGGCTGCAAGGCACACAAGCAATGCACATGCAGGCAAAACACTTACACATACAATAAAAATAATAGTTCGGAAACAGGAGTAGTGCATTAAGCTTGGCCGGTGTCTGAAGCCGCTATGTTCAGTAACTACGCGTTACCAAAGCACTGTTTTGTTGAGTCATGCCTTCAGAGCATCAGGGGACACTACACAGAGGTCAGAGGTGTGTCAAGGAGTGTAATGAGCATAATGACTAGGAGGAAGACTCAGTACATACGAGTGCTTGCAATGCAGACATGAGTTCCTGAGTCAGAGTTCCCAGCACCCATGTGCAAAAAATCTAGGCATAGCCACACAGCTGTGACCCAGCATTGTGAGGTCAGAGACGGGTGAATCCCAGAAGCTCATTGGCCAGCAGTCCCTGGCGATATGGAGCGGTCCAAACCTTCAGGTTTAGTGAGGGAGATGTCTTAGTGGTTAAGAGCACTGACTGCTCTTCCAGAGGTCCTGAGTTCAATTCCCAGCAATCACATGGTGGCTCACAACCATCTGTAAGGAGATCTGATGCCCTCTTCTGGTGTGTCTGAAGACAGCTATGGTGTGTTTATATATAATAAATAAATAAATCTTTAAATAAAAAGTTAGCCTAGAGGGACAACCTGGTTAGGGAACTCTGCCTGAAAGTTTTTGGTCTGTTTCATGCTTTTTATTTTCTCCCCAAAACAGGACCTCTATTTTAAAAGTATTTTAAGATATTTTTGTCTTTTCTCATTTGGATACTATAATTATTTTTACCTTTTTCCCCCTTGGAGAGAGGGTCTCATTAGGTAGCATTGACTGGTTTAGTACTCATGGTTGTAAGCCCCAGGTAGGCTTGCAGTTGCAACAATCCTCCTGTATCAGCCTCTGTCCTGCTGCAATTACAGACACGCACCACCGTGCTTTTAAAAGGTTGTGATTGAAATCATGCCACAGAACTAGGATGTAGCTCCCTGGTAAAGCACTAGTGAGCATGAGGCCTTGGATTTGAATATCAACACTGAAACAGTTCACAAGGAGGAGGAAGGGGAGGGAGAAGGAGAAGGAAGAGGAGAAGGAGAAAATAAGAAATTACAGGTCTAGGGGCTGGAGGATGGCTCAGTGGTTAGAGCACTGACTGCTCTTCCAGAGGTCCTGAGTTCAAGTCCCAGAAACCACATGGTGGCTCACAGCCATCTGATGTGGGATCTGATGCCCTCTTCTGGTGTGTCTGAAGACAGCAACAGTGTACTTACATATATAAAATAAATAAATCCTTAGAAAAAGAAAAAAGAAAAATCAAGTTGTACTTGGTCCTGTGCATGTGCCTCAAAGCTTCTGTGGTAATTTGAAGAATTAAGGCTGCTAGTGAGAGGGCAGCCCTAAACTATCACAACCAGGTCATAATCTTGATGTGGAAGGTGATAGGGAAGCTTGGGTTCGTTTGCTGGCTTTGTTGCTGCTGGTGTAGTTGTTTGGTGCGTTTGGTGGCAGGGATTGAGCCTGAGGCCTTGTGATGCCAGTCAAATGCTCTACCACAGACCATATACCCAGCCGATAGGAGATTTATTCAGGAAGAATTGTAAATCCTCTTCCCTCTACTGTCACCCCACACTGTTTATAAAACAGCATTTCGTATCGCAGTTGGAGAATATACGATTACCTCTTTTATGAAGTTTTACACTTACGCTGTGGGAGGGAATATGTAAAGGTCCAGTCTGTGATAATCTAAGCAGGAGGGAAGGGCTAAGTCAATCTCTCTCAGAAGTCCAAGAGTCTATTGCTCAATGTGAACCGAACCGAGATCTTGAATGTGTTGGATGTGGGTGTTTTTCCTTAATTTTTCAGATTTTTAGTTGATTTACTGTATTTAAAATTACATCTGTGTGTGTGTGTGTGTGTGTGTGTGTGTGTGTGTGTGTACATTAGAAGTGCTTAACTTCCAGTTTTCTGCTTTGTGTGTTCATCTCCACTCTCCCACTTGCTTGCTCACCAAGGCCTGTTCTAGAAGCCACACCACCTGTCTTAAGAGACTTCGTCTCTCAGCCTCCCTTGCAGAGGTGTCAAATCGACAGTGTTCTGACCAGATACATGTGAGCAGACAGGCAACAGGTATGGAATAGCCCTGGAAGGGATTCTATTTAGCTTTTGTCTCATTGCCTGGTGTTTGGATTGGAGGCTGGAATTCTGTGAGTGTCTTGGACTCAAAAGGATTCCTTGAGGAAGAAATCACAGACCAGTGACAGCAGAATAGAAAAATACTACTTTGTCCCTGATGGCAGTAAACTTGTAGCTAGTGCTAGACATCTTTTTTGTAAAATTCTATCTTGCTAGATTATGTATTATGTGTTATTTTGGTTTTTGAGTAAATGTTACTGAATTTTGTCTGTCTGTCTATCTATCTATCTGTTTTTGAGACAAGGCCTCACTATGTAGCCTTGGCTGTCCTGGAACTGTGTAGAGCAGACTCACCTCAAAAGAACAGAGATCTCCCTGTTTCTGCCTTTTGTGTGCTGGCATTAAAGTTGTGTGCTACCCCACCTCTCCGTAGCTTTTCCTTGAGATGGGTGTTAGGTATGCAAGGAAGAGAGTCATTTGATGTTGTGGACTCTTGTGTTTCCTATGATTTATGCAGTGGTTGAGTCTCTGTTGGCCAAGGGTCCAGTGTCTACCAGAGCCGTCTTCCTTGCATACACAACTACTGACCACACTTATCTTTGCAATGTGTAGGCCGGGCAGATTCTCCCACATTCCTAGGATTCTCCAGTTTATACCTCCTGAAGTAGCTAATGAATTAGCTCGAGGGCTCCTCTCAGGTGTGTTGGGCATGTGGGAAACAGCCATGGTTCTGAAATCCAAATAGGTGGACTTGGATTCATACTTTTTTTTTAAAGATTATTTGTTTTATAAGTATACTGTAGCTGTCTTCAGACACACCACAAGAGGACATCGGATCCCCTTACAGTTGGTTGCAAGCCACCATGTGGTTGCTGGGAATTGAACTCAGGACCTCTGGAAGAGCAGCCATCTCTCCAGGCCTGGTTTCATACTTTCAGTACCTTTTAAGTATTAATCACCCTGTTGGAGGCATGCAGCCGAGGATGCCAAGCCACTCTTACAACCTCAGAATCCCTCAGTTGTCTTTCAGTGAGTCTCATGAATGACAGGTAGTGACACATCTCAGGCTCAGAATTATCAAGCTCCACATTAATGCCCTTTGATGAGCTCTGCTCTTGGACCCTGAGGCTGGGGGTCACTTTCCCCTGGAATGTCACTGCCTGCACCTAGCTCTTTCTTGCTTGTACTTTTAAACTTGTGAGCATTTAGCTCATGTGCTCTTCACAACCTCCTCCCGGAGCTGCCTGTCACCCTGGGTCTGAGGTAGGTTGAATTCAGTCTAACTGACTGGAGGCTCTTCCCTGATCTCAAACCCCTAGGGCAGCTCAGTTTCGAACAATAGATTTCATGTCAGGATGGCATCAGCCACAGCCCTCAGAGGTCTGGAAACTCCTCTCCATGACTGACTGTAGCGGTGAATTGGTTAACCCGCTTTGAGCTCCCTCCAAGTGGGTGATTAAGCCTCCAGCCACCCACCAGAGCTGTCTGGATTCCCAAATGAAAGAAACACACACGCCAGCTAATTTTGATATGCTTTGACTAGCTAATGATTGGGTACTTCTGAACCTCCCTGTGGGTAGCACACACTTCCCTCCTGTATTCCTGAGTCAACGTCTTTTAAAATCTATATTTCATCTCTGTTACCTCAGACATAATCAGGGGAGTGGCCCCTAGGGCCACTTTCCCAGAATCTTACATGTCGACAGGCCTTTAAGTCTGTTTTCCTTGCTCCTCCATCATGGTGCTTCTCCTCTGTTCTTCTCCTCCTTGGTCAGTTGTCTACATAACCTAAAAGTCTCACCTTTGTCTCCCTGTCCAGCCATTGGCTAGATGGCAATTCTTTATTACCAGTCAAAGCCAGCTAGGGGCAGGGAAAACTTTTGGGAGCCGAAGGAAGGACCATCCAGGCACTGCTCCAGTTGGGGATCCATCCTGTCTGCAGACACCAGAACTGACACTGGTGCCGTTGCCAAGAGGCACTTGCTGACAGGAACCTGGTGTGGCTGCTCCTTTGAAGGTTCCACCAGCAACTGACCAATGAAGATATGGATGCTTGGAGCCAACCATCAGACGGAGCTCAGGGACCCTGATGGGGGAGCTGGTGGAAGGACTGGAGGAGCTGAGGATTGCAACCCGTAGGGAGAACGACACCAGCTGGATGGACCACCCTGTGCTCCCAGGCACCAGATCTCCAACCAAGGAGTGTCCAGGGAGGGGTCCAAGGCTCCAGATACACAGGTAGCAGAGGATGGCCTTGTCTGACATCAATGGGAAGGGAGACCCTTGGTCCTGTGGAGGTTTGATGCTCCAGGGTAGGGGGATGCTGGAGGGGTGGGGCAGAGGAGGGCGGGTGGGGGAGCATCCTCATAAAGGCAAAGAGGAGGGAGGTGAGGGCAGTCGTGGGGAAAAAAAGAAAAAAAAAGACAAAGCATTACAACCATTTTTCAATATCTCAACCTTTCTATAGCAATAAAAAAAGGCTCTTCTATCAGATGTATATTGTGCATAAATGTAACAATTAATTTAGGTAAATTACAAAGTATGATATATAATTAACGTCCAGTCCATCATATTTGTCATTAGATAAAGTACCTGTCATCTATCCTGACTTAAAGAGCTTACAATTCTATATCTGAATTATGTTTAGATTTTAGCTTGCATTACCATCTGAAAACCATTCTTTCAAATCTATATCACCTCTATCAATGCTAAATAACTTGAGTTTGATTATGAGACTATAACTAGTCCTCAACCCTGTCAGAAGTCTGAGAACAAATTATTACCTGAATATGTATATGAAGCACAAAAACATAGCTTCCAAAATCTAAACAAATTGTAGAGAAAGCTGACTACTTGGACAGTCCCCTATTGCTGAAAATGTCAGAGTATCTGTCTTCAGCCTTCTGGCCCAGAACCATCTGACAGACCTTGAAATGAAGCAGGATCTATGAAGGACTGGTTTACTTTGTCTTAGCAAGGCTAAGCTGTCAACTATCCTGTATCCTGCCCTTTACTGGACAGTATTTTTTGTCTGTAGAGGAACAGGGCAATTTTTGTCAAGTGGCTATTTTGATAAGACTGGAGTAACTCCATATAGAGGTTTTGATGTTCAATTTCTTCTTTGAACCAAAAAGGGGGTATTGTTAGGAGTAGACATGTCTCTAGTCAAATGATCCTTAATAATGAATTAATATTAAATGTCATATTTTGTGGATTTGATGTTCTTGAAGACTATCTATGTAAAGTATATCTTGACTACTCTTAGCTATTTCTATTTGAATATTGTAGAAGGCGCCTTAATACAATTAGATCAGAATCTAATATAACCACGAGTTTATTCTCTGGTCCTTATCCTAAACAGTTTGTTATAGCAGTTATTAGAAGGACTGGGTCTAAGTCTTGCATTCTTAATTGAGTTGTGTAGGCACAATGCCTATGTAAGGATAACAATATTAATTTTGTATCAATATAAGAAATGTATACCAATGAAACCTTAAATCTGCCTCAATCTATAAATTCTGTACCAATTGAAAATTACAGCTTCAATTTGTATTATATAAAGATTTCTACTAATGTAAGATTGTGGCTATATAATGCTTTGTTTAAGAATAAATTTAGCAATCCATTCCATCTATTTCCTTCCTGTTCAAAGTCATGACCATTTCCAAATTACCCCTTCAAATGACAACCTATCCACAATTTATAAAATGGCCATAAACAGACATCCCAACCCAAGGGCAACCCCAGGATGACTCTCCATAGCTTCTTTCTGGTGAATAGGGGTAACGAAAATTCTTTAAAGGGGTGTGGAGGGGTAGGAAAATTAGAAAATTTGGTTAGCTTAGGAAAGCTAGCATCTGTTATCCAGACTCTGTATGCTTAGAGACTCAGGGCTTGACTGAAGTTCTAACTGGATCTGTCTGAAAGGTTAGATGAACCGAGTCCATAAGAAATCAGCAGCAGTGTCTGAAGCTGTTGTGGAGACAAGTCTCTGGACAGAGTCAGGAAGCAGGGGACTGTAACAGAAGGTCACTTCAGCATCCCTGAGGATGAATCTTGCCAGAGCTGTATATGAATCTCACAACCAAAATTTTACTACTATTAAGATACTCGTATGGATTGTGCAACGTACACAGATCAGTTAAGGATGAACTTTGTTCCTTCTTTGAGCAAGTGAAAGACATCTATCTTTTATGGTTTAATCTGATCAATAACCAATTGTGATAAATCTTCATTGGTGCCATATGCAGGAGGGCGTGAAGACTCGTAAGGATTCCAAAACCAACAAGATTTATTGTCTAAATGTAGGTGAAATTTTGGCTAGAGATGCTTTTTTGTCTAAGCCAGTTAGTGGGCTGTTCTTATGTCAAGGAATCAGCAGATTAAGTTACCATTCCTGCTTGATTTTTTTCTCAAATTTTTCTTTCCTGTTGCTAAGATATTCAGGGGGTCTTCCCCTGTCGTATCTGATCATATCATTCTGGAAGGAGTCCAAAGCTTTTTTTTCCTTTCCTGTCAACATAAATACAGAGACTCTCTCCCAAAATAGCATATCCTTGGTCCATTAACCAGAAATCATTAAAGGTATAGAGTGAATTAAATTAATAGCTTGACCTCTCCCAAAGGAATTTTAGTATCACAAATGCCACCAAACTTATAATCTTCATTTTGGTAATTGAAACAACTCGGAGCAATTAAAACATTCTCAACAAATGTCTGCTGAGATAGTGCTGCTCCACAATCTCCTGTTTTGTTCTTACACAACTAATTTTTAATAGTAAGATCAAGGTCTAAGTTTCTATTATCTGAGATAGATTAGGCTCCATATCCCCTGCTTTTTGACCTATAATTTAAGATCAAAACCATCAGTTATTTAGATATATAAATATATGTACATATTTAAATCCTCCCTTCTATGGAGAGTAATATCTCTGTGGGTACATATGTCTCCTTCTCTCTGTATAATTTGAATTAATGTAAAGTTTCTTTATCTGTCCGAGATACCTTTTTCTGTTTATCACCTGTTCTTTGACCTGTAATTTAAGATCAAAAGCCTCAATTATTTATTCATCTATGTATTTAATTTTAATTAAATTCCCTTTTACTTATTGTATAAGCCTATATCCAGGCTCTACTTTTGTCGTACCAGGCTGAACAATTCCAGAATTCCCATGTATGCCATGTTCAAAGGAATCTGAGTATTTGCCCTGGCATAGACCTTTTCAATTTTTCTTTAAAGCATTTTTTTTATTCAATCTCCCTTCTATCCTGTGTCTCTTTGTTTATCTGTCTGTGGGAGGCAGGGGGCTCCTATTGTCTGCCTCTCTCTGCCTTCCTCTGAGCAGCCAACCTGTCTCTTTGCATAGCAGGGGCTCCCAGCCCCTCTGAGCTCAAGCTCTTTGTATAGTTCTGAACTGCGGGAAGAAATCCCCATGTGGCTTGGGTAAAATCTGTAGACTGCTAGGAAGCCAATTCTCCCCCCTCCGCCTAATTTTATATCATGGTGTGTGTGTATCCCATCTGAGAATCTCTAAATAATTTTAAATAATGAGTTCTATATTTCATCTCTGGTGTCCCAAACATAATCAGGGGAGTGGCCTGAAATCTTACATGTTGGTAGACCTTTAAGTCTGTTTTCCTTGCTACCCCATTATGATGATTCTCCTCTGTTCTCTCCCCCCTCCCCGCCCCAGTCCCTTGTCTGAGTAATCTAAAAGTCCCGCCTCCATCTCCCGCCCAGCCATTGGCTGTATGGCAACTCTTTATTACTAACCAAAGCCAGCTGGGGACAGGGACCCTCAACATCTGGAAGCACAGCTTTTGGGAGCTAAATTAAGACAAAGTGTTAGAACCATTTCCCAACAGCTGACCCATCCTGCTGGAGGAGTCAGGCTTGTCTTACAGCTTGGACTGTCATTCTCCTTCCACTAGGACTGCCAGGTGCATCTTTTGGATAAAGTTTCTGCTCTCCTCCTGTCCTGGAGAGCCACACTGGGGTTGTGCTCAGCTCAGTTTTCTCCTTGCTGGTGCATTGCCCGCTAAATGTCAAACTTGCCAGCTGTCCTGTCACTTCTGTGGGTTTCCTAAAGCTTTCTGTCTCTTCCTCTTTTTGGCATAGAGTCCATTTTTTTTTCCCCCTGATACTGGCATTTCTTCTCTGGTGGGTCACATGGAGGAAGTCTGCCATTTTACCCAGAAGTCTTGAAATATCATCTTTTAAAATAGAAAATTAAGAAAAAATTTTTTTAAAAAATTAAGAAAGAAAATAAAACTGAGTATGCGGCTTACACACTCTTATCTAGCATGCACAAGGCCTTAGGTTCAATCCCTAGTATTCCAAAATTAGTGGGGATAGTCGAAGAAGAACAAAAAACTAAAATGTGGGTGGGAAGTTTGTTCACAAGCGCACACACACACACACACACACACACACACACACACAGAGAGAGAGAGAGAGAGACCATAAAGCAAAGCTAGAGTACACTTTTAAAAATCCTTATCCTATGCATTTTTCATATCTCTATACATTTAGCATGCAAATTAAAATTAAAGAAAAAAAAAAAAAAGGAACCTAAATTATGTGAGGAGCTACTGGCTGTGTGTAGCCAGGATAGGATCCTTAACTCTAGATGGACATTTGTGGGGCGGTAGGCTGTGAGAGGAAGCCTGGTAAGGTTGAGCTAAGGTTAGAAGCCATGGAGATCCTGAAGGGATGGTAGGAGTTTTGCCTGCTCCCGGAACCAGGCCCCTGTAATGCAGGCATACCCCTCCCCCCTTAGAGAAATTTGTGGCCATAAGTCACATAGGGATAGCACCCCAAGCCCTCCCAGACCTCTCAGACCAAGCCAATAGGAAGCATCTACTGTCAGACCCACCCCCAAACTGTATATAAGGATCCTATCCAGAAAGAATAAAGATGTGAGAATCACTCTGTAGTCTGAGAGCTTCTGTCATAAGAGCTGTAACACCACAGCCAGGGGAGAGACCTGCTCTCCTGAAACACCACCAGAAGCTCCCCTGCACCCCTTGCTGGCTAGTCAGCCTCGCACGGGCTCAGCCCAGCCCACTCAGAGCAGAGAGCGCAGAGCGCCAACGACCCAGAGGAGGTGGAGGTGGAGGCAACTGCAGCAACAGAGGAGGTGAAGGTGATTTCCCCCTCCCTGCTCGCATTCTCTCCCCTTCCCCTGAACCCTTGTACCTGACCGGGCCAGAGATCTCCGAGGAAAGCCTCCCGTACACAGGCCCACAGACATTGGTGACACTCAGGAGGCAGAGGCAGAAGGATTGATTTAGAGGCTTGGTCTATAGAGTGAGTTCCAGGACAGCTAGAGCTACACAGAGAAACCCTGTCCCAAAACTAAAACCAAAACGAAACAAACAAAAACAAAAAGCAATCCCCCCAAACTCCCAAACCAAACCAAAAATAAGATTCCTAACTCCTATTACTAATTAATAGAGAATACACGAGTTAGAAACTTGTTTTGAAAATGCAGACTTGGGGACTGGGAAGCCGCTCAGCAGTTTAGCCTGTGTGTATGCACCCTGCCCCACCGTGTGCATGGTCTCCCCTCTACCTACTGTGTGCATACCCTCCCCCCTGCCTACTGTGTGCACACCCTTCCCTTCAGCCCCCAACTGTATGCATGGCCTCCCCCTGTCTACTGTTTGCAGTACTGTCTACTTCCTTTGACATCAGCAGTGAAGGATTAAAAAAAAAATCAGATACCTGTAATCCTTGATATTTAAATATTCTCAGCCATGACATAAACTAAGATAGGGACTATTTTGTACGGGTATGCATGTGCTTGTGTGTGTGTGTGTGTGTGTGTGTGTGTGTGTGTGTGTGTGTGTGTGTGTGTGTGTGGTGTGCATGTTTTATGGTCCATCCTTCTACCACCCTGCAATCAAGCTCTGGGTGTTAGGCTTGGCAGCAGGCTACCTGCTGTCTCACCGCCCAGTGAGCACTAGATTTGTAGATGTATTCTCTGTTGGTTGCTGTTTGTTCCTTTACTTGGATGCCCCACCAGATGGGTCACTCTAGACTGGGAATGCAGCTGGCTGCCCTAAAGGGGCCTACCTCGGTCTGTTTCTGCTGGACGCTTGTAAGCCCCAGTTTGATGCTATTACCTTTCTGTCGTTACTTGTTCTTTTACTTGGAAGCCTTTTGGAGGGGTCACTCCTCCTCTCAGAGCTCTATGCTTTCTGCTACAATGTTTTAAGTCTCTGATTTGATGATGTTGGCATTGCATAGCTCACGGGCCAGCTAGCCTAGCAGATGCTGCAGTGAACAGTGAGTGGCCCTGTCTCAAGTAAAGGGAAGGCAAGGGCAGCCAGTCACTGGGGGTTTTCCTCTGACCTGCACACATGTACTGTAGCATGTGCATGCCTGCCTTTGTTATATGATCACTCACACACTCGCATACACACACACACACACCATAAACCAATACAAGAGTTGTTTAAAGGCCTACTATACATTGTTTGAGAGCTGTCCTGTCCTTCCTGTGCTGTTTCCAGCCAGGCTTGATATTGTATCAGTGGGATGACATTGTATCAATGAGCAGTTGGCATTCTCCACGTGGCCTTTAGGAGAGAAAGCTTACCTACCACAATCAATTATTTGTGTGTTGGTCAGAGGATCAGGGTGAAGGCAAGGCCTGTCCCTGGATAGGCCTTTGCTGTCCTCATTTCCAGGAGTGGCTGTGGCAAGTGGAGCAGCTAATCTCACTTGGCAGGAAAGAAGGAAGCCAAAGACTGCTGGAAGTCACGGAGCATGGGGGCAGCCAGGGCTTTGAAATAGCTGCCTCTCTTTTGTGGGTCATTGGAGAAACTCTGTACAGAACTTGAAAACAAGTAGTAACAAACTGTGCTGGCTAGTTTTATGTCAACCGGACACAAGCTAGCGTTATCTGAAAGGAGGGGACTTGAGAGAGGAAAAGGTCTCTTGAGATCTGCCTGTAGGGCAGTTCCTTAATTAGTGATTGAATCGAGAGAGCCCAACTCTTTGTGGATGGTGACATCCAACCAGGGCAAGTGGTCCTGGATTTTTTTTTTTTCTCGGAGCTGGGGACCAAACCCAGGGCCTTGTGCTTGCTAGGCAAGCGCTCTACCACTGAGCTAAATCCCCAACCCCTGGATTCTTTAAGAAAGCAGGCTGAGCAAGCCATGATGAGCAAGCCAGTAAACAGCTCTCCACCATGGCCTCTGGATCAGCTCTAACCTCCAGGTTCCTGCCTGGATTTCTGTCTTTGATTCTGTTCAGTAATGGATTTATGATGTAGAAGTGTAAACCAAATAAACACTTTCTTTCTCAACTTGCTTTTGGCCATTGTGGTTTATCAATAGTAATAGTAACCCTAACTAGGATGCAGACCCCTGCCCAATATGAGCATAGGTCTGTGAGGCATTTTGTGTTTTCCAGGGTTGCCTTCTCAGCTTTAGTTTCTCCTTCCTGATTTCTTTACTTCCTGGATGCTTTGCTTCTCCTCTGGGTATACCATTTTGCCCAGTCAGTACAGAAAAATGCACTTCCAATGTGCCTTCTCATCTCCTCTTAGATGTCCTTGTCATCTACAGCTAACAGCTTATCTTAGCTTCTGTTAAATTGCTTGCCTCTACAAAGTCCCCACTCTCCTGAAGCTCCCAAGCAGGATGCCAGAATGTAGTTTCTACCTTCAAACACCTTGTGCTCTGGACACTCAGGGCCATATTTAGTTCTCAGAATACTTGGATGTGGTCCCAGGGGGCTAGAATCAAGACTTTCAATTGGCCATAAACTAACTTCGTCTGAGTGGTCATCTCTGGTGGTCTAGGTCTACCAGTAACAATCAGACATGGAGATGTAGAATTTGAGTTTGCCCTGATGTTTTTGGTCTTGCTTTGGTCCTGTCCTTTCTCATTATGCTCCCTTTTCTTCCTATTAAAAATGGTAATGCATATTCTATGCCATTGTATGTTGGAAGTGTGTGATCTTTTTGATTCTGGCTTTATAGGGGGTTTCCGTGAGTCTCAGAAAAGATGTCAAACTTTGGATTTTTTTCTTATTTATTTATTTATTTAACTTACTTTATAACCCACTCACTGCCCCTCTCCCAGTCACTCACCCCCTCCCACAATCCTTCCCCCATTCCCCCTCCCCCTCTCCTCTTTGGACTTTTAAACAGTGTTAAGACTGTAGTAAACTATGGAGTCTTTTGAAGTTGGACCGAATATGTTTTTGTATTATGATATAGCTACAACGGTATGGGGATGTAGGAGTGGAATGTGGTGGCTTGAATGAGAATGGCTCCCCTAGGCTAATATTTGAATGTTTGGTCCACGGGGAAGTGAAACTGTCTGATAGGATTAGTAGAATTAGGAGGTGTGGTCTTGTTGGAGGAGGTTTATCACTGGGGGTGGGCTTTGAGATTTCAAAAGCCCATGCCAGGCCCAGTCTCTCTCAACTGTGGATCGGGATGTAGCTCTCTGCTATTGCTCCAGAACCATGATTTCTACCAAGCTCTTCACCATGATGATAATGGACTAAACTTCTAAAACCGTAAGCAAGCCCCTACTTAAATACTTCCCAGGAGTTGCTTTGGTTATGGTTATGGTTTGGTTATGGTTATGCTTTTGGTTATGGCGTTGTTATATATATATATATATATATATATATATATATATATATATATATATGAAAAGCCGTCTTTTACTCCCACTAGATCTGGCACCACAGTGCCCCAAGATATCTAGTAGATATCTTGCCAGAAACACACATCCCAATTCCGTGGCAGTCTAGTGTCTCTGCCACCACACACTCTCCCAAACTCAAGTCACCACAAGAAAGAACACACAACACAATAACCTCTGACCCAATTGATAAGATATAATTGCCCACCTAAACATACAAGGCCCTATACACACCCATCCCTTAAGAATATTCATAACAACCTGTAAATACACAGAGTGGAATCTTAACCTCAGCCTCCATGTTCTCTCCACGGCTTCTCTCCCAGGCTCTTCCCGTCTCCTGTCTCCTCCTCTTTCCTCAAACTTTTCTCCCGCCCATCCTTCCTTCTCATCCAATGACAGGCCTCCTTCTATCCTGTACCTGCCTCACCTGTATGACATCTTCCTACAATGGCGTCTCTTCACAGAATGAGAACAGTGACTAAGACACCCTTCCACCCCTAATCAAAGTTCACCTTTCTTCTTTCTTCTTAGGTCTTTCCTTTCTGTTACGTGGCAGCTAGCTCTTTCAACACCTCAGCCCATGTGAGTTTCTTACTTGTATGATGTCACTGGCTCATCTCAGCTAGCCATTCTGGAGATAGGGATGGGCTCTGAAAACTGCTTAGGAAGATTTTATGGACAATATTCTGTGGTGACACAGTATTCCTTTCTCTGCATTCAGGTAGTAGCAGCCCCCAGATCACCCTGTGTAAGATCATAGGTGATCTTCATGCCTGACAGAATTATTCAGGTTTAAACATTGTAACTGAAGAAGCAGGGAAGGTTCCTATCTATGTTTGGAAATATTTTATTTCCTGTTTTATTTTGGGGAGACACAACTGTATTTTCTCCATGAGTCAGATCTTTCTCTCCTTCTATACACCGTTCCCCACCAGGATTTCTAGTTGCCTTTACTCTTCCCTTAAATCTCTTTTTCCCCATTCCATTCCACTGTTCGAGATCTCATGTAGGTCATGTTTCGTTGGTCTGTGTTGGGGACTTCATTACAGGATTATTTTAATCCTACCCAAAGAATATAAAGCATGCTGAAGCCTGTCATTTGTCAAAAGGAGGTCTGAGTCTGAAAGTGGGAATAATATGTAGTATGATATGGGTGGTATTTTGGCTGTTTTCCGAAGTAACTGAACACCCCTCCTCACCCCAACCACCACCACCTTTATTCCAACAAAGTATCCATTTGTCATGAATTTCTCTTCCAAAGTTATCCAGAGTGATGGGAGCTTGTTTTGTGTGTAGCCTGGGAAGAAAGACATATTTATGCCCCCGCCAGCAGGGACTCAGTTATTTGTGGGGGTCGGGGGACCCATACCTGCGGGAGAAAGAGCGAGAAGGGGGTTCCTGGGAGGAGCTTCCTGTTTCTCAAGATTGTTCTCTAAGATTTTAATCTAACTTTATGGTCAGCTAGTTCCTGGGAGAGAGTTGCCGAACCAGCTGATGTAATTACCCATTCTATGGTCCTAGGAGACGCTTCCTGGAACATACAATTCCAGGGCCTAACCAGTTTTTTTCTTCTACTATGAACTTTTGTCTAGGGGTGGTGAGGCAACCTTAAAACTTCTACCTTTCATTCCCCACTTCTTCTAGTGGCTAGTTCTAAATTAAAACATGATACTGTTGGCATAACATCAAAATCTGAACAGCACTTACTCTTTCTCTAATGAAGGTAACTAGCTTATTTAACACACATGGACTTATAATCAGAAACAGAAGCAAAATTAAGAAGGGTCCCATAAGGGAAGATATCAGAGTAGTCATCCAAGGAGATCTACTAAACCAGCTCTCAAACCATCCCTGATGGTCTCTGTCTCTCTGTCTTTTGTCTAACCTCTTTTTAAGTTTACTCATGGAGTCTTTAATTACTCCTGAATGGTCTACATAGAAGCAACATTCTTCTTTTAGTGTAGCACACAGACCTCCTTTTTTAAGGAATATCAGGTCTAATCTACTATTCTTAAGGACTACCTCTGAGAGGGAAGTTAGGGATTCTTGGAGGTCAGCTAAAAAGTCTTTTTTACTCTTTCTATATCTAAGTCAATGGCAGTTCTGAATTCTCTATAAGCCTTGTGTTGCAGGGCAACAGCAGATGTCCTTGTAGCTGCCCTTGCAGCACCTAGACTCAGCCTTAAGATAGCCCTAAGTTATTCTCAAGTCTCTTTTGTGTCTTACTAAGTCTTTAGCATCAGGATTCCAATCTGGACACTATCTGAACCTATACACCAAGGTCATGACTGTCTTTTAGAACTTCTAAACTTATACAGGTTGTGATCCCTGAGGCACAGTCCCAAGAAGTCTCAGGAGTACTAACATATACAATGTTACATCATTTGCAATAGAAATCAAGCCTATCCCCACACCTATCCCGATGGAAGCCAGGACAAACATGAAATTCTTGTTTCTAAAGCACACTCCTCAAGTGAACATTATAGATTTCCTGTCACAGCTACTAACAAGCATCTCAAGTGGGATGGTGAGAAAATGAGAAGAGAGTCCATAAAATAGAGGTCGGCTGAAAAGGACAAAAGCATTCAGTCACACAGAAAGACATTCCAAAGATTAACAGTAAAAAAAAAAAAAAAAAAAAAAAAAAAAAAAAAAAAAAAAAGTGTGCACAAACCAAAAAAACAATTGGCTGCAAGATTGCCACAAAACCGAACTGATTCAGGTGGGAGCTTCCATGAGCTCACCAGAGACAAATGAAGGGGAGTGGATTTCACATCACTCCTCCTTCCCAACCAGAATCTTCCTATTGTCAAAGTCACAAGTAACACAAAACAAATACCTAAGACACACAGACAAAGACCACTCTGGAAATACAGACGGCTGGGAGGGTGGGTCTTTTCTCCAATGCAGGAGAATCACTGAATCCTCACCGGCACCCAGACGGGAATCTCCCTCACCACCTGGGAGGTCTCCCAGGGCAGTGCAATCGGTGAGCCCCTGGCATGTCTACCGCTCACACTCCAGTCTCTCCTGAGACACGAGCCTCCCTCTCAGCCTGAGATGGGAGCGACTGCAAAACCAGAACTCCAGAACTCACAAGCAAATACAGGCCCAGAGTAGCAAATACAGACCCAGAGTTTAGCCGGCACAAAACACAAAGACACAAAGATACAGACGCTATCTCCTGAATCGGAACAGCCTTGGATCCTTTTTCTTACAATAAGTCATTTAAACACTTTCCAACCTTGTGCCAACTATAGGAGCTAATTTCTGGTCCTTCAATAATAAACCAAGGACAAGTTTCTGACACAAAGACAAAAAATTTAATGAGATCCTTTGTCTTAACTCTTACTCCCCTTTCCCTGAGAGAAGCCTTAAGGTCTTTGATAAAGACCGCTTCCTTAGACAATTGTTTTGCCCATTCTCAATTATATCTGCGTCGGTTTCTGGACAAATACCCAGGGTCCTCAACTTCTTTTTCTGCCCAGTGAGGGTCTGTACCTCGAGCCTCACGTTGGGCGCCACTTGCTCCTGCCAGCAGGGACTCATGGGGGTTGAGGGGGACCCATACTTGCGGGAGAACGGGCGAGAAAGAGGAGCAATACCAAGCAGTGTCCTTGTCAAGGTCTGTTTTTTGAGAGGAGTGTACAACATTTAAAGCTCTGAAGCAGGAATTAAAGCGGGGGTGTGTACTGGGAAGTGCCCAAGGACATAAAGTGAATCTCTAAACCACAAGATATTCTCCTTAGACAATGAAGCACCAGTCTTCCAGGGACATGTTCTTTCTTTGAAAAGGTCAAGCCCTTCTCAGGAATCTGCTCAGGGCAGGGCTCTAGCTTTGCCCAGTCGGCAGTCCGGTCCCAGTCCCCAACATATTTATACTTTAAAGCTATACATCATGCAGAACTATTTCTATTTGCCTCTAATTCCTTCCCTCCAAAAAAGGAAACAAACAAAACTCAGCCAGCCATTCCCCCCGCAAAAATACCTCCACTTAATGGTACATTCTGTATGTTTAACTCCAGCCCCAAGTAAAGGAAGAGAGGTTTCCCAGTGTTCGTAGGGGTATCATAGATAGTGCAGACAGTTGTATGTAGAATAGTTAAAAGATACTGAGTTTAAAAAACAAAATTCTGAGTTGCCTGGCATTCAAGAATGCCACGTGCATCCCAACTTTAGGAAGATATTCTTTTTTTTTTTTTCTTTTTTTCAGAGCTGGGGACCGAACCCAGGGCCTTGCGCTTGCTAGGCAAGCGCTCTACCACTGAGCTAAATCCCCAACCCCTAGGAAGATATTCTTGAGCTGGGAGGATGGCTCAAAATGTAAAAGCACTGCTCTGCAAGTATAAGTTCAAATCCCCACTGCCCATGTAAAAAGCTGGATGTGGATGTGTGTGTGTGTGTGTGTGTGTGTGTGTGTGTGTGTGTGTGTGTGTGTGTGTCTGTCTGTCTGTCTGTCTGTCTGTCTGAAGTCTAGCTTTGAAAGGCAGAGAGGTAGACCCTGGGAGTATGGCCAGCCAGCTTAGCCAAAACAGGGGGCTATGGGTTCAGTGAAAGACCCTGTCTCAAGGCAATAAGAATGAGAGCAATAAAGAAAACACCTGAAGTCCTGCTCTGGCCTCTACATGTGTGAACACACACCCCAACAAATAAAGATATGCTTTCTGTGCACCCAACTCTAAACTCCAAGTCAAGGTCTGAGGATTTATAAAGTTGCATGGAGCTAAGGTTTCTGTTGGTAGATTAGTGTATGTAATAGGTAACACTACCATGAGAGTCAAGAACAAGAATTAGCCAAACAATATTTACTGTCACAGAGGAAGGGTGTCTTATCTTAGTCAGTGTTCTATTGCTATGAAGAGACATTGTGTCCATGGCAGATGTTATAAAAGAAAAGCATTTATTGGGGCTGTCTTACCATTTCATAGGTTTAATCCATTATCATCATGACAGGGAACACAATGTCATGTAAGCAGACATGGTGCTAGAGGAGTACCTCAGTGTTTTATATCCAATTCACAGGCAGCAGGAAGAGAAAGACACTGGGCCTGGCTTGGGCTTTTACCACACACACATCCTCCCAGTGACACACTTCCTCCAACAAGGCCACATCTAATCCCTTTCAAGTAGTTTCTCTCCTCCATAATCAAGCATTCAAATATAGGAGTCTATAGGAACAATTCTTATTCAAACTGCCGCAAGAGATACAAGATACATGCTGTTAGGTGCTAGAAAATGGAACAAAAAAGTATGAGGCCCAAAGACAAGATACCCATCCAAACAAATCATCACAATTTATTAAAGAGATTCAAGAATATAAATGTCCATGCACAAGAAATCCATGGTGCTAAAAGTAGAAACTGAATACGTGTGTGTGTGTGTGTGTGTGTGTGTGTGTGTGTGTGTGTGTGTGTACATACTCAGGAGGAACCCAGCCCAGAGTTACCTATCTTTCCCCCTCCTCAGATGACAACACTATACTTTGTAGCAGGCAAAGGTTGTATCTAATAGCAGCTTGTATCTAAAGTTTATATACAAGCCTGTCTGTAACTGCTTACTGCTGCCTAATGGGAACAAATAGGATTTCCACTGCTGTTGGCAGAGTTCTGCTGTAAAATTTATTGAAGATGAATGATTCTGCCCATTGTGATGTAAATAGATGCATTTATGAATTCAGATGTCACAGGCAATCGAGTGTGGTGGTTAAACATTGTCTTTTGTGGAATGCTGTACCCAGTACTTAGTGGGCTGTGTAATCTTGGATACTCATCTATAAATTGAAGATAAATGGTCACATTAATAACCTCATAGGTTGGGATGAGAACTAGGTATTAACATTTTAAGTAAACATCCACAAGAGCACTTGGTACAGAGTAAGCGCTCTTATTTTAAAATTATCCTGGCTTTTAACCAATTCTCTGGGCAAAAATAACTTGGAGTCTCATAGGTGCTGGAGGAATCCTGTAAGGTGCGTATCAAGATAAAGTTTATTAAGAAAAATGAGGGTGGGGCTGGGGAGATAGTTCAGCCATGAAGAGCATTCGTTGTTCTTGCCAGAGGACCAGGGTTCAGCTCCCATTCACCTACACGGTGGTTCGCAATCACATGTAACTCTAGCTTCAGGGTATCTGATGCCCTCTTTGACCTCCTCAGGCACCAGACACGGTGTGCATGCATGCATTCAGACAAAACACTCAAACAAAATAACACCAAAAAATGTAAAAAAAAAAAAAGTTTTAATACTGGAAAGTGAGCCCATCCATGAATTTATGACACATTTATTGTATTTGGGGCTGACTTTCGTTCAGTTAGAGTATTAACTAAGGACAGTTTTTTTTTTCCACATTAGAGTGTGACCTGGACTCTGGCATAGCTGGGTATAAACTAGTAAACATTGACTACAGTCTGTCTTCTTCTCTCTTTCCCTCCCTCCATCCCTCGAGTGTACTCTGTGTAGCTTTGGCTTTCCTGGAACTCACTCTGTAGACCAAGCTGACCTCGAACTCAGAGATCCACCTCCCAAGTGTTTGCGATTAAAGGTGTGCACTCCTTTTATATAAATAATCTTATTTGACCTAGTTGTGGCATTTTAAATTAAGAGAGGGTAGAATGGGAAGAACCCGCAGAAGCTTTTAATACAAGAAAACTTCAGAACACCAAGTATTAGGTATATCATCAAAAACAACTTTTGAACTTGTATCACTCTGGAGGAAAATATGGGAGTATGGCTTACATATGGGAGTACGACTTAATGAATTTCTTCGTCAGGTAACTTTAGACCCGCTATGATACGAGCACGAGCTGGGCAATTTATGTTACTTGGGCTTGTCAATCAAAAAATTTGGATAAAACTAGTCTTGCAAAATTCCTCTTCTTAGGAAGAGCTGACACCTCAGCTCCACGCCCGAACCTTGGGGGCGGAGCTACCAGGGCAACACCTGGCCTAGGGGGTCAAGTTAGAGTTAGGGTTGTGCAAGTCTGTATGGTGGGCAAGCGCGGGACTCTGGTTACAGAAGCCGCCGAGTACTGACAAGGACAGCCGAGCGTTGCCGAGGCGCCTAGACTTGCCGAGGGCTGCCGAGGACAGCTAAGCGTTGCCAAGAGCAGCCAAGCGCTGCCAAGGTGCCGAGCATTGCATAGGTCTGGCAAGGACTGCCGAGCGGCGCCGAGCGCTGCCGAAGACTGACAAGACAGCGGAGGGCCGCCGAGCGCCGCCGAGCCTTACAAAGGGCCGACTAGGATAGACCGTAGCACGCCCGTGCCATGGGTCCGGTGGTGGAGCGGCCGGCCGAGCGGTGCACGAGCAGCGCCGCGGAGCTGGAGCTGCTGAAGCAGCGCGCGGCCGAGCGCATCGACGAGGCGGCCGAGCGCCTGGGCGCGCTGAGCCGCGCCATCTGGAGCGCTCCCGAGCTGGCCTACGAAGAGCACCGCGCGCACGGCGAGCTCACGCGCTTCTTCGAGCGCGAGCCGCCGGCCGCCTCGTGGGCCGTGCAGCCGCACTTCGGGCTCCCCACCGCCTTCCGAGCCGAGTGGGCGCCTCCGGAGGCCGCGGCGGGGCCCCGCGCGCTGCTGCTAGCTTTCCTGTGCGAGTACGACGCGCTGCCAGCCCTGGGCCACGCCTGCGGCCACAACCTCATCGCGGAGGTCGGAACGGCTGCGGCGCTCGGCCTGCGGGCTGCGCTGGAGAGCATCGCTGCGCCGCCGCCGGTCAAGGTAAGCCACGCCCGGCCAGCGCGGGGTGTGCTGGATCCAACCCGGAGTGCCAGAGAGTACCACACCAGTTATTTTTGGTGGCTACAGTTTGCTAACTAGGTTGCGTGATCTCTGGAGGAAATAAATGTTGTAGACTCACAACAACAACAACAACAGCAGCAGCAGCAAAACCAAAAGATTTTGATTTGAGTAATTGGTGTTTCGTAGAGTAAATTTCAGTGTTTAGAACTACCAGACTGCCAACCCTCTAAAAGAGCAGAACTAACAGAGAAGCGAACAAAACATTTACTCCGTAGATGGGTTCATGCTCAAGTGTACATTTTTATTTCATAGTAAGCAGGCGTCTTGATTCTTTAAGCAGGAGAATGTCGTGCTTGTCCGTCCTAGGCAGGTCTGATCTTGGGTTTCAGATGGTATATTTAATTCTGTGAGCCAAGAACCAACCATCTGTCACTCAGCCCGGTTCACCCCGCAGGGGCAGTAATCCTCTACAGCAGTTCATCTCCCGTGGCCGGTTCCCTTTCACTCCTGTCTCTTTTATGCCTCTGGGTTTTTGTTTTGGTTGGGGGAGGAGGGCGTGAGACAGACTGGACAGACTTAGGGCTAAGTTCTCAGCATTTGACAATGGGCCCAGTAGATTCGGAGTAAGGGGCAACTGCTCAATACGCAGGAGCGGTAGTGCATGCCAGGCGGAGCTCTGTGAGTTTGAGGTCAGCCTAGACTACATGAGCTCCAGGACAGTCAGCGTTACATAGAGAGACCCTGTCTTACCCTCCCCCCAAAAGCAGCTCAATTTAAGATACTTTATAAACTTAAAAAAACAGATAAAGCCAGACTTTGAGAAGTATACCAATTTCTAATTTCAAGGGGTTGTTCTCAGCAACGTTCCTCTCTTACCAGAAAATGGAATACGAGTGGATCCCCTTCGCAAGCAAAGCCTTTTTTTTAAAAAAAAAACCTCGTCTTGTATCATTGTATTTTTATACATGACTTTAACAATACATTCATTTTATACAAATGATTTGTCTTCGCTTTCTTAAAAATTGTTTGAAGAAGTTAAGCTGAAGTATCAAAGTAAAACGTTTATTCTGTCAAGTTCTCTTTTATTTGATTAGGTGTTTGGTGACCATTCCATCTTCCTGGTTGAACTGGTGGAATCGAATTAGCGAGTTTGTGTAATAGTTGGCAATTTCTAACCATGGCACTGAGATTGTTAAATGCTCATCGATGAAAGATTAGTAAGATTAATAAAGATTGAAGTGGTTTCTCAGTGAGGAATCAGAGTTCCAACCGGAAGCCCAGGAGAGCCATCTAAGAGAACTGTAGCTCTGAAGGCTGGCTCTGTAAGCCAGGAAGCCTACAGCCTGCCCGAAATGATACAGACTACTGACTACCTCACAGGTTTCTTGTGAGGGCGACAGGCCACTTGCAAGGTCCTTACCAGTAAAGCTTATGACTAATTATATCTGTTATACACATACGCTAACAGGCTTAGCCACAAAGAAACTTTAACAGATAAGTCCTCGCAAATGTTGAAGTACATAGAATTCTACTCTTTTAGGTCTTTATTATAACTTAATTTAAGTTGAATATAAAATTGGGGAAATTTTCCTATAGCATTTCTGGCATGTATTCACACCAGATTACTGTAACAATACAAATTAAAATTTGTGGTTCTGCACCATGTGTTTTAATTCATGGTATAAATGTCCGACTATAACTTCTCTTCAGGGGTTAAGGACTTAAACACCTACTCCACGTGCACACACACTAAATAAAACCCATGTAACGTTTTCCGGCAAGGAATTTCTTTGCTAACGTCTGCATTTCCTTGTAGGTAATTGTCCTGGGAACCCCTGCGGAAGAAGAAGGTGGTGGCAAAATTGATCTAATCAAAGCAGGTGCTTTTGAAAACCTTGATGTTGTTTTTATGGCTCACCCGTCTCAAGAGAATGCCGCCTACCTACCGGATGTGGCCGAGCATGAGTGAGTAATCACACTGAAGATAATCTCTTAGTGGGCAACAGACTGAAGAATACTCAGACCTAAGGCGAAAGCATTTGTCATGCAAGCCTAGAGACCTGAGTTCAATCCCCAGAACCCATATCAAAATGGAGAGAACAAAGTTGTCCGTTGATCTCCATAGGTGTCCCATTGCAGGCACACACACACACACACACACACACACACACACACACACACACACACACACACACACACCCGCCGCCACATGCAGATGTAGTTTTAAAAAAGAAAGAAAAAGTAAGTCAGACCCCAAACCTCTGCATTCATACATTTAAAGTGTAAAATGAACTGGACACAGGCTACTGGGCTACTCTCCTATCATCTAAGCTAAGGCAGGAGGAGTGTGAGGCCAGTGTGGGCTGCACACGAGACCCTGGGACTGGATGACACTGATGGGAGGTTTGCTGCGCATCCTTGCCTCTGATCGTGAGTTGTTATTATGGTCATAAGTGAACTATTAAAGGAGTAGCAAAC
Organism: Rattus rattus; assembly: GCF_011064425.1. Taxonomy (NCBI): domain Eukaryota; kingdom Metazoa; phylum Chordata; class Mammalia; order Rodentia; family Muridae; genus Rattus; species Rattus rattus. The sequence continues at coordinate 109,853,624 of NC_046154.1, forward strand.
ACTTGTGTCCTCTCCTGAACTTAGTGTGGCTCCTGGAAAACAGCTGTCCTTTGGGAAGGAATTGATTGTCTTTACCAGGGACAGCTTTGTTAAGATTTGAGAAGAAAGCACTTCCTCATGCTGTTTTTAACTTGGTTCTGTGGAACTGGAGGAGGGGTCTCTTTTGCATCTAGAGGGATGCACCTTTGAACTGGCGTGTGAATTTTTAACCACAAAGGACAGTGAGAGTAGAGACAGCTGTGGTATGCTGGGCTGTGTCAGCTAATTCTGTGGTAGCTGGGACTCTGGGGTGTGATAATAGAACTATCCGTGCAGTGTAGCTGTGCTAGGGATTTCACTTCTCTGAGCCTCACCGGACCTTGTTTTCAGAGCTTCCTTCTTTCCTTCCTTCCTTCCTTCCTTCCTTCCTTCCTTCCTTCCTTCCTTCCTTCCTTCTTCCCATCCATCCATCCATCCATCCATCCATCCATCCATTTATTTATTTGCTTTTCCAGACAGGGTTTCTCTGTGTAGCCTTGGCTGTCCTGGAACTCACTCTGTAGACCAGGCTGGCCTCGAACTCACAAAGTCCTGCCTATCTTTGTCTCTAGAGTACTGGGATTAAAGTACTGGGATAGCACTGCCCAGTGGTATCTTTGTTCTTACCAACTGGGAACTGTTACTGTGAGAGTAGGAACAATTCTCTTTGTTTGGGGGCGGGGGCAGATAATAATATGATCTCTGTACTTCTGGAAAATATTAGAAGTTACCAATCTTGGCCAGTACTTGTGGCTGGAAGAGGCCCGCAAGCTGTAGGCAGTTTTCCCAGACTACTAGGATTATATTTAGGCCTTGATCTCATGTTTGTCTTGATCTTAAAGTCAACCCAATTGGTTCCACATATCCCAGCCCCTTGGTTAAGGTCTGGTATATAGCACAGGCTTGCCTGGAACTCACTATGTAGTCGGGGTTGTCCTTGAACTCCCTGCCTCTGCTACTATAGCACTGTGATTGCAGGTGTCTCTGTGTGTGTGTGTGTGTGTGTGTGTGTCTGTCTGTCTGTCTGTCTGTCTGTCTGTCCATGTCTTGTTTGTGTGGTGTTGGGGAATGAATGAGCCTAAGCCTTTACACATGCTAGATAAGCACTCTGCCATCTGAACTGTGTCCAACCCAGCTTGGTTGGTTTGTGTTTGTTGATTCAAACAGTCTCATATAGCCCAGGCTAGCCTCAGATTTGCTATGTAGTTGAACATGATCTTGAACTTCTGATCCTCTTGCTTTCCCAGTCTGGATTTCAGGTCTACACCATTATGCCTAGTTGTATACGGAGTTAGGGATTGAGGCCAGGGCTGCGTATCTGCCAGGCAAGCATTCTACCAGCGGAACTCTGGTGGTATCTATACTACACACACACACACACACACACACACACACACACACACACACACTTTACTCTCTTTACTATATAGCTTTGGCCAGCCTGGAACTCAATATGCAGTCTAGGCTGGCCTTGAATTTGTAAAGTTCTACCTGCCCCTGCCTCCTAAGTACTGGGATTAAAGGCATTTATTCATCGTTAGCATGTAGGTATGTGGTGAGGGGGCATGTATGTCTTGGTACACTCGTTGCAGTCAGAGGACACTGGTGGAGTTGGTTCTTCCTGTACTGTTAAGTGGGTTCCAGGATCAAACTCAGGTTCCAGGGTGTCAGACTTGCTTGGCAAATGCTTTTCGTGCAGAGCTACCTTACCAGTGCTCCCCCCACTTAACAGTTTGTCTTAAAAATAATTATATATCAGTTAAACAAACTGCTATTTTATCAAAAACAAACCTTTGAAGTTAAAATACTACTATGGATATAAAAGATACATTAATATTTCTTTTTCTTATTTACTGTTCTTTATGGTTTTAAACTTTGTGTTTAATATAGTCTAATAAATTGTCAACCTCTTTAATTTTTTTATTGTGTGTGTGTGTGTGTGTGTGTATGTGTGTGTGTGCGTGCGCGCGCACAAGTGTGTTCCATAGGACAAAAATGATAGCCAGAAAACATCTTATAGGGGTCAATGTCTCCTTCCACCTTATGAGTCCCAGGAATCAAACTGAGGTTTTTATGCTTAGAGCCAAGTATCTACCTGCTGAGCCATCTCACCAGCCCTTCATAACCATTTATATAGTAGAATAATTCATAAAGTTTAGAAATATTACTGATAATAACCTTTTTGTAACATAAAGAAAATTTTGGTCAGAAATAACTGACAGTGTTAGGATACCTTATAAAGATGTGAGTGATCCTTGGATTTTCAAATGTTGTCCTAATGTATTTTAATCATTTTCTCTTTCCTTGACCTTCCTTCTCATCATTTTTCCCTGGACGTAGGGTCTCACTGTATAACCCTGACCAGCCTGGAATTTCCTGTAGTTAGCCTTGAACTCAGAGATCTGCTTGCCTCTGCTTGCTGAGCACAGGGATTAAAGGAGTGAGCCACCACTCCCACCTGACCTTTCGAAGACAGGGTTACCTGAATCCTTGCAGCTTTTGATACAGAACTGTCTCACACAACACTGTATAAAGAATGTGGCCGTGTTTGTGCTTGAGCTCAGTTGTTAGGCAGTCTGCTTAATCTGTGCATGGATTTTTCTTTTCGTTTGTTTTTTCTGTCTCTCTAGAAATGGAATGCAGAGCCTTCCACTCGGTAAGCAGACACTCCCAGGAAGCTGCGTTCTCCCTCCCACATTCCTATGCTTTTACTACAGATGCTTTTCTATTCATTTATCAGTGGAAACTGCTTCACCTTTGAGCACTTGTATATGAAACTGAGCATGAGTGTGTGATTGTGTTGAAGTGTCTCTGCTTTCCTCTCTTTGGCTCTCTTTGCAGAAGTAGATTAAGTTGGATTAACTTTTTTTTAAAAAATCACCACTAATATCATTTCGTTTTTTTAAAGATTTATTTCACTTATTTTATGTATATGAGTACACTGTAGCTGTCTTCAGACACACTAGAAGAGGGAATTGGATCCCATGACAGATGGTTGTGAGCCACCATGTGGTTGCTGGGAATTGAACTCAGAACCTCTGGAAGAGCAATCAGTGAGTGCTCTTAACCCCTGAGCCATCTCTCCAGCCCCTACAGATGCTTTTCAAATACATATTCCAATATGGGGGCTAGCAGATGGCTCTGTAGGTAAGAACTGGCACTACGCCGCCAGAGAACTTGTTTGGTTCCTAGCACACATGTCCAGCAGCTCACAACATCCTGTAACTGCAGCTTCAGGGTTCTGAGGCTCCCTTCTGGCCTCTTCAGCAGAGCATTCGTGTGTACAAACACCCTCTCTCTCTCTCTTACACACACACACACACACACACACACACACACACACACACACACTGTATTCACAAGTACATACTCAGCACATAAACACACACACAACTAATTAGATTTTCTGATCTTACTGATACTGGAGGAAGTAATTCCCAGTGACTTCTTTTGTTTTATTTCCTAGCGTGACTGTGAAATACTACGGAAAAGCATCTCACGCTGCTGCTTACCCTTGGGAGGGGGTGAACGCCTTGGACGCCGCCGTTCTTGCCTATAACAACCTCTCTGCGTTAAGACAGCAGATGAAACCAACCTGGAGAGTTCATGGTATGCACCCCAAATATTTGCTTGTTGTAGCTCAGTGCAGTTAAGTTATTTAACGCTACATTTTTAAAAATCGGGGGTTGGAAGCTAGGCGGTGGTGGCTCAAGTCTTTAATCCCAGCAGAGGCAGGCGGATCTCTGAGTTCAAGGCCAGCCTGGTCTACAGAGTTCCAGGATAGCCAGAGCTACCCAGAGAAACCCTGTCTTGAAAAACAAAACAAACAAAGCAAAACACACATGTGCACAAACACACATGCGCGCACACACACACACACACACACACACACACACACACACACACACACACATGCAGCCATGCATGCACCCACACACGCAGCTGGGGATGTTGTTCAGTTAGTACAATGCTCACCTCGAATGCACTGCGTGCTGGGTTTGATTCCCAGCACTGCCTAAAGCCTCACATATCACACACCTGTAATCCCAGTACTTGGAGTCAGAAGTCCGTGATCATCCTCAGCCACGTGCAAATGTGAGGGCAACCTGGGATAAATGAGATTCTTTCTCACAAAAAATTAAGTGTCGGTTACTAGTTTTACTCAGGGGCTGTAGACTCTTAAAATTCTCCGTATAGAAATAAAGTAGCACGGTCTTTTCTAAAGGGCACACATTTCCTCCTCCCCTGTCCGGGATTGTATGCATGAGCCATGACACTAATTTACAATATCCTTTCCTTCCCCCACACCCTCCCTCCTTTCTTCCCTTCTTTCTTCCTTTCCTTCCTTCTTCGGTTTATTTCTGTACAATCTAGGAAATCGTGCTTTAATCACTACTTAATTCTAAAGAACACTCAATTTTGCTGTATGCTGATATCAGTTTGTAGTTGTACTTTTGCAAGTTTCTTGTCTTAATTACCTTTTCTGGTTGGAGTAGCCGGTGGTTTGAGGTGGGTCCTCACTATGGGGTCCAGGCCGCCCTCAAATTCATGCAGTCTTTTGTGTCAGTCTTCTCAGCTGAGGGTGCAGGGTGCAGGCCTGGCCTATCTTTCCACTTGCTAATTAGATGATTGGGAATTCAGTTTTCTTTCTTCCTCCTTCCCCTCCTCCTTCCTCCTCCAGATGAGGTCTTTTGCTCTTTTCTTGCTCTCTTGCTTCTTGCTCTTGCCCTCTTGTCCTCTTCCCCTTTGTCCCTTTTCCCCATTCCCCTCCCCTCTCCCCTCCACGTGCTCATGGCCAGCCTTTACTCCTCTTCTCTTCTACTCTTCTCCTCTCATTTAACCTCCCACGTGGAACAAAAAAAAAAAAAAAAAAAAAAAAAATTAAGTCTTTTACACCCTCTGTAGCCAGGATTGTGTAGCCAAGGATAGCCTTGAACTCATGATCTTCCTGTCTTCTCTTAAGTGCTGAGATTATAGATTATACAAGTGGCTGGGATTAGATTCTCCGTGTCTCTTTTAGTTATTAATAGCAACAGATAAACCGTTATTTTGTCTGGTCCCAAACAATTGTGTGTTCTGACAGTTTACAGCACTTTGGGGTCTTTGTTCTGCTTTTGTTTCTAGACATGACTGTAGCCAAGGGTCTGAGAAGCAATCGTAGCAGTCTCTAATTGGTGTGAAAGTTATTTCTGCACTGCTAAGGATCACCTAATATATTCATAGGGTTTTTCAAATGTGATGGTGGTTACAGGACCTCATGCTTGTGTCAAATGTTTTTTTTTAAATTGCACAGCTGCAATACAGCCTACAGAGATGAATTTCCTCCAGAAAGTTTAAGGTGCTGTTTGTTTCTTGTGGTTACATAATTCTGTATTTCTTTATAATCGAGATTATAGTATTTCCTTCCCTACCCCTTTTCTTCTCCTTTTCTTTCCAGTTCTGGGAATTAAGCCCAGAATCTTACACATGCTAGGCAAGTGTTCTGTTGTTGAACTTTATCCTCCACACAAGCTGTAATTCCTTACATTAAATAGCTTCCTTAGAATAAGGTACACAGAGACAACTTCCCCTTATTAGCTGGGAAATAGGCCCTCTCTGTGCTAGTGTTGTACAGCATGCCAAGATCTTCGTTTATCAGTGAAGCTAAGAAGGAATTATTTTCCCTTTTATACTAGTCTTTAAACAAATCATCAAATTTATCATCAGTCAATTTGGTTCTTCTTGTAGGTATAATTAAAAACGGCGGGGTCAAACCCAACATCATCCCCTCTTACTCTGAATTACTCTATTACTTCCGTGCGCCCTCAATGAAAGAGCTCCACGTTCTGACCAAAAAGGCGGAAGATTCCTTCAGAGCCGCGGCTTTGGCTACAGGCTGCACAGTAAGAGCTTTTCGGATCCATTATGACTTTAGTTATGTGTGGGCTGTGTGTGCCGCTGCGTTAAAGACGACCTTGGCTCTTTATCCCTTTGGTGATTTTTAGTTTGTGCTGGTGGTGGTGCTGGGAGCCTGTCTGGGCCTTGCCCTCACTGGTGATGTCTTGAAACTGCAGAAGGAGTTGGCTAAATATTTGATGTGAGATCCTTGAATGAGTGTTGGATGTGACAGCCTTTAATTCTTACGTATTTTCTCAGGGTCTGCAGTAGAGGAACATAGCTACATAGAGTTCAGATACCATAGGGTCCGTTTGGGGAGACAAGGTCTTAGATGTTGCTTTTAGAGAGCCGAGATCTGTGTCTCTTGGCCATTAGAAACATAGTATCTCTGAGGCTCTGTTTCTCACTGGAAAAATAGGGACAATCTTGCCATTCCTCCAGGTTTCTTGTGAGGGACAGATGAAGTAACATCTGTGAAGAGATCCCAGCCCAGCCTTCCCTTCGTTCTGTCCTTGGTGTAGCAGTTGCTCACACGGTAGTATGTCTTATCCTCATGGTGTGCATCTTCTGTGTAGAACGGACAGTGTTGGATGGAGCAGAGCAGTTAAGACAGCTTCCTGGTGGGGCCTGTAGCTTATCTTGGCCAACACAAGACCCTGGGTTCAGTTCCCAGTCAGTGGGATGGGAGGAGAGGGTTTCCTGAAATCATGCAGACCGGAGTGAGCCTTGAAGGACAGTCATACTTCCACATACATGAACAATAGAGAGATCCCAGAGGCAGGGAATGTGGTCGGAAAGACAAGAATGCGCAAATGCTCATCTTGTGTGGTGAATAGATAAACAGGTGAACAAGGCGTGAGTAAGAGAAGGACATGTCCTCTTAGGCCACTAGCAAAGAGATTAAGTGCACAACTATAGTTTCCACACCGAGGGAACTAAACACATATTTCCTTATAACTATAAATAATCTAAATATTTATAAGTTAGACACATGAACTATCATTAGCTAGTGTCTCAGCGTATTCACGAAGTGAGGGCGTAGAAACTGGAGAGATGACTCAGTCAGAAGAGCTGGGGACCTGAGTTTGACCTCCGCAGCCCACTTTAAAAAGAGAGGTGAGGTGCAGTGCACTTGTAACCCCAGCTCTGGGGAGCCAGACACAGGCTGGCTTCCGTACCTCACCAACCAGCCAGCCTAGCTTACTTGGCGAGCATCCGGCCAAAGGAAGGGCTGGCCCTATCAAAACCCGACAAGGATGGGCTCCTGAGGACTGTCACCTGAGCTTGTTTTCTTATCTTCCACATGCACACATGTGTGCACGAACACATGTGGAGTTCATTGTCAGATCTAAAGCTATATCTAAGTAGCCTTTCATTAATTTATATTCCAGCTGATTTATGAAATGTTTGCCATTATACCTACCTTAGATGTTGTCAAAAAAACAGAAGAAGTCTGATCTCTGCTGTTTGGTGCTTAGCGTTTGCTCACTGCAAACAAAGACTGTTAAGTGCACTTACACAGTCGCGTAGAGGCTGCTTCTGTGTCTTCGTGTAACATCGGTAAGCAAGGCCATTGTAAGTCTGCCTTACTGGGATGTCCGTATTCTCTGAGGATCCCTTTGAAACAAGGCTGAGAGGTGTCCGGCAGTTCTGGGTTAAGCATGTTGACTTTTGTTGATGTTTTGGTTTTTTTCTCTTGGAGACTGAAGTCTAGAGCAGGATCCATCACAGTGGCATCAGAATTACTTGGAGGTTTAGGTTCTGACAATGAAGTTTCTGGGCCCTCCCTATAGCGTTCTTAGGTGACTGACGTTGGTACTTGCTGGCCAGGATGGAATTGAGGAACTCTAATTTCATGATGCACTCTTTTCTTTTTTAAAGGTAAGAGGTTTGCGAGAGTTTATGTCTGGAATGGAAAATCCTAAAACCATTTCCCGTTGGAAACTATCGCTGTTCTGGACTTAGTGGATTTGAACTTTTAATCTCAAGCTTTGTTTCGTAATTTTTTTTAATTAGGTAGAAATTAAAAGCGAAGCCCACGATTATTACAACGTTATTCCCAACAAGACACTGTGCAGCGCGTATATGGAAAATGGGAAGAAGCTGGGAGTAGAGTTCATTTCAGAAGATGCAGTGCTGAACGGCCCTTCAGGTAACTAAGCCGCCATACATTGAGCCGTTTTGGAAAGAAAACTGAGGCAAGGAGAGCTGTGGCTGTGTCTTTCAAGCAGGGGCTTGGTGTAGCTCAGACTGGCCTCAAAAATCTACACATAGCCGACATTGACCTTGAGCTTGACCCTCCTGCCTCTGCTCCCCAAATGCAGGAATTATAAATCCATGCCACCAGCTGGGGTTTATTAGATCCTGGGGATTGAACCCAGGCTTCCTGCTTGTTGAGTAAGCACTGCCAACCCTTAGGATTTTTATGTATGCATGCACACTGTCTACTTGCCCACACTGTCTGCTTGCCCACACTGTCTGCTTGTCCACACTGTCTGCTTGCCCACACTGTCTGCTTGTCCACACTGTCTGCTTGCCCACACTGTCTACCTGCCCACACTGTCTGCTTGTCCACACTGTCTGCTTGCCCACACTGTCTGCTTGTCCACACTGTCTGCTTGCCCACACTGTCTGCTTGCCCACACTGTCTGCTTGCCCACACTGTCTGCTTGTCCACACTGTCTGCTTGCCCACACTGTCTGCTTGCCCACACTGTCTGCTTGCCCATACTGTCTGCTTGCCCAGTACCCTTGGAAGCCAGCCCAGGGCATTGTATTCTCTGGAATCTGAGTTTATAGGCAGTTAAGAGCTGCCATCTGGGTGTTGAGAACCAAACCTGGGAGCTCTGCAAAAGCAGCAAATGCTCTCATCAGCCAGGCTAATGTCTATCTCCCTAATGGTATTTTTAATGATATTCCTTCACACTTAGGTTATTGAAAAGAAGCTACTGAACTCTTCAGTGAGTGTTTTTAAAAATGGTCAGTCTGCTGGAGTGTTCTAAATATTTCTAGAGTTTAAATTTAATTGTATTTTTTTCTCGTGATGCTGGGATCAACTCCATAGCCTTATGTATACTTAGCAAGTGCTTTACCACTAAGCTGTGTCTCCAGCCTTTACTTCTAATCTTTAAGTAAGCTACTAAAATGGGAAACGGGATTTTAACTCATCTCATTTTATCACAGCAGGTAGTTTATTAAGTATTGGGTGACCTAGTGCATTTTCAGACTCTGAGGAGTAGCCCATCTTTCAGTTTAGCTATATTTGGGATTTATTTATTTACCCAGACCAGGTCTTCCTGTATGTTGTCTAGGCTGGCCTTTGCCTTGTGGTCCTCCAGCTCAAGGCTCTCAATTTTTGGGAGTACAGGTATGTGCCACCACATCCAGCTTACTAGAGTTAATGTGTGTGTGAATGTGTGTATGTATGTGCACCATATATGGGCAGGAGCCCAGGAGGGCTCATGAGATCCCTTGGAGCTGGAGATAATTATGATAAATATGGAATAAAATCCCAGGTCTTCTGCAAGAGCAGTCAGCACTCTCAGGCACTTAGTCATCACTCCGTCCCCTATCTTTAAAATTTTAATTCATTATTATGTGTATGTGAGTACATGATGTATGTGTATGTGCATGTATGTATGCATGCTTGTGTATGTGCGCGCCATGCATGCCTTTAATCCCAGCACTAGGAAAGCAGAGGTAGGCGGATCTTTGTGAGTGTAAGGACAGCTAGGGCTACTACATAGTGAGACCCTGTCTCAGAACAAAAGGAAGGGGGGAGGAGCAGGAAGAGAAAGAGGAAGAAGGAGAAGGAGAATGAAAAGAAGAAGATGGTTAGCTTTAAATGAAAACAGAAAATGGATGCAAACAGAAAAGAATTTTATGAGAAAACTGAAGTAGATGAAAAAGAGAAAAATAAGTAAATGCAGCAAGGTTCAGGAAAGAGGGTAAGAGTTCAGAGACCCCTCCCCAGGAAGCTGCTCAGAGACCCCTCCCTAGGACGTGGCCAGCACAGGGACTGAGGAGGAAGGCTGGAGGGTTAATGGAAAATCCAGTGCTGGCTTCTGCAGCCCATAAACTAAAACTGCAGTGAACAAATTTGTGTGGTCCCTGCAGATTGTGAAACTTTCCGTGGATCTAATTAAAGCTGAGTAAAATCAGTGGAATATATACATACCTCTCCTTCCGTGTTCACACCCACTCGCAGACACACACCCAAAACATATATTCTGAGACAGGCTCTCAGGAAAGGCAGGCTACTCTTGAACTTGTCGTGTACTTGAGGGTGACCTTGAACCGGTCATTCCTCCACTCCTGAGTGTTGGGATCACAGGCACAGAGCACCATGTTTGGTTTGAGGATCAGACCCTGGGCTTCTTGTGTGCTCTTGGCAAGCTCTCTTCCAAGGTATATGCCCACATCGTCGGGGACTACATTAATGTAGGATTCTGGTTTGCATGGGTTGTAGTTTTGTCATCACTGGGACCTGTAGGATAAGGAATAGATTGCCCCTCTGATAGCCTCCAGATAAAAGAACAAATAGGTAATGTCACCAAGTCTGTCGTCACAACCTAGCAGAAACTGGCTCCAGAAGCTGAGGCGGTCAGCTGGAGTCTGTGCTTTAGCTTTCTCCCTGGGCTTCTATGGCCGAGCGTCCAGGTGCTCTTCCCCACCGGACTGTTTGCATCATGGATAAACAATAGCACCGTCTCTTGGAAATGGCCGACCTTGTAGCTGTGCTCAAGCGAACAGTCCTCTGCCTGCACTCGGCTACTCTATTGTCACAGTTAGGGGAGTCAGACATCCTCAGACAAGGACACTTGGAGAACACTTTAGACGAACACACTTGGGTCTGAAATGGGGTGGGGTCGGGGGAACCATGCTTCCAGAGCCAGCTTCTCAGTGAGCTCAATCAACACGAGACAATTTCCCAAAATACTGTACACCATCGAGTGCTTAGTGTATATTACTGGAAACAGTGTATTTTACAGTGCCCCAAATCCTAACCTTTGTCACATAACTTGTAGCTATGAGACATTTAATGTCTGCAGGACTTGGTTTCTTCCCAAGTAAAATGAGAACCCTTCAGATGTAGATGAGAAACCTGAATGTACACAAGTATAATCCCAGGACTCAGGAAGTTGAGACAGGAGGATCACAAGTTCAAGACTATCCTGTGCTACATATCAAGACCCTTTCTTAACAAACAAAAGGACAAAATGTAAAATCTTTAAATGAGAACGTATATGAAGTTCTTAGAGTTTTAAACAAAGTAGTTCCTGCTGCCATTGGCTGCTGTATTGATTTTCTTCCCTCACATTTACCCTTGTGTGCGTTAACTGCCAGGCACACGGCTTAACCTATCAGGGTTCAGTAAGTAGCCATTGAATTAGCACAACACTTTGCTACTATTAGGATTTAGTCAACAGATGTTAGCTTCTGTCTTGTGACAAGCTGGACATGTGGCAATTTAAAATGCTATTTCTTGACTGATGTATTGTTGGTAAGAGACACTAGCCAAATAACCCAACAGGAAGTAAGCTGACACTGAAAAGTGGCATGTTACTACTGTGCTTACCATGAGCGCCTCTGCTACAGAAACTACCTTCCTTGGTTTGTTTGCTCAGGGAGCAGCAGACGGCAGGGAACAGCAAGGCTGGGGATGTGGCTTGGTTGGCAGCTCAGCCCCCAGGTTCTACCTCCAGCGTTCCATAACCCAAGTATAATGGCAGCCGGTGTAGTTCCAGTGCTTGGAAGACAGAGGCAGAAGGCTCAGAGGTTCAAGGTTATCACATACTGAGTTTGAGGCGATCCAGGGCCACATAATACCTTGTCTAAAAAAAAGAAAGGAAGCAAGAGAAATTGAAAAACAAAAGAAAGAACGGTATGTGCTGACGTCCCATTGGGGTATACATGCTGACGTCCCGTCGTCCGGCAGAGCATGGCGGAGGTCCAGAGCAGTTGGTGTAGGGGATTAGTGGAGCTGTCGGCAGGAGATCAGGTTAGAGAGGTGAGTGGACGAAGCATGATTCTGAGCTCTCTGCGAGGTGGTGTGAATAGGTGGCCTGTAGCAGAACACGATGAATGAATCTGATTCTCGCTGCGCTGAGCCTGCTTAAGACGTCGAGGAAGAGCTATCAGGTGGGCAATAGGATTTACAAGCAAGAGGGCTGGAGGAGAACTGCGAATGCATTCCGAGTGGCTAATCTGAAACAATAAGTAGAGAAATATCTGAGGATCTGCTGTGAGAAGAGGGAGGACTGGCATCAAATCTCAAGGAACCAGTCTCTCACAGTCTGTGGCCCTGGGACAGAGAGGAGGAGCATCAGGGTTTCCAGTGAGGCGCTAGTGTGGCTGGCTTTGTGGCTGGAGATTCGTTCCTTTGTTAGAGCAGCTTGGCCACTGCAGAGGTGGGAGTGGCCACTGCAGAGGTGGGAGTAGGCATAAGCAGAGGTGGGCGTGGTCACTGCAGAGGTGGGAGTGGCCACTGCAGAGGTGGGAGTAGGCATAAGCCGAGCAGCAGACAGCTCTCCTGGGAAGCGAAGCTGGCCCTGGGAACCATGACAGAGCTCAGGACTCTAGTTACAACTTTACCATTCAGAATGTTTAAGCAAACACCCCTTTCTTCCTTTTTGTGTTTCAAGGCTCCACTGATTTTGGAAATGTCAGTTTTGTGGTTCCCGGGATTCATCCATACTTTTACATCGGGACTGAGGCCTTGAACCACACGGAAGAGTACACAGAAGCCGCAGGTGAGCAGGCGGTGTGTGTATGCAGGGTCCTCTTCCTCCTCTGCTAAGTGCAGCTCTTCAGCCCCGCTCTTCCATAAAATCAGAAAATACTGTATTGTGCTGTGCTCAGAGGGTGGAGAGGCAGTCTAGATACTGAGAGGTAACCCGAGGGATTAATAAACGCACTTTACTATGTAGGGAGGCATTTTGATTTGTTTTCTTTTCCTTTTAGGATCACAGGCAGCTCAGTGGTACACTTTGCGCACAGCCAAGGCGCTGGCGATGACTGCACTGGACGTCATCTTTAAGCCTGAGTTACTGGAAGGAATCAGAAAGGAGTTTAAATCGAAACTTCAAGAAGAGCAGCTTTTAAATACACCAGCATAGAAGGAAGACTTCGGACCGCTCAGGAAACATTGTTTTGTTTGTTTGGTTTTTACCTCCATTGTTTTTCAGTGAAACAGAGCAGTCTTTGTGAGGACAGGAAATAGCGAAGACACTGTGTCACCTCTAGATTTAATGGAGTCTCTGATGCTTCAGGCACTGGTGTGCGATACCATCTGTTAAGCCAGATGATACCTGATCTGTAACATTTGGAAATGTTTTGTAAATGTATCTGTTGTATAGTGTTACAAGTCCCAAAGGTCCCAGAACTTAACACTCATGAACTCTGTGGTTCAGAGTAGCGAATGTCTTCTCAGGAGTAAACTTGGGGGGAATTTATTAAGTCTAACTGTATCTGGGTCTAAAGAAAAACTTATAATAAAAATACACTTTCAGACACTCCTAGAATCTCCACTACAAAGACTTAGCTTTTAACACTTAGAGAGGAGAGGAGAAGGAGGAGTGGGAGGGGAGGGGGAGGAAGAGGGGGAAAGGAGGGAGAGGGGGTGATGCTCTTTATTTACACGCAATTACTCCGAGAAGTGGCATAGGGGCAGGACAGTTTTTCCAGCGGGGTAGGGTGTCTTGTGTTGTTACAGGAGTAGGCAGGGTAGTACAGGCTAGGTGTGCCCTGATCTCCAGTGTCCTGCACGGTTCCCACTACCCAGCAGCCCCTCAGAAGAGTCCCAAAGCTGGCCCAGGAGTAATATGAACCTGTGGCCTTGGAAAGGAGGCTCTGTACTCGACTGTGACTCAGTTAAACTTCCTGAGGTTTCTCTGGACTTTCTCTTTTGCCTTCTCTCCTCACTCTCTGGTTTGTGTCGCCACAGCATTTGTAGAACCACAGAAGACAGTTGCTTTTTTCTAGCCGGAAACCTGAAACGTCAGTGGTTGTCAGTAGAATCACTGTCAACAGTAACTCTGGTGAGGAGATGGGGAGGGAGTCAGTTAAAGCCAACGACGTTTCCTGATTCTTACTTTAGCATGAATTTGGTTTTGGTGGGGCTGACCAGTCTTCCTTTCTGCCTCCCTCCTGCGGCTCTCCTCTAGCTGCAGTCCTGCAGCTGCTGCCTCTCAAATGCTGGGACGATAGCCATGAGCACGGCATACCCGCCCTTTAGTGTGAACTTGTTGCACATGATTAAAGTGTGAAAAAGCTGGCGAAACCAACTCTTAAGCAGTTGGGGTGGCGTTCTAGAATCGGAAGGGGAAGGACACAGGGAACATTTGGCTTTTGTGGTGGAAGCAAGGCGCTCTCCCTGAGTGACACCAGCTGTCACCTGGAAGGCTAACCATCTGTGACCTTCCAGTCTCTAATTCCTATTTGATGAGTATTTCAGAACTGTGAGAGGGGTTGCTGGAGAGTTAACACCGAGAACTGCTCCCGGCTCTACCCTGACTTGATGTAGGCCGGCGTTTGCTTGCTTACTTACTTGCTTTTGTGCAGCTAGTATACTAAGAATAGTGTTTGCATTTTTAGAGGAAAAATAAAACCACCACTACCACAAAGAGTAAGGTATTTACCGTCTGGCCCTTTGGGGGTGGGGGTGGAGCGCTCGGGCCCAGTCTATCAGGTGGTTTCTGATTTCTATTCTCTCAGGTTTTCTTGGTAAAGCCTCAAGCCCTGTATTGGAAACACTTGAGTGTGTAGATGGGGCTCCCTGACAGAGCGGTCTGGACTTCCCACTCTCTGCTTTGTCTTTCTAGACAGAAGCCTGTTTCCTCTCCCCTCACCACAAGTCCTCAGAGTTTCTGTCTTTTCATAACAACATTGAGAACTCGATCTTTCATGACACCCTGTGTCTGGATAATCATAACCGAGTTCATCACATTAAATATGAATTTTGTATAAAGAGGGAATATCAATGAAAGCCTCAATCAAAACATCAGACATGTCAGAGATGCGGTTTTTATTGACCGACTTAAGTCTCCTGAGTAGCCGTTTTATGTGTTCCTCACAGCCTAAGGGATAGGGGTTTTTGCCGATTGCTTTAGTTTTGGGTTTTGCAGGGCTAGATATTGAGACCAGGGCTTCACACATGCAAACCCAGACCTCTCGCACTGAGCTGCATCCCCAGCCTGGGGCAGGGCGTTGGCCTCATTTGCTAGGATCTTGGAACAGCTAGAACAGCTGTTGTTACTGACGTAGCCCAGCCTCTGAGAATCACACAGCTGTGGCTCTTATGTGTGCCCTGTGTTTGGTTTCCTTTTTTTTTTTTTTAAGTAAAATTGAATTTTACTTCTGCATAAACAATGCCAGCTTTAGGTAGGTAAGGATGGGAAGGCGCTATGTTATCTGTGTGTTTCTGGTTAGAGGCCGTTGTTGTACAGTGGGCCTCGCCTGCTCTTTTATCTTCCCGTGTGCACCACTTACACCGTGTACTTACGCATGCCTTCTCCTAACTGTCCCCTGGGGGAGGCATTAAGTCAGTACACTCTAGAACGAGTAAGCTTCACTAATGGTTTAAGTGTAATTACGATCTGAAATTTATTTTTCTTTACCAACTTAATCTTAAGGAAGTTCGAATACAGGACCTGTACAGCATATGTGTTAAAGTTCCTTTTTCCTAAATGCCTGAGACCTGTGGTGTTTCAGATTTTAGAATAGAAAATGTTTTGAAATGTTTGCATATATTATGTAATCTATATTTTATACATATATACACATATATGTATATACATATAGGGAGGGGGGAAGAGAGATATGGAACCCAAATAGAGCTATAAAATTCCTTTATGCTTCACATGCGCTTGCCCTGTGCAGCTTGAGAGAAACTGCGCTCAATGTTTTGGTGTCTGAGGGTGACCGACCTGCGGCCATAGGAGGCCAGTTTTCACCTGGGTCATGCCATTCAAGGTTGGAATTCTGGAGCATTCCGGGTTTCAGGTTAAGTGTGTTCACCCCGGACTGTTAACTAGTAAGTTGCTGTGTGTTCTATGACTGTAGCTAATGTTTGGCTTGCCTCAAATTTTTTGAATTGATTTTTAGTCTTAAATTCTCCTTAATGGATGAGCTACACGGGGAATTTTCTTCTTCTTTTTAACCATGTCTCTGTAGCATAATCACTGGGGTAAAGTAGACTCTGCGTGTTCTCGTGAGGATGTAAACACGAAGGGGACCCACAGGCTTCTAAAATATTTTAAAACATGTGAATCACTTCTATCTGTTTAAACAGAAAAAAAGTTGATGTCAGGTCATTTTTAGAAGAATAGTTCTCTCACTTTATAAAACCTTTTTTAAAGAAAGAAAACCTTTCCGATGGCTTTTGTGTTCTAACTTTTTTTTGTGATTTCTAACTTTTACTTGAAGCAGTCTTCTGAAGCATGTCCCATGCCATCGGACTAACTCGATGGAGACTGTCCTCTCTGTGCCCGTTAGCAATCTCCAGTAAACCAATAAGATTGGATAAAATACTTTGCTACTACTGTAGGCCTCTGTGGTCTAACAGCATAGCTGAGGATGGTGTGTTCGGGTGTGTTAGTATTTTCAAAAGCAATCTCTGCTATTGTGATTATAATTATTTTTGTAGTGTTTTAATAGATGCATATTAAAATTTGTAGAAAAAATATAAGATATCTGTGTGTTTATCTAAAAGTTATTTTTAATCACATACACACACACACACACACACACACACACACACACACACACACACACATCAAAACAGAGATTTCATAAAATAAAGCGTAAACACCTAAATATAAGGTTGCATACTGTTTTCTTACCGGGATTGTGGAGTTGGATCTTTTCCTTCCTGTGTAAATGTTATATTTATATAATATGAATTTTAAGACTAAATCTTTTAAGAATGAGGTTTGTGCTGGACATAGTAATGCACATGTTTAATCCCAACACTTGGGAGGCAGAAGCAGGCAGATCTCTGTGAGTTCAAAGCCATTTTGGTCTACAGAGTGAGTTACAGGACAGCCAGAGCTATTAAGTGAGATCCTGTCCCAAGAAAATAAAACAAAAAACAAAACAATAGATTAAACCAAAGCTGAAATGAGTGTTTTACTTCTCTCAGAAACTGAAAACTGGACATCCCTGTGCTAAGTGTCAGCTACATAGTTACAGCCTCACACCTGACTTTCACTGCATAGACAGCTCCATCTTCATTAGACAACAGTTCAGAACAGTTCCTACCAAAGCTGAGGAACTCATGAGAGAAACAAAGTATCCACGGGCCTTTGTGTGAATTACTGCCTGGTCAAATAGAGCTGTCTCAGGGTTTCTGCTGGGATAGACATCATGAGCAAAAGCAACATGGGGAGGAAAGGGTTTATTTCGGCTCCCAGCTTGCAGTTCACTATCCAGGGAGTCAGGGCAGGACCCAAGGCAGGAAGTTAGAAATAGGAACTAAAGAAGAAACCAGGGAGGAGTGCTGCTCGCTGGCTTTCTCAGTCTACCACCAGCCCAGGGGAGGCATCTCCTACATCAACCAAGAGTGGAGCAGGCCAATCTGGTGGGAGCTTTTTCACAGAGATGCCCTCTTCCCAAATAACTCTAATGTGTCAGGTTGACATAAGACCAGCCAGCATAAAAGGTTCCAATCTTTTCAAATTAATTTTTGTCTTTAAGACTGAGTCTTACTGCGTAGCCCTGGCTGGCCGTAAACTCACCATCCTTCCTCGGCCTCTCAACATCTAGGATCATAAGCATGTGACACCAAGCCCAAGTCTATGCCCATTACTGTCTTATGTTTGGTGTGAGTATGATTTCTTCTGTTTTGTTATCTGGTATTGGACAAAAGGGATGTAAGCGTTGTAGTATAAAAGAATGACACGTGCTTAAGAGGATAATTTGGGGTCGGCGAGAGGGCTCCAAGCCTGTCCCCAGAACTGACCTCCACACGTATCCACACTCACACATCACACACACTAGTCATAAGCCTCAAACAACAAGGGGCGTTCCCAGTGCCCTTCAGTTGACTGCCCTTGGGCCAGACCTCGACCTGCCTTCACCTGGGGTCACCGGTGTTACAATACAAAGCGCAGATTCCTTTTTTAAAAGAAATCATATAATATATTTTAATCATAGTTTCTCCTCGCCCAGATCTCCCCCATATTCCTACCCACCGGACCCCATGCCTTCTTTCTCTTTAGAAAATAGCCAAACAAGAAAAAGAATGAAAATTTTAAAAACGAAATCAAGAAACCCCCACACATAAAAAACAAAACCTTTAAAAAACACAAAATCAGAAACCATAATATACAAACAAAAGACCAGTAAGATTTTAAAAAATGCCCAAACAAAGCAATATGAGACAGAAAAGTTAGAAAAGCACCAATGAGTTTGGTTTGTGTTGGCCATCTACTGCTGGCTGTGGGGCCTATCCTTACGTGTGGTTGATGTAGTTTTTATTGGTTGAAAACAAAAACAAACAACAAACAAAAAAAACAAACTCCCTATTTTTTCCTGTGCAAGAGGTTGTCAGTCGAAAACAGCTTCTTTGTCACAGATGGGGACTTGTGTCCACTTCCCCATCTTGGCACCGGGGTCCCATCTGGCATGAACTTATGCAAACTTAGTGTGTACCTCCGTGTCTGAGTACATGTGTGCATTAGTCCTTTTCTGTCTGGAAGACACTATTTCCTTTGAGTCACCCTTCATTTCTGGCTAGTAACAGTCTTTCCTTCTCGCTGCCACATAGATCCCTGAGCCCTGGGGAGAGGTTTGACGAAAACTCCCATGTAGGACTGATCTCACCCTGCATATTGCCCAGTCTGGGGTCTGTCTGTTAGTTCCTATTTACTGCAAAAGGAAGCTTGTCTGGTGAGGACTGAGACACTGATCTGTGGGTTTGGCGGAATATCATTATGAGTCACAAAGGAAGAGCTGGGTTCCTTTAACAGAACAATAGTATTGATTTTCCCCTGGGCCTCTGACTTATCTACTCTCAGGTTCATGGCCATGAGAGTGGTGTTGGGTATTGGTTCCCTCTCACAGAGCGGGCATTGAATCCAAGCAGAAATGCATGGTTACTCCCATGACTTTTGTGTCACTAGTACACCCGTGTATCATGCAAGCAGGTCATCATAGGGTTTGCAGCTGGGTTGGTGGTTACTTTTCTTGTAGAACGCAGAGCACTGTGGATACTTAGTCTGTAGGGGAGAAGTCTCAGTTAGGCAGCAGCTTGACTTTCTGTGTTCAATAAGCTACGTAAACATGAGTAGATGTCTTATCCTGGGATGGCAGGAAAGCCACTGTAACTTAAAAGGCTTGTTATAGTTTGTATCTGGTACGTCCCCAAAATGCCGTATCAAGATTCGTTTTCACTTGAATCTTGAATTCAGGATTCAGCAGAATCAGGAGGCACAGGGCTATGCTGCCCCAGGCTGCCTTTCCTGGCATCCTGTGAAGGCTTACTTCAGATAATTCAGAGCTCAACCTAGGAACCGAGAAACTGAAAAGCATGCAGGCTGTGTCTCAACACCATCCCTAGATGTGCACAGGAGACAGTCTCGTACCTGAATGGAGGTTGACTGTGTATGAAGCAGGCAGCATGGCTGAGAAGCAGGAGGAAGCATCTTGCCTGTAGCATTCCGTGGGCAGGTAGAGGCAATCCTCCCAGGGGAGTAGAGAAAATTCTACAGGAACAGAGTTCACACTGCAGGATATGTAGGGAAGTCTATAGTATGCAGATTGTACCAGAATCTTTATGATGTAGGGTCCACGTGGAGTAAGTTAAGTTACTAGGGACATGTTATTGAAGGGACCTTGGCACTCTAGCCCTTCTACTTGTCTCTGCTTCCCAGCTGCTCTGAGTGCACAGAGCCTATGTTCTTGTCATGATGTACTACGCTGGCCATCTCCCCAGTCTCCTGAATTTTTTAGATCTGGAATTGCCCTTTGAGTCCTATCTTTTTCCCCCCACCCCTGCAGCCAAGGACCAAACCCAGGGCCTTACGCTTGTTAGGTAAGTGCTCTACCACTGAGCTAAATCCCTAACCCCCGAGTCCTATGTTTTAAAAAGAAAACAAAACTCATATATTTGTGAATGCATGTGTGCCAGAGCACACATTGTGTGACACACTTTTCCTGGGGAGATGCAAACAAATATCTACTCAACCCAGGTAGATAACCAATGACCTACCAAAGAAAGGATAGCCTCAAAGTCCAATTGGTGAACACACACACACACACACACACACACACACACACACACACACACAGTTTGCTTATTACCAAGTGGAACCGGGCCTCCATACCTATAGGTTCTGCATTCATGTATTCAACTAACTTTGAATCAGAATTTATCAGAAATAACATGCATTCATATTGAACAGATGTAGGCATTTTTTCATGTGTGTGAGTATGTGAATGTGATGTGTGCGTATGTGTGTGGTGGCTTCACATGACTGCATTCATAAAGACCAGAGGAGGCTATCAGGTGACCTGCTCCATTACTGTCCACCTTTGCCTTTGAGTCAGGGCCTCTTTCTGAATCTAGAGCTGCATAGCTTGCTAGTGGCCAGCAGGCCCTGGAAGTCCTATCTCCACTCTTCCCCCTACATACACTCACACATGCTACATATGCTCACACATGCACATACATACACTCATACACACATACACCTACACACATGTGCACACACATTTACACACATGCTCACACATACATGCATGCACACACATGTACACATACACTCATACACACATGCACACACATATTTACACATATACACACACATAAACACACATGCACATAAACACACTCATACACACATACCTAGCACATGTGCACACATGCATGTATATATGTACATACACACTCAATACACCTACACACATGTGCACCCACACATATTCACACACACAAACACACACACACACACACACACACACACCATAGCACTAGCATTGTAGGCATGCACATGGACACACACACAGCTCTGGATGGGTGCTGCTGACTTCAACCCATTTCTTCAAATTTGAGCAGCAGTGCTCTTACCCACGAAACTGTCTCTCCAGTCCCCAGATTTTTTTCTTGTCATTCCCTAAATAATATAGTACAACTATTTATATAGTATTAGATGTACTGGGATGCAAATAGATCTCCATGGGCATGTGTTATGGAAATCAACATGATGGTGTTGTGTGACACTGTTCCTGTACATACGTGAACAAACATGTACCCACTCCAGTTAGAAAATCAGTGACAGACCAGAGTAAAGACACCACCAATGTCCAACATGATGAACCAATGAGCTTTATTGGGGTTATTTAGAGGTGCAGAAATGACTCAAAGACAGTTTCATTACAAAAGCCTGCCCCATCGTGGGTGACAGCTCCCATAGCTGGAAATCTGGAGCTCTCAGCATGACTTGCAGGCAGCTAGATGGGTTGGAACTGTCCCTTCTAGGCAGCTTGGCTGGTCTTTGTCTCTTCCAGAAATCTTGGATTATCTAAAAGTGACTCTCAGCAGTTCTTATTGTTTGTATATACGTGGGGGTGTGTGTGATAGCTTATCAGTTTCAGGGACTTCCTGAATTTGTTATTTGTTTCCTGAGCTTAACCTGAACAGGCTTCTTCCCTGTGGGATGGACAGCATCACCTTCTTTAAGTACCTCCTAAGTCCTAAGGAGCTTCCCAAGATGAAGAACTTGGAGGAGATGCTAAAGAGCAAATGGTTTTGAGACAAGGCTTTTAAAGAAGTAACTAAGGTTAAATGAGGCCATGGATGTGGGCCCTGATACAATGTAACTAGGGAGAAAGGGATCTAGACAGAGGTTGTTGCTACAGAGGAAAGAAGGCAAGGATGTATCAAGAAAGTGGCTATTGGAAAGACAGCAAGACAGGCCTCTGGGGAAACTGCATCGGCCAGCACCTTGACCTTGGACATCAGTCTCTAGAACTGTGAGAATATATATCTCTGTTGATTAAGCCATCCAGTCTGTGGTCTTCAATATAGCAGGTTAGCAGGCTAGGAGAGCATTCTACACACTGGCTCAAATGGTGGAGTGTCCCAAACAGTACAAAGGGCTTAGTTACAAGCTCTGGAAACCTAGACAGCTCAGTGGCCTTAGTGGTGAGGAAGAAGACAATGGCAAAGTTGTTGGCTTTGATGGTAAATGTTTCATAAAATAAAAATGAAAAGCCAACCTTTTTAAACCTCACATAGCCCATGCTTGCCTCCAATATGCCGTAAAGCAAAGCTAGCTTTGAACTCCAGACCCTCCCAATTCCACTTCCCAAGTACATGGGCAAACCATGCTTGCAAAACGAACGGTCATTTTGAAAATCAATGATAATTACTTAATTTATCCCTCTAAGTCTACCACTTGAGTTTGATAAAAGCTTTTGATGACCTTTTATTGGGGGAGACTAGAGGCTGTCTTCTAAGTAGGAATTTGCAAATAGCTCTTTTTACGATCAGAGTAAAGAATAGCCATGTGTATGATACTATTTAGTATTGATCCCTTAAGTTAACCTTGAAATGATGGGAGCTATAAGGACATATATGAAGATAGGTTTCGCAGCACAGAGGATGGTTGCCCCTGGACAGGTCTCTTAGACCTCCTCTATATTTATTAACCATATGTTCCACAATATTAAATTATCATTTATGTTTCTCCTGGGATTCTCTCACTGAAATCTGAACACAACCACAACTAAATGGGCCAGGACTTGGTTAAGATGCTTCAATGGCCGCTGGGATGTGGCAGATGCTAAGTAGTTGTCTCTCTGAGTGAAAGACGTGGCCCAGAGCAAATGACATACTGCTCAATACTGTTCGAGCAAGTTTGGCTGGGGTTGCTATTTATCTTCTAGAAAAGACTATAGAGGCTTCTGTTTTAAAACAATACATCAAATTACAACCCATGGCTGACATCAGTTGCTATGGGCCAGCTTATCCGGCCTATGGGATGCTCAGTCTAGAAGATAATTGCTTTCTAGTTCCCAGACAGCACTCGCTGAACAGAAATGAAGATGTCTGTCTGTTTCTTTTGTTTTTCAATGTTATTTTCTCTTAAGAAACAGTTTGCTTCTCATTCCCATGAGTTAGAAATGGCCTCAACTTTTCTTGAAATGCTGACTATGCAGAAGAAATGAATACCTCTTCAAGCGCCTCAGTCAGTGATGATGTCATGCGACCGAGAAAAGACTTTATTTTGAAGAAAGCACCTGCTCTGTGGTAGAGAGGAGGGAAACGGTGACTAGAAGGCGTGGAAAGGGACACGGTTCTCTAGCTTTGTCGCCCCCTCAAAACAGACGAAATGATCCATGTGTCTCTATCTTCAAAGTCTACTAGGGACATTTCAGCCATGTAAAGGGCATTTCTTAGAAGGAGAGAGCCATGCAGCTTGTGGAAAAGAACCCTGTGAGCGCCACTGCCTTCCATTAAGTATGGGGATGTGGAGCAGGTGCAGAGACAGACGAAGCCTGGCCTTTCAGCCGTGGGAGTTTGTGTGCCTGTGAGCCCAATGCAGATGAGTTTTATTTAGGTCCTTCCCAGATCTACCAGTCTAAAGAACATGGTCCACCGACGTAGAAACCCCTCGATGTGAAAAGCATCCAGAGCTCTGGCCCTGGACCACAGCATGTCCACATGTGGCCTCTGTGCTCTTCCTGGGATCTGGGAGCAGCTAACATCAGTTACTATCATGGCAACGTCCTGCAACGCCTAGTATACTGCTGTGTAGACAACTGATACTTAATAAGTGCAAAAACAAGGTGTCTTGTCGGTGCAGCTTTGGAGAGCTGAACAGGGGACAGTGAAAACCCAGGTAGGAGCTGGAATGGCTTTAAACCATCATTCTCATTTTTACAGCAACTTCTGTGGTGCCTGCTGAGATTTACACAATCACATCTATCTAAGAGAAAATTGACCAGTATATCAGATTGAATAAAATGTAAGCGGCTGGGAAAATGATCCTGGAGTATTTGTCAATGGCGTGGGTGTTGATCCTCATGCTCACGTAGCTGCCTCTCTGGCTTTTCCTCTGCGGGGAGCCCCTCTCGGAGGCCAGGGTCAGCTGCACCATCATCCGGTCGGGTTTCTCTCCGTTCTCAGGCATGTAGCCACCCAGGTCGTTCACCTCCCCGTCACTGTAGCTGCTGTCCAGCATCACCCCTCGAGGCTGGGGCAGCCCACAGGTGCAGGAGATCTGTGAACACACAGGGCTGTGTGAACGGAGGACCATCGCTCAGAAGCCCGCAAAAGCCCTGCGCATGAAGGGTGTAACCCAGTGGCCTCTTGAGTAGCTGGATTATAGGTTGTTGACACCACACTGAATGGCACTACTAGAAGGTGTGGCCCTGTTGGAGGAAGTGTGTCACTGTGGGCATGGGCTTTAAGACCCTTGTCCTAGCTGCCTGGAAGCCAGTCTTCTCCTAGTGGCCTTCAGATGAAAACGTAGAACTCTCAGCTCCTGCACCATGTCTGCCTGGACAGCACCATGTTCCTGCCTTGATGATAATGGACTGAACCTCTGGACCTGTAAGCCAGTCCCAATGAAATGTTGTCCTTTATAAGAGTTGCCTTGGGGTTGGGGATTTAGCGCGGGGGAAGAGCACTTCCCAAAAAGGACCAAGCCCCTGGGTTGGGCCCCCACCTCTAAAAAAAAAAACCAAAAAAAAAAAAAAAAAAAAAAGAGTTGCCTTGTTCGGGGGCTGGAGAGATGGCTCAGTGGTTAAGAGCACTGACTGCTCTTCCAGAGGTCCTGAGTTCAAATCCCAGCAACCACATGGTGGCTCACAACCATCTGTAATAGAATCTGATGCCCTCTTTTGGCGTGTCAGAAGACAGCTACAGTGTACATATAATAAATAAATAAATTTTTCTTTTCTTTTTTTTTTTTTTTTTTCGGAGCTGGGGACCGAACCCAGGGCCTTTTGCTTGTTAGGCAAGCGCTCTACCGCTGAGCCAAATCCCCAACCCCATAAATAAATTTTTAAGAGTTGCTTTGGTCATGGTGTCTGTTCACAGCAGTGAAACCCTCACTAAGGCAGGTTCTGAGTTGCAAACTGGGAGAAAGGGAGGGTGGGAGGAAAGATCACTTAAGAAATGATGGGCGCTATGAAGAGAAGCTTCTAGTACAAATTATGGTTGTAGACCTCCTCCACATTCCTTAATAATATGTCCCACAAATGTTATCATTTAGTTCCCACCTGGGATTCTGCCCCTAAATTAGAGACTCTCAATCTTCCTACGGTTTTGTCTTCTTCCCTTTAATACAGTTCCTCATGTTGTGGGGATTGCCAACCATGAAATTATTTTCATTCTACTTCATAACTGTAATTTTGCTACCCTTATGAATGTAAATAATAATTGTGAATGTAATAATTTATTGTAACATAAATATCTGTGTTTTTTGGTCTTCTTGGACAATCCCTGGCAACCCACAGACTGAAAAGCACTTCAATACATTCTAAACAGAAGCGCAATTAAATGAACTACGTCTTAATTTGGTTTGGTGGTTGCTAGGATGTAGATGTTGAATGAATTTCTTCACTGAATGAAAGATGTAGGGGGCTGGTAAGATGCTCAGAGGTTAAGAGCATGGTTGCTCTTCCAGGGGACTCTGGTTCAATTCCCAGCACCCACATGGCAGCACACAACTGTCTGTAACACCAATTGCAGGGGACCCGGCACTCTCACACAGACATGCATGCAGGCAAAACACCAATGCCCATAAAAATTCTTTAAAGAAAAAAAAAGACGTAACTGTCAAATATTAAAGCATACATCATTCCATTTGCTAGTGACCGTGCCTGGAAGTCAGCTGAGGAGAGGGCATCGTAGCCACAATTTACAGGGAGGGCTGGACCTACCCACAGGCCCAAAGCTAGCCCAGCATACGTCACGGTAAAGTCACCTTGTCCCGAAGCTTCCGTTCCTTCCGCTCCTGCACTGTGGTCAGGTAGTTGACAGCTGCGTACTCCAACACCGAGAGGAACACGAACACAAAGCTGACCCAGAGGTAAATGTCCACGGCTTTGATGTAGGACACTCGGGGCATGGAGGCGTTCACGCCCGTGATGATGGTGGACATGGTCAGCACCGTGGTGATGCCTGCCAACAAACAGTGAGAAAGAAGCATGTGCTTGCCTTCACCAGATACTGCAGGCCTTGGCCCTCTGTGGCTCTCTCTGTCTTTCGTTCTCCCTTGGCCTAGACAATTAACACCTGCTCCCTCCTGTCTCTGAAGAGCTGGCTACTTGGGCTGGGGATTTAGCTCAGTGGTAGAGCGCTTACCTAGGAAGTGCAAGGCCCTGGGTTCGGGTCCCCAGCTCCAAAAAAGAACCAAAAAAAAAAAAAAAAAAAAAGCTGGCTACCACAGTTCTATTCTGCGTCTGCCCCTCATCCCCACTTCCTCCTCTGTATACCTAGTGTACTCATTACATCCTTTCTACAGAAAGCCCCAGACATTTTAACATGCAGGTATTTCTCTCAATGCTGCAGGGTTTGTCTCAATGCTGTGTCCTTTGTGTCATAAAATTTCTGTAATCCTGAGCCTTTCCCTTTAGCCGACAGTCACCCCATGCTGGACCTGTGTGCCCCTCCAGAAGAACTACCTTGAGTATCTTGACATCAGTTCTACCAGGATCATTTTATTTATAAGAGACAGATTTTAATATGATAGCACACGTGTATTTAGCACGGTAGTTGTTGGAGTGTGACCGCTAACTGCTAGAGAACAGGGCATCTGTCTGTGGGAAATTGCCCAGGATTTCAAATTAAGCTCAGAACATTTGTTTGGAAAACATCAAATCACGGAGGATTAGGGTCATCCTAAGGGCCAACTCCAAACCATTTCAGTGAAGCCTGGTGGGCCGCCCTGTCACTTGCAGCCCGAGCTATCTCAGCAGTAGTCAGCCTGTGGCTAAGTGAGCTCAGGGCTTGGGATGAGGAGAGTCGATGGGGTGCTGTGAAAGGAAAGGAGGGGCATATTAAAAATGCACATCCTGGCTGGGCACGGTGGAACACACCTTCCATCCCAGCACTCAGGAGGCAGAGGCAGGTGGATCTCTGAGTTTGAAGTCAGCCTGGTCTACAGAGTGAGTTCCAGAACATCCAGGGATAAACAGGGAAACCTTATCTTAAAATAACCAACCCCCCAAATACAGGTCCTTACCTAGGAACTCTGTCTTTCCCAGCCTTCATTTTTAACATCCCCTCAAGGGTTTTATTGCAAAGATCTCTTGAGAAACACTGCTACAGAATCCATTATACCGACCAGCATGGAAATCACCCAAAGACTGGGAGCCCTTAGGACAAGGGCTCTTAGAGGACTACAGGTGTTGTGGTTTGCCCTGGAGTTTTCTGTATTTTGATGCTAATTCCACTGCCCCAAGGACAGCTGCCTAGTCATGTGCTCAGGGCTCAGGTGACTTCACCAGAACCTTCTCCCCATTTAATTTGTAAAATACAGGTGAGGGCAGGTACAGGATAGAAGGAGGCATGTCATTGGACGAGAAGGAAGGGGTCTGAGAAAAGTTTGAAGGAAGAGGAGGAGACTAGAACGGAAAGAGGGAGAAACAGAAGGGACAGGGAGAGTAGCCGGTAGACAACATGGAAGGTGACGTTAGGATTCCACTCTGTGTATTTACAGGTTGTTATGAATGTTCTTAAGGGATGGATGGTACTGGGCTTTGTATGTTTAGGTGGGCAATTATATCTTATCAATCGGATCAAAGGTTATTGTGTTATGTGTTCTTTCATGTGTAGATTTAAGTGTAAGGGAGTGTGGGGCAGCTAGTCTGGGCTGCCAAAGAATTGGAATGTGTGCTTCTGGCAAGATATCCAGCAGATATCTTGGGGCACCATGGTGCCGGACCTAGTGGGGATAAAAGACAGCAATTTATTTTTTATATTTTTACAACAACATACAGGTGAGCTCTTTGGATGGACAACCACGGACGCCTACACAGAGTTCCAAAGTGGCACTTAGATTGTGGGGTGCTACTCGAATCAGTCCCTTGAAGCATTTCCAAGTTATGCTGTGAAGAGGAGAAGAATGAGCTGTATTTCCAAACACCTGTAATGTACACTGGAGATAGCCCTTACCTAAGGGGACTCTGGCAGGCACAGCTCTGCGGTCGATCCAGAAGGACACCCAGGACAGCATGACCATGAGGGTGGCAGGAAAGTAGGTTTGGAGCAAGAAGAAGAAGATGTGACGACGCAGAGTGAAGTTGATGTACAGACGGTTGTACCAGCCTGGGGACACAGGGAAAAGAGAGAGCGTGCAGCATCGCTGGCTGCTTGGCTCCTTCAGAAAACAAGTTTTATTCAGAGAATCGTAAATGTTGCCTAAGACACCCCTCCCCCCAAACTGGAACCTTACCTCTAGAGGGAGGGCAGGAAAAAAAAACAGTGGTGGTGTCATGTGGTGACCCTTGACATTTGTGTGAATGCACTACAAGAAATCTTTGTCCCCTTCATAAACACAAAGGGAACCCCTGAGAAAGTCATTTAAAGTCTTGTTTCTCAAAATATGGCCTGGGGTCCCATCAGCCTCATGGTTTCAAGGGAGTTTCTTAGAAGTTCAAAGGTAGCTCACAGGTAGAGTCCTTGACAGCATGCACAAGTCCTGAGCTGGATCCCCTCTCACCCTTTCTCTCTCTTCCCTTCCCTTCTCTTTCTCCAGACTCCTAGGCCATAGTCCAGACTCACCAGAGCAGAATCTTCCTTCCTTCCTCCCTTCTTCCCTCCCTCCCTTCCTTTATTTCTTTAAATATGGAATGTTCATGAATTTACATGTCATCCTTGCACAGAAGCCATGCTGTATTGTTCCAATTATAATATATGTGCTGCCAGAGCGAGCACCAGAATCTTTCTTGAATAGCAGTCCTGTGAGGTTTGTGTGCATAGCCAAGCTCAAGAAGCACTGACTAACAACCCTATTTCTTTTCTTTTAAAAATTTTCTTTCTTTCTTTCTTTCTTTCTTTCTTTCTTTCTTTCTTTCTTTCTTTCTTTCCGAGAAATGGTTTTAGGTTGCTCTGACCAGCCTCAAAACTCATTATGTAGCTGAGAATGACCTTGAACTCCTGATCCTCCTGCCTCTGTCTTGCAAGAGCTGGGGTGATGGTGAATAACCCCATGCCTGGCTCCCTTCTTGGATTTCTTCGTGGGAAGAAATGTGTTTTGGGTAGAAGCTCAGTATTTTATCTAGGCATGGAGTAACAACCAGTGGTCCATTAAGCTGTACTCCATCTTTGTGCTTTCCATGAAAAGAGGTGTGAGGGAGGAGGATGCCAGGACTGAGAATATGTGGGGACTGGGCAGACCCAGTGTCCTCAGCGAGTGCATCACATGGGACATGCCTCTCGATGTCGCAAGTGATTGTGGAGGGTTTTCAGAAGACTGATGTTACAGGGGTGAGCTGAACTGCCACTCCAAACTGGAATATTAGTGCTAACAGATTAGAAAGTCGAGGGTGTTCTTACAAGGTAGAAGTCCAGCAAGAGGAACTGCAAAACCTTCTGAAAGGTGACTGTCAAAACAGACGCAAGGGATAGAGAACATTACCCTTAGTTGTCTACCAGCATGGACCAGCAGCTAGGGAAGACTTCAGAGCATAATCTCAGGCAACAGGAGGTGACCAGGCCTATACAGACCTTTGACTCATAAAGCCACAGCCAGGTCCCGGTGATGAGCAGAGAGCAGCAGTCAGAATTAGAACTTATTTGGTGCTGGAGAGGAGAGGCTCTGGTATGCTTTTCAGGGATGCTGTGCCAACTTAACAAGTACTCACTTGGCTTACCTTTGAGCCTTAACTAATATTTCCTAGGCAATTGTCTTGGATACATTGGTGGATCAAAAATTACCTAAAAGCTAATGGCCTTGGAGCACACCTATAATCCTAGAACTGGTGACACTGAACCAGAGGGCCAGACTAGATGCAGTGTGTATGATGAGTTCAGGCTAGCCTAGCTCATAGTTTATAATGAGTTCGCCAGCCTGGATACATAGTTTATAATGAGTTCACTAGCCTAGCTCATAGTTTATAATGAGTTCACCAGTCTGGATACATAGTTTATAATGAGTTCACCAGCCTGGATACATAGTATATAGTATAATAAATCCCCAGCTTGACTACTGTAGAGAGTCTTTTGAGGCAGCTGGCTTCTAGACACTTGACAGGAATTTGGCCAGGACAAAAGAAGTAAATTTAGGGCAGGAATCTGACTTGGGGCCCAGATTAAGAACATTTACATTTGAGTTAAGGCAAAGCTCAGAGAAGGCTCAGGGGAGGTAGTCCTTTTATCCTGGTCATCCTGACCAGCCCCTAGAAAGGCGTTTACAGGGTTTTGTTTATTGCCTTGCTTGTTCCTTGACCCAGAACTGATCTTATCATTTTGCATGTACTTGAAGTGGTATAAAAGCAGACTGGAAAATAGTAAACCCGCTTCAGCCTCAGCACTGGCTGGAGTCATGTTACAGTGTTGTCTAATTGTCACTAATCCTCACTCCTGCCCTGGAGAACCTGTTGACTGACTGAGCTGGGCTTCGTGAGGCTACATAATGTATAATGAGTCCAGGGAGGCATGGATAGTAAAGTCACCCCTACTTGATGTGTACCACCTACCAGACTTCATTTAGGTCTAGTTTCAAAGTGTTTAGGTCTTCTGTTTCAAACCTTTGAACACTTGATGCAACAACCAAATCACACACTTCTTAACTAGAGCCTGAACCATCTAGCCAGGACAAAGGCTCCTGGCACTCAACCCATGCTCCGAGCTCACCTGTACTGCTGTAGAAGGCTAGTTTTGTGGTGGTGTGGAATTCTTGAATGAGGAACTGAGAGAGAGAGATCCTCTCATCTGTCTTTAAGGAGTCATTGCCTTTCTTCCAGTACAGCATGAGGTCGTCTTCTGTGTAGGCATCTGGGAAGAAGAGATCCAGTGTCAGGCACAGGGCGGCAGGAAAGCCAGGCCTGCCTATGGGGCTGTGTGACCTCTGTGTCCTTGGCCCCCACACAGACTATTTGGCTTGTGGTAAGAGAGCAAACTGCAGGCTCTCAAGTAATATGGAAGACAACTCAAATCCTTCCCAGTTCCTCAAGAATTATCAGAGCAAGGCTCTGAGGCGCCAAAGGCTGGAGGTTCCTACAAAAAGCCTCACCCCACAATCCCGCTGCAACCACTAGGTTAAACCAAATGCTAGTGCTGTTCGTAGGGCAGAGATAGTTAAATGCTGGCAAGAGTTCAGGCTGCCACGCGGCTCACCTTTGCATACTAGAACCCAGCCAGCTCTTTCTCCTCTTGCAAAGGGTAATGCTTCATCACTAATGGCCAGACCATGACTCACTCCCAGGTAGCATGTGTGGAGAAGGGATTCTCATCAGACCAACTGTGCCCACTTCCACAAAATAAGGTGGAAGTTACTGTGGCCATCACTCCCTCAGAGGCTGCCAACTGCCCACCATGCCCCATTCAGGTGAGGCCACAAACCCATGTGCTGCTGGACATAACAGAGGCGAAACCTCTTGGGGCATCTGCACATGCATAATCTGTTCTTCCAAGGGCTCTCTATGCCTTGACTGTGTGATAGCAGACGTTTTGTGTCAGCTGGCACAGCTCTAGTACACAAATATTCAGACGCTAATCTGTGAAGGTGTTTTATAGAAATGACTAGCATTTTCAACCAGCAGGCTTTAGGTAAAAGAGATTATCCCAGGTCTAGGAGAACCTGATCCCAGGAGGTGAAAGGCAGGAAGGGCAAAGCCGAGTTCCTAGAAGAACTCTCCCTGCTACTGAGAGAGGTGTTTAGAAGTGCTGGTGCCAGGCTGCATTTACTCACAGCTTTCGATTTCCAGGGAGCAGGTCTGTGTGTCCAGGGGAAACCGGCTGAAGTCCATGTTGCACATCGCTGTCACCGTAACTCTGGAAACAAAAGGGCAAGTTCTCAGACAGATGCAGAATGGTGAAGCATGGAGAAAAGGCCCTGCGTCCTTTTCCCAGTTGACTTCAGGAAAGACCCTTAGGCGCAATATGCTCTTTGGAGTCATCTCAAGCGTTTGTGTTTGACATTAGGATCTGCACAAGGCAAATGAGTCTCTTGGCTAACATCAGCACATTCCAAGAATGTGGAGATACAATGTTGTCAGCCAGTATAACATTTTAACACACACACACACACACACACACACACACACACACACACACACACACACATTTAATTTAAATTATTGTTCAAAGAAAAACGTATTCTCAAAAGAGAAGCATCCAAATATTTGGATAACTACTCAAAACTCACTGCTTCTTAGGGATATTAGTACACTTTACAGTTTGCTGCACTCCTGCGGGGGATGACGTCTCCTTTGTCTATGTAGTAGGAACATCACAGAACACTGAGCCCCTACCAGACCCTACCCTATCTACTACTGTATTATGCTGAAGGAACACAGCAATGGATGACCCTTGATAACAATCTGCTACTCTCATGATCAGTGCTTCGCCCAGCCATCATCAGAGAAGCTTGTAGTAGGACTAAAGAGTTCCACAAACAAGGTGCATAGAGTGGCAGACCAGGAGCACTTAGCGCTAAGTGGAATGTCTTTATCAAACCTTCCCCTCAAGGCTCAGGTATTCATACAGACGAGACCATAAGAGGCTGAGGTGGTGGTTGATGTCAAAGAAGCTATTTCTCCAGACACAGCAGAACTGATCTACATATGCATTCACAGAGACTGTGACAGCATACACAAGACTGCCCAAGTTCAAACCAGAAAATTCCCAGCAAGGAGAAGGGGAAGAAGACAGAATGCTCCACCCCCAACCAAGAAGTTGGTTGATAATGGTTGGTTGCAGTTGATAACTGTTGGGAAAGGAAAATCTATTTTCTCCAACAGGAGCGTCACTGAGCATGTCAACCACACCTCAGGGAGGGCTCCTTACCCATGAATGGTTGGCCAATACAAATGGACTCCATGTGTTTTTGTGCACGTTTGTTTTTTTTTTTTTTCGATAGTTTCTTTCTCACTGGATTTTGTTTTGATTTTTATGGGTCTTCGGTTTTGTTTTGTGTTCAGTGAAAAAACATGAAGTTGGGTGGGCAGGAAGGTGGGAGGACCTGAGAGGAGCTGGGAGTAGGGAAAGAATATGACTGAAGTGCACTGTATAGAGAAAGATTTTAAAAATAAAAGCAAGTAAACAAAGAGAAAAAATTAAATGTGTGTGTTTAAAGGCATTGCTTTGAGAATGACACGGATGTCCGGGAAATGTTCATCCAGTATTTGAGAGCCATTACCCAAATCGGCCAGTAGGGTTTGTACATCTTGAACAAGTGAGTAAAATCCTACATAGTTCTCTTGTCTCACTTCTTGCTTATTAACATTAATAAAAGCATCAGCCTGTGCTCATCTGTCATCTGAGCAAGCAGACATCTTTGCTATGGTCCATCTCACTTTGCAAAGCTGTTCTTGATAGCAGAATTATCAAAACTGGTGAAGGGTTTCACAGGAAAATGGTAGGGAGCCATGCTCAAGTTAAAATAATTGTAAATGATAGGTGAAGAGCATTGTGTATTTTATTTCACTTGTGAATAACATGCTCTCTGTCTGTCTTAGTTCCCTGTCCCATTGCCGTGACAAAGCAACTCAGGCTTATTTGGCTCACGAGCCCAGGTTATCTCCAGCCTGTGGAGAAGTAAAGGTGGCAGAAACTTGAAGCAGCCAGTCACAGCAAGTCACAGGGAGAGCAGGGAGCAATAAACAAACGTCTGACTTTCTCTTTTTATTAAGTTCGGGACCCCTATCTCAGGGAAAGATGCTCACCACCGCGAGTTGACTTTTCCTTACCATTAATGAATTTAAGATAATCCCCCACAGACCAACCTTATCTAGACAAGACCTCTTTCCAGATGATTCTAAATCATGTTAGGTTGATGATCAAAACTAACCATCCCGGCATCCTTCACATCAGCAACATTTATAATGAAAGAATAAAAAATGCAGCCAAAAAGTCAGAAGTTTAGAAATGCTATCTCATCCCTAAGGAGCCCTAAATACCTCAAATTCCAGACCCTGCCCTCACATTTCTTGAGTCTGCTCTCCCAGGAACTAGATAAAAGGGCTTAAGACAAGGTCCTTAGATATGTGATTCCCGACCTAGTAAAGATAACAGAAAGCTTCTCCCAGGAACTAGCTGACCATAAAGTTAGATTAAAATCTTAGAGAACACTCTTGAGAAGCAGGAAGCTTCTCCTAGGAACTAGCGGACCATAAAGTTAAGCAATCTTGAGAGACAGGAAGCTTCTCCTTGTGATTTTTCACTGGTATTCTTGACACTTTCCAATGACGCCATCCCTGCCCCCTTGGGTTGTGGCTTCTTCCTTTAAATACCCCTATCCCAGCTACTGGTGGTCGAACTCCTGTGCCCCTGCGTGAGATATGAGTCTCGACCCCAGTGCACTGGTTCCTATCAATAAACCTCGTGTAAATTACAGCAAGGATGGTCTTATGTGAGTTCTTGGGGGGTCACGTCATTCTGAGACTTGAGTAAGGGTCTTCCCACACTGGGGTTCTTTCATTTGGGGGCTCCTCTGGGATGGGTGATCACCCTCGTCTCCGAAGACCCACTTCGAGGTGAGATAGCATCTGTGTCTTTGTCTGTGTCTTTGTGTTTTGTGCCAGCTAAACTCTGGGTCTGTATTTGCTACTCTGGGTCTGTATTTGCTTGTGAGTTCTGGAGTTCTGGTTTTGTGGTCGCTCCCATCTCAGGCTGAGAGGGAGGCTCGTGTCTCAGGAGAGACACGAGTGTGAGCGGTAGACGTGCCAGGGGCTCACCGATTGCGCTGACCTGGGAGACGTCCCAGGTGAGGAGGAACCCCAGGGACGCCTGGGAGATTCCCATCTGGGTGCCAGTGAGGATTCGGTGATTCTCCTGGATTGGAGAAGAGACCCGCCCTCCTGGCCATCTATATTTCCAGAGTGGTCTTTGTCTGTGTGTCTTAGGTCTTTGTTTTGTGTTACTACTGCACAGAAGTTAGGCTAGAACACAAAACTTGTCAGTTGAGATTCTGGTTGGGAAAGAGGAGTGATATGGAATCCGCTCCCCTTCATCTGTTTTTGGTGTCCCCTTGGGAAGGAGGAGTGAAGTGGAGTCCTCTCCCTTTCATCTGTCTGTGGTTGAGAAGGAAAAGTGATGTGGAATCCGCTCTCCTTCATCTGTCTTTGGTGAGGTCACGGAAGCTCCCTGAATCAGTTCAGTTTTGTGATGATCTCGGCAGGTGCTTTTTTTTTGTTTTTGTGCTCACTTTTGGTTCTTTTTTTTTTTTTTTTGTCTGTTCATCTTTTGATTGTCTTTCTGTGTGACTGAATGCTTTTGTCCTTTTTGGTGGACCTCTATTTTCTGGACTCTTCTTGTTTTCTCACCATCCCACTTGAGATGCTTGTTAGTAGCTGTTACAGGAAATACAGAATCCTACTAGAGGCCAAAAAAAAAAAAAATGTTCCAGACATGGATGGAAGGCCCTCACTTCTGCCTGATGACTTCAACATGCCTGAAGGTAGGGAGCGCCAGGTCTACCGTCAGACTCCAATGGTGGGTCTCTGAGGGGCTGAAAAAACACCCCACCAATTTGGCTAAAGTAAGGGAAAGATATGAAGAAAAAGTTGCAGAAACTTGAAGGGTTAAGCTAAGTTGCAGAGAAAATAAGGTTGATGTGTGGTTCAGGGTCTGTGCACAAAAGTGGACAGCAACTAGTAGCTGTCAGATGCAGACAGAGAGACTGAAAAAAAAAAAGAAAGAAGACAAAAAGAGCAGAAAGCTAGGGAAGAAAAGAGACAGAAAGAAGAGGAAGCTAAAGAACTAAAGAGAGATAAAAGGCAGGGGAAGAACTTATACTGGCCACAGTAGTTAGAGAGACTAGGAAGACAGTACCTGGCAACAGAAGAGAATTCCTAACTAAAGATCAGTGTGCCTATTGTAAGAAAAAGGGCACGGGCTCAGGGACTGCCTCAGGATAGAGGGGAAGCCCAATCAGTGTTTTGTGGATACAGGGACCCAACATTCTGTGCTCCTACACCCCAGTGGGCCAGTGTCCATCAAAAGACCTTGGGTACAGGGGGCTACCAGCAACAAACAATACTTATGGACTACCCGAAGAACAGTGGACCTTGGCATGAGCCGGGTAACCCACTAGTTCATGGTCATCCCTGACTGCCCCATCCCTTGCTCATGAGAAATTTGCTCTCCAAAATGGCTTGCGTGGGCTGAAATGGCTGGGTGAGGCCATGTGTATGCATATCTGCAGACTGTGTGTGTGGAGCTTAAGACCTGTCTCAGTGCACCAGTACCTGATGCTGGGAGATGTGTGGCTTAGTCCTGTTCTGCCTGGAACATATCGCTCCTGCCAGCCGGGCACTAACAATTATCACCCAATCCAAAACTTAAACTGTGGTAAAGTGGCTGATGTTTTGCCTTGAAATGGAATGTCCCAGAGGATGGGACCACTGGTCAGCTGACATGAACTAGATTCTCCACCGGTTGGGGACAATCTGGTCACCTTGCTGCCCAACCCTGACCTGGAGCCACCACAGCACGAGTGTCAAGCACTGGCAGAAGCCCATGGGTGGAGGGAAGACCTCTGCGACTGGCTGACTGACCCCTGCTGAAAGCAGAGGCTACCTTGTCCACAGATGGGAACAGTTCTCTTCATGTAGGTCAGAGGTGAGTGGGTGCTGCCATGGTGGACAACACAAATGTCATCTGGGATGACTGAACCTCTAACCCCCAGCACATCAACACCACAGATGCCTTTGCCATCTCTTAGATGCCCTGATGAAGCCAGCAACTGTGAGTATTATTCATTGCCCAAGACATCAGGAGGGAAGAGATTCAGTGAGATTCAGTGGCATTGAAAGACTGGGGGGTCTTTCAATAACTTATGTTGATATATATATCAACATATATACATATTACTCACATGTAATATCATATATATTACACACACATATATACACATATATACATATATACATATTACTCACATGTAATATAATATATAACATATAATGTATAATATTTAACATGTGATGTATAACATTTAACATATGATGTATAATAGAACATGTAATGTATAACATATATAGTATATATATGGTATATACTATAGACTATATAATGTATAGCATATACTATGTAGTATGTTATATGTAGTATGTGATATATAGTATGTAGTGTGTGATAAATATGTAATATTGATATGTAACATGTATCAACACATCACATATCATATATACTATATCACATATACTGTATCATATATAATAATATATATTATACACACAGAGCTCATGACAGGCAGTTGCTAAACATTTACTAGGACACCAGAGGTTATAGGTGTTATGGTCTGGTTCTTTGCAATTCTTCAGGGCTGTAGGACTGTATTGGTTTGTTGGAGAATTTTATCTTGAAATGAGGATTCCAGAGAGAACAAGCCTGCAATTGCTAGAGAAGGAACTGACAATCCATGCCCTCTGGGAGGACATCCTACAGATGGGCCTCCAATCCAAGATGAGGACAGAGGGGTTGTTCAGATGTCCCAGGAACAATGAGACAGGTATTCAACTTCAATGTTAGTGTTTGAGTTTGTCTTTGCCGTTCTTCCACAAGTGAGCCCAAAGCAAAGTGTGTCGACCTGAAACTCACCATCCACGTGCTATACAGGAGCCAATCCGAACCAGGGGCCACTCCCTCCGGTGAGAGTTGAGTTTGCACCCCCAGCCCTCGATTTTGTTTTTAACATTGTAAAAGGGATACTCAGAATGACACTGTCCTATAGTGTTTCAGGATGGAAACTATGTTGGCAAGATGAAAAGAAATGTATCTATTTAAACCTAAGTTCTAAAGAATACCCCAAACAAGGAAATCAGAGAGAAGAAGATATGCATCTGAGCCTCTGAAAACAAGCTTATTTCCCTGACTCACTAGAAAAATAAGGGGGGTTTTGTTGTTTTGTTTTGTTTGTTTTTCAAAATAGGCAAGTTTTCAGGCTGGAGAGTGACTCCGTGGTTAAAAGCACCGTCTGTTCTTGCAGAGGACCTGAATTTTATTCCCAGAACCTACATGGTGGTTCACAACAGTTTGTAACTCTAGACCTATAAGTTCTGGCACCTTCCTATGGTCTTTGCAGGTACACACATGGTGTACAGGTACACGTGCAACCAAAACATCTATTCATATAACACAAAATAAACATTTAAGTAGATTTTTAAAAATTAAAATACCAGGTGGGGCCTCTCGGGTTCCGCCTGCCCCTGTCCCCACCTGAGGCTGTACAGCACTTTCCCGTCTGGCTGTACCCGCAACATGACGTTGTCTGTGGTGGTGTCGTGGATGAAGGAGCGTTTGGAGTGCACAAAGAACATGTCGGGAACCCATATCTTCTTTACAAGTCGGCCGTCAAACGTCATGCTGAGGTTGTTGGTACTGGGAAAAGACAGCCTCTCGTCCTTCCAGTAGTGCCTCAGATAGAGGGTCATGGTGAAGTCCTGCGGGTGGGAGACAGAACAGAAATGCAGAAACGCACCCACTGTGGAGCCAACACCAGTGGGGAGCGAAACTGAGGCGACTGGACTGAGCATTGCCACAGGAGAAGGAAGAGACCTAGAACAGACTGTCCCTGAACTCCACCCACCCCACCATTCATCTCCACGGCAACTGCCTCACAGACATCAGTGACTCAGACTCAAAGTGCCCGCGTCAGTGCTGTGGGCACCTTGGCCGGAGATTAGTCCAGGTCCCAGACCCTGGGTATGGCTGGCCTGAGATATGTTCTTCACTGCTTCCTGGAGGATGCTGTGGGGGAAGGCTTGCTTGGAACACAGCGCTTTTTTACCTGTCCCCCTGCCTCATTGTTCTGTTCTGGCTTGGTGTTTTCTGGGAGCATCCCCCAAGTACACGATGGGCTAGAATTCTTCTTTCAGGCCTGCTTCTTGGAGGCTCTAAGCCAAGGTAGAGTTTTAAAAAAATCCCTAACTTGTCGAGTGCTCCCCACCCTTGTCTTTTTAATTTTTGGAATAGGGTCTCACTGTGTATGTATCCCAAGCTGGTATGGAGCTTTCTTTGCAATAGACCCGGCTAGTCCCAAACCTAAGATAACCCTCCCTCCACCTCTTAGGTGTTGACTTGAAGACATGCACCGCCATGCTGAGATGGCGACATTTTTTTTTTAATTGGAACCCACTGAAAAGCAAAAGGGAAAAGTCCCACAGTCCCAGATGTTCAGAGCGAGACAGACTCTGCAGGAGTACAGTGGGTCTGGCTGCAATCTGGGCCTGCATCGCACGAGGCGTTCATGCAGGAGAATAAAGGCCAAGTCTGTCGCCTGACTCTGTGTCATACCATCTGGGAACTCCAGACGAATGGCGCCTGTAAAGTATGACAGTTCCCAGCTGCCAGGGGGTTACCATTCTGATGGAATTCCACTGAGCTCCTGCCCACACAGGTCCACATGGACCTCCCCGCTGCCCAGAGCTCTGACTGGAGAAGCACTCACCATGTCCACCTCGGAGATGCTGTCCAGACTCTCCACCTGCACGTCCACACCCACAGGGATGGCCGGGCCTGGGGAGGATGAGACGAGAACGTTCGTTCACTCGCCCACTCTGCCCCTACTTTTTCGCTTTACCTTCTTTTTAAAAGTTTATTCTTCTCTCACATATTACATGACGCAACCCAGGAGGAGGAAAAGGGTCCCAAAAGCAGGCAAAGGAGTCAGAGACGGCTCCCGCTCCCGCTGTTAGGAGTCCCACAAGAACAAGAAGCTATACGGCCACCACACATATGTGGAGGACCTGGGTCAGACCCATGCAGGCTCCCTGACTGTCAGTTTGGTCTCTGTGAGCCCCTGTGACAAAGCCTTGCTATGTAGCCCAGGCTGATCTCAAACTCTCAATCCCCCTGCCCCAGCCTCCGAAGTGCTAGGATTATAGAAGTGTGTCATCACGCCCAGCTGAACATCCTCTCTTTCTACTTGAACTTTAACTATGGAAGAGGCAGGCAGGGGTGCGTCAGTCATGTCAGAGTCAAAGGTTTGAAGGTTTGGTCATGCCCACATGCAGTCAAAGAAGTAAATGAGCAGGCTCAGGGGTTGGCTCCTTGGAGCATCCCAACCAAAACAAAATTATTAATGAAAGGGGTTGGGGATTTAGCTCAGTGGTAGAGCGCTTGCCTAGCAAGCACAAGGCCCTGGGTTCGGTCCCCAGCTCCGAAAAAAAGAAAAGAAAAAAAAATTATTAATGAAAATGCTTTGCCCTTTGTGAAATGACGTGGTTAAATTATTTTGTTGTATATGTATAAATGTTCTTTCTGCAGGTATGCCTGGTATCTATTGAAGCCAGAAGAGGGCACCTGATCCTCTAAGACTAGAGTTATAGACCATTATGAGCTTTTTTGTGACTGGGAATCAAACCTGGGTCCTCTCGAGGAGCCTAACCACTAAGCCATCTTTCCAGCCTCAGAATAGCGAGGTTATTATGGTCAATTCCTTTCTGGTTCCGTGTGTTCATTTGAAACTGTGGTGAAGACCTCGGCTGAGTCGGGGTCTGATCTAAGGAGCAGCCAGTTTGCTCCTTAGTGTCAATTGCCTACTGAACCTTCTCTGTTTGCACCTCCTTTCTTCTTGGAAATACTGGTCACATCCAGGTCATTGTCCTGCCCACTCACTGTATCTTTGTTACATGGTGAAGAAGCTTCCAGGAAGTACAGGACATGCCAAACGGCCTTAAACAAAAAACATTACATTTTTGTTATTTTCAGGTCATTTAAACTTAGTATTGACAGAGAAAGAGATGCTTTCAGGATGTAGATTGGGTGTAGGGTGTGTTAGCAAGACATGGGAGGTAGAATTGGATCCAATAGCTGCATATGACAAAGAGATTAAAGGCCTTTGGAGAAGTTGGGGGATGGATGGTCTGGAGGGGATCAGAGTGGAGGCAAACATGAAATAAAAGAAAGAAAGAAAGAAAGAAAGAAAGAAAGAAAGAAAGAAAGAAAGAAAGAAAGAAAGGGAGGAAGGAAGGAAGGAAGGAAGGAAGAAAGAAAGAAAGAAAGAAAGAAAGAAAGAAAGAAAGAAAGAAAGAAAGAAAGACAGACAAGTATGATTTCTAGAGACTGGAGGGATGGCTCAGTCAGTAAGTACTTCTGGCCTTGCCAGCATGAAGACCTGAGTTCAATCCTGTGTAGAAATACTGTGTTATGTACTCCAGCACTGGGGAGGCAGAGGCAGGAGGATTCCTGGAGTTCACTGGCCAGGCTGCCTAGCCTAATTGG
This sequence comes from Rattus rattus, assembly GCF_011064425.1. NCBI lineage: Eukaryota > Metazoa > Chordata > Mammalia > Rodentia > Muridae > Rattus > Rattus rattus. Next base: position 109,894,859 of record NC_046154.1, read on the forward strand.
TGAGCTTCAGGACGGTGAGAGACTGTCTCAAAGGAGGCAGACAGCATTCCTGAGGACAGCACAAGGGTTTCCCCTGGTCCCTGCAAGCGTGCACACCCACATTTACATACGTGTATTTGCAAACACTTGAACACACTCATAAAAAAATATTTTCCCCAGAAAGAAAGAAATCAAACCCAGGTCAACACGATGGCTCAGGAGGTGAGGATGCACAGTGCCCAAACTGAAGGCCCTGAGCTGGGTCCCCAGAAGCCACACGGCGGAAAGAAACAACTTCCCAACTTCCCCCAAATTGTCCTCTGACCTCTACACATTTCGTGATGTGCATACCACACCACTCACTAAATAATAAATAAATAAATAAATAAATAAATAAATAAATAAATAAATAAATGTACGCACACACGCACGCACGCACACGCGCGCGCGCGCACGGAAACCCCTTTGACAGTGAGAAGGCCGAGGCCTGTCAGCCGCTAAGCCTCAGAGCGCAGGGCTTTGTGCTCTGGAGCGAATCCTCAACCTGTTTTCTGTTCATTAAACCCAGCAGACGGGACTCTGATCTGTAAGTGGAGCTCCCCTGCCAACTCGAAATGAGAACAACTCCAGAGATTGTCACATTGGGACTTCAGAGCATCCTCAGGAGGCAGCCCTGGCTGCATCTGCCCTGCCTTCCCATGCATTCCCGTCCCACTGACCCTCGGTGAGCCTTCTCAGGAGCACTGCTCTGGGGCAGCTGGCACCTCCCCCACCCTTCCAGGGCACACCCCATACCTCCAAAGCCAGGCCTCATGCTGAAGTCGTGATCATCGATTCTGAGCAGCTGCTCTGACTTGGTGAGAGGCGACTTGGTTATGTCAGAGCTTCGTTTCAGAATGGGGCTGCCACGGAGGGAAAGCAGGCTGATTACACGTGCCGCAGCCGACGTCCGCCTTCTGCTTGCTCTTGGCGTATATGATAGCGTATGCTATGTCTCCCTAGAGACCCTCTGCCTCCCCTCTTCCTTTCTCCAACTTTCTGGATAAAGAAACTGACCTGGAAGTTCCAAGATTGGGGTCCCTAGCCACATGGAAGGGATCCTCAAATGCCAAGGCTGGACCCTCTCTCTGATGTCCTGGAACGGGGGACTGAGGCTGGTATTTTTTAAGGTTTCCCAAGGCAGGGAGAGTAGCTCAGTGGTGGACTGCTTGCCCAGAATAGGCATGACCCTGGGTTCCATCCATAGCACCGAAGGGGAAAAGCTTCTTAGAGATGTAACATATCACCCAAACTGAGACCTGCTGGACCTGGTCTCGGTGACAAGCCAGACTCCTTCTAAATGCTTTGGACATTGGGGACAGGGGCTGACTGGAGGAGAAGCTCTACATCTTTTTTTTTTTTTTTTTTAAAGATTTAGTTATTTATTATATATGAGTACATTGTAGCTGCCTTCAGACACACCAGAAGAGGGCATCAGATCCCATTACAGATGGTTGTGAGCCACCATGTGGTGGCTGGGAATTGAACTCAGGACCTCTGGAAGAACAGTCAGTGCTCTTAACCGCTGGGCCACCTCTCCAGCCTCGAAGCTCTACATCTTGATCTGTGCTCGTTCTGTGGAGGTGGTCACCCTCGCACCCTGTCTCTAGGGAAAGAAGCTGCTGAGTTGCTGATAGGGACACTTTTACCTGTTTTTGTTTGTTCCTAAATGTGTAGTGTGTTTTCGATGGTTGACAACCTCCCCCGCCCCTCTCTCTGTCTCTCTGTCTCTATCTCTGTCTCTCTCTCCCTCCTCCCTCCCTTTCTTTTTTTCTTTTTATTGTAGTTAGGGACCAGAGAAATGGCTCGGTGGTAAAGAACATTGGCTGCTCTTCCAAAGGACCCAGGTTCTATTCCCAGCACCTTCAAGACATCTTACAAGTCTGTAACTCATGCTCAAAAGGTCTGATGCCCTCTTCTGGCCTTGCCAGGTACTGCATGCACATTTTGAACTGACATACGTTCAGGCAAAACATCGCACACATAAAATATTTAACTAAGCATGCAGCCAATTCTACTGACTTACCCCTATCCATAGGTACTTGTCTTATTGGTTCCTTGTCTGTCTGCCCAGAGTTTGTTTTAGAAATATGTAAGTACTAAAATATAGTATTATTTTTCTTTCTTATACAATTAATGTCCTACAAATGCTTCTTCATCTTGCTTCCCCCTCATTTAATAATATGCCCTGGGTTTTCACACATGGAGTCCCCATTCCCCTTATACTTGAAGAGTGCCCTGTCTAGCCAGTCCTTCCACAGCAGAAGGTATGCTGCTCTGGGTCCTCTGTCTCCACAGTAAGCAACACCTTTAATTCTTCATTACCCTACAGCACAATCCTAGGAATCCTCACAATTAACTAACCACTTCCCGCTCCTGAGGCTGACGCCAGGCAGTGTTGAGACCTTCCCATCTGTCTTCTCCCCCAGCGCGGATGCTCTCACACTTGATGGGAGCTCATTAGCTCACTGAGCCTCACAGACCTCTGTTTGGCTGATGCAGAGGTCTAAGCTGAGGTTGTTGAAAGCCCTGCTCCGGTGCATTATCCGCCCTGTGGCTGGCTCAGCTGTGTTAGCCTCCACTTTAATACCGTTCCGTGGCTTGCTCCACCCAGCTCTCAACACTCACTATGTTCTTCCCTGAAAGAACCTCTAGTGTTCCTAAGAAACAGGAGGTCAGGAAACCAAGGCGCTCTCGCCTCTCTTCAGAACATGGCTGCTTTGTACTGTTAGGCAACCAGCTTGTTCCCTGAAAGCCGTGTTGCTGACTTAAGTAGAAAGGCTGTAAGCGCGGGCTGTGGGGTGTGAAGGTTGACTGGGACACGTAGGGGAAGTACCGCACTTGCTGAACAGAGGAAGGAGCTGGGGCTTGGTCAGGGGAACGCCCACCGCTTCCTTGTCCTTCCGGGGGCAGGGCTGAGGTTGCGGATGAGGGGGCCATACCTGCCTTGCTTGTGGGCATCGTCGTGTGCACCTCGTCTCTGTCTCTGAGGTCTGCTGTGGAAACAAACAGACAAACAAAAAAAGGTATTCCAGAGACTGTCTAGGGACTCAGTTCAGCAAAGCACCCTGGCGTCTGTGCACACTTCAAATCTAGACAGAATAAAATGGGGGGCGGGGAGGGAAGATGGCTCAACGCATTAATCTGGTCTGATGAGCATTTTCCAAGTACTCACAGGAGCGGGGAACGAGGATTAATTATTTAGAAGGCCTGATTTACAGAGATCTGACTTAACTACCTCCCCCGCCACCCCGCGCTTGTGCATGCACACACACATACCCACATTCACATTCGTACAGTCATATAAACGCTTATATACACACTTATACACACGCATTCATGCACACTTACACAATCCATGCACATTCTCACACTTGTACACTCACACACATTCATGCACACTCATACACTCATACACACATACCTTACACATTTATACATTCACATGCATTCATACACACACACCCTGTGCACTCACACTCACATTCACACACACACTTATGCACACGCATGTGTTCACACAGACACATGCAGACACACACATATGCATGCATGCACTCATGTGCACGTGCGTGCGCGCGCGCGCGCACACACACACACACACACACACATATGCATGCATGCACTCATGTGCACGTGCGTGCGCGCGCGCGCGCGCACACACACACACACACACACACACACACTCATACACAAACTCACACCCATCCAGGATTGGAACTGTGCCATCAACAGTGCCAGTGAACTGTGCCCTCTCTGCTGTACTTGCCTCTGACCATGAATGTGGCCAAGTGGGCACAGCAGGGAGTGAAGGAGAGAGCCAGGCTGTTGCATTTATTGCTTCTTCTTCAGTGTTGGTGACTAGCAATGCACTGTGCCTCTGCCTTGGGCACACGTGGCTTCCTGTTCTTCCCTTTTCTTGGGGACATCAACATGCCTGCCTAGGGCCCTGAACCCCGCCCACATCTCTAGGAAGAGTGCTTGGTTTTGATTATTATTAGTTAAGCCCCTCTGAGTGTAATGCTATTTTCTGCGAGGACTCCACTGGTGACAGGGACGGGGATTATGTCATCTGTAGCACAGTGGAGCAGGGCAGGCATGAGCTTGGCAGGAAAGGGATGAAAACTGGACCAGATAAGGTGGGAGAGGGGATAGGCCACCAAGGACAGAGTCCTGTGCATGTCCAGCACCTGGGCAGAGCTGACTGCAGTAGACTCTCGGTAGCTGGATGAGAAAGGAACACGTGTCCTGTACTTGGAAAAGAGCGTATAAAAAGAGACCAAAGAAGCAAGGAGTGTGGGGTAGAAAGCAAGTTGCCTATTCTGACTTTACCTTTGGGCTAGCCTGCAGTGCAACCCCTTACCAACAGACAGAGGACGATCAAACTCTGAAATACCCCACAGTTGTCTCTGCAAAGCTTAGACTCTAGCCTAGAGGACACAGATAAGGATCCCCCAACATCCTTCCCATTGTTGTTAATACTTTAAAGCATCTTTTCTTGTTCATAAACATTTACAAGCTGGAAAACAGAGTAAACATAAGGCAGATGAAAGGAACTCAGAAATGACTCGAAAGCTTTTTGTGCATATCCTTAACAGAGCCCGTTGTCTGCAGGCCTTACCGTTAGCCCCAGTTTGCATGTAAGAAAACCAAAACTAGACACTGAGAGCTCAAGTAGCTTTTAAAGCGACAGAGGTAGGTGCTGGATTTGGCCTTGGAAGAAGCATTGGCCACATTGTCTTGCTGGATGACACTGCTCTCTCTCCACCCTTATTTATTTACTGTTTGAGCCAGAGCCTCTCACTGAACCTGATTCGACTGTCATGGCCAGCCTCTTCTATGGGTGCTGGAACTCTTTACCAATTGAGCCATCTCCTGGGCTTGAGAATTAAGGCCGGAAGGTCTGCATTGCTTCCATGACCACATTGCCTCAGAGAGGAGAGAGCTTGGTTGTGACAATGTAACAAGGATGGGCTGGTGTAAACAATCTTGCTTTCTTGGCCTTTTAGCAGCCAAGGAAAGAAATCTTTTATGTATCCCAGAATCCCCAATACCACCTGTGATTCTTCCTTTTCCTCCCACCCTCATCTGGATACATCTAGCACTTACTCCTTTCTTAGAGAACAGGACAACCAGGGTCATAGCACCCAGCTAGTTCTGGCTGAACCTTCATCTCAAAACCATGTTCCCTGTCTTACCCTCTCCATCCCTGCCACCTTATGAACTGAATCACATGGTTCTCGACAAGGGGTGGCACCCTGCTCTGTCTGCCCGAGCCATTACAGCAACAGTGTGAAGATCAGACACGTGATTTTCCACTGAGAACCTTTCACCTCCAATGTCAAATCCACAGAAGTTGGGCAATAAGTCTCCTAGTAGTCCACCACCCATCGCCAGCTGACTGAATTCCACAGTAGTCAAGGTACACGTGTGTTGGAACACACAATCCTGCCAACAACCAGGAAGTGACTGTGTTGGTTGGCTTTTTTGTCAACTTGACTCAAACCTAGAGTCATCTGGGAAGAGACATCTCAACTGAGAAAATGGCTTCATCAGATAGCCCGTAGGCCAGCCTGTAGGGCATTTTCTTGGTTAATGATTTGTGTGGGCAGGTCCATCTCACTGTGGGTGACGTCACCCCTGAGCGGACAGTCAAGGTTGTATAAAGGATCAGGTTTAGGGGCTGAGAGGTTGGCTCAGCAACTAAGAGCTCTCGTTGCTTTTCTGGATGACTTAGGCTCAAACCTTAGCACCTGCATGGCAGTGCACAAACATCTGTGTCCTCTGGCCTTGGCAGGCACCAGGCCCACATGTGGTATTCATACATGTATGCAGGCAAAACACTCATACACATAAAATAATAAAACAACTATTACAGTTCTTAAAACAAAAGCTGAGCAGGCTATGAGGAACAGGTCAGCCAGCAGTGTTCCTCCATGGTCTCTGCTTTCCTTCCCGATGGACTGTAAGGTGAAAGGAAGACTTCCCCAGGTGACTTTGGGTCATGGTCTTTATCACATCAATAGAAGCAAAGCAAAACAGTGACATAAGATCCATTCTGCTGAATAAGCGATACAGACAGGAAGCTGTCTTATGACTCATCCAAGGCCAGTGGTAGTTTGTAGCTTTGTCAAGTCTCAAATCCAGGGCTTCTTATCGTTTGGAGATTCTCTTCCTACCACTGTTCCCCAGTTGGAGGTCAGGATTGATTCCTGTTGCTAGAACCATTACATCACACTTCCCGGGAGCTTGTCAAAAACACAGCCAGGACTCTATCAGGCCTTGAAGGCATGTGGACTCTACTTTAGACAATAACCATGTTCTGGGGGAGGGGGAGAAGGCTGAAATGGTTGTTTCAGACACTCGGCTAGAGAAACTCCTGTGAGGAGGTGACAGTTACAGAGGCACAATGTGGGTGAGAGGACATAATGATATTCAGGCAGAGGCACAGAGTGGACAACAGTCGTGGGGTGGGACTCACTATTCTCAAGGAGCAGCCAGTGGGCTAGCCAGACCACGCTGGTGAAGAAAACAGAGCAGGGAGACTGGACCAAATATTGAGTTTGTTCTGTGGCTTCTCAGGTCAACCAAGCCCCTAGGTGAGGTGTCTGGCTGCCAGGGTAGCTACTGAATATTGGTCTTGGGTGCGATGCCTGGAAGCAGTAAGCTAGAGCAAAGGACATCTGACCTTGAACCCCAGTTTTTCTGGCCTGGCAAGTGTCTCCTTAGCTATGATTGGAACCATGCATTGGTATGGAATCTATAATTCCAACACGTAGGAGGCCAAGACAGGAGGAGAGTTAGTGTGAGTTTGAGCTCAGCCTAAGCTATAGAGCCAGATCTTGTCTCAACCCCTTCCCAACACACAAATAAAAGAAATGATGAATTAGGCCTGTCATTGAGTGTGTTGGAATCTGTTGTAGAAACATCACTAGAAGGCACTTGAAGGTCTCTGTCTGCTGTCTGAGGACGTATCTAGCTGCCCCATAGGCTCAGTTCTTACACTCTGAGGACATTCATGGAATGTGATTGTTTTCATGGAGTGTCTTGGAGCTTATGCATGTTCCACATGATGAATATTCTGCATTTTCCTTCTGTTCTAAATGATTCGTCTCCACTAATTCCTTACTCAGTGATTTTGGTAACAAATGATCTGCTTCTTGAGTTACCTACTACCTCAGTCATTGTTCTATTGCTGACCTGATGACCAAGACAACTCATATTAAAGAAAGAATTTAGATTGGGGCTTGCTCATAGTTTCAAAGACTTAGTCCAGATAGCATGGTGACAGGTAGGTACGGTGCTGGAAAAGTAGCTGAGAGCTGACCCACAAGAGAGAGAAAGACTGGGCCTTGGCATGGGCTTTTGAAACCTCATAGCCCACCCCAAGTGACACACTTCCTCCAACAAGGTCACACTTTCTAATCCTTCTAATCCTTTCAAATAGAGCCACTCCTTGATGACTAGCATATATGAGCTTATGGGGCCATTCTTATTCAAACCATCACATTCCACTCCATGGTCCCATAGGCTTGCAGCCATATCATAATGCAAAATGCATTCAGTCCAGTGTCAAAGGTCCCCGTAGCCTCAACACTGTTTAAAAGTCCAAAGTTCAAAGTCTCTTTGGAGACTGGTGGCGATCTCTTAACTGTAACCCCTGGAATAATCAAAATCCAAAAGCAGATCACAGACTACCAACATACAGTGGCACAGAATATACATTGCCAGCCCAAAAGGGAAGAAAAGGAACATAGTGAGAAAATGCTGGACCATAGCAAGACCTAAAACCAGCAGGGCAAACTCCATATGCTACATGTCCATGTCTGATGTCAAAGTGCTCTTCAGATCTCCTTTCATCATTGCTGACTGCAACACACCTCTCTCATTTGGGCTGGTTCCCCCACCCATCTGCAGCTCTCCTTGGCAGGTATCCCACAACTCTGCTATCTCCAACATCTTGGGGTCTCCAAGGCAACCCAAGCTTCACCTTCACAGCTTCATGCAGTGGCCTCTCTGGACCTCCATGCAGGGACATCCCTGACCATGCCTGACCCCAGAAGCTTTCCTTGGCCATGGAGAGAGTCCACAGTGCCTTTCATATATTCTTGACACTAAAGTGAGAACCATGTGGCTGAAGCTGCCAAGTTCTACTGCTTGCTGGGCCTGGAACATGCCCCCCTCCTTCAATTACATCAGCATCAGCTGTTGATCATCTCCTTCGATGCTTAAGCTTCTCTTTAATTTCTTTTAACAAGTTGGAAGCTTAGCCGGATGGGGTCTTGCCCTGAGGCCACCACTTCTTTTACTCCATTTAGCATTTTCTTTAAACTTTGTACCTCTGTGAGTACTGGACTTAGCTCTGTTATACTTCCTGGTGCTCCATTACTCCTCAAACTGTACATCTGTATTCTTCCCTGCTCAGCTTGCTCCTTTTTATTACAGTTCTGCATAGGAGTGACCTCTAATAACCAAGTGACAGAGTCAATATTAGGCTGTCTTGAAATCTCCTCTGACAACACCATTAACCCAAAACTCATCAATTTAGCCTCAGGACTAAGGACAGAAAGCAGCTACATTCTTCACTAAAATACCACAAGAATGGTCATTAGATCACTTACTAATATTCTTCTCCTCTGAAACATCTTAAGCAGGGCCATCATAATCTACGTTGCTCAGAGCACTACTGTCTTCCACACTCTTACTGGTATATAAGTTCCAATTAAAGCATTCAACTGCTTTCCTATCCAAAATCTCAAATTCCACATTCAGCCAACAAGCAGCATGGTCAGACCTGTCATGATCCATCCCCCTGGTACCAACTTTTGTCTCAGTCACTGTTCTATTGCTATGAGCAGAAACTACGGCCAAGGAAATTCTTATAAAAGAAAGTATTTAATTGGGGGCTTGCTTACAGTTTCAGAGGCTTAGTCCATTACCCTCATGGCAGAGAGCATGGGGGCAGGGAGTTGTGGTGCCGGAGGAGGAGCTGAGAGCTACATCCTGATCCACAAGCAGAGCTGGAGAGACTGGAGTTGTCAAGGGCCTTTGAAATATCAAAGCCCACCCCCAGTCACACCTCATCCAACAAAGCTACACTTCCCTATCCTTTTCAATAGCGCCACTCCTCGGTGACTAAGGATTCAAATATATGAGCCTAGGGGGGTTGTTCTTACTCAAACTCCCACACATGTCCCAGAATGTTCAATGATGGGTTTAATGTAAACTTTCTAGGCTATGCACATAGTTTTCCATTAAACATTGGTCTTGATGCTCATGCAAAGATATTTTTAAGGTATGATTAACATCTACATCAGTCGACATCAGGTAGACAAGTCTCATCCCATCAGATGAGGGTCAAACCAAGAGGAATTCTGCTTCTGGATTGCTTTTGTAATTCAAGACTGTAACAGCAGCAGCTTCAGGTTAGGCTTGACAGCCTCATACGTTTGTTCATTAGTACATTTACTTATTCATTCATTTGCCCATTCATTTGTTCTTTCCTCTTTCCTCTTTCTGTTCTGTAACACTAGGTAGTCTAGCCCAGACTAGCCTCAACCTTACCATTGTAGCCCAGGCTCACCTAAAACTCATGAGAGTCTTCTTACCTCAGCTTCCCTACTGAGATGGGATTTTAGGTGTGTGCCACCATACCCCTCCACCACAGATTTCTGAAAATCATTTTTTAAAAATTAATTTATATTTATCTATTTCATTTTATGCGTTTGAGTGTTTTGCCTGCCTGTACATATATTCACAAAGTTCGTGCCTGGTGCCTGTGGAGTTTAGAAGAGAGAGTCAAATCTCTGGAAACTGGATGGTTGGGACCCACCATATAGATACTGGGAACTGAACCCTGGCAACACATGCTGAACCATGTCTTTCCCATGGATGGGTGAATGAGTAGAATGGGAGATAGATGCATAACTATACATCCTTAGCTCGTACATACATGTCTTATACATGTATAAGAATAGCTTACACATACATGTCTGTTTCCATGAAGGTTCATGACTTTTTACATGTGACCATTCTGACATGGAAGTCTGCACATGGAAGGGGAGTTGGGCTGAGGCTAGACTAAAAGGCAGCTCACCGCACTCACCCAGCTATGACCTACTACTCAGTTTTTTCTTGGAGTTATTAGACCAAGCCATCTGTCTGCCACTGTCACTAATAACTGTTCCCAAGAATCTGGTGGGGTCCTAACACAAAGATCTGACCTGCTAGTCATTATCCTTCCTTCGGAGAATTACCATTGAGAATGGGTTTGTCTGGTCTCTGCCTCGGGCAGTCTCTACCTAGACCATTTCTGTTTTGCTGGTACATGTCTGAGTATAAGCTCCTGCTCCTTCCAGATGCTTTTTACATTTAAAGCTCACACACACACACACACACACACACACACACACACACACACAATTCCTTGACAGAATTTTCAGATTGTACTTTCCTCAATCCCCTTGGAAAGGCCTTTCTGTTCCTTTCATTTCACCTTTTAAAAAAAATTTTATGTATATGAATGATTGTATGCATGTATGCATGTGCACCACACGTGTACCTGATGCCCACAGAGGTCAGAAGAATACATCAGACCTGGAACTGAAGTTACAGTTGGTTGCGAGCTACCATGTCAGTTCTAGGAGCTAAACTTGGATCCTCTACAAGAGAACAAGTGCTCTTAGCCTCTGAGCCATCTCTCCAGGCCCAGCAGTCACATCTTAGTTACTCTGTGTTTATGTGACTTTGAACACATGGGATCCTCACTAAATGAGTGAAATTCCCGTCGATGAGTACGTGTTTTAGGCATTAGAAACATAAAACAAGAGTGTGCTTCTCATGGAGAGAGCCTGCAGTCCAATGCTGTCAGAGGGGAACTTGCTGAGTTCTCCACAGAGTTGCAGCCCCATCTCTGCCCCAGGGATTGGAGCAGTGAGCTGTGGACTCCTCTGCTTAACCGCTGATGTCTGTCTCTTGTGAGGGCCGTTAAAGGTGGGGGCTCCTATATCCTGTTTTAGCTCTGGGTCTTCTATCTGACTTAGTGTAAACTGACCCTATTAACCCTTCTATCCTCACGAAAGCCCTGGCACCTCCCCAGTCTGAGGTCTCCAGAGGTTGGTGAATGTCCACTCAGTAACTGCTATAACAAACATGTGGATGCCACCGAATGCTTCTTAGTGTCCTTGACACCTCTCTACTCTCTCTGCCCTCACCTGTCTGGTCCCTAGTTCCACATCCTCCTCAGTCTTCTTCCTCAAATATCTTTCTTTTGTGTAAGTGTAGGGAGCTGCAGGCTGGTACTGAACATTGACCCCAGGGCCTTATGCATGCTAGGAAACCATTTTATCCCTGAAGTATATACTCGGCCTTCCTCTTTCCCTTCCTCAGAAGCTCAGGCTGACCTCAAACTCCTGTACCTAAAAGTGATCCACTTTCCAAGTGCCGGGATTACACGCTCCTGCCAGCACAGCTGGTCCCAAACTTCTCTTTCACTAAGGTGTTCATGGTGACTTTGAATTTGCTATGTAGCCCACCCTTAAACTTGTGATCCTCCTGCTTCAGTCTCCCAAGTCGCTGGGATTACAGGCCTGCAGTATTGTATCCACTTCCCCTGACTTCTTACATGTTCCTCTTCTTCTGCCTTTGTTCCCACTCTTAATTCACAGCGGTTTTCTCTCTCAGGGTCCCTCGATAACCACCGTCCAAGAGGAAGCCCTTTGAATCTGCCACCACAAGCCTAGTTCTCTCTAAGCTGCCTAACCCTTCCCGAAAATGTGCAGGGGACTCCCCACAGTCTTTGAGTGAAGCAGGCACCGTGTCCTTTCTTCACACGGCTCTCCCTACTCTCCTGCCCCTGAGGTGACTGCTTTCCCAGACAAGCAACCCAAATGCCTGCTGGGTATTCACCTGAAACGCCTTTCTTACCCCAATGGCATGCACATCCCGGCAATTCTAAACTGCTCTGGGCTCCATCTCTCCATCCCTGTTCATCCCTCTATTGTCCCAGTCCACACCCAATCTCTCGCCTGTGCCAAGCATGGCCTCTGGTTATTTTCTGCCTCCCTCCTGGGACCCTGCCTACCTATCTACCATATCTCCTGGTGTGCAAGCAAATCTGGTCTCTCTGGGATGGAATTCTGCCGAAGCCAGCTGGGTTTTCCTTGCTTCACAGGAAGTGCGGGCTTTAGTATGGCCAGGAGTTATAGAACTATCAGGCTCTGGCCTCTGGTAGGATGAACTCATGCTGCAGAGCCTGGGCCGGCTTCCCCAGGGCCTGTAGTACATGCTTCCAGCCTTCCAGTGACGAAAGGAAAGACTGTATGAATCAGTCCATTCTAGGAACTTTGCTCTGTGTCCTGTGTGATACATAAAAGTGAGCACATTTGGACGTGCCTTCGGAGAGATTTTAAGAATCTGGGTGACTCATCTTTTAAAAGTTTAGGCTACATAAAAATAAAATTTAACTTGGATGGTGGGATATAAATTGGTCCACTTTCTGTTTGTAAAGAAATGTAATCATATCTACCTAGAATTTTAGTTTTTATTGTATTTATTTACTTATTGTTGTGTATGTGTGTATGTGTGTGTATGTGTGTGTATGTGTGTATGTGTGTGTATGTGTGTATGTGTGTATGTGTGTGTATGTGTGTATGTGTGTCTGTGTATGTGTGTCTGTGTATGTGTGTGTCTGTAAGTGTGTGTATGTGTGTGTCTGTATGTGTGTGGTGTGTGGTGTGTGTGTGTGTGTGTGTGTGTGTGTGTGTGTGGTGGGTGTACACACAATGGTGTACATGCGGAGGTCTGAGAACAACTTGCAGAAGTTAGCTGCTTCTCTCCGTCTACTTTGCAGGACTCAGGGATGGAACCCAGCTCCTCAGACTTAGCAGCGAGAGACTTTCCTCAACCAAACGTCTCCAAACCCATACCTAGAGTTCTAGCTGTCCACACGCGAGTTGATCCAGGACTCTGTCTTTATTTTATTATGTTGTTGTTCTTATTTTGAGACAAGGTCTCACTATGTGGCTCTGACTGTCCTAGAACTCAATATATAAACCAGACTGGCCTCGAACTCACAGAGATCCTCCTGCCTCTGCCTCTTGAGTGCTTCAATTAAAGCTGTGTGCCACTACACCTGGTTGATCCAGGACGCTGTCAGGAGTCTATCCTAACTAAACAACCATGCATAATGTTTGTAATAGTAGGGGCTAGAGACATGGCTCAGTGGTTAGGAACATTTGCTGCTCTTGCAGGGAACTCAGGTTCAATTCCCAATGGTTCCCAGCTCCCATACGGTAACTCACAACCTCCAATACATTTCCTGATCTCTATGGACAGTATATACATACATACACACACACACACACACACACACACACACACACACACACAGGTAAAACATTTGTACACAAAAATAAGTAATAAATCTTTTAAACTTATTCGTAATAATAAATAGGATGAAACCAAATGTTAATAAATAAATGAAAATGATTAAATAGTGACATATTATACATTATTATGCAGTTAGTCAGATGATCATTCTGTAGGTTTAAAATAAGTAAATATGTAGGCAAAATTATATTAGATACAATAAAGTTACAAAAATATGTTCATAGAATTAAAAAAAAGTGCTATGTGTGTCTTCCATTATAAAAAATGAAGACATTTGAAAAGTCACCTTTAAAAAGAAAGTCTATTTCACTCGGTAGAAATAAGGCTGAGAGGAACACTCATGGTTTCTGTTCGGCTAAGTACTACGTGTTAGAACTTAGCCAGGGCAGACGCTGCTTGATGATGACATGTTCCCGTGACCCCAGGCTCTACCCAAAACTGCTAGAAATAATAAATGGACAAGTAAATAAACAAATTCAGTAAAGCTGGAGGACACATAGAAGCATGTTTCTACACACGAGCAAGACCTATTCAAAAGAGTGTTTCATAAAGAGTGTTGGGACGTTTTGAATCTATTCTCCCATTTCCAAAACTATCATGACTGGGTGCTGACATGTAGAGAGAATAGATACTTGTATGTTTGCAAATGTGTGTTTTAGATAATTAGGATTGGATAATAAAAAAAATAGCACTTGTGAATTTAATAGCATTAAGATTACCTTCAAATGAAAAAAGATCTCAAAAGTTAAAAAAAAAAAAATAAGATTGTTGGGACAACTGGATACCACAGGCAGAAGAATAAACTGGATTCTTATCTCACATTGAGTACAAGGATGAACTCAATATGGGTTAAAGACAAGTGTATGGCCCGAAGCTATGACACTACTGATAGACCACAAGGAGAACTCAGACCATTGAGCTCGGTGATGGTATTCTGGATGTGACCTCAAATATTCACACAACAGAAGCAAAACCAGGGGGATTACATCTGACTCACAGCTTCTCCACAGTGAAGGGAGCAATTGGGGACAAAGAAGTGACCTACAGGCTTGGAGAAACTATCGACAAGGCCCACATCTGAGAAGGGTGCCACCCAAATTCCTCAGGAAAATTCAGTTCAGTAGGAGAGCAAACAACTGGATTTACATCAGAACGAAGGCACGTCCCTGCCTGCCATTTTTCTCTGTCTAGAGGAGCCATCCACGTGGGAACTGGAAGAGCAAGGTGTGAAGAAGGGGTGTGACCCGTGCGCACTGTTGGTGGGGGTGCGGATTAATACAGCTACTTCACAGAACCACGAGGCTCCTCAACGTACGAATAAAACTATCACGCCGTCATCCTTCCGAGCTTACAAGTAAAGGTTTCTTAATTCAGGGCTCTGACCGGATGTCTGCATTTCCACGTTCACAGTGGCACTGTTCAGCCAAGGTACGGTACCAACCAAGGTGTCCGTGAGGACAAGTAACGAGGATGTGGTGTGTCTTTAACAGGACAGTAGTCAGCCTGTTACAAACGGAGACGGCTGTCTGTGACAGCCGGGACAGGAACCTGCCGGTGTTATTCTAAGTCAACCAGCTAGGCAGAGGACAAAGTCCTAAGCTGAGTATTCTCAGTCTCCTTCATAGGCCTAAAATCTGACCCGAATCTAACCCCCCACTTTTAAATACCAGGAGGAGATGTCCACAGCACATAAAACCAATTTATTCTTCTTGTCTCCTTCACGCCCTACCCCCACTCTTTCTCCCTCCTCCTTTCTATCTCTCCTCCTCCACCCCATCCTCTGGGTTTGCTTTGAGACAGGCCTCCACCCTACTATGTATTTGAGGATGACCGGCCTTGACCTCTCAAGTGTTGACATTACAGATATGGGACCCTACACTCTTAGGCACAATTTCTTTTTTTTTTAAAAGATTTATTTATTTATTATATGTATATGAGTACACTATAGCTGTCTTCAGACACACCAGAAGACGACATCAGATCCCATTACAGATGGCTGGGAGCCACCATGTGGTTGCTGGGATTTGAACTCAGGACCTCTGGAAGAGCAGTCAGTGCTCTTAACCACTGAGCCATCTCTCCAGCCCTTAGGCACAATTTCTTACATCAACCACACATCTCACTTATAGACAGACCCCAAAACACAGAAGCAGACAGCACAAGGACATTGCTCAAGGCTGGGTTTGGAGATGCTGGGTGAAGGGCAGACCACTTCGTGCTGAAATACTATTCAGCAAGGTGACTGCAGGTATCAACATTCTTTTGTGTCTTCTCACCAAAAATAAAATCCTAAGGGGGCTGGAGAGACGGCTCAGTGGTTAAGAGCCCTGGCTGCTCTTCCGGAGGATTCAGACTTAATTCAGGCAACTCACAACTCTCTTTGACTCCAGTCCCAGGGGATTCAATGCCTTCTTCTCCCTGGAGTACACACAGGGTGCACAGACACACAGCCACACAGACAAAATACCCATACACATAAAGTAAATAAGTAAAATATAAAAAAGAAGCCCTGAGGATCTGAGGTGACACATATGTTGAGTAGTCTGATTTAATTATTCCACATTTATGCCTATATAATGCTCTATACCCTTTAATAATCAGTTTATACTTTAACTTTTAAAATTAATTTTAAAACTTAATTAAAATTAACTTTCTAAAAGAGTCTACACCGTCTTTGTGACTTCTCTAAACAGGTTGCCGTTCTAATTGTGTCTTGGGGAAAAGCCTGAGGGTTTTGGGGTCAATTAGCAGTGTTAGTTGGTTTTAATTCTCACGAGCACAGTTGGGTCAAAAAATCCCTGCATTCTGCGGGTACATCACTGCACATATTCCACTCGCCCAAGCAATTCCTGACGCTCTCTCTGGGCATAGCGGTTCTCCTCAGTACCCCAGGCTCGCTGTGACCACCGGACGTCTGAGAACCTAGTCTAATGACTTCATAAAAGCAGACAGAAACTAGAGAAGCGAGCACATCCAGGCTGTGAATCTCCTTTGGGGAGGATTCTGGCATCAGGAGGGAGCACAGAGGAACAAGACAGGGGGCTATGGTTCCAGACTTTTGAGAGACTTCCCTTATGTTAGCTGGTCTTTCTTACTCTGCAGATTTACATCCACATGGAAGGAAAACTCAGGTTCGACCGGAAATTAACGCTGATGAACAAAAGATGCCCTTTTCTTCATCTGTCTCCTCGGCAGTGAAGGAGTGCGGGGCCTGGCTGTTTCCAGCGTCTGGTTTACTGACTGATGCCGGGTGGGTCTGTGTGAAAGGTGCAACCAAGCTCAGGTGGCCTTGGAGCCAGGTGAGGCCAAAGGTCAGGCCCCTGGCTACAGAAGCTCGATCCCCCAGGCTAGAGCGGCACGTACCACCTAACCCCGCCCAGGTTGCAGGCCGGGGACAACCTCCTGATGCCGCTAGCTGTGCATCCCACAGAAAACTGTTTTTAAGACAAAACCGAAAAGAGTCCCACCTTCATAACAGAAATAATTAGTAACTTGTAACTCCTTCCCACAGGTCACAACTTTCATCAGTCCCTTGAGAATCTGTGCAGATATCAATCATCCGTGGTTTTCAGAAAATGTATAATAATCTCTTTTCCAGAATATTTTTAGTTGATTAATAACAAATTTAAGAAAATATGCTTAATACTATCGAGTGTGGTACTATTACAATGGAAAACACCATTCTAGCTTCCTGAAAGGGGAAGAGAAGAAGGGGGAGGTGAGGAGGTGCTCCCACACAGATCCGGCCATGCTGCTAAGACTCGACCATGGAGAACCTGCTTTTCATCCTCTCGCCGAGGCTGAGGCCTCCGTGTCACTCACCTGCCTTTCCTAGAGGGCTCATGAACTTCTCTTCCTGGCCAGTGCACTGTGCTCTCAGCAGCCAGAACCCATCCCCACCACAAAAGGAATATGCCAAATTTCATATTCCGGAGAGCCAACATAGATTTCCAAATCAAACAGTTCTCCCGAGAAGCCGTGAGAAGGAGCCGGTGAGGAGCTGCCGTCCGACCGTCCTCTCTTAAGGCACCATTGCTGTGTTTGTTATTAGAAGGATGTTTACCCTGCAAAAATGAAGCTGCAGTCTGTAATCTGGCCAGCGGGAGAAAGCAATTTCCACTAACCCCGCAAATCCTCCTGCGTCAGATGTCAGGGATTTTCTAAACTGAGGTTGGATTCCTGTGTCCTGCGGGACAGTTCCTGGGGCTGGTCTAAATTAGTTCATCATCAAATGTGGTGGATGTATTGGTGAGGGTTTGGATTTTCAAGTCGAATAAATAGAAAGAAGAAAGTAAATGCGGAAAGGCAGCGACACTATCTGTCTGTCTGTCTGTCTGTCTGTCTGTCTGCTCGCTTTGATCCTCCCCTGATCTATTGATGCTCCTAGATACTTCTAGTTTGCCCATGGCTTCTGCAACCTTGGGGTTGATACCTTGTGGGCAGCAGCGGTTGAGGTTAAGAGGTCACATGGGGAAAAGTCTCCCCCACGCTGTGCAAAGAAAAGGCTAAAGTCCGTGTCAGTCGCAGTATTCTTGTACCAGACTCGTTGGACTTCTACATTTGGACATGCCTGGGCATAAATGAACTGCCAACAAGTATTATGTCTTCTTTGATACTTGCTCAGAAACCTTGGCACAGAATCTATAGGCCCAGGTTCTGTCTTCATCACAGGACAGGGTCAGAGTCCCATGAAGCAGGGCTACATTCAGGACTCCAAATCATTTGCTCCTCCAAGCTGAGGGCAGATAGTTGAGACTTTCAGACTGTGCTGACAAACTGACTCAGAATTCTTAGCACCCCCTGCTGAAAAGGCAACCTGAAACCCAGGTAACCTGGGCTGGACTTGAACTCTCTCTATATAGCCAAGGTTGTTTTCAAACTCCTGACCTTCCTGTCTCTAGAGGGATAAACTCTTTAAGAGCGAGGGCTTAGGCCAGGTGTTGTATTGCATAGCTATAATGTCAGTATTCTGGGAGGCCGAGGCAGGAAGATTATACATTTGAGACTAGCCTGGGCTACACGGCAAGACTACACTGAAGAACCAGGGAGCTAAATGAAAAGGAGGCATAACTAGAGGAGGAAGAGAAAGATGAGAAGAAGGCAGAAGAGAATGAGGTAGGATCCACTGTAAGATAATTACATCATGAGGAGGAGGTGCCATCTTTGATAAGATTAATGTCACTCTCAGAAGACCCCGTTATTAAAAGAGCAAAGGTGATGCCTATCCAACCTCTCCACCCAGCCAGATCCTGCCCATATTTTTCCAGAGTCTCCCACTGAATCTGCCTGACCCTCTCTTCCAACACTCTCCCCAGCCTGCCAGATCTAGCACCCTGGTCTAGACTGCCCAACTCTGCTGGAGTCATAACTAATCTCTAGGCTTCCACCAAGACCCATTCCCACCAGTCTCCAAGTCCACAGGCCCCTCTGAAACCAAATCCAACCTCACCAACCAACCAGATCTACTCCAACACTCCAGGCCTGGACTAGGATGCATATCCTGTTCACCAGCCCTCTGTGAACCTGACTCCATTCCACCTAAGCCATTTTCAAACTTTAGGCTCAGTTCACCTGCACGTTCTCTTCTGCTCCAACCTACTCTGTCCATATCAGACTTAGAACTAACAAAAGAAGTCCACATGCCCAGATCTCATGTGGGGGGCTGGGGGGTGGGCATGAGTGATCAATCCAGTATTTTCTCTCACAAACCTACCAGTCCTGTGGAAATGTTTGCCAACCAGAATTACCTGGATAAACCCCAGAACACAGGATTTAAAAGACCAATCATAAACTTCATCAAATAATTAATGAGTGTAAAGAATACACAAAGAAATAGCTTAATGCTATTAAGGAGAAAAAAAATACCTGAGAGTGTTGTTGTAAAAATATAAAAAATAGAAAGGAGTAATTGTCTTTTACCCCGCTAGGCCCACGCCGCGGTGCCCAGATATCTGCTAGATATCTTGGCGGAAACACAGCCCAGCTGCATACTTCCCTACACTCAAACCCTCACATAAAAGAACACACAACACAATAATCTTAGATCCAATTGGTAAGATATAATTGCCCACTTAAACATACAAAGCCCAGTACCATCCACCCCTTGAGAACATTAATAACAGCCTGTAAATACACAGAGCAGAATCTTAACATCACCTGCCATGGCTTCTCCCCTCTCTCCGTCCTGTCTCCTCCTCTCTCCCCTAGTCTCCTCCTCTTCCTTTAAACTTCTCTCCCGCCCATCCTTCCTTCTCCTCCAATGACAGGCCTCCTTCTATCCTGTGCCTGCCTCACCTGTGACATCATCCTACAGAGAGATGCCCAAGAAAACACAAGATGAGGCTGATGAAGATGATGAAGAAAATCCAAGACTAAAGAATAGAATTCAATAAAGAGAGAAAAATGTTAAAGAGGACTCAGCTGAAATGAAGACGGAATAGAAAAAGTTAGTAACCCAACAGGAAAACTCAAAGGAAAATCTCGTAAGTAGAATGAAGACAGAACAATAGGACTCAAAGGTAAAGCAGAAAATTTAAACCAGATAAGGAAGGAATGTGAAAATAAGAAAGGAACATACAGGAAATATGGGACTAAAAACTAAATCTTTGAATAACAAGCATAGAAAAGGAGCGGGAATCCCAAGTCAATGCCACAGACCAGATCTTCAATAAAATCATACAAGAAAGCATCTAAACTAAGGAAAGAACACTCCCATAGAGATACAAGAGGCACACAGAATACCAAATAAACAATATCAGAAAAGAAAATCCCCATAGCATCTCATAGTCCAAACACTAAGTATACATAACAGAAAGTATATTGAGAGCATCAAGAGAAGAAACACAAATTGCATATGAAGGAAAACCTATTAGAACAACAGCTGGTTTTCATTGGAACTTCGAAAGGCAGAAGACTCTAGAGCAATGCTTTCAAAGATCTAAAAGACTTTGATGGGAAACTTAGATTAATATACCCAGCGAAACTGTCTGCCATTGTTCAAGGAGAAAGAAAAACTTGTGAAATAAACAGCCTTTAAAAATTATACCTAAAGGGCTGGAGAGATGTCTCAGTGGTTAAGAGCACTGACTGCTCTTCAAGAAGTCCTGAGTTCAATTCCCAACAACCACATGGTGGCTCAAAACCGTTTGTAATGGGATCTGATGCCCAGTTCTGCTATTTGAAGACACCTACAGTGTGTGTGTATATATGTATGTGTGTGTGTGTGTATATATATATATATATATATATATATATATATATATATATAAAATCAATTTTAAAAATTATACCTCAAAAAACAAACACAAAGAAAATGTGTAGGGAGCAATATTTGGGATGAAGAGAAAAATAAGCACAGCTGATAGACCATGGAGAGAAATACAAATCCATGATTACTACACAAAATATCACTGAGAATACAAATAACAACATTAAAACCAACAGTACAGGGATCACAAGCAACATACATGTTTCAATAACAACTTTACATATCAATGGCCTCAAGTCTCTGATCAAATGACATAGGTTGACTGTGTGGATCAAGAAACAAGGGGTTGGGGGATTTAGCTCAGTGGTAGAGCGCTTTTAGGAAGTGCAAGGCCCTGGGTTCGGTCCCCAGCTCCGAAAAAAGAACCAAAAAAAAAAAAAAAGAAGAAAAGAAACAAAATCTGTCGATTAATCTATCTACAAGGAGCATAGCTTTCAAGAAGAAACTGCCTTAAAGAATAAGCAGGCATGCTCCAATCAAATGGAACCAGGAAGCAAGTAGGCATTGTTATAATGTCTGAAAAAATAAACTTCAAATTAAAATTAATCAGAAGCGATAAAGAGAAACACTCTATTCTCATCAAGGGAGTAGTCAACTAAGAAGACATGACTATCCTAAACATAAATACACCAAACTCTGACACACCCAGTTTCATTTTTAAAAAATGAACTACTGGATTTAAAGGCACAGATTAAAGCCAGTCATTAGTGGTAAGTGATTTCAATACTCCACTCTCTCCAATAAACAGGTCATCTGGACAAAAATTAAACAAAGGAACATCAGAATTAAGTGACATCATATATAAAATGGACCTAACAGATACAGAACATCCTATCCAAAAACCAAAAAATACACATTCTATTAAGTAGCTTGTAGAAGCCTCTCTAAATAGACCACATCCAAGGACACAAAACAAATCTTATGGATTCAAAAGATTTAAATAACTTTATGTACACTATTTGACCACAGTATAATAGAACTTAAAATCAAGAGCAAACAAATCTCTAATAAATATACAAGCTTGTGGAGATTAATTATGAATGGGTCAAAAAAAAGACATTAAAAAAAGAAATAAAAGACCTAAGCCTGAAACATGAAACACCAAAACCTCTAGAAGAAAACACAGGATTGGTAAAGATATTTTCCCAATCTGTTGGTTGCCGTTTTGTCCTATTGACAGTGTCCTTTGCCTTACAGAAGCTTTGCAGTTTTATAAGGTCCCATTTGTTGATTCTTAATCTTAGAGCATAAGCCATTGGTGTTTTGTTCAGGAAATTTCCCATGTGTTGCCCATGTGTTGGAGATTCTTCCCCACTTTTTCTTCTATTAGTTTGCATGTATCTGGTTTTAGGTGGAGGTCCTTGATCCACTTGGACTTGTGCAGGGCAATAAGGATGGATCGATTTGCAGCCTGCTACAAGCTGACCTCCAGTTGAACCAGCACCATTTGCTGAAAACGCTATCTTTTCCCACTGAATGGTTTTAGCTCCTTTGTCAAAGATCAATTGACTATAGGCATGTGGGTTCATTTCTGGGTCTTAAATTCTATTCCATTGATCTACCTGCCTGTCTCTGTACCAATACCATACAGTTTTTATCACTATTGCTCTGTAATATTGTTTGAGGTCAGGGATGGTGATTTCCCCCAGAAGTTCTTTTATTGTTGAGGATAGTTTTTGCTGTTTTGGGATTTTTGTTATTCCAAATGAATTTGCAAATTGCTCTAACTCTATGAAGAATTGAGTTGGAATTTTGATGGGGATTGCATTGAATCTGTAGATTGCTTTTGGCAAGATGGCCATCTTTACTATATTAATCCTGCCAATCCATGAGCATAGAAGATCTTTCCATCTTCTGAGATCTTCTTCAATTTCTTTCTTCAGAGACTTGAAGTTTTTGTCATACAGATCTTTCACTTGCTTGGATAGAGTCACAACGAGGTATTTTATATTATTTGGGACTATTATGAAGAGTATCATTTCCCTAATTTCTTTCTCAGCCTGTTTATCCCTTGAGTAGAGGAAGGCTATTGATTTGTTTGAGTTAATTTTATATCCAGCCACTTTGTTGAAGTTGTTTATCAAGTTTAGGAGTTCTCTGGTGGAACTTTTGAAATCACTTAAGTATACTATCATATCATCTGCAAATAGTGATATTTTGATTTCTTCCTTTCCAATTTGTATCCCTTTGACCTCCTTTTGTTGTCTAATTGCTCTGGATAGGACTTCAAATACTATATTGAATAGGTAGGAAGAGAGTAGGTAGCCTTGTCCTAGTCCCTGATTTTAGTGGGATTTTTTTTTCTCTCTATTTAGTTTAATGTTGGCAACTGGTTTGCTGTATATTGCTTTTACTATATTTAGGTATGGGCCTTGAATTCTTGATCTTTCCAAGACTTTCATATGAAGGGGTGTTGAATTTTGTCAAATTCTTTCTCAGCATCTAATGAGATGATCACGTGTTTTTTTTCCCTTTGAGTTTGTTTATATAGTAGATTACATTGATAGATTTCCGTATATTGAACCATCCCTGCATGCCTGGGATGAAGCCTACTTGATCATGATGAATGATTGTTTTGATGTGTTGTTGCATTTAATAGAGGGGTGATATCCAATATATACAAAGAACTCAAGAAGTCAGACTCCAGAGAATCAAATAACTCTATTTAAAAAAATAAGATACAGAGCTAAACAAAGAATTCTCAACTGAGCCAAATGATTGAGACTCACTCAGGTGACAGCAGATGCTGGCGAGGATGTGGAGAAAGAGGAAAACTCCTCCATTGTTGTTGGTACTGCAAGCTGGTACAACCAGTCTGGTAATCAGTCTGGAGGTTCCTCAGAAAATTGGACATAGTACTACCTGAGGACCCAGCTATACCACTCCTGGTCATATACCCAAAAGATTCTCCAATATATAACAAGGACACATGCTCCACTATGTTCACAGCAGCCTTATTTATAATAGCCAGAAGCTGGAAAGAACCCAGATGTCCTTCAACAGAGGAATGGATACAAAAAATGTGGTACATCTACACAATGGAGCACTACTCAGCTATCAAAAACAATGACTTCATGAAATTCATAGGCAAATGGGTTGAACTAGAGTGAGGTAACCCAATCACAAAATCACATGGTATGTACTCACTGATGAGTGGATATTAGCCCAAAAGCTCGGATTACTCAAGATACAATCCACAGACCACATGATATTCAAAAGAAGGAAGACCAAAGTGCGGATGTTTCAGTCCTTCTTAGAAGAGGGAACAAAAATATTCATAGGAGGAAATACTAAGACAAAGTTTGGAGCAGAGACTGAAGGAAAGGCCATCCAGAGACTGCCCCACCTAGGGATCCAGCCCATATACATACAGCAACCAAACCCAGATAATATTGCTGATGCCAAGAAGTGCATGCTGACAGGAGCTTGATATAGCTGTCTCCTGAGAGGCTCTGCCAGAGCATGACAAATACAGAGGTGGACGCTCACAGCAAACCATTGAACTGAGAATGGGGATCCCTTGGAGGAGTTAGAGAAAGGATTGAAAGAGCTGAAAAAGTTTGCAACCCCTTAAGAACAACACCAACAAACAGAGCTCCCAGGGACTAAACCACTACCCAAGGAGTACACATGGACAGACCCATGGCTCCAGCTGTATATGTAGCAGAGGATGGCCTTGTTGGGCACCAATGGGAGGAGAAGCCAAGGCTTGACACCCTAGTGTAGGGGAATGTCATGGCGGGAAGGGGAGTGGTTGAGGAGGGGGGACACCCTCATAGAAGAAGGGGGATGAGGATGAGATAGGTGGTTTACGGATGGGAAACCTGGAAAGGGGATTGTTGTTGTTTAAATATCAGCCCACACAGAGATAAAGCAACACGGTTTATCCACATGGAGAGATTTAATGGGAGAACAAGACAAGGGGAAGGGACGAGAAAAAGAAGAGAAAGAGAGAGAGGGCAGAAAATGTCTGCCTTTTATTTGGAATGTGATGTAACTGCTCCCAGGTGAAGTTGGGAACTAAGCCAAGGGTATACCGGGAATGTATGGCTGTTGCCATGGCAACAGTGACAGGCGGTGTGGCTGCTGGAAGTGAAAGCAATTCCTGATACCAACAGGGATAACATTTGAAATGTAAATAAAAAAATATTCAATAAAAAATACATTATGGAAAAAAGAACAAAAAGGAGTGCATATATAAGAAGGTATATGATATTTTTCTGTGAATATATAGATGTTAAAAGGGGAAAAAAGAAAGCACAAGCAGTACCTTACATGATATAGGTATAGGAAAGGACTTCGTGAATAGCACCCATTTGCTTAAGAATTAAAGTCAACAACTTTGCCAGGAAACTAAAAATCTGCACAGCTAAGGAAACGATCACCCCGGTGAAGAGGAAGTCCACAGGGTGGGGTGAATCTTTGTCAACTATACATCTGACGCAGGATTAATGTCCAGAGTATAAAAAGAACTGAGAAAAAGGAAGGAAGGGAAGAGGGAAAAAGAAAGAAAAAAATGGACCTGGGGCTTGAACAGAAAGTTCTCAAAATAAGAAAAAAAAAGTGGATAAAAAATTATCTAAAACAGCATTCAGCATCTCTAGCAATTAGGGAAATTTAAATCAAAACAACTTTGAAATTCCATCTTATCCCAGTCGGAATGACAAAGATTAGCAAAACAAATGACAACCAATGCAGGGGGAGGGGGGGAAGCGAAACCCTCATTCTCGGTTGGTGGAAATCAGTGTGGAGAATCCTCACAAAGCTAAAAATAACTCTACCATATGATCTAGCTATAATTCTCCTTGGCATATGCCCTAAGTCCTTCCTATTGTACTCCACAGATACTGACTCGGCTGTGTTCATTGCTGCTCTATTAATAACCTAAATGCCCTTCAAAGATGAATGGATAATGTCAACTTAGTGTGTCCCCCCCCCACATCCGCCAGAGGTCTCCGGATAAGGAGTGGGGGAACAGGGTTTCAGGTGGGGGTGAGTACGAGTGACGTGGGAGACTTGTTTCAGAGAACAGCTTGTTTGTTGACATCGTGGGGCTGACTTACATATCTCAGAGTCAGGGGAGAGGGAAAGAAATAGAGCCAACAAGGGAGGAGGGGCTGCAGCAGGGGCAGCGGCCTTCCAAGCTTATTGGTTACGTTAGCAGACTTCCTGTCACATGATTCTGAGAAACCGGTTCTCTGGAGAGAAACAGTAGCCTATCTGGCTCTGTCGACATGTGGCTTTTGTCTATATGGGGGTGAGTAGGCCCAAGCCTCATTTGGGTAGGGTGAGGTCCCATTCCTGCCACGCTCTCTGAGAGATGTCCAGAAGTGTGAGCAATGTTCTATCGTTCCTTATCTGGCCTGGGGACCCACAATGTAGTATACATAGTGTATGTATGTATGTATCCGGCTGTAAAGAAAGATGAAATCATGAATTTTGCAAAGAAATTAATGGAACCAGAAAAGATCATATTGAGTGAGGTATCCAGACCCAGAAAGACAAATATCAAATGTTCTCTGTCATCTGAGACCTAGCTCAACCAACGTCTGTATATAAATACATATCTTGTAATAACTGCAAAAACCAGAAAAGTAAAAAGAAAAAGAAAAGGGGGCCATTGTTGGTGATCAGGCAATATAGAGGGAATACCAAGGGCATACGGGATCTGACTGGGCAAAATGAGAGGGGTTGTCTAATTAGGGAGGGAAAGGGAGATAAATAAATACAGGAGAGAGAGGGTAAAATAACAGGAAAGCTTCTGAGAAAGTCGTGAGGAGCTATACTATACTATACTATACTATACTATACTATACTATACTATACTACCTAGAAAACCTACCGTACACTTAAGTCTGTATATAAACACACAGTTTGAATGAAAATTTCCCATCTGGGCTGACAATGCTTCCTTTGAGAGCTGAAGACCCACCAATAAAGCCCCCAGCACCAGGCATGAGAACTCGGGCATGTTGAGGGTTCACTCAGGGTTCTCTAGGAGGCTCTCCGAACATTGCTATTGCCTTTGGTTGCCCTCTAGAGGTGGAAGGTAAGTCACTATTGCTCAGACACAGAGAAGCAGAGACCCGAGCTGGAACTGATTGTAAAGCCTCCTCCATGAGGACAAGAAGGCACCGTGAAGCTTCCAAAGGAGGAACAGTCCTGCCCAACTATGATGCCTGTGAACCACGATACCAACCAGTATGGCATGAGAACCAGTAATGACACACACACACCTTGGCAGTAACTAACAGCTCTCTAATTGGACTTACGACACGCTCAACCAAGGGAGAAATCACGCCTGGTACTGGAAACCCAGTCCACTACTCAGGCCTCGTGAAGTCGTGGATATTAGAGGAGAAACTACTTCTGCTACTTTACTAAACCAGCGGAATCCCTAACTACACTCGAAATATTTGCCCTTAGATATATAGATAAGTCTGGTCTTCATCCGTCATCAAGAAAAATTCGCAGAGTTGTGGAGTTCAGTCCTAACTCATACATACATCTAGGAAACACTCCTGTATCAGGGAGGGTCTGATATAAGTTCAGGCTACACCCAGTGACACCCTTTCCTTCTGCTGCTCTCAGATCAAAACGTAGAGCTCTCAGCTCCAACTCCAGCACCAGGTCAGCCAGTATGACGCCATGATTTCCCTCATGACGATAAGGGACTAAACCTCTGAAACTGCCCTTTGTAAGAGCTGGCTTCGTCACAGTTCCTCTTCACAGCAATGAAACCCCAAGACAGACTATAAGAGGGAGTTTTCTGTGAGACACTGGGTGGGTGATAGTGGGCCTTCACCCTACACAAAGAACTACAGCCAACCAAGGAATGCTGGGAGTGGTAGAAATAGTCTTCTTCAGGGAACAGCACACTAATTGGTTCTCAATACCAAATATAACCCTGAAATATACATACAAGTCTTATTATACAGACTGAACAGGCTGTATTCATGTATTTAGGAATATATGTGTATCTATGATATATATGTATATTCCTATATATAATGTATGTATATGTTTCTAAATATATAAATATGTTATATATAAAAATCATGTGGTAGGTTTTGGGTTTTTTGTTTTTTGTTTGGTTTTTTTTTTTTTTTTGAGACCTGAAGAAAAAGGAATTCTCCTGAATGTTTACATACTAGAGGCAAAATTGTCTTAGGGTTTCTAGAGTTTCTTGGCCTTGGTTTCCTTGTCTCGTTAGGATAGCGAACAATAAATGCTTTCTAAAGTGCAGTCCGGAGCTGGAGAGATGGCTCAGAGGTTAAGAGCACTGGCTGCTCTTCCAGAGGTCCTGAGTTCAAGTCCCCAAAACCACAGGGTGGCTCCCAACCATCTGTGATGGGATCTGATGCCCCCTTCTGGTGTGTCTGAAGACAGCTACAGTGTAGTCTTATACATAAAATAAATAAATAAATCTTGAAAAAATAAAATAAATTGCAGTCCAGGGTTCCTTCTGATAACATCTAGACAGGGGCGAATTTGGAATTGTTCAACACCGCATGGCTCGATTTTGCTAAGAAAACTGCAAGAGGCTCCTGTGGAGATTAACACTCTTTCATGAACTTAAGGAAAGGACCGATTGAGCTAAATGCTGAACTAAATATTGGTCAGCACCTGACAACCATTCAACCTACAGAAATAGAGGCAGAGGATGTGGCGTCTCCAGAAGTCAGGGTGAGCTCAGTGCGGTTAGTGAGCTGCGGTGCCTTGCTGATTTCAAGGATAAGTGACAAGGGGGGAACGTTCTGGGACCGAATACAACACAATGTCTAGGACAATGGGACACAC
Organism: Rattus rattus; assembly: GCF_011064425.1. NCBI lineage: Eukaryota > Metazoa > Chordata > Mammalia > Rodentia > Muridae > Rattus > Rattus rattus. Next base: position 109,923,333 of record NC_046154.1, read on the forward strand.
CGTCGAGGAGTGCGAGCCTGGAGAGATTTTTGGATGCTAGATTAGAAAACGTTCTCCTAGGGCTTAGTACGTGAGTCCATTGCTCCTTGTGCCTGCTGCACAAACTTAAGGCCCTGAATTTGGTTGTCCAGGATATACACAAAGCCTAGGCATGGTAGTGGGTACCTAACCTTAGCAGTGGGGTTTGGACAAGTGGATTCCTAGAGCTCACTAGCCCGTTTAGCCAGTCTTGGTTCAATGGGATGTCCAATAAAAAAAAAAAAAAATCAGGTGAAGAGTCACAAAGGAAAGTATTGAGCCTTAATCTCTGGTCTCCACACACCTGACACACCCTACACATATCCCTTGTCATACAGGACATCCTCCAAGTGACTGGCACCATCTTCAGGAATTCTGCTGGGATGGCTGGCAAAAGATTGTCATAGCTGCTTACCTCATGGGGACTGGGGGGATGGGGGTTGGGGGGAAAGGGGAGCTCCGGCTTGTCCCATGGATGATTGCCCTTAGCTTGGCAGAGGCAGGCTTGGTGGTGGCTGTGATGGGAGTGCAGAGAGGCTGGGAGAATTAAACAGTGACCCTGTAGTCAAAGGCCAACTCCATGGTTCTCAATGGCAGATCTTGATAAAAGAGAGGCAGTCCACGGTCCGAAACAGTTTATTGTCATGGTGGAAAACCGTATCCACTTCTCAGAGTGGGCCTGATATTAAATACCTTTTCCAGGGAGAAGTGTCTGGGAAGGGACACTGATTGGCTAAGCCCTCCAGACCTCTAGGTTCCTCATTAGCATGGAGAACTCTGTCTTGAGCCTACGTAGCCAAAGAACATGTCTCTTTTATGTGAGAAATGTAGCATGTGTTCCAAGTCAGGAGCTGGCAGGGAGCTGGGAGTCACCTAAACCTCAGATGTGCGCCCACTGAGTCTCCGGGTCTCGACCTGCTCTACCTCACCAAACTTCCTGGCATGGTTTTACATGTCCTACAATTATATACAACTAGTATGTGCTGATAACAATACCGAAAATTAGCCTGGTCTGCTTATCAGAGTCCTGGTCTGGTTCCTGTACGTTATGTCCTATAGGGTCCTGTGTGTGCAGAGCACTTTCACGGTGTGGGTGAGGAAGGCTGAACTGTACTTTGAATGCTACATTTTACATTTCGATTTATATTATACTGATGATGACACGACTTAATACAAGGGAAGAAGCCTATTAAATGATTTTGTTTATAAAGCGAATGTTCTTGTGTGCATTTATGAGAGGGGAGGGAGGGGAAGGAATAAGAGAGGGAGGAGAGGGAGGAAGAGGGAGAAAAAGAGCCAGAGCCAGAAAACAGGCTTATTTGGTCGCTTACCTGTGTTGGTGCTTGTTTTGTTCTGTTCTGTTTTGGTGTGTGTGAGTGTACGTGTGTGTATATGTCTGTGACTGTGTGTGTCTGTGTGCCTGTGTGTTCATGTATGAGTATCCACATGAAACCCCTACGATGATGCCTCTCAAGGCCAGGCCAACTCCATGGTTCCCTGCAGGGCTATATATTTTCCCCTGTGTCTACGGAATCTGTTTAGACGTTAAGTCTTGGACAGGCAAATAGACATAACAAAGATATGATTCATGCAATGAGTAAGATTTGGGGGTATAGTTATTAACAAGATTATTTTTATCATGTAGGACTATATCAAAGAAAAATCCAAATATCTTAGACAGTTTTCATATTATCAACTACAAGAGGATTTAATAAATAAAAAAAAAATGGTGGACTGGAGAGATGGCCCAGTGGTTAAGAGCATTGGCTGCTCTCCCAGAAGTCCTGAGTTCAATTCCCAGCAACCACATGGTGGTTCACAACCATCTGTAATGAGATCTGATGCCCTCTTCTGGTGTGTCTGAAGACAGCGACAGTGTACTCACATAAATAAAAATTTTAATTTTTTTTTTTTTGGAGCTAAGGACCGAACCCAGGGCCTTGCGCTTGCTAGGCAAGCGCTCTACCGCTGAGCTAAATCCCCAACCCTTTAATTTTTTTTAAAAGATAGCCATCACTTATATTAAACATGTAATTATAGAATCAGCCTTTTTGGAATCCATTGAAATCCTGAATACATATCAGTTTTATGATATACATACTTTAATTTCCCAAACTCTGCAAGACGAAACACATCTATCTGCCAAACTTCACTTTTTTGGGTACCTTTAGGGTTATTTCTGGCAGGTAATGGTGCTTGATTATACAAAGGACAACTAAGACATTGTTTATAGTTTCCTAGGCTTGTTGCCATGTTGTAGAAAAATTTTCAAGTCTATTATTTGCATGATGACTTTTATGAAAATTTGCAGCTTCTAATACATGTTCTACTAATAATTGATCTGTCCCCTCATTTCCTAGGGCAAACGGCCCTGGCAAACCTGTATGAGACCAAATATGGGCTATGTAAAATGGACGATCTCTATTTCGAATTACCTGTCGTAGTTGTATAAATAATAAAGTTATTTCTGAACCATCTGGATACGTCAGTACTCTATCGGTAGCAGCCTTCCTATGACTTTGGAAAGCCATGTTCTGCCAAGTCCTGTCTGTGCTGTGGACAGCCTGGATGATCAGTAACTGATTTGATAGCATTTTCAATACCTTTACCAGGAACATCTCCTATTTTGTGAATTGTCCCTGAAGTTGGGGGAGTGCTAATCTGTGTTTCCCAGAACGGCCACATAAGCCCTTACTCTTCCTATTTGACCTTCTGGTCCCATACATTTAATCCACTTTAGGCTTTGTCCCAATCCCTAGGAGCTGTGTAGAAACCCTTTGAACAGGCCAAGTTGGATTCCAAGAATCTTGTGAAATTATTGCCACATCTGCCCCAGTATCCACTAGACCTTCGAACTCAATTTCATTTCATTGTAATTTCAACGTTGGTCTCTTATCATTTATAAAAGTTTGCCAAAATATCTGTTTTCTGGCACCTTCGGAATCTCCTGTTCTACCCACTGGAGCTGCTCTATCCCTGCTTAATGGCTTGATTTTTTTAGTTGCTCTCTAGAACAGTCTCTCCTTGGCTGACAGGGAACGAATGGCTCATTTTGTTTTTTTCTCGTGGCCTGCGCAAAGCCCCTCAGACGGTTTTCTGGAAGTAGGGAATTGCCTTGTCTATAACTGGATGGTCTACAGTCATAAGCCTGGTGTCCACTCCTTCCACATCTTTTACAAACCCCAGGAGATTTCTCCCTGGGCTCTCATTAGAAAACAATTTATCCTTAGGAACTGTTTGTCTATGTTTAGGAAATGACCTGACCTTCCACAGCCAAAGCACTGGACATTCTGAGTTCTTGTGCTTTTTGCAGTTGCCTGTCCAATCATAAGCAGGTCAGGAAGCAGGAGTTGATGCAGAGGCCATGGAGGGATATTACTTACTGGCTTGCTTGAGATCCAGTCCTGACTTTCTTTGGTGATGAACAGCAACGTGGAAAGTGTAAGCTGAATAAACCCTTTGCCTCTTGGTCATGATGTTTTGTGCAGGAATAGAACCCTGACTAAGATAAATTGGTACCAGCATCTGTGACAACCTGACCATGTTTTGGGGAGGAGTGTGGAAGGACTTTGGGACTTTGGGATAGAAGAGCCATTGGGTGTTAAGAGCTCTGTGGGATGTTCTGTAGGAGCTTGGAAGATAAGGTTTAGAACAGCGCAGAAAATGGAGGCCTGGCTTGTGGGATTTCAGAGGGAAGATTAAAGACTCTTACCAGAGCTGTTGCTATTTTGATTGTGAAGATTCTGTGGTTTTGGTTAGCTGGGGATGAAGAGTCAGCTGTGATTAACAAGATACCAGAACTACTAAAGGGAAACCTTTGCATTACTGGGACTATTGATGCTGGTTAGCTGGAGCTAAGAAATTAGTGGTGATTAAGAAAAGACCAGCATCACTGAGGTGAAATCTTCTGGGAAGTGTTTTCTGAGAGCACAAAGAAGCTGTGTTCCAGAGATAGCCAAGGTTGTACCTCGTGCTGCAGCTGGACTTGGTAATGTGTAAGAATCACCAGGTAGTACTGGTTATGAAGGCATGAAGGGGTCATGAAGAGCAGCTGAGGCTGGGCTCTGTGTGAGGCCATGAAAGGCCATTGGTGAAGGCGCAGCCTCAATTCTAGTTGACAGCCCAGGACTGAAGGGGTCATGCAAAGAAGCTGAGGCTTGGCACCATGAAGAGAGCCTAGGAGAGGCTATTGGTGAAGCCTCATTGCAGCGGAAGATAACAGTGTTTTGGAGATGCCAGTACCATGAAATGACCACCAAGAACAGCAGCAGCAGTGGAGTTCAGGTGTCTGGAGCCTAGAAGACAAGGTGTGTGCTACAAAGGGCAGAGCTGGAGAAGTGACCCAAGCCCATGGAGGAGCCCAGAAGATCGTGAGTGGATCCCAGACATTGGACAGTTTGATTTTGCTTTTGATTGTGACTGTGCCCTGATATGTTTCCTTCTTGAAGGAAGAAAGTATTTTAGTGGAGCCCACAGTTAAAAGACTTAGAGTGGAAATTTTAAAGGAATTGAAATTTTAATAGGTAAGAATGTGTAAAGACTGTGGGGTTTTTAAAGTTATTTAGATCTAGGGGATGAATAAGAAAGTAAGGATTGAGGCTTAATAGTGATGTGTTTGTGTGTCGAGTTGACAAGGGGTCAATCGTACTGGCTGGTTTTATTCGTCAGCTTGACACAAGCTGGAGTTATCACAGAGAAAGGAGCCTCAGTTGAGGAAATGCCTCCATGAGACCCAGCTGTAAGACATTTTCTCAATTAGTGATGAGGTGGGAGGACCCAGCCCATTGTGGGTGGTGCTGTCCCTGGGTTGGTGGTCTTGGGTTCTATAAGAGAGCAAGCTAAGCAAGTCAGGGGAAGCAAGCCAGTAAGTAACATCCCTCCATGGCCTCTGCATCAGCTCCTGCTTCCTGACCTTCTTGAGTTCCAGTCCTGACTTCCTTTGGTGATAAACAGCAACGTGGAAGTGTAAGCTGAATAAACCCTTTCTTCCCCAACTTGCTTCTTGGTCATGGTGCTTGTGCAGGAATAGAAACCCTGACTAAGACAAGTGGAAATGGAATTCTGTCTGCTTTGGGGACCCTTTCTTCCTCCTGGGTTGCCTCATCCAGCCTTCCTGAGGGCTGGTGCCCAGTCTTATCTCCCGTTGTCTTTCCACGTTTGCTTGCTATCCCTGGGAGGCCTGACCTTTTCTGAAGGGAAATGGAGGATGAGTGGGTGGATGAGAATGGGGAAAACTGGGAGGAGAGAGAGGAGTAGAAACTGCAGTTGGGATGTAATATATGAAAGAACATTTTTTTTAAATTATTAAAATGAATTTTTTCATAAAACGGAAATTCTAGGACATGAGATGGTTTGATTTCAGGATCCATGGTGCAAGAAATATCTGGGTTTCTTCCTTCCACCTTTATGCCACCTTCTTCTTTTGGCCATCTTGTTTATGGTTGCAATATAGATGCCAACAGCAACAAATTTCCTCATTCGTCTCTGGTAGAAAAGACTCCTTTCAGTGTATGGAAGATGACCCCTTCCTTGTCCTAGCCGATTAGCTTTTCCAGAGGATAAATGCACTCTGATTGCCCTGGACTAGACACAGTCTCTCCTGGACCTGGAGTAGCACACTTGCAAAACCAATTCTGTCCTAATTAGGATGGCGGCAGTCAGGGTAAACCAGAAGCTGTCAGTGAGAACCCCGTTTCAGGCGCAAGGCCTTCCCTCTGAGCTGAATGTGTAACATACCTGACCACTCTTCCCAAAACCTCTTGGGCCCTATGGTCACTAAGTCACAATCTGTTTTTGAAAGTTGAGCTAAGTCTGTAATGGCTGCGAGCCAGAGGCTCTCTCCACCACAAGGAGCTAAAATGGTGGCTACGGTCGCAGGATAGGGAGGGGAGGGTGAAGGGAAGGAAAGAGGGCAAGCTGGCTCTTCCAAAAACAGGCTTCTAAGTTAAAATGGACTTCCTTTGGGAAAGTTCAGCCTTGTCTCCCTCTGCTGGTATCGTGGTAAATTCATAAAAAACACCCTCGATCAGCTGTGGTGAACTTAAAAATCTGCCTTTAAAGTTCACACAGGCCCCCTCGGGTCAAGCATAACTTCACCAAACTCTCCAGCTTCTTGATGATGGAACCTGATGTGTTCATTGTGACTCCCAATGCCTGGGGCCATGTCTGTGGGACCGCTGTGCGGACGAGATGTGTGATGAACATTTATGTGACAACTTGTCTGAGGACCAAATACAAAGAGCCCTTTTCCCTTGTGGTCCGAAACAGTCGCTGGGCTCGTTCTGAACAATGATAGTTCGCAGCATTTACTTAACGGTTTCACGTCCTGGCCTCAGAACAGGTGTGAGAGGCCCGATATGCAAAGCTGTGCGCCCGGACCACAGCTCAAGATGCCATCCCCACGAGAAACAGCTGATCTGTCAAATGCCTCTTCATATTGCTTCTAACAGTCTGAGATGCCTTCGTTCTTGGGATAGCTCTGGGCATTTTCTTGGAAAATGCTCTGCCTGGCTTCTCTACCGCCACCCTAGCTTTTCATGGTAGCCGTCTCTATACTTACATCATTTTAAATAAGTAAGTAAATAAATATTTATTTTTACTTTATGCTCTGCTTCCTCCTGAGCGGTGAACGTAGAGGTCAGAAGAGGATGCTGACTTGCTCTCCTAATGAAGGCCCCCCCTTCCCTTTAAAGCTGCGGTCCTGTTGGCCTCTTACGTACACGTACCACTTCCTGTCAAATGTTCTCTTTCCCACCTCAAAACCTGCTTGTGGTCTCAAGGTCACCTCGGTGTGTTGTTGTAAAAATATAAAAATAAAAAAATATAGTTGTTTTTTATCCCGATAGGTCCTGCATCGCGGTGCCCCAGGATAATTGCCCACTTAAGCATACAAAGCCCAGTACCATCCATCCCTTAGGAACATTGATAACAACCTGTAAATACACAGAGCGAGAGCTTTATGTCAGCCTTCATCATCCTGCCATGGCTTCCCTCTCTCTCCCCCTCCTGTCTCTCCCTCTCTCTGTTCCAGTCTCCTCCTCTTCCTTCAAACTTTTCTCCTGCCCATCCTTCCTTCTCGTCCAATGACAGGCCTCCTTCTATCTTGTGCCTGCCTCACTGGTGACATCATCCTACACCGGTGACCACATTTTCTAAAGGGAATGGCTTGTGCATCCGATTCCCCTTCCAGGACCGACCTATGCTGCTCTTTCCTCTGTTTCAAAGAGAGACCAGAGGTCAGTCAGCTGAGGCTGCAGCCTGGTCACTGTCCTAGCACACAGGACCTACCAGCCCTGCCGAATGCAGACTCCCCAGCCTTCAGACTAGAGATGTGCATGCCATGAAGCCACCAAACCTGTGCACTTCGTCACGGCAGCCGGAAGTCCTGAGCCAGCTGTGCTGCAGCTGCTGGAGGGAGAACCACCGCACACCTCCTAGCACTTACATGCTGCTCTCAGGTTGATAAGATTCTCTGGACACTGTTTCCTTGGGGGAGGGCGGACTCTGCTGTAACACGGAGAAGCAGTTACATTCTCACCTTCTAACCATACCTCAGACCACGCCTGTTTCCTTTAATTGATTACAATCGGTATTTAGCAACTGTTAAACATTGTTGGGGGAGGTATTGTCTTGTGCTTTGTGCTAACCGATTCTTTTACATTCCCTCAACCCGGTATCTATCCCGTGCAAGGCTCGGGTTGTTCCTATCTTGTGAAGAGTAAGAGGTCATTACACACAGAGATAAACACCAAGGAACCAGAAAAAGTTGAGGACGCAGGCTTGTCTCTTTAAGGAAAGAGATATTTACCTGTCTTCCACCTAGAATGCTGGGAAGGGTGTAGTTTGCGACCTGGTGGCCTATCTGTAGGGCCAGATGTCACCAGAATCCCCTGGAATTGTGTTTGTTTATCCCAGGCTTTTCCACCTATATCTTAAACATGGCTTTTCAGTCGTTAAACTCATCCTTACAAGGGAAGTAATTTGTACTTTACAACAGCCTAAGTGACGTCTGTGTCATCTTCGGGACAGGCCACTCCTGACTCCCACAGGCACTGGTTTACCTCAGTCATTCTCCTTAGTCCCTGTCTTCAGCATTGCTTCTAAGTTAACAGAACTCATCCTTATGGAAGAAGGTGCACGTACTTTGTAAAGGGCTTCGAAGTAAACATGTTTTAAGCATGTGGTACACATGGGACTGAGTTAATTGCCATCAGAAAACCTTTTTTTCCCAAAATTGTGTTGTACTTGAATGTGGTTAAAATAAACTGTCTGGGGTTGGACTCTAATAGTTTGAACCAGTGCCGTCTAAGTCACCACGAACTGAGTTTCATTCTTGTCTCTCGTCTGACGGTTTCACTGTGGGCCATTATGTATGCAGCAATGCCCTCCCGCAACACACACACACACACACACACACACACACACACACACACACACCTGTCACTTTCTTAGGTAAGTACATGCCTGCCTTAAATATGACCTCATAAACACAATTAACCAAACAAAGATTAAATGGGCTTCATCAAAATGACAACTATTGGGTTTCAGCAGTCATCATAAGACAGTTAGAGAATCAGTTGTCTGGAGAAAGTATTTGCAAAGCATAAATCTGATATGGATTTGTATCTAGACTATATAAACAATTCCTGAAACTCGGTGATGAAGAGGCAGCCAAATTTTAAAGTGGGCAAGCAATTTGAATGAACATTTGCCAAAGAAAATACAAGAGGCACCCATAAGACACAGAAAACTCAGCACCACTGTCAACAGGAAAATGTGAAACCAGGCCACAAAGAGAACACTTCATCCCTGCTGTGGAGAGCAGCCTAAAAAAAAGAGAAGATAATATAAAGTGTTGGTGAGGATCTGGGAATGTTAAAAGGCCTCCCATATTGCTGTAAGGAATATTATACGATGCCTGCACTTTGGAAAACAGTTCCTCTAGGGGTTAAATACAGAGTTACCCTATAACAGCAATTCTACTCTTAAAATATGATACCCAGAAGAATTGTTTAAAAGTCTCTATAAAAACTTCTGCATGGATGTTCATTGCAACATGTATAATAGCCAAAAGTCAAAAGAAATCAAATGCCTATCTATGATGGATGAATACATTGCTATAAAAGGGATCTCTCTCTCTCTCTCTCTCTCTCTCTCTCTCTCTCTCTCTCTCTCTCTCTCTCTCTCTTTCTCTCTCTCTCTCTTTCTCCTTGAGATAGTTTCAGAGACAGTTTCCCTCTCAGTTTCTCTCACACTGCTGGAAAATCCTACGCCTAGGCAAACCGTTCTTCCTCTGGTTCTGGTCCTACAGCTCGAAGGCATTGGGCCCACAGCTCAGCCAAAATCTAATCCTGGCTGCTCATTATTAGCTATTAATTTGTCCTCGGGACGCCGAAAGCGATAATAGTAACAGCCTCTACTCTCATCCAATGGGTATCTGGCATTCATCCATACCTCTAGGCTCCCCACTGGGATACCTCCAGGCTCGCTCAAAGGTAATATCTTCACCACTACGTAAAGGCTGCGGAATTCACAGACTATATCTGACTCCAATCCCCACTAATAACTCTAAATGGCTACCTAACGGTGCTTTAAAAACAAAACAAAACAAAAAACAAAAACAAACAAAAAACCCTCTCACCAGCCATCCAAATAATGGAAAGATTGTTGTGTAGACTTTTCCCCTCATTTGCTCCAAACCACCTATTCTTCCACCCTCTGATTTCCGCCCTCCCCCTCGCTCTCTCCCTGCCTGACCTGACCCCACGGTGCACATGATTGCTGCAGAGTTGCGAGAAGCAGGCTGTCTTGAGCACAGCTATAGGCGCCCATGCTCTCCACCGCTGCCCGTACCCTACTCTGCCAAGCCGCCGCTGCCAGTTGTGTGTTCCATCGGGCAGTCATAAATACCCGTGCTTACTCAGATCCTCCACGGTGACAGGGGCAGCCTACAGTAACAGGGAGAGACCTCCTGTCCCATTCTAAGGTGTAACTAACATGTGACTTTCCTCCACAGGTAGAGCTGCCATCTTACCTAAGGGCAGTCACATGAGTGGCCATAGCTTCAGCGCCATCTTGGTTAAAGACAGTCTCATGACTATCGGCCATCTTTGTTATGCGCGGATAAGGTTTTCTTATGCTATCACTTCAGCACCACCTTAGCTAGCGGCTGTCGCATGACTGGTTATAGCTTCAGCTGACTCATTTCCTCCCGCTCCTCTCCTCTCTTCTACTTACATTTTCTCTGGGGCAGGCAATGAGCTGGGTATTTGAATTTATTTGCTTTTAGTTTCTATTTTTCAGTGCTGGGGCTGACCTTAGGTCTTAGCAACTCCACACAAAGTCTTTTCTACCAAGAGAGCCCCCACCACCCATTTGCTTCTTGCATCTACCCCAATAAGTAAGAACCACCACCTTTAAAAATTGTTTTTACATGAAATGAAAATACATGGAAATTAAATGGCTCAAAATCACATAGCTCGCAAAGTCCCTTCCTTATTTTCTTCCCCTTAATTTCTTTTACTTTTGAGACAGGGTTTCATGTAGCCTGGGCTATCTTCAAACTTACTCTGAAGTTCTGATCCTCCCTGCCTGAATGCCACCGTGTCCAGTTTATGCAGTTCTGGGAAGTAAGCCAAGAGTTTCTAGAATGTGGGCTAACACTCTCTCCCAGGAGCCCACAAGGTACATACTTTTACTCTCTAGACTCCTGCCTCTACATGGAATAAGAGTAAAATATCTCAATCGCTAGGGTCTAGAGGGCTCTGACAGAGAGGAGTTGGTCAGTCATGTCTTTCCTGAATGCAGTGAGCATTTTCCACGTATCAAGAACTGTCCTGCCCTAAAACAAAGCAGTTAGAAACACAAGCAACTCCTTGCCTTGGGGGAACTTCCTTTAGCACGAGTTCCCCTTCTGCCCTATACAGCTTTACCCTCCCCCTGCCCACTCCACACCTCTTACCACCACCAAGTGCCCTGCCTGCACTTAGAGCTCCACTCTGCAGCCTCTCAAATGCCATGGTAGCGGGACACACATGCTACAGTACCTGTGGATGCCTGCTTCCATGTGGGGTATGACACAAGGGAGTGGGGAAGGCGGGGAGCAGAAAAATGGCTGCAGAAAACACTGGAGAATGCTGGGCCTGAAACAGTCAGCCCTGTGGGTGGCAGGCCCTGCCTGTCTCTCCCATCCTTTGAACCCACACCACCAGGAAGCCAAAGGCTTCTAGATAAATCCGAGGGGTATTTAAAGAAGAAAATGCGGGCTGGAGAGATGGCTCAGTGGTTAAGAACACTGACTGCTTTTCCAGAGGTCCTAAGTTCAAATCCCAGCAACCACATGGCGGCTCACAACCATTTGTAGTGAGATCTGATGCCCTCTTCTGGTGTGTCTGAAGACCGCTACAATGTACTTACATATGATAAATAAATAAACTTAAGAAAAAGAAAATGCAAACGTCCCCCAACAAACAATTACCAAAGCAAAAATCGAAAGAACGACAACAATAAAACGAACAACAGCAGCAATAAAGCCAGCAGGAAGCTGCCAAGTGGAACTGACCGGAGCTGGGGGCTGCTGTTGCTATCTGCTTCCACAGCTCACCACACAACCATACTTCACCACCGGCTCTTGGAGGATCAGGTCCCTGTGACAGCCATGGTTGGTGGTTGGGGGGTTGCTCTCATTTGGGCTGGTGGGTTTGCCCAAGAGCAGGGCAGATAAGTTGCTGAGGAAAGACAAGCGTGGGCTGGCCTTGGTCATGGCTTGGTCAGTGGTCTTGTCCCTGGCTTCCACCTCTTGTCTCCCGGAGTCCCAGGGAGTGTGGCCTCAGACCATGTCCAGAGAAAAGCCTCCACATCCAGACAGTATTCTCCTAGAGAAATGTATTTCTGACTTTAGTACCAGCCTAGAGAGAGGAAGTGGGGAGAGATCACAGGCCACAGAAGATTTAGGAACTTGGGAGTCAAAGGTCAGATGTTAACTTCTAAAAGATTTATTATTTGTGTGTGTGTGTGTGTGTGTGTGCGTGCGTGCGTGCCTCTATGTGTGTGCTCATGTGTGTATCTGTGTGCATTTGTGTGTGCCTCTGTGTGTGTATCCATGTGGGTATGTCTCAGTGTGTGCCCACGTGTGTCTGTGTCTGTGTATCTGTGCATCTGTGTGAGTGTGTTTGTCTATGTGTGTGCATGTGTATGAGTTTATGTGCACTAGAGTTACAGATGGCGGTGAGCTTCGAAATTTGGATGCTGGGAATTAGCCAGGGTCCTCTGAAAGAACAGCCGGGTATTCTTTTTTTTTTTTTTTTTTTTTTTTTTTTTTTTTTTTTTTCCGGAGCTGGGGACCGAACCTAGGACCTTTGCGCTTGCTAGGCAAGCGCTCTACCGTGAGCTAAATCCCCAACCCCTACAGCCGGGTATTCTTAAAGATTCATAACCACTGAACCTTCTCTCCAGCCCAGTTCTTTAAGAAGACAGGTATGGTATTGATATTAGCCTGCTCTGACTTTTAAACTCAGATCTTCCTAGCTCAGTCTCCACCACTCATGGCTCATTAATGTTTTCTAAGCAGTTCCCCCAGGTAATCCATCACATTCCCTCAGGGCTGGGCACAGCTCAAGGGACATAAGGGAAGAGCACATAGGACAGTGTTGAGGACAGACATTCAAGTACCCTCTATAGAAGGCGCTCGAATGTCAGCCTTTGTATCGCCTATGAGAGCCAAGGATGGCATGAAGACTTGCACCTGGTCTCCGGCCTACACCTTGCGCTCTGGTCATCCGGCCCTTCTCAGTGTTTATGTTCCTTGCTCCAGCTTGTCTGTCTCTGCCCCCTTCAGAGCTCTCCTCCCAGGTGCGACCATAGTCCTCTGTTGGTTGACAATCCGGTAACAGGTCCTGCTACTTCACACACTACCTCTTCTCTTCTTCCTGCCTCATGGGCTCTCTTGGTCTAGTAGTCTGAATTCTTATCTGCCTCCCAGACCAGCACTAAGCGCTTTTTATTTGACATTTTCCTGCCACGCTCCCCCACCCATCCTCCATGCAGAACCCTTTCTCTTTCTCTTTCCCAGTCCCTGTGGACCTTGTTTTACACACAGCTGAACTTTCTCTGCTATTATGGTCATTGTTTTTCTTCAATGGTTTCCTCAAACAGTTTTTAAATTCCTGGTCTTCCTTCTGCAAATGTTTATAGAAAGAAAAAGCCAATGAAAAGCAGTTCTGGAGGGTTCTAGCTTCCCACACGTAAACTAACACAATCTCTGACCATCTTCCACAGACACGGCCCAGACCAGATAAGTAGAATTCCTTCCTTGGGTTTAGTCTGAGTAGAGGGAACGTTCCTACCAGAGTTGTGGAACTAGAAGGCTGTGTTCATGGGACATTCATGGCTACCTCCCTCTCTCCTCATGCCCACCACATCTAACAGGGAAGGAAAGCCCGTCTGAAGTGAGAGCAGAGACAGGTACTGAGAAATGACTCTGGAGAGACATAGGGAGTCCCACCTCAACTCTGTAAGTCCCCATGATGGTCAGCTTTTGTTCTATGAGCCCTTTGGTGTTTAATTTGCACCATTTATGCCCCTGGCACCTAAGTGGGATTATACAAACATATATGCCATTGGCAAATAAATTACCCAAACTATTTATTCCTTACTTAGAACCCTTCTCGGTCCACACTTAATTTTCAAATCTAATCTCTTCTGTATATTATAAATGGCATTTATTTACCATCCCCTGAACACACTTGTATTTTCTTTCTTACACCCAGACTGAAGCAGAACAGTTCCTATCTGTGAAGGTTTGCATATGATGCTCGGCCCAGGGCGTGGCACTATTAGGTGTGACTCCGTTGGAGTAGGTGTGGCCTTGTTGGAGTAGGTGTATCATTTTGGGTGTGGGCTCTAAGCCCTCCTGCTAGCTGCCTGGAGGCCAGGATTCTCCTAGCAGCCTTTTGATGAAGATGTAGAACTCTCAGCTCCTCCTGCACCATGCCTGCCTGGACACTGCCATGTTCCTGCCTTGATGATAATGGACTGAACCTCTGAACCTGCAAGCCAGCCCCAATTAAATGTCCTGAGAGTTGCCTTGGTCATGGTGTCTGTTCACAGCAGTAAAACCCTAACTAAGACACTATCCATTGCTCAAAAATTACCACTTGGTTCAATCCCAGGTTTCAGACTGCCCCATCCCCAAAGAGTACATCTCAAGTCCTGTGGTATTGTTTCCCTCCTTTCAACCACATTCTCTGTAGCATACACTCCTCAGTGACTGAGATGTTTCCTACTGACTTACCCCCATCCCACTTCCAGCACGAACACTTGATAGGCAGTATAGAACCCCTTGGTATCTGTAAAGCACACCTAGTTTTGAATAACATCTATTCCTTTTTCTTTTTCTAGTAGGAATATTTTCTTTACCATTTAATATTAATCACTGGCGTGCCACATGCAATTAGCAGCATTTGTTTTCTTTCTTAGTGGTACCCAAAATCAGAGTGCCTATCGTATCTGATATATCTTAGATTCTGGGAAATAAAGCACCATTCAAATGCCCCATAACACGGGTTCATTCCGGTCTCCTCAGTATTTCCCCAGCACTGGCCACTTCCACGTCTGTCTCCACTTTGCCTCCTTTCATTTTTCTCAAGCGGAAGCAGACGGCGAGATCACAATGGGTCTGTAAAAGACAACAGTGTTGCAATTGCGGAGCTGTGCTGCACAGTGGGATCACAGGATTCTAAACGTTGTAGGATTCATCCCAGTTACTAGCGAGAACATCCTTCATTCTGTGAAGAGGCAGCTTAGCAAGCCACAGTTCATGAGGGCAACGTAGTCAGAAGCATAGTGACGTGAGGATTCATAACGGAGCAGTACGTGTACCTAAGGATTGTAACTAAGATTCGAGGCTTTAGACAAACCCAGAAGCCCTATCCCACACAGCTAGCCATTCTAATACGCAGTTCTTCGCTGAACTACAAACTGGAAAACCCAGTGACCTTGGCCAGGCAGGTCCAGGAAAGGGGAGCTGTCCCCCTGGCGCTGGTGTGGTGGAGACCTACCACGAGCCCTACCATGGAACAGCTGGGCTCTCACCCGTCCTTCCCACAGTCTGGGATCACTGAAATGAATGACCTGCCCATGTGTCCTTTACTCTGCGTTTCCAAGCTTCCTTTCTCCTCCCATCTGTTCACACAGGCTAATCCCTTCATCTATGACAGCAGTTCTCAAACTGCGGGTCACAACCCCTTTGGAAAACCTCCATCTCCAAAACCATTGACATTATGAGTCGTCACATTAGCAAAATTACAGTCAGAAAGTAGCCACAAAAATAACCTTATGATGGGGGGACGGGGGTCACCGCAACATGAGGAACTGTATTAAAGGGTTGCAGCGTTAGGAAGGTTGAGAACCACTGCTCTGAGGATCCATCCATCCAGTAAGGAAGCCTCAGGTATTGGTGGCTATTGAAGTCAGTGCTAAACTATGGCCAGTGCCACTAAGAACCAAATATCAATTGTATTTAACTTTAATTAAAATTTAAATATGTGGGTGGCACATGGCTATCATATCAGAGAGCACATGAACAGACCACTACCTCAAACAGAAGCCAAGGCCCTACACTGAGCTCAAAAGTTCCAGGAAGCGACTGTTTGGGGATTGTAAGAGAAAGGCAGCTGACCCTAACCCCAGACGCCCTCTGGTTATAAAAGGACACAACAGACCATGCGGTCTCAAAAACAGCTTGTCTAAGGAGAACACCCAACTTCCCCATTCTACCCCAACAAATCTCTCTTCCCCTTCCCTGTTCTAGGCTAAAAAAAACCCAAGCTAGGGCTTGTAATTTGCATTCTCTTAAATTCCGGTCATTGAGTAACTGGGTCCTATGACCTGACCATTGTGTGGCCGGGATTCATGATGTGGCCTCTCTGGCAGCAAACCATGTCTGCTCCAGCTGTTTGAGGTCACTCAAATTCTCATCTTTCCTTCCCACAGACTTAATTCTTGCTTCTCCTGGCAGAGACCTAGCATGTAATTGGCCCCATGTTTCCTATCCAAATGCCCATCTGTGAAGAGCGTCTGAGGGACATCTTTCTCCTTGAGACCCAGTCTTACCTTTTTCTTTCCTTCTTCAAAATTCACAGCACATGTTGAAGCCTTGTGGCTCTAACATACGATTTAAATGTGGCCCTCAAAGATTCATGTGTTAGAAACTCAGTGATAATTATATCCAAAAGCAGGGCTTTGAAAGGCTTCTGTGGTTTGAATATAAATGTCTCCCAAAGGCTTACGTGTCTGAATACTCTGTCTCAAAGGGTAGCACTATTTTAGGAGCCATGGAGTCTTTGGGACATGTGGCCTGGCTACATGTTGGTTGGTTTTAAAGGTTATACCTGCTTATGGTCCTCTGCTATCTGGTCCACCGATAGGAGTCTCAGCCACACATTCCTGCCAATCTGACCTCTTCCCCACTACAGCAGACTACAACCAAGATCTAAAATAAATCCATCCACCTTTAAATTCCTTCTGTCAAGAATTTTGTCACATCAGCACAAAAGTAACTAATACAGGAAACAGAGTTAGAAGACAAGATTGGATGAGGCCCTTTTTCTGGGACTTCCCAGCCTCTAGAAGCAGTCAGGTACCTGCTCAGCTTCCAGAAAGGCTGAAGACTAAGATCAGTCATGTGGACCATCAACCATGCCAAGTTTCCATAAAGCCTTTGTACACCTTGATTGGTGTTGCACATGCCCTTGCTGGGGAAAACAAGCACAATCTTTATAGGTCCAATGGGAGTCAACAATTCAGAGTCCTGCATCTGTCTCTCCCGGACCCTCTCCTATGCGCCTCTTTTCTTTGGTGAGTCTAGTTTTACATTATAATAATAAACAACCACGAGAATAATGGTTCTTTTGAGTTCTGTAAGTGCATCTAGAGCAGAGGTTCTCAACCTGTGGGTCCTGACCCCTTTAAAGGTCAAATAACCTTTTCACAAGGGCCACAAATCAGAAATCCTGGATGTTACATATTTTCATTACAATTCATAACAGTAGCAAAATTACGTTTATGAAATAAAGAACAAAAATGAGCTTAGAGTTGCAGGGTTACCACAAAATAAAGAACCGTGTTAAGGGGTCGCATCTTTAGGAAGATCGAGACCCATTATTCTAGAGAATTCTTAAATCTCAGAATAGCCTTAGAAGCTTACTGAGTTTGCTCACTCAGGGTAAGGCAGGTCACAGCGGAAACTGGACACATCTGGCTGAATCCCATCTATCGCGGAGCCTCTGAACCAGTGGGCTAGAAGCTACAGCTGAGGTCAAGGCTAAAGGTGACAGATCTTTAGCACGGGCAAGGGACTGTTGAAACAAATAACCGGAGCCAGCTGATAGGAGATTAAGGAAGTACGGAAGATGGAGTGGGGAGTGATCCTGGAACATCGATTCAAGAGCCAATCACGCTAGCGGAGCGAGAGGATCGGGCAGCTGCAGCAGGTCCCTCCCTGGTTTCCTACTCATGGAGGCTCTGGTAATCCTGTGCACCTGCCTGGCCCTCGGAACCAAATCCTTCCCGGGAGCCTCTTGCTGTGGCGCAGACTACAAGCCAGGGCTTACTAAGTCTGAAGCAAGCTTCGCCCTCCCTTGTGGATCGCTGTTCTACTCTTGGCTATATACCCGGTCCCTCACAGGAAGCTAGTGAGGACAGTGTGAGAGTGGGCAGAGTGGTGTCCTTCAGTGAGCATGGATGGAGGGGGACATTCCCTCCTGCCCCTCAGCCTCTGACTCCAGAAACTTTGACTTAGAGGAAGAAATTCTTCTTGAAATCATAGCCTATTTATACGACCCAAAATTCTGGTCGAGTTTTTCTTAAAATTTCTAGCAATCTCCTACACTATTCAGTGTCATTTAAATAGGTTAGATTACCTTCATTCTGTCTCAGCTTCGATCGAGAAGAGACACTCGTACACTCTAGAGTGTAGGAGCCTTCTGGGTGGAGCAGGTACAGCCTCTGGGGAGAGGGCTGGACTTTGGCACAAGGATAATGAATCTGCTGAGGTGGAAGGGGAGGAGCCTGAAACAGGAAGTGAGGGAAGCATCTACCGCAGCCCCTTCTCTCCCGGAACACACTGTGCTTTTATCCAATACTCAAATCCTATTCTCCTCGGCACTCAGTTCATACCATAAGGATGTCTCAGGAGAGAAACACTGGGCTGACTCCAGGAGAGCCTCACGGGAGCTTGGAAATGTTTTGTTGTTTGGTTTTTTTTTTTGTTTTGTTTTGGTTTTTTTTTTTTGTTTTGTTTTGTTTTGTTTTGTTTTGTTTTTTTTAGACAGACCTGGAGCAAAAGCACCCGGAAAGGGAAAGGGTCTTTGGATGACTGAGGCAGAGAAGTTGGGTTTTTTGGGGTGGAGCAGAAATATATTGTGTATGTAAAATGAGCACAGCTTAGGGAAGCTCAATGAAGGGAAAGACTATGTTCATTTCCAGGCACGGGGTGGGAACTCAGTGTTTAATGAATGATTGAATGAACAGGGAAATGAATAACTTCCTCTAGCATTTATAAAATCATCTCAGCTGCCAGTTTTGTTTAGGCCAAATCATTTCCTGTCTCCGTTCTGAGAGTTTTTCCTTACCACTTAATTAATCCAACTGGATAAATTCACAGATTTTTGCATCTAGTTTCTTACCCGGAATGCCCTGTTGTCCCACGCACGACTTTCCGCCGGCAAGAAGCACGCGAGTCATAGAAATTCTTACTATGAGTGACTTTTATTCCTGTCTATTCCTCTCTCATGGTGGAAGCCCCGCTTGCGCCCGCCAGGCGCGCCTTTTTTATCCCCTGTGCACGCACCCACACCTGATTGGTTGCTTACTCATGACCTCATCAGGTGCGCCCCTGAAATGGGCAAAGACCTGGCAGGAAGGCACTCTAGCACATGCGCACATTAACCTCCCCATAGGGAGCGGCTTTATGGCGTAAAGGCTAAGCGCCATCTTGACTGACCTGGCCTTCCACGTGGGGCGCAGTGGAAGCCAGCGCCATCTAGTGGTGGCGAATGTTATTGCGGCCCTCTACATCTCACCCTTATTATTTATAAATTTTATGGCAGTCATGATCACCCATATCGCGTGTAATGAGGAAACCTCAGCGATGTGTAGGGGCTGATCAAAGGAAATCACTGAGTCTCTCTCAATCCCAGTGTAATGATCCACAGATCTATGGGGTGCAAGAGCAGAGAACTCAGAATACAGAGAGAGACCCTCTCCTCCCAGTGCAAATGGACCCACAGGTCCTTGGGGTGTAGGAGCAGGGAACTCAGATACAGAGTAAGTCCTGAGCAAGATAACCAAATTCAGTGGAGGCCCTTTGTACAATGGCCACAAGTGCTTGAGTGAATAACGGCCTTGTCACATTATTGTTGAGGTCTGAGTTTGTAAACCAACCATGGTATGAATACTGATCTACAGCATAGGGCTGCATCAAACAGAGCCACTCCCGATAAGTAGTGGGCACCTCATTTGGTCCTCCTCAGCTGTTGTCACCAAGGGCCATGGTCAAGCCACTCCTATAATGAAATTTAGAATTCCCAATTGTTAGTAACTACTCCAGAAAGTTCACCCACTGTACTTGTCTAACAATAGATTGGTGGAGGATAACTCCAGACACTGCAGACACAATGTCTGCAGCAGTAATGACTGCTACAATAGCAGCGAAAGTATCAAGGTCTTTTCCAGGACAGTTCAGGATCAGTCATTTTTTTCTGGAACAACCAGCAGACAATGGAACCAATTTCTGAGATCTGTATGACCAGGACAGAGTTCTCCAGTCATTGTAGCTTTACACAGGTGGCTTTCTGTGAAGCTACAGTCTGTAAAATGGCAACACCAGTTACCAGTTAAGGCAGCAAGAGTCACCAGGGAAATGAAGGGACAGGGGTAACAGCTGGAATCAGCAAGCAGCAGTGTACAGAGTCTGAGCGTAGGCCACAGTGGGGGGGAACACACGGCGGTAACACTGACTGCAGCAACGGCAAAGATTTCTGTGATGACAAAGGTGAAGGGGGATCTTCCGTCTTCCTTTCAGGGCAGAGGAATGACTCTAGGGACCCGAACCACGAGAGCTGAATCTTCATGTAACCAGGATCAGCAAGTCTCAGCAACCACCCAGGCAGCTGGCACACTCTTGTAGCATCCTGTAGAAAAAACACAAACATTCCCTCTTCCCCATATAAAATATCTGGACAGGATCATGTCAATATGTGGATCTCTCTATTTCACCTAGGCAGAAGTATGCCTAGTTGTAGGGTGCCATAAACTTTGGCATCCAAATTTTAAAATTGAAATAAAAGGAGTATTATTAGCATTCAGGGATATCTCCCCCTATTTATTTATTAAAATTGTTAAAATATTGTTTATTAAGATAAGTCCTCGAGGATTAAATTGAGGACACTGAGCACTTGTATTTATAATTTGACTTGTATACCAAGTTATTGTTTTTAGCATTATTGTTTTGGATATATAAGGAATGAGATTTTTTTATTAATTTTTCTTATGTAAGGCCTAATCTGTCTGGTATCTGTCTTCTCTAGTTAAGGAGTCTAGGCAATCCAGTTTGAGTTCTTAAATGTCCTATAAAGGAACAGTATTTAGTGTTCTTAACCACTAAGCCATCTCTCCAGCACCTCACAAACTTTATTTACCTAAACATAAGCATTAATTAGAAATGTCAAATCCTGTAAACAAGGTCCAGATTTAGCCTTATTTAGAAATCTGAGTTGGCAGGGTGAGGCTGGGCGTTGAAAGTAAGCAAATGGAGTCTTCCTCTTTTCGTGAGGGTGTGTTATCAACTCTATTATCATTTTCAAAGAGCTGGGTCTATGGTTTTGTTTAGTTCTCTGAGCCAGAGCACTGAAAGGACAGTGAGTTGTCAGACAATTTACACTGGAATCACTCACTGATTTCAAGTAGAAAACCTGTCTCCAATAAAGCGTTAAGTAATTGTAAAATTTGAGGGCTAGTAGTATCTAAAAAGATAAAACCTTTTAATCAATTGTAAACCACAAGTCACACATTGGCTATCAGTATATGAAGTGAAAGCTTGATTTTTAACATTTTAAAAACAGCGGCTAAAGCATGGAAATTAATAATCTGTGCTGAAGCAGCAGAAACTCAAGAGAATAAGCAAGTGATCTAATCATACCTGTAGCCTTTTCATTAGATGAAAAATACTCTAAGCGCATTTTCTATGGGTAGTACGCACAAATATGTAGGAAGTACAAAAGCATGTAAAGAGTAAAATTATCAATTTTGTCTGAAAAATTTGTATAAGTGATAGGCCAAATATCAGTATTTTGTAATAACCAATTAACTGTTGTTTGGAAACAAGATATGTTTTACTAGGTTTCTTATTAAAATACTTCTATGACTCTAGTCCACAACTCTGTACTAAAACAGCTGAAGCTTTATCTCCAATGTGCATAACAAAGACCTAAGTCCTCTGGTAAGGTGAGGTACTTAGCCAATTAACATCTTTAGAAGCTTAACATTAGCTTTAAATATTCTTTTTTGGAGTAGTGTAACAGCTACTCCCCAAATATTAAAGCTCATTCTGAGAGCAAATGTTTGTAGTAAAAATTTCTATATATATTGAAAGATTTAATGTTCTAACTTCTTACATTGAAGAAGCAACAAAATTATATAATATAAGGCTGTTAGCCACTTTTAATGATATCACTCTATGGGCTCTCTAAAATTATAAGCAAGCTCACAAAATAAAAACTCACAATCGCCAGGATGTAAACAAACTGCATAAAAACAATCCTCTAAATCTATCTTGAAATGGCAGTTGGAGTAAGCAAACAAGCTGTAATGTTCTCATAAGTTCTAAAACCTCATCAATCCTTTATAAATCTTGTAACAATCTCTATCTAATATAATCTCTACCTGTTTGATTTTTCCTCAATTATAAATAAATTTGAGTTAGTCAATGTAACACTGGCAATCTTTAATCACAATCTTAAATTCTCCTTGTAACAGCAGACCACCACCACAAGGTCACCTGAGCTCTTAGTATGTGACTAGGCAGCTGTTCTCCGGGCAGTGGAAATTAGCATTAGAATACAGATAACTTCAGGGCAAGCCACACCTATGGAAAGCAAAACTCAACCCCCAACAACAATCTAGTCACCAAGGCACCACAAGTCTATCTATTATGTTGTAAAGTTTGACTATCAATTTTACATTTGAACGCACAATGGCGCGGTCTCCAATACCTCTCGAGACAATGTCCTAAATTCTTTTAGAAGCCTGGTTTCTAGCATAAGAATTCCATAAAAACATTACCTCAATTTAGACCTGTCTCACTAGGGTGGCCCAATGTCACGTGTATCTAGAATTACTTCATCTAAATTACAGTTTTAAGCCAACTTTCTGTTACCAATATTATACCTTTTTAACCATATCCAATAACTTGAAAGCCAATAGTCCACAACCAAGGCAAGCAGAGCATATTTATACATTTAAAACCAATGAGAAACAAAATTGAAGTGGCTATACATATCAAACACCATTTTTACCTTTTTAGCTATGATTTTAAGAGATGCACCTTGTCACCTGTTGAGTCAATTAACCAGTCAGGGGTTTTTCTAAGAGAAACAGCTATCAACTCTTGTACCAAAAAGGCTGAGAAGCTGTTAGCGCCTTTAAGATCAGCCCGTGTAGACGCTTAGCCAGCTTCTAAGCCGCTCCTCCAGCTAATCTAGACACCTGGCTCTAGGCACAGGGCTTTAAAGAACTGATTGAAACTGTTTTTTATTTATTTGTTCCTTTTTGAAACGAATTAAAACCAAGTCAAGGTGTGCACGACCGGCAGATAAGGTTTTTACCATTTTTTCTTTTGAACATGAAACGTAAAACATTTAAACAACGAGAAACAAAAATCACAGACATAAACTGACAGACACGGAGACATCCTGGTGCACCAGAGACAAACAATAGACAAAGAGGGAAAAAACCAGATGGTGTTCACGGTGACTATCCACTCGGGTGGAGTTGATATGGGCGATGGATTGTCTCAATTCCTGGACTAGTCCACCAATGTGTTGAAACCCAATTCCTGTAAGATACTAAGATATATTATCTGAGCGGCACAACCGACATTTGCCAATGGTATGGAAGTGAAACACAGCCCTGAATAATTTTATTCACAACCCAATTACATTAACTCTATCAGGCTGTGGACGGGCACTGAGATGTCCTTTTGTTTGATTCTCCTGAATAAATTTTCAGGCGGTCTGCCTCGATCAAATCTGATCAGCATGACTCTGTAAAGCTGTCGAGTCAGCGCCGGACGCCTTGCTGCTTCCCGAGAGCCGGCCCGGAGCTTAAGTACACCTTTATAAGCACCAAGACAAAGTTTTTCTGCCAACATACTGTGTTCTTTTTACCTCCTCCCTTCTCTACCGGGGCATTCTTTCCCCAATATTTTACCTCCGAATTGGAGGGGACTGTTACTTGAGATCGATCAGCTTCCTTTTCTCGTTGTAACTTTTCACTACCCCCTGTTTCTGACCATCTTTTTCTTTTCCCCAACGCTCTCCGCTTTGTTGTTTTAACTGAGCAGTTCCCACGCGACCTCTGAAGCCGTTTGGTGGTAGCTAGAAACTCAAAGGTCAATAGAAAAAAGCCCGAGGGTTGCCAGAGCAACAACCCAGCGCACCTGCCGCGTCCGCAGTGGTAAAAGTTGGAGCAGATCAAGGCTAGCCATGGTCTCTCAGGGTCTTACCCCACTCATAGCTTCTGAATTTCTCCCACGAAATGGAGGCTTCCCGTGGCACCGGCGATGTTTTTATCCCGGGTTTCGGCACCAGATGTCCCACGCACGACTTCCCGCCGGCAAGAAGCACGCGAGACATAGAAATTCTTACTATGAGTGACTTTTATTCCTGTCTATTCCTCTCTCATGGTGGAAGCCCCGCTTGCGCCGCCAGGCGCGCCTTTTTATCCCCCGTGCACGCACCCACCCCTGATTGGTTGCGTACTCATGACCTCATCAGGTACGCCCCAGAAATGGGCAAAGACCTGGCAGGAAGGCACTCTAGCACATGCGCACACAGTTAACCTCCCCATAGGGAGCCGGCTTGCGCGGTAAAGGCTAGCGCCATCTTGACTGACCTGGCCTTCCACGTGGGGCGCAGTGGAAGCCAGCGCCATCTAGTGGTGGCGAATGTTATTGCGGCCCTCTACACCCTGTATTTTCTTTCTCCCCATACTGAGTATCTCAGAACATCTGGGAGGCATTTGAGTCTTTTATTAAGTGGTGTGGGACCGGGGGTGGGGGATAGGGGGTGGGGTGGGGTGGTGGATTCTTGTGAACAAGTTCACACACAGCAGAAGACAGCTCTCTGTTCAGAGAAGTCAAAAGTGTGATCTGGAATAGCGTGAACTAGGAAAAGAGCCATAAAGATGGGGTGAGGGCAGCTGGAGGTCCCTGGGCTCCTCCAAGCCAGGAGCAGCTACTTGGCCTGGTGTAGGAAGTGTGGTCATTAGGTCCATGTATCCACCAACGGATGGTCATGCCCTTTCCCAGATCCAGCCTCAGAATCCCTAGGAAAACACTGACCAATAAATTAGGTTGAAAACTATGTAGAAGGCAGGAAATATCAACCTGGAGTATTTGTCAATGGCATGGGTGTTCTGGAAGATATAGAGTCCCATTTGGCCTTTGAGAAGGCCTTTCTTTCTGGACGAAGTCAATTCACTGTTGAGGGCCAAGTGAACCACTATTTTGTCTTGCCTTTCTTCTTCTGGCAGAATGTGGCTTCTTGGGTAGCCAGCCAGGCTGTTGGCCTCAGATTCACTGTAGCTTCCATCCAGCGTCATGGTTCTTGAATGAAGCATTCCACAGGTGCACGGAAACTACAGGCAGCAAACAGGAAGGCTCAGTTAGATCTTGAAGATGAGAAGGCGAGCTGGCCTTGTTACAGAGCAATGCCCATTGCTACTCTGGCATCCAGAGAGACACAGTTATCAGGACATCAGAGGGCACTGAGTACAGTAATTCTCTGGCCACATCTTATAATCACCAGGACTACTCACACCCACCCTAGGCCAGCTCAAAACTTCCAAATAGTTCCACTATTGCATATCAGTTTCCTCACAATTGAAACATTTCATTCTGTCCCTAAGCTCATTAAGAAAGGAAGGAAACAATTCAAATCAACTTCAGGAAGTTCCTGAAACTGACTTGATTCATCAGACCCCTCCTTTCCCAAGAGTTTAAGAGCTAGCTGTTGACAAGCCAAGTCAAGCCGGGAAGAAAACTAAGACAAGTCCAGACACAGGAGTGAAGTAGAGACCAGGAGACGTGCCTGAAAAAAAACAAAGACCAACCAAGCTGCTTGGAAGAGGCTTAGACTAACTAGTCCACATGGAAAGGACACTCCCCGACCTGCTGAGCTGCCTACAGGCCTCATGCTGCCCAGCTTTTGTGAGCCGTCACACCTGGGCTATAATGATGCAGCTGCCATTGAGTCCTTTCTGCTCCTGTGAGTAACCCCTCAGCCACATTCCTGCAATCCCAGTAAATCCAAGTTGGACTTTGGTGGCATCCACAGGATCTGCTATGGGCTATCTATCTGGGGTGAGTAGATTGTGTGTGTGTGTGTGTGTGTGTGTGTGTGTGTGTGTGTGTGTGTGTGTGTGTGTGTGTGTGTATGTGTGTGTGTGTGTGTGTGTGTGTGTGTGTGTGTGTGTGTGTGTGTGTGTGTGTGTGTGTGTGTGTGTGTGTGTGTGTGTGTGTGTGTGTGTGTGTGTGTGTGTGTGTGTGTGTGTGTGTGGTGTGTGTGTGTGTGTGTGTGTGTGTGTGTGTGTGTGTGTGTGTGTGTGTGTGTGTGTGTGTGTGTGTGTGTGTGTGTGTGTGTGTGTGTGTGTGTGTGTGTGTGTGTGTGTATGTGTGTGTGTGTGTGTGTGTGTGTGTGTGTGTGTGTGTGTGTGTGTGTGTGTGTGTGTGTGTGTGTGTGTGTGTGTGTGTGTGTGTGTGTGTGTGTGTATGTGTGTGTGTGTGTGTGTGTGTGTGTGTGTGTGTGTGTGTGTGTGTGTGTTGTGTGTGTGTGTGTGTGTGTGTGTGTGTGTGGTGTGTGTGTGTGTGTGTGTGTATATGTGTGTGTGTGTGTGTGTGTGTGTGTGTATGTGTGTGTGTGTGTGTGTGTGTATGTGTGTGTGTGTGTGTGTGTGTGTGGAGTGTGTGTGATCTTCTTACACAACAGCTGTGCAGCCAGAATTGAGAAGCACTGGTCTATCCCCATTTCAGAAGTGAAACCTGAGGTGCAGATGCTGCACAGTTCTCCAGACAGCAGATATGAGATCCAGGACTTGCTTTATTTATTTTGTTTGACACTGGATCTCACTGAGCAACCCAGGCTTGACTAGAACCCTCACATTTCCTCTAACTCATGAGGGCTTAAGCCAGGACTTGAAATCTATGCTTTCGGTTTCTAGTGCTGAGATCTGCCTCTGTGTTCGTGAATCAAGAAAAGAGGGTAAAAGGATTAGGAGAGGCTGGGGTTGTCCCTAGTGTAGAACACACTTACCTGGCAGGTGCAAGGCTTTGGTTGTCCTGTCCCCAACATTGAAAAAAACTTAAAGGAAGAGTATCCTTATTTCAAAGTTGCATTTATGTGAGAGTTAGGGCCATAAATGGGCATGGTAATGCATGCGTGTGATTCCCAGCTCTGCGGAAACGGTCAGGAAGATCACAAGTTTGAGGCAGCCTGGGCTATTATTTGTGAGAGACCTTGTCTCTAAACATGTAACTAATAAAATAATTTTTACTGAGCTTTAAAATAACTAATTAATCATGGAGGAGGCAATCTCACGAGTGCACATGCAGAGGCCAGACGAGGACGTCAAGTATCTTTCTGTGTTATTCTTCACTTCATTATTCAGTCAATTGCTCATTCATTCATTCATTCATTCACTCATTCATTCATTCATTTTGAGATGAGGCTTACTATATAGTACTCAGCCGGTCTGGAACTCATTGTGTGGATCAGATTAACCTACAATATACAGAGACCCATCTGTTTCTGCCTCCCAAGTGCCAGGTTTGAAGAGGTAGACTACCACACTGGTCTCCCCTCCTCCTCCCCTCCTCCCCTCCCTTTCCCCTCCTCTCCCTTTCCCTCCTCCCCCTCCTGCCTTTCCCCTCTTCCCCCTCTCCTCCTCCCTCCCCCTCCCCTCCTCCTCCTCATTATCATCCCCATCATCGTGTGTATGCCGTGTATCTGTGTGTGGGTATGTTCATGTGAGCAGAGGACCAGTGAGGCCAGGGGGCTAGCTGCTCTGGAGCTGGAGTTTCGGGCAGTTGTGAACAAACGTGAGTGTTGGGAGCTGAACTCTAGTCTTTTACAGATTCTCAATACTGGAGCCATCTCTCCAGCAGCTCCCTACTCCCCCTGCCCCCTTCCCCAGCACTGGAGCTACAGGCAGGTGTGGGCTCCATCCACTGTCTCAGGAAGTGCTTTTTTTTTTTTTTTTTTTTGCTTTGTTAGAACTTTAGTTTTCTTATTGGTCTTTTGCCTGCATTATTTATGTATATATATATATAATTTTTATTAGATATATTTCTTTATTTACATTTCAAATGTTATTCCCTTTCAAGTTTCCTGTCCATAAGCCCCCTACCCCTACCCCATATGGGTGTTCCCCCCCCTCCACCCCTCTTACCGCCCCTCTCTGATATTCATTCCCCTTCACTGGGGGTCCAACCTTGGCAGGACCAAGGGCTTCCCCTTCCACTGGTGCTCTTACTAGGCTATTCATTGCTACCTATGCAGTTGGAGCCCAGGGTCAGTCCATGTATAGTCTTTGGGCTTAGTCCCCGGAAGCTCTGGTTGGTTGGCATTGTTGTTCATATGGGGTCTCGAGCCCCTTCAGCTCTTTCAGTCCTTTCTGTAATTCCCCCAAAGGGGGTCCTGTTCTCAGTTCAGTGGTTTGCTGCTAGCACTGACCTCTCTGCTCTTCTCTATGGGGTTACCACCAGAGTCCTTATGATACACCGTAAAACAGCCCAGCTGCACCAACAGAAGGCTGAAAAGCTCAGTTGCTGAAGGCAACTTTCTCCTGCTGTCCCACACAGAAAACACTATTCATTGTCAATCTGTCCCCAAAGTGGGAGCTGGACAGAATTAGATGAAAGCCTGGCCATTTTTTTAATAGAAAAGTGAAGGATTATCAAACAAAGGTATTTAAATAAAGAGTGGAGAGAAGGCTCAGTGGGTAAGAGGCCTTGTTTTTGCAGAGAACCCAGGTACAATTCCTGGAATCCACATGGTGGCTCACAATAGTTGGTGTCTCCATAATTCCGGGACATCTGACATGCTCTTCCGAGCTCCTCAGGTACCAGGCATGTACACTGTGTGCAGACATACATAGGAGTAAAATACTAAAAGCATAAAATAAAATAAATAAATCTAAAAAAGAAAGACTATTTTTAAAATATTTAAATAGGGGCTGGAGTGATGGCTTAGAGCAGCCTAATGTATTTGGAGGAAGAGAAACGACAATTTTCAAGGTGCCAGACAAGTGTTGAAGACTTCTAGAAACCTTGACTGGGGGTAATGTCATGTAAATGAGAAAGGGTGAAAGTGGGGATTTAGTCCCTCGTTGGCAGCTACTGGTCAACTTTCTGTGAACCCCGACTGCCTTGACTCTGATGGCTGATGGGTACCCTTATGCCAGCACCAGTTATTTTGAATACTCTGTGGCTGACTTAAGGATGCTCTCAGTCTTTGGTTCCCATTCATCTCTGTCCTTTGTACCAACCACTCTTTCCAGTGGCCACGTTGGGTTGAAGCTCTAGGAAGCCGTTCTCAGTATCCTTCCTATACTCTTGTTATACTCTCTGCAGAGGTACACCTCATCCTGAGGTAGCCTGCTCACAGGATCCCATTCACTGTGGACTCCACCTCTTGTACAGACCCGGGATTCTCCTCACCTTTTCATCCCTGTCTCTCCTTCTTTGCCCTACTGCCATCTGCTTGCAGGAGCCCCTCCTCCCACCACATCCCAACCCCTCAGACTGTCTCTTGGTGGGGACCAGATCCCCGTAGCTTTTTCTCACAGCTCCTCTCAGACTGTTCTAAGCCCATCTCCATTCCTTTCTGCTGGCTACCAACCTGCAAAAGCACTCCATACCAGTGAACCCACAGCCACCACTTGCCTAGGATCACAGAGGGCAATGGCAGCCAGGGTCAGAGCACCCAAGCAACAAAGACAAGACCAGATATCAACACCTAGAATCACCGCAGACACCCTAACTCCGAGCACAGACTCCAACACAAAATCATGAACACGAATAGCCAAGAGAATGTGCCTCCATCAAAATCCAGTAACTGTTACAGTTGGCCCTGGGAAATGCAATGGAGCTAAAGCACAGGACAAGCACTTAGGAATATATATGTTCAAGGGCCTTAAAGAAGGTGTGAAGTAACGCCTTGTTGAAGTCTGTGGAAACACAAATAGTTCGGTGAGAGAATGACAGCATGAAAGAAAACCCAAACTGAAGAAACTGGAAATGAAAAATTTAGCATTTCAAACAGAAACCTCAATGGTAAACATCACCAACAGATTACAAGCATGGGAGAGAGAATCTCAGTTGTTGAACACAAGGCAGAAGAAGTGCAAAGATGGGGGGGTGGGGGGACTGGGAAGGGGATGAAGACTGGACTGAAGAAAAAACAAATGGAAAGTCCAGTCAAAGAAAATGTTAAAAAAAAAAAAAAAGCACAAAATATCTATGAAATCTGAGACACTATGAAAAGACCAAACCTATGAACAACAGGGATAGAGGAGGGAGAAGGAACCAGAGTCAAAGGCTCTAGAACTATTTTTAAACAAAATAATAGAAGAAAAATTCTCCCAACTTAAGAAGGATGTGCCTATCAAGGTACAAGAAGAATACAGAACACCAAATAATCGAGACCAGAAAAGGAACTCCCTTTGGCACATGATAATCAAAACACTGGGCATACACAACCGAGAAAGGATGGTATAAGCTGCAAGGGAAAAGACCAAGGAGAACACAAAGCCAGTCCCGTCAGAATAACACCTGACTCCTCAAACGAGACTCTGAAAACCAGAAGAACCTGGGCAGATGTTCTGCAAACTCCGAGAGGCCGCAGCTGCCAGCCCAGAACAATACATATGCCCAGCAAAACTTTCACAATGAAGAGAAAAAGAAAAACTGTTCCATGGTAAAACCAAATTTAAGTAATTTCTATCTACCAATCCAGCTCTACAGAAGACACTAGAAGAAAATTGAGTCTTAAGAGGTTAACTGCAGCCAAGAAGACACAGTGAATTAATAATCCCAAAACAATAAGTCACAGGGACTGGATCCACATCGTAACCACAAAGTAACAGGAATCAATCAACATTGCTCAGGGATAAATCTCAATAAAAAGACTAACAGAGTAGATTAAGAAACAGGGTCATATACAGCCACCCAATTAGACAAGATGGATGAAGCAAAGAAGTGCAGGCTGACAGGAACCAGATGTAGATCTCTCCTAAGAGACACACCCAGAATACAGCAAATACAGAGGCGAATGCCAGCAGCAATCCACTGAACTGAGAATGGGACCCCCATTGAAGGAATCAGAGAAAGGACTGGAAGAGCTTGAAGGGGCTCGAGACCCCATATGAACAACAATGCCAAGCAACCAGAGCTTCCAGGGACTAAGCCACTACCCAAAGACTATACATGGACTGACCCTGGACTCCAACCACATAGGTAGCAATGAATAACCTAGTAAGAGCACCAGTGGAAGGGGAGCCCTTGGTCCTGCCAAGACTGAACCCCCAGTGAACATGATTGTTGGGGGGAGGGTGGTAACCGGGGAAGGATGGGGAGGGGAAGCACATATAGAAGGGGAGGGGAGGGGAAAAAAAAGAAATAGGGTCATATTGTGTTGCATCCAAGAAACACACCATGAGGATAGACCTCAGGTAAGAAGGATAGAAAGGGCATTTCTGAGCCATGGATCTGAGAAGTAAGCAGGTATAGCCATTTTAATATATAATAAAAATAGGCTTCAGGCCAAAAACTAATCAGAAGGACACGACATACTCATCAAAGGGAAATTCCACCAAGGAATGTTGCTATTTTAAACATTTACACACTGATCACAAAGTTCATAAGAGAAACACTACTAAAGCAGAAATCACATATTGACCCTCATACACCAATAGTGGGTAACTGCAATATCCCACTCTCCTCAAAGAGCAGACCATCCAGAGACAAACATGAGCAGAGAATGCTGGCATTAACTAATGACAAAAGTCACGTGGACCGAGCAGACAGCTTCAGAACATTCCACCCAAACTCAAAAGGGAAATTTTCTTCTCAGAAGCTCATAGAACTTTCTCCAAATTGACCAAATATTCAGGCACAAAGTTAAGTCTCCACAGATAGATGGAAATTAGAACAGCACCCTGCATCCTAGCTGGCGATCACGACTAAAATTGGGTATCAACAGCAGAAACAGGAAAACGATGTCTTACCACTAAATGAAAATTGGGTCGAAGCATAAATCAAGAAGGGAACTGAAAACATATTAGAATTGAATGAAAATGAATACACAGCATACCCAAAGTTATAGGTCATGAGGAAGGCAGTTGTAAGGGGCGAGTTCATAGCACTGAGTGCCTACATAGAAACCCGGGGGAGATCTCACACTAGTAACTTAGCAGCACACTTGAGAGCTTAAGAACAAGAAGAAATCACACTCAAGAGGAGAAGGCAAGAAATAACCGAACTGAGGGCTGAAAACAATGAAATACAAACAAACAATACAAAAAAAATCAGTGAAACAGAGTCAAACTTTGAAAAAAAAAAAAAACCCATGTCTGGTTTGGGAATCAAAGCTGGGTTGAGCCTGGTTAGTAATTGGATGGAAGAAAATTAATAAGGCTAAACACTTAGCTAAATTAATTAAAAGATAAAAAGAGAAGATACGGCGAATAAAACTATGGATGAAAGGAAGATATTGCAACAGATACAAATTCACAGAAGCGCGACATACTCTAAAAATCTGTATTTCAACAAACTAGAACTCCTAAAATAAACGGTTCGATTTCTTCATCTATAAGATCCACAGAAATTAAATCAAGATTAAATAAACAATTTAAACAGATCTGTAATCCCCAGTGAAATAGAAGCAGGAACTAAACGTCTCCAAGCCAAAAATAGATGGATGGCTGGATGGATAGAATAGAATAGAATAAAGTAAAAAAAAAGAAAAAAAGAAAAAAAAAAACAGGATCAGATGAATTCAATGCAGAATTCTACCAGACTTTGAAAGAAGACCAACATCAATACTCCTCAAATTATTCTGCAAAATTGAAACTGAAGAAACATTTTTAATATATACCTGGATTTTAACAATGAAGCTGCCGGGATGCCCCCAAAAAAAAAAAAAAAAAACACACACTGGGAAAAAAGCATTTTTGGCATGGAGCTGGCCAAACAGCATGGCCGCATGAAGAAGAATGCAAATAGATCTGTCCCCACCATACTGCACGAAACCCTACTCCAAATGGACCAAGACTTCAACAGAAGACCTGATACCCTGGATCTGATAGAAGAGAAGGTGGGAAACCGGCAGGGAAAAGGGTATTCCGTACTGAAATTAAATAGGGAAAGGAATAGGAGAAAAGAGAAAAGGAGAGACTGAGACACTGATTGTCATTTGAATATCATATGGAAACCTACTACTACTGCAGATGTTTCCTAAAATATACACATGGAATCTAAATAGAGTCACCAAACTAGACATCTTATGCCACCAAATAAACCAGTACCAGGGATGAGTTACATCTTTTTGAATCACTGGACAAAGGGGCCCCATAGAAACCCCGAACATCACAGGCTATTGCTAAGGCTGTTGGTCACTCTCTACAGCCAAATGGTTTAAGGCCTTATGGCTGAAGACGACAGTTACATATCTCTTTGCGTATGGAGGAGCCTTGCTGATGCCTAACTAGAAGTTTCACTCCTGCTGACTAGCATTTATGATTTCAGAAGGTGCTCTGAGTGCTACCAGAGGAGGAAAATAGTCATCAACCCAGCTACAAACCCCGTGACCCACAACAGCGACCTACCTGTCTGCAGGATATACTCCGACAATAATGGCACAATAGTTACGGGCGCAACCACCCACTTTCTGATTGGATGGGTTTAAGGCCCACCCTACACTCACACCTGACGCTGCTACAGTAACAAGAACCTGAGGCTAGATCAGCGTTGCCTAGGTTAAGACCAAATGCTGTTAAAGGAACGGAGTGAGGTAACTCCAAATGACATTCTGCTGCAGACGGCCCTCTTCCTGCAGTAGACAGTAATCAATGCAGGCTCACAACTGTACAATGTACAGACTGAGAGGCTTTGGAACACTCACTCCTACATGGATGTCTTCATGAAGCCTCTCCTCTCAGGGATCTATGTGGAGGAGAGGAGGAGGAAAGATTGTAGGAGCCAGAGGTGATGGGTGACTCGAAGGAAACAGTGTCTTCCAGGTAGAAAATGACGGATGTACACCTGAACTCACAGAGACTGTGGCAGCATGTACAAGGCTTATACGAGTTCCCATCAGATGGGGTTCCAGCACTGAGAGAGGGGGGAGTGAACATCACTCTTACTCCTAACCAAGAAGCTATAATTGTTGAATTACATTGTATTAATCTGTAATTAATGCCCACTGGCAAAGAAAAAAGTTGTTGTCAGCAATGGCGTCCCCTTGGACCTATTATCCATCCATGCCCACAGTAAGGAGATGAACAGCACAAAATGAACTCAATAGTATTTTTGTACGACTTCTTGTCTCATTTTACTTTGTTCAAGCATTTGTGTGTGTGTGTGTGTGTGTGTGTGTGTGTGTGTGTGTGTGTTATTAGTCTTTTGTTTGTAGAATGGGGAGAGTGTTTCTTGTGTTTTGTTTGTTTCTTTCTTTTAAAGAGAGGAAGAGAAAGAATATGAAGTTGGATTGGTAGGGAAGATCTGGGTGAAATTGGGGGAGAGGGAAACCACGATCAAACTGTATTGTATACGTAGAAGATAGCGGTTGCACATCTAAGAGGCCGGGCTCTAGATGGTAGTCTCTGCTGTGGCTCCTGCCTAACACTTGTTGTCAAATGCTGAGGGGTGCAAAGGTTAGAACAGCACTTAAAGAGCTTCTTTCCTACCCACAATTCCTGTCTGCATAGGGCAAGAAGAGGACTGTTCACACTTTGGCATTAATGTCCCCCTTTCCCACCGGTATTGGCCCCTCCTAACTGTCCCTACCCAACCGACGAACTCATTCTTGTGCAGACACTAGCGCCAGCTTACAACAGAAGAGGAACAAGGTCTCCTTACCTTGTCCCGAAGCTTCCGTTCCTTCCGTTCCTGCACTGTGGTCAGGTAGTTGACAGCTGCGTACTCCAACACCGAGAGGAACACGAACACAAAGCTGACCCAGAGGTAGATGTCCACAGCCCGGATGTAGGACACTCGAGGCATGGAGGCGTTCACGCCCGTGATGATGGTGGACATGGTCAGCACCGTCATGATGCCTGTAAAACCATCTTATCTTAGTTCAGCTGCTGAGTTACCCCAGAGCTGGGCCCACACCTCACAGTCACAATTTTGTATTCTCTGTCCCCTAAACCAAGTAAGAGATTTCTCAGCCATATTTCCACACAGCTGAGGCATGGGGCCCTGCTCCATAAACAAACAGGCCTCCCCTGACGCATGCCTCCCGGAATCCCCAAGAACCAGCTGCCTGTTTTTGGTCACCGTGGGAGTCTGAGTTTCTGTGATGTGGCTGACAATGTCGTGCCTCGTGAGAGAGCACTTATGATGTGGAATTAAAAACAGTGACTCAGGGATACCTCTGAAGGAGTAAATACAGGGACTAAGCCACATTCACTAAGCTCTGTTCAGTTCTTCTCCACTGTGGCTTGCCCCGTAAGCCCTCCCGCTTGTCAGGGTCCACCCCAACTTTACCCAAATTGCGATGCTGGACTGCAAGGCTGGAATTCAGGGTCTGGCAAAAGCCAGTGCTGAAGCTCTGAAGGAACATGGCCTTCACTCCAGAAACTACACGTTAGCGCCTGCTTCCAACTTCTGCTGTATAAGCCAGCAAGGTTTTAGGAGTTACAAGAGAACTTTTTGGCATTAACCAAAACCGTTTATTTACTTTAGTACTGTGCTCCCATACTGCGCTGTTCATACTCCAGATTGGCTCTACTTGTGAGGCAATTGCTAGTGAATTGATGGGATCTGAGGGGTTCTTACAATGTGCTACCTCAGACTTCGGGAGGATAGAGTAGGCAAGGGGCAGCAAATTCCTCCCTCAACTCACAAGCCCATCCATTAAGACTTCTAAAGACTTACTTTGCTTTTTTTCTTTAAAAAAAAAAAAAAAAAAAAAAAAACAATCTTTTTCTGTGTAGCAGAGGTTGGCCGGAAACTTACAGTCCTCCAGGCAGCCTGGGTGCTGGGATTACTTTACTCAGCCACCATGCCCAGATCATGACCTTAGTTCTCCATTACCTAGCGATCGGCTGAAAAATAAAGCAAACCAAAAGCATCCTACCACACCTTATCAAATACTTTTACCCAGTGAAACTCTAGCAGGCACAGCTCTGTGGTCGATCCAGAAGGACACCCAGGACAGCATGACCATGAGGGTGGCAGGAAAGTAGGTTTGGAGCAAGAAGAAGAAGATGTGACGTCGCAGAGTGAAGTTGATGTACAGACGGTTGTACCAGCCTGGGGACACAGGGAGGAGGAGGAGTGAGGTTCCATAGAGAGCATCCTGACGCTTCTCGTCAACCACAGGAGGCAGAGGTTGATACAGTGCCTTCCCTCCTCTGTGCTATGACCACCTTGTCAATATCTAGTACTCTCTCGTGGGGCGTGATCTAACTTTTCACATCAGTCAGGGAGAGAGAAGAGGGAAACGGACATGTAGTTGTCGGTTTGGTGTTTATGACTTGCAAACCACAACTGTATCTCCTGAGTGTCGGGCTCCTCGGGAGCTTGAGAAGTTAGACTGTGTCTCTGTCTTGTTGGGGTCAGTCCTTCCGGGTCAGGAGCCAGGAGAGCTGGGCTCTCACTCTGCTCCTCTTAATCAGAGTTGGTCCCATACTCAATCCCGCCAGCACAAGGAGGGGGCTGTCGGCGTGCCCCGGAAGTCTGGCGTTAGTTCTACTTCTGACGCTCCACCCCTCTCGTGTAATCCTTTACCATTTAGGAAGTCAAAAAAAAAATGCTATAGCACTAACTCGCCATGCGTTCTGAGAATCCCTGTTTAATAGCTGTGAACAGAGTTTCAAAATGTGAGGTCTTGGTCACCTACAAGATTATACAACCATGACCCACAAAGGTCCAAGGACAGAGTGTGTGAGTTAAAGCTAGGTGCGCACATCCAGCCTGTGCTTTTCAGCTTAGCACTGTCAGGGGTCCCAAAGTACCACACAGCGGCAGCTTGGGTGTGGGAGGGGAGGGCAGTACAGAAGCAGGGTTCCTTTTCCTTTTTCCTCCTCTGTATTCCTTGCATTATTAAATTCCTCTCCTAAATTCCTCATGGCGAGTGACTCCAGCTGTGATCTCCATCAGTTACAGGTATGCAAATTTCCTTTTCGGAATAAAGTACACAAAGTTTAGTTGACTTAAAGAGACCGACTGGGTTGCTGAGAGCATGGTCCCATCTTAGGTAAGACAAAGATGGCTGGGGCGTCTTCCTGTGAGTAACCATGGCTGGAGAAATCAGAGCAGTACTACTTGACCCACAGAGGATTTGTGACTCCGGATCTGCTCCAAGACCTTGTCACTTAAGGGTCTCTATCTAAAGACCAGGGCTTTGCTCATACTGTGAGCAGGCATTCGCTGGGCCTGAGGGGATCATTAGAATCTGTTAGAAGTGCAAATTCTTAGAGCCCACAAGTAACCTATTGATGAGGGACACACCTCTCCCCACAAAAGAGATAGATAGATACCCCTAAATAGGACTTGTCAAACACAGTTGCCAGCTCCCCCGAGTGCCTGAACACAGCCTGAGAACCACACAGGCCTAAAGCAGCAGCCTTTGCGTTCTGATCCACCTGAGGTCTGTGAGGTGCCTTGTCCCCAGGCTACTCCTACCCTCGCTCTGACGCCACAAGCTTGCCCCAGGTTGTGAGCACCTTGGTTCGGTAGTGTGGGTACAGGAACCCTCAGGCCTGCATCTCTGAGACTCAAGAAACACTGGGGAGCAGACAGACTGTCCAGCAAAAGCAGGAGGTAAATGCTTAGGGGAAGGGAGGGTTAGGTCCGTAGGAAAAGGCTGCAACAATAGGGTGTGTCCAGGCAGGTTTGACACCTGGTTTCAGTGTTCTCCTGGGCTGTCTGAAAGGGCCGATGCTTTCAGATGGACAAACAGAACGTGCTCTTCTCTTCAAGAACAGGAAGAAAACAATAAGTTCATCCCACCAGGCCCATTTCCCCACTCCAAACACACCATGCACATCAGGTAAAGGGAAGAGATGGAGATCAGCACATAGGGCGAGCACTGAAGCAGGCCTGTGGCTGTCCTGATGCCAGCACAGCACTAGACAGGCCTATGCTCTTCCAGTGTTTAGTACTATGAGCATAGTGGGTAGGGGGAGGCAGGTGACCATCTGGGACAGCCTGCAGGATAAGGAAGGCACACAAAAGCTTTCCATAGAGGGGCTTGGGCATCCCAGCTCTGGGACAAGGGACAATGAAGTATGAGTCCCATTAGAGCCAGTAGCCTACAGAAGTACTACTATTGAATTGTATTTAAAGATAAATGGAAGTCTTAGCTCCTACTACCAGCAAGCGTGACCTTATTTAGAGGTAGGGTCTTTGCAAAGGTAATCAAGACAAAATAAGGCTACATTGGCTTATAGTAGACCCTGACAAAGCGACCGGTGTCCCTACAGAAGAGGGAGGGTTGGACATGGACACACAGGGAAGACACCAATTAAGGACACAGGAGAACGACACATAGGGGTGGCCCAGCTGCAGGTTAGAGCACCAAGCATTGCTGGCAAACAGCAGAGGCTGGAAAGAGAGGTTCTGCCCTCCAGCCTGCAGAGGGAGCATGGCCCTCAGGCTTCTGGCTTCACAAACTGTGACAGACTAAATCTCAGTTGTTCTCAAATGTCCAGAACTCCCTTATGACAGTTCTTAAAATCTAACTGAGGAGCTCAAGGTGAGACTAGACAAAGGTTGACAGATGGATCCCCTCAAATGTTCAAACGTGGCCCGGGATCCAAGAGGTTAAAACAAGGACTGAAAAGAGACACCACTGACGCTGGTGGTGTAGATCCGTGATAGCACACGGACTGAGCGTGTTCCATGCCCTGGGTTCAGCCTCCAGCACAAAATATTTATAGATAGATAGATAGATAGATAGATAGATAGATAGATAGATAGATAGATAGATAGATAGAGATAGATAGACAGATAGAGATAGATAGATAGATAGATAGATAGATAGATAGATAGATAGATAGATAGATAGATAGATAGATAGAGATAGAGAGAGAGAGAGAGAGAGAGAGAGAGAGAGAGAGAGATAGATAGATAGATAGCTTGGCTATAGAGAATAAATACTTCTCCTTGTTATCTGTGAAGTAGAAGATATAAGGCCATAGAACTACATGCAAACTGCCACCCCATTCTTACAAATCAGACAGCTACAGTAAGATTTCTTGAGGGGATTTACAAATCTGGGTCACCTCTGGGGCTGGGATCTCAGAAGAGAGCAGTTGCCTCTCCTTCAAAAGTGCTACTTGGGACTATGCTCTACAGGTGAAGGCCAGAGAATTCAAACGCGTCTCTCCCACATTCGAGTCTGGCTGTGACAGTGGTTAGCTACCCGTGCTGCTGTAGAAGGCCAGTCTGGAAGTCGTGTGGAACTTCTGGATCAGAAACTGGGACAAGGAGATCTTCTCGTCCGTCTTCAGGGACTCGTCCCCGTTCTTCCAGTACAGCATCAGATCCTCGTCCGTGTACGCGTCTTGGGGAGAGGAAAACAAGTGAACTTGACTCCCACTTCTTCGGAAACCCTGTGACAGTTCTGCACACTGGCTGAGAGCCCCTCAGCCTCATGATTCCCGAGTGGCCCCAAGGTGGGAGAGCCAATAGGGCAAAGGTGTAGAAGCCTTGTATACTTACAGCTCTCTAGCTCCAAAGAGCAGGTCTGGGAGTCCAGGGGGAAGTGGCTGAAGTCCATGTTGCACATGGCAGTGACAGTAATCCTGTAAAGCACAAAGATGTGAGCTGGCATGGGAGTGGACCGTAGCTCAGGCTCCAGCCATACTTAAGGAGACCCAGTAGGTCACCCACAGGTGGTGGCAGCCTAGATCTGTCACCCTAGGAAGTCAGGCATCTAAGCCATGGGGACTTAATTAGACCTTTGTCTTCTGGGCCCCCTGGTGGGTCTCCTTTATTGGGCTTGCTGTCCCCCAGCTACTGGAGTGGAGATGTTAATTCCTAACTGTCCACACTTATGAGCGTCTTAGTCAGCACCTCCTCAGCTGTCAGGGCCACCTCCCTCAGAGATGCCTGGGAGGTGGGCAATGAGCATACCTGCTACTAAAATTAATTCGGGTGAACCACACGGACAGGCTAGGAATAAGGACCCTTGAGTCAGCTGAATCCTCTCAGAAGGCAATCCGTAGTAGCACTTAATAAGCAATCAACTCCCATTATTAATTTTAAATTGTTACTGGCAACCAACTAGGATCCTAGAGTCTACGAGATAAAAAGTCATTGTTCCCATCAATGGGCCACACTAATCTTTTAACTCAAGGGTAAAACCCCAGCAGAGAGGACGCTGCCACCTGCAGGGGTGGCATCAGACTGACTGACTTCAAAAGGCTTGTGTCACCCCATAGACTCTACTACAGTGACAAACTCGTCCGGGACCAAAGGAGCTAGCAAGACAACGCTGGACAAAGGAGTGACAGCCCATGGGCTGTTACCTCATGCTGTACAGCACGTGGCCATCGGGAAACACTCGTAGCATGATGTTGTCGGTGGTGGTGTCGTGGGTAAATGACCTTTTGGAGTGAACAAAGAAGACGTCAGGGACCCAGATCTTCTTCACCAGCCTGCCATCGAAGGTCATGCTCCTGTTGCTGCTGCTGGGAAAGGCCAGCCTCTCATCCCTCCAGTAATGCCTCAGGTACAGGGTCATGGTGAAGTCCTGAGAGCCAGGGAAGAAGCCAGGAGTGCTTTAGATAGAAAGGCTTAGAGCGCATCCCTCCCTGCAATGGATCCACCGTCCTCTACTGCACAATACCCCAAATTCTGCCTCAGGACTCCGAGTGACAGCCCTGCAGTCCTCAGCACCCAACTGGGTGGCCCTGTGGCAGTCGGGAAGAGAGTGGCTCAGTTTTGCAACTGAAAACCCAGTTATGGAGCCACTGCCCGGCCACAGCCCAGCAGGGTGTACTGCTTCCAAAGCCCTGGCCTTCTGTGCTGGATCCCTATGCACAGCAGGCATTTTGTTTTGTTTTGTTTTGTTTTGTTTTGTTTTGTTTTGTTTTGTTTTTTTACTGTAATAGAATACAAGCACCAGCAGTCAGTTTGGGAAGGAAGGTGTAACAATTCCCTTTAGTGAACTGTATTAGAAGAAAAGGGCCTCGAGGCCATGACTGAGACTCGAGGGTGGAGGAAGAGTGTTAGAAACAGTACATTAAATGGAGATCCAAACATGGCGGAGCCTTAAAGGGAAGGGGCCTTCCCTTTAAAGCCTGGACGGCTGCTTCAAGAGGAAGAATGAGGGGCTGGAGAGATGGCTCAGTGGTTGAGAGCACTGGCTACTCTTCCAGGGGACCAGGGTTCAGTTCCCAGCACCTACACGGTGGCTCACAACGGTCTGTAACTCCTGTTCCAGGGGACCTGGCGCTCTCACGCAGACATAAATGCAAGCAAAACATCAATGCACATAATAAATAAATAAGTTTTTAAAAGAGGAGGCCTGAGAAAGGGGGAGAAGGGGGTTGGGGATTTAGCTCAGTGGTAGAGCGCTTGCCTAGCAAGCGCAAGGTCCCTGTTGGTCCCCAGCTCGAAAAAAAAAAAAAGAAAAAAAAAAAAAAAGGGGGGGAGAAGAGGGACGGGAGGGAGGGAGGGAGGGAGGGAGGGAGGGGAGGGAGGGAGGAAGGAGAGGGATGGAGGAGAAGGAGCCTTTGCAGATGGCAGCCTTCAAGGCAACCTCCCTAGCTGTCTCCCTCTAAGCCTCAAACCAGTCCCCTGACTTGACTTCTAATAACCTTTAAAGGTCTGGGAAGTTCCCTATCACACGGTTTAGTTCAGCCCAGAATATGTACCACATATCATAATTGAGAATGGTCGAGCCACAGCACAGACCGCTCTACTCCGGAGACAACTCTGGGGGATGAGCCCTGATTCAGGCATCCCAACCAGTGGATGTCAGCGGAGGGGTCAGCTCCAGAAACCTAGACACTCAGGGGTCCCTCCTGCAAAGACGTCTACCATTGGACTTGGGAGATCCTCAAAGGCAGAGAGAGCTGCGCTCTTCATGCACTGAATTACCTACCATTCGCCACTGAACGTAATGCCTAGCAAGTCACAAGGTAAGTGCTCAATAAACGCTTGCTAAATGAGGGTCGAAGCATGTGACTCAGGCAAGGTCTTAGGTCCAATCACCAGCACCAGTGAAGGATACTCGCTCGGTGGAAATCTGGAGCGACGAACGCACGCTTACTACGTGTTTAGCTCGGGGGCTTATCTAAGTCCATTTCTAGACTAATCCAGTTACCTGTGCATAAGCACTTGCTATAACTCCTCTTCTATAAACAAGAAGCAGTAGCTAATTATAAACGGGAAGGGACCAGCCAAATGCCCCTCTGGTCACACAACTGGAGAGCATGCTCTGAGGGACGCCAGGGAGTAGGGCAGGAGTGCCACCCTGCAGGCTCTCAAATACCAACTGTGTGCAGCCAACTCGATCTCTGCCTGCTCCTTCCTTTTCGCTGGACTCCTGCTTCCCCACTGGTGGTGGATTTTCTAAGTAGGGCAAGCCATGTGTCCTGGTTGGTTCTCTGTCAACTTGGCACAGCAAGAAACATCTTGGAAGAGGAGCCGCCATGGAGAACATGTCTCCATCGGACAGTCAACTGACGAGTCTGTAGGGCATTCTCTGGATTAAGGATTGATGTGGGAGGGCCTGGCTCATGTGGGTGGTGCCAATCCTGGGCAGGTGGTCTAGGGTGTGTAAGGAAGCAGGCTGAAGCTGAACATGGTGGCCTTTATTCTCAGCAGTCAGGAGGCAGAGGCAGGTGGGTCTCTGTGAATCCATCCTGAACCAAACAAGGAGACCCTATCCCCCCAGAAGAAAGAAGAAAGCCAGTAAGCGGTGCCCCTCCATGGTTTCTGCTTCAGTTTCTGCCTCTGAGTTCCTGCCTTGAGTTCTGCCCCGATTTCCCTCAGTGATGAGTTGTTGCCTGGAAGTGTAAGCCAAAAAAAAAACCAAATAACAAAAGCAAACAAACAAAAAACCTTTTCCTCCATAAGTTGCATTAGGTCGTGGTGTTTAGTCACAGCAATAGGAACCCTAAGACACCACTCTGGCCACTTCTCCCTTGAATATCCATCTGAAGCAATGCTTGAAGGAAGGCTCTTCATACACAGAATTGGTGAGTCCCCGTGGCCTCAGGAAGCCAGGCTGGACCCAGACCCAGCTGAATCCAGCTGGTGAACAGCCAAAGGGTCTGGCGGGTTGTGCTCCCGTATCCTGGAAACTTCACACCTGCACCTTCCACACCCAGATCCTTGCCAGGAGCTGGAGCTCTGAGGAGTAAACAGCTCTTACCTTCTCAGCTATGCCGTTCTGAGTCAGCTAAGAGCCAGAGGATGGCTGGGAGCTCAGCGGCAGGCAGAGGTCTGCTTAGAGGCACATGGTCTCGGATTTGCTTGTTTGGATTGCTGGGATCAAAGGCAGATGCCTCACGTCCAGTCAGCCTGCTTTCTTACACACCTTAGGATCCCCTCCCAGGATCGCCACCACTCATGAGCCATGCCCTCCCACGTCAATCCAGGAACAAGGAGGAGGCTGAGGAAGGGAGAAGAAGGAGGGAGGGAAGGAAGGAAAACTGAAGGGGAAGGAAGAGAGGAAGGATGGGGGGAGGGAATGAGGGAGGGAAGAAAGGAGGAAGAGAAGCTCCAAACTAATCCATAGCGAGAGAGCTGGTTGTGTGAGTTAGGAAGGAACGACAGAACGCCCAGACCATGTGTTTGGGTGAGCCGATAAAGGAACTTTATCTCAATAGAGAAGAGGTTTCCTGGGAGGACCAGTGGAAGGCCACACGCAGAGGAAGTTTGTAGGCTAAAAGAGCAGCGCACAGAACACAGAGAGGACCAAAGGCATGGAGGGTCACTCTCCCCTTCAAGCTGAGGGAGCCTCCACAAGAGAGTCAAAAGAAGGGTATGGATGTGGAGGGTGGGGTTGTGGTGGGGCTGCTGTGGAGAGGGGGGAGGGGGGATTTGGGGGAGTTGTGCTCACACAAAGATGGAAAAGCAAAGCACTGAAGGATTTCAACCAAAATGCCCACCTCTAGCACTTTCACTCCTCCCAGCGCGATTCATTGGGTCCCTTGTTTATATTACCTGCAGCACGCCCTGAAAAGGCCTCAGTCACCAGCTAATTTTACCAGTGCGAACAATAACCCTGCTCTAGATGTCGCTGTTCCTTGGTCAACTTCCAAGACCGGATCTGGCCACCTTCTGCTTCCCAGCCACAACCTGCATCCCAGAGGCTCCCGTGGTCTCAGAAATGTGATCCCTCCCTGAAGCCAGCCTGGGGCAGTGCCTACCATGTCCACCTCGGAGATGCTGTCCAGACTCTCCACCTGCACGTCCACACCCACGGGGATGGCCGGGCCTGCGGGGAGAGCAGAGACAGCTGATTACGACACAGTCGGCTCCACTAGGGGCTGAGCGATAGCTCAGCAGCTTCCCTGTGGAGTGAGGGGTTGCCTCAGGGGTGTGGCAGGGACTCCGAAGTCCAGGTGGGATGTTTTTTGCTAATTCCTGAAGTCTAAGGTGTCTACACGTTATCACTTAGGTCAGAGACTGGGTCTACACTACATGCTGTTCCTAGGCGGAAGTGAATGCTCTCTGCTTGCTGGGCAGGTTATGAGCTGGATTACACCCACCTCCATTCTAGGCTGTGTCTGCAGGGTAGATGGAAGTCGGAGTGTGTGACCACCCAGTCCCTGAGTGGAGACCTCAATCACTGACAAGGCTGGATCACCTTCCTACAGAGAAGCTAACACACAGCTTAACAATCCGCCGTATTGTAGTAGCTTTTAGTCTAGTATGAGATGAGATGTCTAACCGATTACATCACAGTGCAAGACAGCGCTGCAGAAGGTTGAAGGCGCATCGAGTGAGATTCTATGGCCAGTTTTCTACAAGCATTCATCTGTGAGTTTATCTAGGAGGGCCATCTTTTTCTTGAACTGGATGACAGGAACTTTATGAGTTTACTTAATGGCCTCCCACTGTCATCCAGTTCAAGAAAAAGATGAGCTGAGCACTTAGCCTGTGTACTGTTTATACATGTATACTGTAGAAAGAAACTTTTAAATGGGTCTGAGACCCATGATACCAGATGTAGTACATGACTAATCCCAGCTAGTCAGGGGGCTAAGTCAGGAGGATTGAATTTTGAGGCCAGTCTTGGCAACTCAGCTGGACCAGGTCTCAGG
This sequence comes from Rattus rattus, assembly GCF_011064425.1. Classification (NCBI taxonomy): domain Eukaryota; kingdom Metazoa; phylum Chordata; class Mammalia; order Rodentia; family Muridae; genus Rattus; species Rattus rattus. The sequence continues at coordinate 109,968,132 of NC_046154.1, forward strand.
TTTGTTTTTTTTTTTTCTTTTAAATAAAAAATATTTTTTAATATTAAAACCATAAAAGGAGAAAACTAAGAACTGGGTATCTTGGATGGCCAAGCAGCCATCCTCAAGGATCAGGTGAGGTTGAATCTGTGATTAAAATTTTCCCAAAAAAAGAAAATAGCAGGTCCAGATGGCTATACCAGCAAGGCACCAATGGTTTCGGGGAAATTAACAACGTTCTATGTATGCCCTTTCCTGGAAGTTATAGAAAGAATGTTTGAGAAACCAAAAGAGACATCTAAAATATCAATTTGTTTTATGAACTTAAAACAAGGAATGAAAAGGCAAAATCACAAGCCAACCTCACGCAACACTTGGGGCCTAAACCCCTAATGAACCAGCAGCAGCGCCCAGCACTGAACGTTAGGGTTTATTTATTTAATTACTTGTTTGTCTGTTTTTATGCACATGGGTGTTTTGCTGGGCATCAAATTACCTGAGAGTGGGTTTACACAGAGTTGTTAGTTTCCATGTGGGCACCAGGAATTGAACACCCAGTCCTTTGCAAGAACAGCCAATATTCTTAACCACGGAGTCATAGCTCCAGTTCCCCGGGCACTAAATTTTTAAAAGCTGTACATCATGCTTAAATTGGAGTTAGCTTAGGTGCTGAGCATTTGTTTTAGTGTTGGGAGTGTGTGTGCGTGTGTGTGTGCGTGTGTGTGTGTGTGTGTGTGTGTGTGTGTGTGTGTGTGTGTGTTACTCAGAATCTTATACATTCTGGGCAGACCCTCTAGCACTGAGCTGTAAACCCTCCTCTACCATTGGAAAGAATCAAGGGATTCGCTAACTTACAATGGGAAGCTAAGTGGCGCTGGGGAACAAACCCTTGTATGGCAGGCAAAACTGTGCCACTGACTTACAGCTCAGTTTGCTGTCTTCTCTGTGCAGGCATCAATCAACAGAGTTGTGCAGGCTTACGGGAGCGATGCTAGGGGCAGACATGGACCAAAGAGGGGGACCTGGTATTAGGATCTATTCTCCTGGGAGCATTTATCAGTTCCAAAGGGAGCCAGGCATGTACACGGATGTCCATGGTGCTTTAGATGACTCCTCAGGGCTCAAGGAAAGAGACTAGACTGCAAAGACCCCAAAGTAGATGTTTTGTACCACCCTTCTTTTGTTAACAATTTATTTATTTTATGTATGTAAATACAGTGTCACCCTTTTCAGACACACCAGAAGAGGGCATCAGATCTCATTACAGATGGTTGTGAGCCACCATGTGGTTGCTGGGGTTTGAACTCAGGACCTCTGGAAGGGCAGTCGATGCTCTTAACCACTGGGCCATCTCTCCAGCCTTTGTGCTACCTTTCTAAAGATCACACCTTAGTAGTGAAGAAAAAACTTCACCTTAATGTATAGTTTAATGTATAGAATGCCATGTGCAACTCAGCTTCAAATCGTATCAGTCAGTGTCTGTCTTCATCATTTTTCTATTTCCATGACAAAACACCTCGATGACGGCAACTTATAAAAGGAAACATTGAATTTGAGGCTCATTCTTGTAGAAGGTTAGCGTCCATGACCATCACCAGGGGAGCATGGCAACCGGTAAACAGGCATTGTCATGGAGGCATTATGTGAGAGCTTACCTCCTGACTCACAAGCACAAGACAGAATGCTAACTGGGAGTGATGTCTACTTTTGAAATCTCAAAGCTCACCCTGAGTCACACTCCTCCTCCAACAAGGCCACTGGTCCTAATCCTTCCTAAACAGCCCCACCAACTGGGGATCAGGCATTCAAATATATGAGCCTATGGGGATCATTCTTCTTCAGACATTTCATTCCCTAGCCCTCAAAGGCTCCTGGCCATATCATAACAGAAAATGCATTTAGCTCAACTTCAAAGTCCCTGTAGTCTTTCAGTCTCAACACAGTTTAGAATCCACAGACTCTTCTGAAACTTGAGGCAACCTCTTAATTGTAACCTCTTGAATAATCAAAAAAGCAAACCATATACTTGCAACATACATTTGTACACATATACATTACCATTTCAAGGGAAAGAACAGAGCAGAGTGAGGAACTACCGAACCAAAGCAAGACCAGAACCCAGCAGAGCAAACTTCCAATCCCATAACCACAGGTCTGATGCCAAGGTCTTAGATGGCTTTGCCCTTCAGCTTCACTGACAGCAACACACTTCTCCCTCTTCAGCTGGTTCTACTCTCTGTCTTTAGCTCTTCCTGAAAGATACCCCACAGCTTTGGCACCTCCAACATCACGGAGTCACTAGCAGAATCCAGATTTCATATTCACATTTTCACGGTGGCGTCACTGGGACTCCTATAAGAATTCCCCTTGCCACATACCTGGTCTCAGCTTCTCTCCTTATCCACTGAGGAAGATTCCACAACCCCCTTCCTTATTATATTCGGGTTTCGTTGCTGTGAAGAGATACTATGACCAAGACAACTCTTAAAAAGGAAAACATTTAACTGGGGCTGGCTTACAGTTTCAGAGGTCCAGTCCATTGTCAACGTGGCAGCATGCAGGTGTGGTGCTAGAGGAGCCAAGAGTTCTACATCTTGATCAGCAGGCAGAAGGAAGCTGTGTGCCACACTGGGCATAGCTTGAACATGCACAATGTAAAAGCCCACCCCACAGTGACACACTTCCTCCAACAAGGCCACACCTCCTAATAGTGCCACTCCCTGGCCAAGCATTCAAACACATGAGTCTGTGGGGTCATACCTTTTCAAGCCACTATACTTATGTATCCTTGGTGAAGCTAAAGCTAATACATGACTGAACCTGCTGTATTTGGCTACCTGCTTGGGTTGGAGCCTGGCCCCTTCTTGAATTACATTTGCATAAGCAAATTTATTGTTGCTTCTAAGGAACATAATATTCCTCAAGCCTTTTCCTTTCACAAATTGCAGGATTATCTGGCTAGTGTCTTTGTGGGAAAGCTCTGCTTTTAAGGTCAAAGTTCACCATGACAGGATAACCTCTGGGCTCAGCACAATATGGGAGACTCCCTTCATTAGCAGGTCTTCTCCTTCTCTGACCTTGTCTGGGGAATTCAAAATCCCCTACTTGAGGAATATCACAGAGCCTTTGCTTGACTGAAATCGTTCCCCATGCTAAGGAGACATTCCAGGTACCCCAGGTCCCCAGCTAATGACCTTACCCCATCTTGGATGTCCTTATCCTCAGTTCTTCAATCACCCTAAGTAAATTGATCTGCCTACTGGCTGCTGGACCCAGTGACATGCTCGCAGAGCTTCTGAGCCTCATGTTGGACATCTCTGTTCCCAGAGAGCTGTAGATCGACAAGAGCAGGATCCACAGTGTCTTGCCCTGAGGATGCTTCTCCCGTACTCCATTTTACACAGGGCCCTTCTTATCTCTTCAGCACAAGCTCTGGCTCCCACGTTACATTTCCTGGTGCCTGTGCTATCCACCAATGGTGCATTCTGTATACCTTACTCCTCCTGATGTCACCCTCAGTACTAACTGAGCAGAGGGACAGGCCTACAGATGGATTAACTCACGCTAGAGGAAGAACTGTGTCCCAGCCTCTGACACTGGTGTTTAGATCACTGAGGGGCCATACTGAAAATCTGATTCCCGCATGTCTGTCATGTATCCAGAGTGGATCTCTGCCACACTGGTGTTGCCTAAGGTACCTTGATTCCCTCCAACAGGGTTCCTGGGTCATCACCTGGGCCTGGGCTCAGAGGTTACCAGGTAGATTGTGCTTTCCCCAGTGGAGTGGGCACAAACAGGGTTGAGGCCATCATACCCAGAACATAGCGGGAAGGCCTAGTAGCAAAATGCTATGTAGCTCCTCCCAAGCATTGTTAGTAGAGTGTGTTCCTAGTTACCATGGAAATGGAAAAGGTGTCTGTAGAGTCCTGTATTACCTGTCAAGAAGCCGCCACATCGAAATGAATAAGGAAATCATTGAGGGCCCAAAGGCAAAGAATTCTATAAGCTCCTTCACAAAGCCTCTTTTTATGATGACATTTTCTCCAACCAACGAAATTAGTTAAAATGAAAAACAAAACTATAATAACAATCCCTTACTGGTTGCTTTAACTTGACAGTTTGGGTGTCAGATTGCTAAAGAAATAAAACATGGCTGAGAGTATTACTTTGTGGTATAACATGTAGTTAGTATGTGGGGAACCCTGGTTTCAGTCCAAGCTGAGGATGTGGGATGGAGGGAGGAAGGAAGAGAAGAAGGAGGAGGAGAAGGAGGAGGAAGAGGAAGAGGAGGAGGAGGACAAGGAGGAGAAAGAAGAAAGAAGAAGGAGGAGGAGGAAGAAGAACGAAGAAGGAGGAGAAGGAGAAGAGGAAGAGGAAGAGGAAGAAAAAATGATGGTAGAGGAGGAGGAGGAGAAGAAGATGATGATGAGGAGGAGGAGGAGGAGGAGAAGGAGGAGGAAGAGGAGGAGAAGAAGATGATGATGATGGTGATGATGATGATGATGATGGAGGAAGAGGAGGAGGAGAAGGAGGAGGAGAAGAAGGAGAAGGAGGAGGAAGAGGAGGAGGAGGAGAAGAAGAAGAAGATGATGATGGTGGTGATGATGATGATGATGATAGAGGAGGAGGAGGAGGAAGGGGAGGGGGAAAACAAGAGAAAAGAATGAATAGGTATCATTGTAACTTAACTTGAGTAAGTCCTCCCAGGTGTGCAGCACCCCCCAGGTCCACACAGCTTCATGACTGACCAGTAAACCCAACATTTCACTGACAGTGTCTGCTCCAAGCCCCGAGCAGTGCAGCCAGGTTGTGGGGGTGGCTGATGAGTTTCCTTTCTCCGGGAACAACAAAAGGAGATGTAGCACAGAGTGATGTGAGATGCACAGATGCAACTGGAGTCTAGAGGGAGGCCTAGTTAATTCCAAATCCAGGCCATCGAGGAAGTCCCAGGGGCTGGAGGGATGGCTCAGCAGTTAAGAGCATGCATTTCTCCTCCAGAGAGTCTGAGTTCAATCCCCAGCAGCCACTGGACTACTTACCCAGAAACCTCAGACATGTGTGCCCGTGCTGTGGTAGCCATTTTTGTTGCTGATGGCACTTGGCCTGTGCACCCCTCATCCCTTGCACCCGACTTGCTGCTGAGATGTTCCCTGGTTCCTTTTCCTTTCCAGTCAGCCTCTTCCTTGTAATCAATCACCCCCATGGTCCCCATGACACGACTTCCTGTGATTCTCCTTTCAAGATGGTGAGGCCCTTCTTCCTCAGCAGACACCCACAGCCGCTGTCCTCCGAGAACTCAGTTTCTCTCCTAGGGTGGATTGCTGTCCCAACTAATGCAGTTGAATCGTTGGTAAGGGCCGCCCAGTTTCCTCAATCGTATGCCCCAAGCAGGCAAACTTACTGTGTGAATCTAAGTAAACCCGTGTGGTTGGTGAAGCAGCTTAGCAGATAAGTACCTGCCACACAAGCCTGATGGCCCGAGTTCCATCCAGAATCCGTGTTAAATACATTGCCTTTTAAAATGCGAAAGCCTGTGAGATAAATTAATTTCTAAATCCTTCAACAGTCCTGCAGGAGGAAGGCCTGACAGCTGGACTTTCTGAGGATGTGAATGAGCACACGTCGGGGGCTTTGCATATATTATCTCTGGTAGTCTGCTCAGAGCTCCATAAGTTGATTGCTATCCCCATTTTATAAGGGAGCAAACAGGTTTGGGAAGGATCGGTGGCTCGCCTGAGGCTATTCCACACCTTATTGATGCCTCAGGAAAGTGTGGAAGGTGTGAAGGTCATCCCTGCTCCAGGAAAATGGGGTGGGGTGGGGTCCTGCAGGATGTTAGAGGGCAGAGATAAGAAGAAAAGTAGCCTCCCTGGGTTTGTCCTGGCCCAGGCTGCTCTCTACAATGCTCTAGGCCTTAGTTCCTTCACATGCATGAGGTTGGGGTTATCTGAGGGTGTCTGTGTTCTGCTATTCTCATTCTGCATCAGACATGCTGTCTCCTTTCCCAGTTTGCACACCACGAGATGAGAATGTCCGACTCCAGTAACCGCTCTCCCCCTCCCCAAGTGGTGCTATTAGGGAATGAGTAATTAGATCTCAGGCAAGGAACCCACTCTTGGATCCCAGCTTGAAGATGAGACATAAGGCAGAGTTCTTCATAGAGAACCCACTGTCTCCCGAAACTGTGGGCTTTCTGAATAAAGTACAACTTACAGATTCAATGCCCCATTCTGTGGAACAGCTCAGGTAGGAAAAACTCTTACCACCAAGGCACATAGTGGAAGGAAAGAACCTAATTCTAAAAGTTGTTCTCTGACCTCTACACTTGCTCAATGGCAAGTGTGCATGAAGTAAATAAATGTTACATACATATACACATACACTGTCACATACTTACACACACACACACACATACACATGCACACACACACTCACACACACACACATGCATATATATATATATATATACACACACACACACACACACACACACACATATATATATGTATGTATGTTCGATTCCTGGGGAATAAGGTAGTTTAGTGGGTAAAGGTGCCTGCCATCAAGCCTGATGACCTGAGTTCGATCCCTGGGACCCACGTGGCAGAGGGAGGCAACTGTCTCTCACAAGTTGTCCTCTGACCTGCACATGTGTACCACAGCACAAATGCACCCATACATGTACACACATGAAATGAACATTGTAATTTTTTTAAAAGAAGATTCCTCTTCTGTCTCTGGTCATTGGCATTTCTGGTGACGTAAAGCTGAGAATTATAGTGAGCAGAGATCTCATAGGAGCCAAAAGTCTGTGCCTCTCCAGACACAGACCCTGTGCACTCCTGGCCTTGAGAGCTGTGAGAGGCTAATGTGTATGATTTCTGAGCCACCGTGCCTATGGGGCTGTGTTACAGCAGCCCAACCCAACTGAATGCAGGCCCCAGTGAGGGGTCCCCTCCCTGATCCCCAAAGGGGAAAGCTGATGGTGAAATGCAGTACCAAGTGTAAGGGGCCCCATCGTGAACAAAGTGACCGCTGCCTTGGACTATGGTGGCTCCACCACCAGGATCCCCAGCTGGCCATGGAGTGACCTAGGTCCTCCACTATCTCTGTTTGTCAGATTTTCCCCGCTAAAGGCAGTCAACCTGGTCTCCTTGGTAAAGGCAAAAATGGATGAGCTGCCCCACAACCTCTTTCTATCAACAGCCTCTCCACTGCCTGTGACCACTTCCCTCCTTAGCTTACCTCACTGGGGCTAGCGGGAGCTGCGGCTGAGAGAATGTCACAGTCTGCACCTCAGTGCAGCAGCACTGGGGACAGGCGGGACAAAACCTGAGAGTCAACAGTAAGGGGGGGGGGAGCCATCTTACCTCCAAAGGCTGGCCTCATGGTGAAGTCATGGTCCTCTACCCTGAGCAGAGGCCGAGGTTTTCCTGTCCGGATCTTGGTCACATCGAGGTTCTTTTTATACAAGTGACTGCAAAGAAACAGAAATGAGTTTCTATGGCCACCAAGGCACTGGGAGAGACCGACTGGATGGAAGACTCCCTGCAGGATCCACATGTTTAGCATTTTCTTTCTTTATTCTGATACACACAAAGAGGCAGAAGGCTAAGAGTTTCCACACTGCCCATACCCTCACAAGGATGTCCGCCCGGAAACAGGTCCTTCCAGAACATTTCTGGGAGCAGATACCGTCCTCTGCGGACATTTTTATACCTGTCAAGTTCTTAGTGAGTTGTGAGTAGATAAGAGTGGTTAAGCTGAGGGATGGTGAAAATTATGATTTTTTTTTCTTTTTAAAAAACTTCCCCAAAACTGAGCATGGGGGTTTGGTGACACACAATCCCAGCACTCAGGAGGCAGAGGCAGGTGGATCTCTGTGAGGACAACCGCCCTGGTCTACAGAGTGAGTTCCAGGACAGTCAGGGCTGCATGGTGAGACCCGGGTGTTACAATGTGGTTTGTGATAAATGTGCTGTGATATAAGTGTGGTCAAAGCTCTAAGCACTGCTTTCCCCAGTTAGAGCTGCAGTGGCTTCTGTCAGTCCAGGGGACAGATCTGTCCATCTAGCCCTGCCTCTTCATTGTCTTATACTCCACAGATTACGTTTGTCCCATGAGAAGTCAGATCCAGAAGAGTGTAAAGCATTCGCCTTCTGGTCGGTCATTCTGTGGCAGGGAGGATGGTCTGCCTCTGTGGGGCATCTAGGCGGTACCATTTGTATTTCTTGGGCCACCTGAAAGGTGGCGACTGAGCTCATCTCTGTGTGCCTGTGCCCAGCACACATTAGACATCCAGTAAAGCGGGAGCAATGTGAAGCACGCGCCAGCCAGCTTCTAGAAGAAATTCAAATTGAGTCTAGCACGTTTGGTCAACATTGTCTTTAAACCACATGATTCTGGGCTGGAGAGATGGCTCAGTGGTTAAGAGCACTGACTGCCCTTCCAAAGGTCCTGAGTTCAATTCCCAGCAACCACATGGTGGTTCACAACCATCTGTAATGGGATCTGATGCCCTCTTCTGGTGTGTCTGAAGACAGCAACACTGTACTCACATACAATAAATAAATCTTTTTAAAATTATTTAAAAATAAATAAATAAATAAATAAATCACATGGTTCTTGGATTTAACTGTGTGTTAGGGTTCACTGGGAACTTTAAAAATGCTGATGCATGGGGTTGGGGATTTAGCTCAGTGGTAGAGCGCTTGCCTAGCAAGCACAAGGCCCTGGGTTCGGTCCCCAGCTCCGAAAAAAAAAAAAAGCTGATGCTTGGGCATAACCCAGACCACTTAAATCCATCCCTGGAAGGGACCCACACTAATTCTCACATGGCCACACTGAGGACCATGACTCCAGCGTGACATCTTAAGATTCTGTGACACATCAGTGATTGCAAACTATCACTTTCTGTCAGTGGCTCTCAGACTTAACCACACTGTCACCACCCAGAGGCTGCCACGCCGCTGATGAGGGGCTGGGTGATTCCGGGGAGGTAGAAGTGTGGGACTTTCCAAAGCCCTGGTGAATGCTGGGTAAGTGGAACTTGAAAGCCAGCAGGACTTTACTCTGGCCCTGCTTTTTGGGTGCCAGACGTAGGTCAGCGCTAACCACATGGCTTAAGAGGTGAGGTGACCAACACATGAAAAGCCGCAGGTTCTCTCAGGACCTGCAAGCTGCCGTGTGCCCCACTCCCGGGGTGCTGTAGAGCTAATGGGCGCTCTCATTCTGAGTGTTCCCACTCCTTCTTCATCCTATCTTCCTCTCAAGCTCCTGCCCCACCCATTCGGCTTTAGAAAGACCAGTTGTTTCCTGTCGAAGCCACAGGAGACTGGTGGACCTCGGAGACGCCTGTCTTAACGTTCATCCTCTGCCTGCTCTGCACAGACACTGGAATACTGTGGGACAAAGTACATGTTCAAAGCTGTGCACATCCACGAAGCGGCCATTAGATATGGGTAGCCATTTGCAACTTCTATAGAATTCAATACAATTAACATCCAGTTTCTCTCCCATAGCAGCCATGTGTAAGTGCTCAAGAACAACTTTCGTGGCTTGTGGCTACTATCTTGGACAGTATAGGTAACGCAGTCACGACCACAGAACATTTTATCATGAACTCAGTGCCCGTTTAAGGGTTGGCAAGGCTTGGGGGTTGGGGATTTAGCTCAGTGGTAGAGTGCTTGCCTAGGAAGTGCAAGGCCCTGGGTTCGATCCCCAGCTCCGAAAAAAAAAAAAAAAAAAAAAAAAAAAAGGGTTGGCAAGGCCCCTGAGCCACACAGATTCCTTTAAGCCTCCAGCTGCCTTGGGCTGCCTCTCTCCATCTCACAGCCCCAAGCCTCCCATTCATTCCCTCACTTCCAGTGAGGGTCTGAGTCCACCTGCCTCTCCCTCTTCATCTGGGGATGTCACCATCCATACGGACAGCCATCTGGCAGTACCCAGGGCCAGGGATCATGTTCACTTGCTTGACATATTTCTGGGAGCAGCTACCTCTGCCTAATGTGTTCACAGCATGGGACAGTGTTGCCTGCATCCTCAGGGGCTTGTGACCTAGCAGTGGAGACGACAACGAGAAAGTGAACAGGTAAATGGCGTCACTTTAGGGAGTGCCGAGTGATGTAAAATTACAAACCGGGTAAAGAATAAGAGAGAGGGTTGGCAGGGAAACTATTGAGATGAGCCTTGGGAGGTCTTCCGAGACCCGGAGGGAAGAAAAACGGGCAGACTGAGCCAACAGGGACAGGGACAGCAAGCAAAGTGCCAGGGGCATGGGACACCTCGGACTCGGCAGCCATGACCTGGATCAGTCTAGCTGGTTCCAGCTGACCCACCACCAAGTCTTTTGACTCTGTCCGTCTTTAGGAAGACCCCTTTCCTACGTCTTCTTCTACTGTAAGGTTCTAAGGTGATGGGGCTCACAGAGGTATCTGACCTTCCTCGCCCTCAACCACTACTGCCAGTCCCCAGCTTCCCCTCTGTCATGGCTCATTCCCATGTGCAATTAAACGCTGAACTAAAGCAAGCAGGGGGCCAGCCAGTCTTTGGGTTCCTCTCTGTATGCAACTCGCATTAGCCACATCCCTTCCCACAGCAGGGCCTTTTTGACAGTCGATGACCCTGCCCTGATTCATCATTACCACCAGAGTCCATGTTGACCCCAGGGCTCACTCTCGTGTTGGCCATTCTAATGGTCTGGGTAAATGTCGTGACAGTAGTACCATGTAAAAGTAGTTTTGCTGCCCCCACCACAAGTCCTTTTAGCCTCAAATTTTTCTTCACCCCCAAATAAATGAATAAATAAATAAATAAATTCTCCTAAGAGCTGGTCTCCATGTGCAGCTGCCTTGTCTGCTATGGCTGGCAATGCCCAGCCTCAGGCCTGCCTGTGCTGTGCTACCCCACAGAAATCAGGGCACTGTTGTCTTTCAAAATAGAACACTCAGGGGTTCTACCACCCCTCTGCCTGCCCCGACTGTTCCCTTGTGCTACTGCCCTCCCCTCCCCCTCATCCCTCCTTCCAGTGTCACCAAGCCTACGTCCCAGCATGCCTCTTGGGTTTGCATTGCCAGAGCATATGGGAGCCATCATCATCTCTCTGCCTTTGTATCCAACAGTTACACTCCACATCCCCACTTGGGTACCACAGAGGCACTTGATACGGGACCCACACCCTCAGCTATACAGGCCGATGAGAAAGAAAAGGGCGAAGCACGCGGATGGGAATATGAACACTGCTGATTGCAGAAACGGGCGAGCCCCAGGTCAGGCAGAGCTTAACAATCAACCACAGGAAGAATTCTGCCTGTTGAAAGGCAATGGAAAGCAATAAAAGGTGCTGAGCGGACAGAGGTGGATGCAGTGACGAGATTCGCCTTTAGATAAGTCCATCATAGAAGAACATGGTAAGAAGAAAAGCTCACAAAGCTTTTTCTCTACTAGAACTAGACACAGGCCTTGGACCCAGTCTAGTCCCCTTGGGCATGGGCAGGGGTCCCTGAGGGACTCCCACACTCCCTGAAGCCTGGGACCAGGCCTGGTCCTGCAGACAGAGGCAGTGTGAGGAGTTGAGGCAGAACAGAAAAGTCAGGAGATCAGAGAACAGGAGGGGCCAGACGATCTTAAGGAAAGCCTTGACGTTGTTTTACTATGTGAAAGAACAGGCCGGGACACCCCACCTCCTGCCCCAACACACACACCCTAAAGCTGGTATAGGCATAGCAGCACCCTAGAGTATATTAAGATTAAAATATACAACTCCAGGTGAAGATTTGAGATGACAATGAAACCACTTTTAGTCTCAGCACTCGGGAGGCAGGAGTAGGTAGATGTGAGTTCAGGACCAGCTTAGTCTACAGAGTGAGCTCCAGAACAGCCAGAGCTACATGATGAGACCCTGTCTCAAAAAACCAAGCAAACACACACACACACAAAAGATGCCAATGTGACAGCAATGCATGCAATTGTATATGGATTTACATGGAAGCGAGCACGCTCAAGAAAGTCTGCCGCAAAGGCTTGTGCAACATAACAAGAAAGCCTGGCTCTTTTTGTACTGCCACTCTCTGACCTGCTGCCTTAGGTTTGCTTTCTTAGGTTTCTGTTGTGAGAAACACTGTGTCCAAAAGCAACTTGGGAGGGGAGGGGTTATTTCTCCTTACAGCTTACAGCTCATCATCATAGGAAGTCAGGGCAGTAACTCAAGCAGGACCCCGGGGGTAGAAGCTGATGCAGAGGCCATGGAGCATGGCCGCTTGCTGACTGACTTGCTCAGCCTGCTTTCTTATTATACCCAGGACCACTTGCATGGGAGTGGCACCGCCCACAGTGGGCTGGACCCTCTCACATCAGTTGTCAATCAAGAAAACCACGGACCTGCCTACAGGCCCATCTGATTGGACCATTTTACTCAATCGGAGTTCTCTCTTCCTATATAATAACTCCAGCTTGTGTCAAGTTGACAAAACCCAACCAACACAGCTACTGAACTCTGTTGCTCCCAATTTCTCCACTGGAAGTCTTTATAAACGTCTTTACGTTTGCAGCGAATCTATGCTCAGTCCCGGAAGCACAACCGCCATAAGCAGATCCCCTGCAAAAACTGCAGGGAGGGGGGTCGGGGTGGATGAGGAGCTCAAAGGGCTTAGCTGATCACAGACATTAACTGTGCCCTCTGCCTCACAGGCGCAAATCCTTCCTGTCAACACACTTTCCACAGCTATCTAGGGAAGCATTAGCAAACCGGAAGTTACAGAATGCCGTCACTCCGGACAGGATACAGCAGGTTTAAATCCGTTGCCATTGGGGCTCAGGAATTTTTTTGTTTTAAGGGACTAGCTGTTTGATAACTGGAGTGTCACTAAGGCTCTCCTGGTCCCTGAGCTATTCGTCATGAGGGGGCTTCTCCACTCATCCTTGGCCATTAGCCCCAAACTTCTGAGCCCCACCTTCTTGGTAAGAAGTCAGAACTGTTGGGAGACCTTAAACCTGGCCATTTATGAGAAGAAAATTAGAAGGGGAGGGAGTTCTCACCACGCCTGTGGACAGCTATGGCTATGAGCGCAGATTCGAGTTCTGGATCTTGGTTTATCTGCTAACAACAGTAATCCTAACACTGGGTCTCGCAGGTGGCTCTGCTCCGTGTGGGTACTCAGCTGTGAATATTAGGCACTCCACATGGATCATCAAACTTATTTTTCAGTTGGAGAAACGGAAGTCAACAAGACTGGGGAAAAAATCTGCCTGACCAGAGAGCAGCATCCCTGGCCTCTCCCTTCCTTAGCACCAGCAAGAGTTACTGGTGGGCGGGGCGTGGGTGGTGGGGCAGAAGAAGCTGTCCTGGTCCAGAACAACACAGCCATGATGAAAACCACCAGAGAAGTGGCAAAGGATGGGGTCCAGAGAGATGGCTGATGGGAAAGGAGAACAAGAAGGAAGCCCAGGCTCAGAGATGGGAAAGAACAGACTCATCCTTTGAAGCTTGGCTTCCGCCATTAGGAAAGAGAAGCAAACAGGAGTCAGAAAAGCAGGAAAACAAGGACGTTCTCCATGAATGGAACATACCCCCCATGGCAGCAGCTCAGCACAGGGAACCACCAAAGATCAGAGAATCAGAGGCAGGTCTTAAAAACTAGAATAACTGCTTTGTGTGAGTAACTTGCCACAGGATACAAGGAAGGCCGTCAGGTTAACAGAAGGCATGTGGCATATAGGAACATGTGTGTTGTCTGTGACTATGTGAGGAAGACCATGTACACTGTGTGTTTGTGACTAGAAGCACATGGGTGCTATGTGTGTATGAGCGAGTGTTTGTATGCAATCAAGACTTCTAAGAAGTGTCCCAAGGCTGAGAACAAAGGGGTGACATCATATTTTCCTACTTGTCAGATTACATTGCTCCTACGTAATGAAATTTTGAAAACTAAAGTGTCAGAAGCGTGACTGGCACCCCCCGACCCCTGAGGAGACTCATATCCACCGTGATCAACCACATGCATGTCCTGACAGAGCCAGAAAGAGCCTGCTCTGGGCTTCCTAGCCTTTCACAGCTTTGCTTCGGTGAGTACACACCCTGAGGCTATGTTCATTTTTTCTCAGGTTGACTCCTCATGGGGCACGTTTTAAAGAGATGATGTTCACTCCAAGTGTCAGAATGGAGATTTCCCTAGTGCCACATAATGTCAAGTGAAGCTCTGTGTCTTCTGAGAATCAGCAGAAGTTGGGGCATCCAGGCTGCTGAGTGGGGTCCTAGAGTGTGGGCACCATTCTGAGGGGACAGTTTCCTGCAACACTTTTCCTTTAGGGTAAGTGGGCCAGCAACAGAGTGACTCACACCCCTGAGACACTCACGCCATTTTCTAGCATGTTCTCAGTGGGAGAGTATCCCACAAGTCAGTGTTGCTTTCCTGCTTTTAACCTACACTGTGATCTAAGCCCCTCTTCAAGGTTCACAATGCCCGTCTGAATCAAAAAGATTGTAGAATTCTACTGTGACGACACTTAAATGGCTCATAGCAGGGTTGCCCAATCTCCTTTTCACACCACACCTGATCACTTTCCCCAAAATCAGAGTTCAGAAATGCAGCTGGACCTGGTGGGTTCTGAGGTCCCTTTCTGATTCAGGCCTGTTCTCCTGGACGCAAAACCAAGATAAGTTTGGACTGTGCTCCCTGACTGAGTAGACAGGCCCTCAGCGAGATCCGGGTTTCCCAGAGCGGCCGTCTCCACTGAAGTGCTAGAAGTTTATTATAATTCTTACTTTTAGCGTCTTTCTGAAAATAAACAGTCAACACTTAAGCTAGTATGCCTATCTACAATAGTGTGTGTGTGTGTGTGTGTGTGTGTGTGTGTTAGAGAGAGAGAAAGAAAGAGAGAGAGAGAGAGAGAGAGAGAGAGAGAGAGAGAGAGAGAGAGAGAGAGAGAGAGATATTAGAGGTACAGTTTCAGGAAACTGTTATCAGTAACAGTACATGGCCAAAAATATTTGAAGACCACTGACCCAAACAATTCATCTCACATACTCAAGGTTCTGCAAGTAAACAAACAAACTAATCAACAAAAACGTTATTATTTATGAATATTCTCAGAACACTGGGGAGACAGGTGCAAGCCATTTCGCCCAGGGTGTTTATGTCTGTTTGTTCTTTCTTCTTCATGTTGAGCAGCCCTTGTGCCTTAGCTCGGGGGATCAAGTTCTGTACATCGGTCCAAACCAGATTTACTAGGAGTGGAGATTTTTTTTAACACAACAATTTTCAGTGCAAATGCTGGGCCCAATCGGTATTTTTTGGAAACGTCTGCAACAGTATTCATGGTTGCTGTGCATGTATTACTGAGAATGTAGTAGACAAATTCTCTAGAATTCAGAACAGTGGCACCAAGCCCATTAATATGTTCAGATTCCTCTCTGATAAAGAATTTTAAAATGACCACCTCAATTTCATTTTGGCTATTTCTGTCATGCTGGGGCTCCAACTCTGGGCCACACATGCTCTGCGAGCAGCCTGCCACCGTGAAATATTTCAACATGGAACGTTTTGTTACTAGTTCACGTTAAGTCCTTGTATACAGTTGCCCTACAACTCCTGACCGAAATCTTCCCAGCCAACTTCGTGTTCCCTGCTTGGATATAACCTGACAGAATGAAAGCAGCAAAAATCAATAACACAGAGAGATCTTTGCCCTTCAAGTCTGAGCCATCTACCAAAACACTCTTAATGCACACGGGTGTCAGAATCAAGTCTCTGACGAGCATGGCTGTGTGCTCAGAGCCATGGCAGAATGTCAGCACTTTGGGAAGGCAGAGGTCCCTCTAGTTGGGGCATCCTAATAGGACATTTAAGGAGGTAACTACTAGCTCTTCTGGGGAAACCTAACTGAAGATACCCTTCCTCCCTCCTCACCCAGCAAGCCTACCTTGGCTTGGATGTTTCCAGGTGCCCTGTCCATCTCTTCCTCCTGGGTTTTCTGCTCTCCACAAGAGCCATCAGGCAAAACAAGAACAAAGCGAGTCTCATAAAATAAGGCATTCTGCAAACGTCTATGACGCAACAGGCAGCTGTACCTTTAACGGGGAAGATGCCCCGTGACTTAACCATGGATCCTGTCTCCAGTCTCCGGTCAGCGCTTCTCTGAGGGGCTGTGCGAGCATGGTTGGCAAGGCTGAGTTTCCCAACCTACTAATTGATTCTGATGACTGCCTAGCCCCCAGCCCTTCCACACCTGATCATGACACAAACACCAGGCTCTGTCCTCCCCTCTGCTTAGAGATTGGCCATTAGTCAAGGTCCTCCCGGGAAACTGGGGTTCCTCTGAACCCTAGAACAGCTTTGGCTAAGGCTGTTATATAAAAAAGTATTTTAAATCTCTTGAACATGCCAGCTTTCTGCTGAGATCATTAATCCATCTCTCTGGCTGCATAAAACCAGTCTGTCACATCCAGCAGCAAGTCTGCTTGATTCTGAGTGGATTTGCATGTGTTTGGGGAAAGCCAGGGAAAAAACACTGATGATTCTAGAGAGTTCTTTGACCTAAGAGAATATGTTTTACCTATGGCTGAGGATAACTGCCTTTACCTCAAATTTATGCCTTTTTTTTCCAGAAAAAAAAATCAAAAACACACATTTTGATTTTTGAAAAATATCTTGAAAAAAAGAAAAGTCGTGATTATGTAACTGCTTTTTTCCAATCTTTGCCCTTTGACCCTGAAGTGTGTAAAGTCAAACATCAGTTAGGCTGGATTTTTATCCTTTGAAATGGAATTGTGCACACTAGAGGTATAGAGATATGTGAGGTCATGCTTGAACAATACGCTGTATTTTAAACTTGCTTAAAGCTTGCTTACTGTGTACTGGGAATGAAGAGTTTAGTGTGGGAGAAAGGAGCTAAGGGCAGAGGTTAGGTGGAAAGAGATGAATCTGGACTTTTTATTATGTGAGAAAGGAAGAGTCAAAATCAGGGCAGAGGAATGATACATCACATCTTATTTTGTAAGGATCCCTAACTTGAATCAGTTTGGATTAGGAAACCAAATCAAAGAGGACGCTGTAAGACTGTACTGATCCCAGAGATACAAGGAGAAAGACCACTGCTGACCCACGGCATCATGGCCAAACTTAACTGAAGCAAGATTTCCAAATGGGAAGTTTGGCAGGCAAATAGGCAGAGTTACAGGAGCCCGCATAACATGTCAGTCCTGACAAGGTTGTCATGACAACAGGTGGTTACAATAACCTTTTGAAACAAAGGCAGGGTTGCAAGATGGTCATGACAACTTTTTGAAACATAGACATACTTGCAGTTTTCTGTAACAGGCAGCACACAACCATTTGTAGTTAAGGGCATAGTCCAATCCTGAAGAAACAGAGGTTTGATTTTAAAAAGCCTAATTTGGCTTTACTAGATGGCTTTTAAGCTTAAAATGGGCAGGTGGGCTCATCATTACCCCTTTGTCTCAAAGTGTCTTTGTCAAATCCTTGATAAAGTTTTGGCATTGTTTATCTAAGGGGAAACAAAAATTGTAATGTATAGCCCATTCATAAATTATGCCTGTTTGGTTAGCACAGGAAGATCAAAATCTTCAGCCATATAATCTTGGTATGCCGCTAGGTACTATAGGTAACCGTCTTGCCCTGTTGCCAGGGGGTTTTCCTTAATCTAGTATCCCAGCCTTCTGTTGAGGATAAAGGGCTGCGTATCCTCTTCTGTAAGTACTTCCTGCTGAAATTAGGATGCTGTGGTGAGAGCTCAGGAAGACTGGCATGTCAGCTAAAGGCTGGGAGGGGATTAGGGCAGTGGGGTATTTATCAGAAGCATTTGGTTTGCTGACCCAGCTAAAGAGACAGCAAGAATCACATCGACTGGACTGCTTTATGTCAGTTTTCAGCAAGTCCAGGGCTTTCCAGTTCTGAAGGACTACCTGGGGCTGGAGTGGCAGAGCTCACCTTTGGAGCAATTGTAGTCCGCACCTGATTTCTGGATGGTGTCTACCAGCCGAGTGGAACTCTGCCACGACAGATACAGAACTTAAAGAACTTAGAGGAAACCTCTGTATTTGGCGCTTCCCCTTGGAAATAGACAATAGGTAGGGAAACAGGCTGTCGATTGACTGGAGCACTTATCTGGAGACTGCTTGGCCTGGGAAAGGCGGATCTAGGTCTTCTGACTTTCTCAACTCCCTGACGCTTACATTTTCATTGTTTGTAATCTGTACTGAAACCCAATTTGTAGAAAAAAAAAAAAAACAAAAACAAAAAACAGCTAACACGTGTCTGTAAAACTCACTTTTCTTGTGAGTTTTTCTGGAAAAGATTCAGACCTTGGAGTAGTAACAAAGCATAAACGTTCTTTTGTTGCATTTTTTTTTCCCTATCTACAGATTGGACAGAGATGGTTTTTAGCATGATAAGAAGCATCCTTAAGTCTATATTCAAAGACAACCAGAGGAAATTTTAAAAATCTTGAGCTCTGGGGTTGGGGATTTAGCTCAGTGGTAGAGTGCTTGTCTAGCAAGCGCCAGGCCCTGGGTTCGGTCCCCAGCTCCGAAAAAAAAAAGAAAAAAAAAAAAATCTTCAGAAACTTTACAACTCCAGAACCAGCTTTTTACTTCAGCAGAATAGCACGTACACACACACATTATTTATATCCAAAAGTCATTTGACTCCTGCTGAACTGAATCCCGGGGCCAGAAAGATCAGAGGCAGAGAATTTTCAGTCCAGCTATCAAAGCAGCCTTGGCAGGCAGCAGCAGATTTGTGCCTTGGGCTGGGAGGAGGACAAGCCAGTGTTGTGGGAGTGGCAGTAACTAGAGCTTTGTCCAGGCTCCTAAATTCTTCTGTAACTGGAGAAGACTCACTGTGGGAGCACAGAAATATATATATACGGTACAGAGACAGCAAACATGAGACCAATATAACAACAAGGACAAGGACAATGATCGGGCAATTCAAAGATTCACCAATTCAACCAAAGAAATATTTTTAAGAAATAAGACGCTTTTGTGCAATTGCCCCCTTGCGCAACCCGGGCACTTGGAACCCATTAGAAGTGCCGGGTTTTCCCCAGTTCAGTTAGGCCGGGCCTCTCAGATTTCCATCTCCGCCCCAGTCATGCCTGATGTCCCATGCCTATCCAATCTGTTGGCTCCCCGTATCACAGAAGGTCCTCGGTGTTCGTTCCTCTGCTCTGCAGCCTGAACATTGAACTCCTGCCAAGGGTGCTCATATGCTGGACCTCTCCAATTTCTTGGCTCCCAGTCTTACCAAGGGATCCCCAGGGTCCCAAGGAGGGTCAGAAAAATCAAACAACAAAAACAAAAACTGGTGGTCCTGGCCAAACTCCCAAGTAACAAGATAGGTAAAGTGACTTCTCCCTTGCTGCCCTGGACTAAGACCTATTGGATCTTAATCAGAATTCCCCAGGTCCCCAGATCGGGATCCCACAGAACCAGAGGTCAGAGAGAATATCTACGACTTACCAAGGGGTCTCCATAAACCCGTGCTTGCCCCTCTTTTTGATAGTCATTCACTGGGGCAGTTCACCATACCACAGGCAAGTCTTCCGGCCTTAGACTGTCTCCAAGGCCTGCACATCACAGGGAGCAGCCCTTCAGTCCCAGAGGGCTAGAGGGAAGGGTCATGATCTCACTGCAGCCTCCAAATGGTATTCCCAAAGATTCAAGGGACCATCAATCAAACCATCATGGCCAAATTAATTAAAACAATATTTTGGCTTTTCGTTTTGATTTTTATTTTCTTTCTTTTTTTTCTTTTTCTTCCTTTTTTTTTTTTTTTTTTTTTTTTTTTTGACAGAGTTTCTCTGTTCTGGACTCACATTGTAGACCAGGTTTGGTCTTGAACTCATGGAGCTCCACCTGCCCTCTTCCTCCCAAGTGCTGTGATTAAAGGGTCACCCCAACAGGTAAGCACTATTTTTTTTGTTCCTATACACACACTGGTTCCCCCTAAGGCAGGGCTCAAGAGGTCAGCATTGGACATGGGCAAGATAAGGGTTTTTATAGCTCAGGGGAGGTAGGGGGTTTCCAAATGGGAGATTCGGCAGATATCTGGGGCACTGAGGTGTGGAACCCTAGCAGGGTAAAAACACCCCGAGGGAAAACATTTACCGTTTTGTTTTTTTTTTTTTTTTTTTTCTTTTTTTTTTTTTTTGGTTCTTTTTTTTTTCCAGAGCTGGGGACCCGAACCCAGGGCCTTGCGCCTCCCTAGGTAAACGCTCTACACCGCTGAGCTAAATCCCCAGCCCTTGTTTTTACTTTTTTATTTTTATTTTTATTTTTATTTACAACAACACGCCATCATCACCTCACGCTTGCTTTAGCTGAGCTTAAGCAGAGCCGTCCCTGCCTGTCAGGTACCTCAGCCCAGCGAGAGAATTGCTCCAGTCATTGGCTTAGAATGTGTGCTAGCCTTGGGCTTCAGAAAGAACACCATGGACTTTGCTGATGAAGTAGAAGCCATCATTCCCAGGGTGCCCAGCTTAAATGTGCCCTGGCTTCCAGACAGAACCCAAGATCTCACAGACAGTTTGGAGACTGAAGCTTTGGAAAGCCAGGACAAAGCGATTTTGGAGACTTCGTCCGATGACCTTACAAAACTTAGTAAGAGGAAGCTTGCGGAAGGTGGACAAGCTCCAGATACAACACTACAACCCCTGAAAAGAAACTCGCTCCTAACCCTGGTAAGACAAGGAAACCACCCAAGAGTAAAAAATCCCTTTCAAAGTAGTTCTGTGTGACCCTGCCACTTCGTGTAAGTATGTGGTCTAAATAAGCGTTGAAACAAAATAAAGTCAAGTGTGCTCACATATATTCTTAGGGGGAAAAAAGAACCCCAGACTCTACCACATGGGCCCTGATTCCTCTCTTCTGAACCCCCGCCATACTGTCTGTCTCTGGTGCTAGGGACTGGACTCTCTTTAGAGCCCCTACTGTGCTGTGTCATTAATAATTTTTCTCATAAACTCCATGAAACCCCCAACTATATCTTGGTGTTCTTGAACCCAAATGTTAGACTTTTCAGATGAGGGATCTCCTCAAGAGAAGGAGAAGAGAAGGAAACTGGAAGTGAGTCAGTCAGGACGGCCACGCAGTGAGCATTTGAGGCTTCTGCAGAGGATAGAGACCGGAACAGTGATGGGGGTGTGGGCGGGAAAGCGCGAGAGAAGTCTGGCTTGCCTGTCGGTTGGAGAAGTGAGAAAACTTCAGAGACACTGATGAAGCCCAAGCTGCACTTAGGGACGACAGGTGTTTCCCAAAGGTGTCTCACCAAGGACAGGGAACAAACTGCAGATATACGGCCAACGTGCTCTGTGACCTTGAGTCTCTCGAAGCAGCCCAGCGTGTCACCTGAGCAATCACCGGGAATCCACTTTACCACCTGTTTACAGAATGACGTCTCTACCTTCTAACTTGTATGCTTCACTCACTGAGTAACCGAAGGGGAAGAAGGGCTTTCCCTGCCACCTTACAGATAGAACTTTAAGGTCACCAAAATCCTACATTGTACAGGCACCTAAGTGTGAACTGCTCTGGAGAGGCCAACATTTGGGTAAGTCTTATTCTTTCCCCAGCACCCTCCTTTCTAGCAACCTCTGAAATATGGTTCCAAGTTCTTCACAGTTTTGCTTTTCTCTAATTTATAAGTATTCTGCCTGCCTGTGTGAGTATACACATTGTTCATGCTTTGTGCCCTAGGAGATCAGAAAAGGGCACCAGATGCCCTGGACCTGGAGTTAGAGAGAGTTATTACCTGAGTACTGAGAACCATATGCAGGTTGTCTGCCAGGGCGACTCTCTCTCTCTCTCTCTCTCTCTCTCTCTCTCTCTCTCTCTCTCTCTCTCCTCCTTCCCTTCCTCCCCTCCCTTTCTCTCTCCCTCTCTCCCTTCCTCCCTCCTTCCCACTCCAAACCCAGTCCCCACTTTTAAGATAGGGTTTTACTGTGTAGCACGAGCAGGCCTCAACTTCCCAAGGGCTAGAATCACAGGTTGTACTACAACGTATCTGGAGTCTGTGCTCTGGTTAGGAGTACCCTGGCTTTTCTCCTGGTGTCTTGTGTGGTTTCGATGCACAGCCTTCCCAGTAGCTAATGATGTGTTTCTCTTTATATACGCACAGGCTATCCATATATATATATATATATATATATATATATATATATATATATATATATTGAGTTCAAATCTGTTGGTCTTTCTTTATTTCACTCTTTCTTTCTCAATAGGGTCTCGTCTGGCTCATGCTAGTTTCGATCTCGCTATGTAGCCAAGGACTTCAAAACTTCCGGTCCTCCTGTGTCTATTGCCCACATCCTGAGATTACAAGTGTGTACCACATGCCCAGCTCCAACTCTGTTGTCAGCTTTAAATAACGCTACCTCTTTTTAGTACTGAATTGTATTAAGTTTTTGTTATTGTTTGTTTGAGACAGCATCTCACTATGCAGCCTGGGCCAGCTAGAACCTGCTATGCAGACCGGGTTGTCGGAAATTCACGACGATCCACCTGCCTCCTGATTAGCGCCACCGAGGCCAGCCGCCACTTTCTCGATAGAGGAGAGGCAGAAGCAGGTATACTTCAGACTGGTTGTAAAGAATGGCCCGAGACTGGAGGAGATCCAGAGCTAACTGTGCAAATTAGACAGTGACTAACAAAAGCGGAGGCAAGAAGCACAAAGTAAAATGGAACGATCCAGACATGGTACTCAAATATGGACGCCAGGTAAGATTACAGGGCAAAGAATGCCACCTTTGGTTAAAACGAGGGATGAGTACAGTCACTGGTTTTATTGGCTGCTCAAACAAGTTCTGAAAACACATGTTCAAAAGGTACTGGGACAGCTTTGGGTTTCAATAGCTTCCTGCCAGTTTCAATGGCTCAGGTGCGCATCATTCATTACTCTGGGTCAGCCAGTGTAGCCTCGCTATTTCCATCCAACTGAAATACTCTCTTTTGGAGGGAAGAATAGGGAGAGGACAGGGGGCTTATAAGACTCAGGAAGTAAAGGAAACTTGCAGGGGTTAGTAAATTCCCAAAACAAGTTTCACAAGGCCCATCCCAAGCAAGCACCACCCCACTCGGGGAGAAACTCCAATAGGCTGGGCTGCCTGTCAGTCTTGCAGCAGGGATGCTGTTTCCTGAGTCATGGTCACCGCCCTAGCTGAGGTAGGCTTTCCCAGATGACACTGCCTTCAGTTCACTCATGCTCCTGCTGTAAGTAACCCCAACAAATTCATTGGTCACTAACATAGTCTTACGTGAACTGGCTTTTGGCCTGGCGGTAATGCCATTTGAGCTGAACAGATCTTGTTCGCATGGCCTCAGGGATTCACTCAACAGTGAGGGTCACTACGATACAGTTGGTACATACTCATTCGAAGGTCATAGAGCAACGTAGGCTTCTTCACACTTCATCCTGAGGCCCCGTAAGTACAGGTATGTGGGGTTTTAAATTCTGGTCTATGAAAGTGGGCAATCGCCACCGTGTTTCTTCATAAGCCGGAGCTGAGTAAACAGTTCTTACTCTCCTCAAATAGGGAAGGCTGTCACTCTCATCAGAACACCAATAAATAACTGTCTCCTTAATTCACTGAGAAGCTTGATGAAATCATTTATTTCAGTAGAATAAACCAACAGCAGCAGCAAGAAAACGTAAAGTGCTACATCAGAGCCCCACCCACATACAGATCTGGAAGGCTCCCGCGGGCTAGACTGCTACAAGCAAAACAGGCATATTTTTTCAAGCATGCTATTTTGACTAATTTGATGTGTAGTCATATGATATGCTGGTCAGTGAAAAAGCCTTGAGTTTTGAATCTGAGAACTGGGGAGACAAGAATTTAAGACCTACCTACCAGCTTCTACATGGTTTGTGCCTTATGCCAGATCTGGGGGGTTAAACTGAGGCTTTGACAACAGAGGCCTTCAATTGAGTCCACTAACCCCAAGGTGGGGGTTGGAGGAAAATTTTTAGATAGCGGATCAGGGGTAAAAACAAAACGTACCACTTTGATGTATGTATCAGATGCTAAAAATTGCCAACACGCATAAGGAGGTAGCCAGTTAGCGACAGTGAGGGAGTGGATGAGATGTCCCTCCACACCCAGCACAGGTGACCACAGAAGCACAGCAAGGCCGCAGAGCTCCCTCCAAACACTAGCCAGGCCTGGCTGGAGGGGGATGACTGGAGGGGGACGGCTCTAGCGTATGAGCTGTCTCAGCCCAGGGCGACAGCCCAGGGTTCTTCTCCTACGTGGGAAGGCCACCCAGGCTTCCCACGGCGTTACTGACTTCTTACTAGATCACGGAACCACAGTTTTTCATATTATAAACTAAGAATATGCTTTTTCATGGCAAGAACATTATTTTTAAAATGGTAATCTATAGTCTTCCTTACATGAAGTCTTCACAAAGTCCTTGGGCTTTTTAGATTTTTGTCAACCTCATCTATAAACAATCCTTAAATAACAATAAAAATCTACTCTATTAAACTGGAAGATTATATTATATATAGCATTCGGTCCCTTTTAAAACTTCTGGTGTTGAGATAACAACAGTAACAACAAAACCCAGTTACCAAACACAAAGGGGAATTATCTTCAGTGGCAACAGATCCCAACCTCACAGGACAGGAATGAGAACCAGGCTCACTTTTAAAGTGATTTTGCGAGCTGTTTTATCTTGCCGATAATTATATTTAGTTAAAACCACATGAGGACTTTACAACTACCCTCCCACACATACCTAAAAGATGCATGAGCTAACAGTTGTGGACTGAACCCAAATACCACTTATATTCAGTTCTCCTTAAAAAAAAAACAAAAACAAAAACAAACTTCCAAATGGGCTTCGAGAGCATGATATATTTAAAAGCCGGGGACAGTCAGGTCAGCAATGCAGGGCCCTCGGAAGTGCCTCGAGGTTGCTGAAGGAGCATGCGAAGGCAACCTTGTCCTGAGCGGTCTCACTAGGCACTGTGATGACAAGAGCACAGGTCAGCATCTGGGGCACTTGCTGGCACTAAGGGTAGATGGATTCTTCATTAAATATTTCTTAGGCCAGTGAACAGTTCTAAATAAAGGTTTATTTGTGGTTAATCCATCGCTGTCCCTTGGGCCCGGAGTTTCCTATTAAAATTTGAATACTAAGCATATCTCTGGAATACTGAAAAGCTAGAGTGATTACAGAGCTGGGCATAAAATTCAAACCATGTCAGATCAAAGTAAAGATTCAAACTTGGTGACCTCCTCACCTACTTGTGAAGGAAAAATCAAACAACTGCTTGGCTTGGACCCTGGCCTGAGAAGGCTGTGGAAGCCTGTTTTCTTTCATTTGTGTCCATATTGGGCACGGTGCATACCAAGGTGGCTGCAGAGTCTCTCCTCTTCAAGTAAAATCCCAAACAGAATATAACAAAGATCTTCATAAATGTCTGAAATGAAGTTATTCTCACTGCACACAGTTTCCAGTACAAAGATGACAGAGTGGGCAATCCCCGTCCATGTCTCTCCTATGAACGACACAGCTCAAGAAGACAGGAGCAGTGTGCCCCACCGCCATCTTCTCCCTCACCGTCTAACTAGAGAAGGACTCACAGGCGGTACTGAAGAGCCGTAATACTCAATGGAAACACGTTCTTAGCTGAGAATGCCAAAGGATACACAGAAAAGCACTGCGCTCTGTGGAAAAGCAGCGTGGGTGTGAGCAACCGCAGTAAGTTACTTGTCTGTGAAGTAGATTAAATAGTAAGACAAGGACTATGGCTTCCGTCCCTTAACCGAAGCAGGACACACTGCTGGGCCACAGCCTAATGTCTACTTATAGCACAATGAATTTATAACAATAAAAAAAGTAACGAAGGGTAAATACAAAATAATCTTTTGTAAACAATCCTTAGGTTATACCCAATGCAGAATGTTTAATGACGCAACTGAGTCACAGCTCTGAAGTCATAGACCAGCATTATAACTCAAAGTCAAATATGTACTCATTGGCCAGATATATCCGTCGGAAGATGAGAGCTGCCAGTGCTAAAGTCAGAATGATGATCAGCATGGCTGACCCGCCGTGCTCCGTGTGGTTGGCTCTTGGTGGCTGGCCTTGGAGTACATCGGGGGAAGCAGACGACCTTCTCTGACTCTGTTGCTGGGCTCTACGTTGCCGAGGGCTCATGGAGGTATTCTTAGGAGCTGGCTGGGTAGGTTGTGGCAAGGGTGCTCCTGATGGATTCTGGGCGCCATACTAAGAAATAATAAGAAAATCTGTTTGAAATTGGCCACAAAAAGAAAAATTGTACATGCACTTGTTAACAGTTTGAGAATACCTAGAGTATTAAATATGACTAGGGCAAATTTACCAAGAACCATCTGAATGCGGAGACCATGAACCAACCCTGATAAATAAGCTAGAAACACAGGTTATGGTGAGCTCGATGAAGTGGAGGAACCCATTTACAGCAGACAAAGGTCCACTGTGGCTGTTTCCCTCCAGATGGTAGACAGCTGCAGCAATTTCTGCTAAGCTTCCGGACACTGCTCTTCTATCCAAGGGCCCTGAAGGACACTGATCTCTTCAGTATTATCTTACCAATTGACATCCCTCCATCGACAATAATAAGGAAATAATTTTAATTTTTCATGCTGGTATTGTAAAAATGTGATTGTTTTCAAACTCAGCTTACCCTTTTCCATAATCCCAGACAAGTGAACTAAACCCAGGTCTAAAGTATCTGTTACTTAGTATTCAGTATTGTATGCTATGAGGGCACCCTGGGTCCATGAGTGCCTCAGTGTG
This sequence comes from Rattus rattus, assembly GCF_011064425.1. Classification (NCBI taxonomy): domain Eukaryota; kingdom Metazoa; phylum Chordata; class Mammalia; order Rodentia; family Muridae; genus Rattus; species Rattus rattus. The sequence goes on from NC_046154.1 coordinate 109,994,917, forward strand.
CTCCACTGTGTGCACGGCTGTCCCCCAAGGTCCCAGGTGATAGCATCTTCCAATTGCTGCAATGACTGGCTCAGTCAGGGGACAATCATAATGTGGCACAGGGTTTCAAAATCTCGTTTGCTTTGGAGACATTAAAACTAGCAACAGCACACTCAGGGAAGCTTGAAAGGTGGAGTCCACACAGACTCCTTAACCTGCCCGCACTGCATCAATGGCTTTAATGCTTTCACTAGGAACAGCCTTTCCACTAGAACATATTGATGTTTTAAGACAAGAAATAGAATGAAGTGTCTTAGTATAATATGAATTACATATGAGAAATATCAAATAGTTTCCAATAGAAAAAATGTAAACACTTAAAAGAATCAAATAATATAACCCAAATGGTTAAAATTATAAGTTTTGTGCTGGCAACAGCTTGAACATGAGGGACTGCTGATCTCAGTTACTTGCAGAATGTCCGTCTGAAGCTTGGCATTCGTTTCAACAGCCACATGTTAACTGGGTATGGTGGATCCCCTTGTAACAGCAGAACTCTGAGTGACGACAGGATGGTAAATCCAAGGCTAGCCTGAGCTACATAGAAAGACACTATCTCAGAATAAAGGTGTGGTGGTGCCCCGTTGTGGCACAGCACATTCATAGCATCCCCAAAACCCTGAGTTTGATCCCTAGCATAGGAAAAAAGCTTAGATAATCTGAATTTCTTAAAATTATTCTTTGAAATTTCTTAAATGTAGTTAACCCATAATACAAAGGTATAAAGAAACTACTGGTAAGTTTGCGTAAAAGAGAGTACTAACACTGAACTATGGCTGCATAAACCTGGACTTGTACAAGCTAGACTCCAAGGACAGTGTGTCCCTTGAGGAGCACAGAGACAGAAAACTGTATGGCATATGAGGTCCCATGCCATCACAAATGCCACACAGTAAGTGAACCAAGATTCAGTCAGTGAACTGGTTACAGTAGCCAACAAAGAAACATGACAGTCTCCTTCCTGCATCCTCCCCTGATCCTCTTGCCTCATCCTCCTCTACCCCCATAACCATCAAGGAACAAGTTCTTAAGGAGAACCATGACAACATAGCACTATAGTCTAAGAGACTGATATATCAAAGCTTGTATTGACTGCATTATTTTTCCCTTAGTCTGAGGGGAAATTATCCTGCCCAAAAAACGGACGAAACAATGAGCCTTTATTATGTCTAGTCTGCCTTTGCCTGCTACATGTGTTTGCCTAAGCCGGCTATTTAACCTAAGTCTCGGCTCCCTCATCTGTCCGATGCAGATAATATCCAATCCAGCACTTGTGAGGATTAGATGGATTAGTGACACCAAGTGCTTATGATACAGACTGACTTAGTGAATGTTAATCATCACTAATATTGTTACTGTTAACATATCGTTTTCCAGGCTTCAGATTTAGACTCAAAAGCTAAGTTGTGAACTTGTTTAGAGTGGCTCTTAGCCTCCTTAGTACTGTGATTAATACATTTAGAAAACAACCCTTAAAACATGTTTGTAATCTCAGCACTTGGGAGGCTGAGGCAGGAGGACTGGTAAATTCAACATTAACTTGGAAGACATGGCAAGACCATGTCTTTAAAAAAAATTAAATAACCCGGCACACACAAAACTCTTAAGTTTGATCCTGGTACTGCAAAATTAATTAATTAGTACATGTACTTTAATTACATTGCTTACTGTTGGGCCGTGGTGGCACATGCCTTTAATCCCAGCGCTCAGTAGGCAGAGGCAGACAGATCTCTGAGTTTGAAGCAGGCTGTCTACAGAGAAAGTTCCAAGACAGCCAGGACTACACAGAGAAACCCTGTCTTGAAACCTGCTCCCCAAAAGGGCTTATATAATGTTTTATTTGGTTTCTATATTTCAGATGCCTTTTGTATAACTGGCTAAATACTAATGAAATCTTATAAAATACTGAAACTTTTCCTCTCTAAAATAAGTACAGTCATAGGTATGTACAGCAAGTTCTCCATACTAACCAGAACAACCGACTGAGTGAATTCTGTTTGTTTTTTATATTAAATAGGATGCTCTTAATTTTTACTTATTACTGTGGGCAAGCATGCGTGGTATTATACACTGTGAACGTGCCGTGTCATACTTGACAAGTCGTCCTTTCCAACTTTGCATGGGCTCCAGGGATTGAACTCAGGTTGCCAGACTTGTGTGGCAAATGCCTTTACCCACTGGGCCATCCTGGAACACTTTTTAATATAAAATAGAATGGCTTACTCAGAATTTCAGTCCCTGGGTGGGTCCAGGAAACTGGTAAGCCTGGCAAACACGAGCTCTCATCAGGTGTTTTCCCTAGACCACTGACTCTATAAAAGCACTACATCATAGACAGTTAATGACAACATAAATGATAACTAAAGTGGCTGGAATACGTAACAAGGTGCTTCCCAGTAGATTTAAAACATGTTGATACATCCCTGAAAGAAAGCCACTCAAAGCTATTGAGTCCCACTTTACGGTAGATACACTTTCTGACCTTTGAAGGCCTCCAGGGCCAGGGAAATGGTTAGTGCACAAAGATGCCTCCTGCCAAGCCTGACACAAGTTCAATGCCAGGTCCCACAGGGCGGAAGGAAAGAACTGATACCTGCAAGTTGTCCTCTGCCCTCCACACATACATGTGCACAACTCCCTCACTAAACCAATAAATGTCTTCTATTCCAGAGGGGGAAATATAATCTGTCAAACGATCTGTAGCAAAATTGAGTCCAAAAGAAGTAAGAACCTCTTGTTAAGTCAAGCGTTTCCCTCACAGAACTCACTAGTCAGTGCCACCGCAGTGCTATCTGTGCCTGTCCTCTCTGGTCACCTGTGCTGACACGCTATTTGAAGCAACTGGTCAGAGCAGAGCTGTCACCACCCACAGGACACTCTTTCACCCAACAATTGCTGGCCACTGACTCTCCATAGCATCAGTTCAACAGGGCTGTGTGCACAGAGCTTAAACTCTGGTCTGTGCTTCTAAATAGAGTGGCCAGCCACATGCTGCACAGGGCTCAGCACAGCCAGTGTGCCTGAGGGCAACACTGCTGGCCTCACTAGAGCCTGCTGAACTTCAACTTGGAGAGCAGGTGTCATAGCGTGCTAGGCAGATTACTGTCAGTGTCTAGTGTCTATTAGAGAGTTAGTTAATAAGCATGTTTTACCTAGGCTAGCACGATGCTAGCACTGACTTTAAAGAAGTCATAGCATTCTGAAAACAATAGAACCTAGAACTATTTCGTTTAACCCCACTTAACAACAACAAAAATCCACAAAACTGAAGTCCAAAAAGATTTGTTCAAAACATTGTAACTAACGGGGCAGCTGGGCTAAAATCCTACTACTAAGAAAAGCACAACTTTCTGTATTTGATCTGTGATCTTATCTTAGTCCAAAATATATGTGTGTGTGTGTGTGTGTAGTGTGCTGTGTGTGTGTGTGTAGTGTGCTGTGTGTGTGTGTGTAGTGTGCTGTGTGTGTGTGTGTGTAGTGTGTGTGTGTAATGTGGTGTGTGTACTGGCACACATGTATATGTGGTTGTGGTGTGCGTGGGGGGTAGAATGATGTGTGTGTGTGTGTGTGTGTGTGTGTGTGTGTGTGTGTGTGTGTGTGTGTGGTGTGTATTAAAAGATAAGAACCATACCGATGTGCTTGCTGCAGCACCCTGGAATGTTGTAGGTAAATCGTCTTGTGAATCATTTAGTGAGAAAGACTGGTTTAAGTCTGATTCAGCGATAGTCTTTCCAGATGAATTGACTTCGGCCTATAAATAAGATATACCCAAGAGCAGTGTTATAAGAAGAAATGTGTTAACAATCAACTAACTCCCTCTCCTGAATTTATCTGCATTGCTCCTTTCGTATCTACCAGCAGTTAAGCTCCGAGCATGTCTGCATCGTTTCCACAGGGCAGTCTGCATTCTGAGGGAGCTGCTACCTACTGAGGAGCCACGCCTATGGTTGCTAACCTCAACTCTAAGACCCTCTACAAACTCAAGCTCTGAGTGATGTTTAGGAGGCTGGCTGGGGCTGTGACAACAGTCCCAGGTTGATCAGACTTTACTATAACTAGTCAGCATAAGATGCACATATTCCTCAAATCTGAAAAATCATAACATTCAAAACACATCTGATCCTAAGATCTTCAGAGAAAAGATTCTAAGTACAATAGGAACCCTGGAAAGGAAAGAGTATCGTCAAGATTTATACTCTAGGAACTAAGATAAAACTGAAGGGAGAGCTCCCAAGAACTGGACCTAGAAGCAGACAAAGGGCAGAAAAGTAAGAGGAGACAGCAGCATACTGCTTCATACAGGTTAACTTATTCCAGAAATACGTGTGATTACTCAGAGTGTTAAAATATTATAAAAATTTTATATTTGGGGGATAAAGGGGAAATTGCCAAAATGTTAACAGCAGTAACACCTTGGAGGTGAGATTACCTACTTTGCTTAAAAAGAACTAGAATTGGGGTTGGGGATTTAGCTCAGTGGTAGAGCGCTTGCCTAGCAAGCGCAAGGCCCTGGGTTCAGTCCCCAGCTCCGAAAAAAAGGAAAAAAAAAAAAAGAACTAGAATTTAAAAAGCACCAGGGAGAGTTCTAAATGCAGCTATAATGCATGTAGTATAGGTGTTAATTACACAGCCTGACAAAATCCCACAAGGAGGTTCAGGTTACTGTCAGCAGGTGTAGAGGGGGCAGGCACACGACAGTGAAGCCTGACACGTGAGCACACAGCCAATGACCTGCAAAGCTGAGATCTGAACGCAGTCTTGTACACCAGTCTAACTGCTATGCTCAAATGCCTTCTTCATGAGTGTACCTTATGTTTTACAGTGAGGAATCATTACTCATAAATCTCATTTCAATAGAACCATATTACTTTCCTTTTCCTAGAATTCAGCAGTAAACAAAGACTCCCCAAGTGGATCGGTTTAGGAATTTACAGTACCTTAAAACTAATTTGTCTAGCCAGTTCTTTGGCTTCTTGGTCAGCCTGGCTTGAATCGATTCCAGATTTTAAAGGCAACAGGACATCCTTCATGGCAGAGCCACAGCCCTCACAACAGAAGTCTTGTGATCTGGAAGGATAGAATGTTGTTCAATGAGCACAAACCAAACAGTTGAGTACTAATTCCCTCTTTTAAGATACTCAGATAGGGACTGGAGAGATGGTGTTCAGTTCCCAGAACCCACGTGGTAGGAAACAACCATCTGTAATTTACATTTTAGGGGAGCTAATGTGCCCTCTGACCTTTACAGGCACTGCACACACATACATGCAGGCAAGACACACACACAAATATAAGACAAAGATTAATAAATCTCGAAAAAATAAAGATACTCAAATACCAAATGTCTAAAAGAAAAGAACACTTAACGTTTTAGTATACTCATCTATTCACTGTGAGAGAGTAAATATTAGTTCTGAGACAAATAAATGTGTTTATTAGAAAAATAGCTTAGACTTCGTTTTTTACAAATACGTTATGTAAAGAAAGACAAGCTTCGGCTCTACAGGGACAACATATTTATGTAAACTGTTTATATACTATATGATGTCCTTAAGAGCACACATCATGAGCCTATCAAAGTCTGCGAAAAGAGCCAATATGAAGGTTCAGTTATCTCTTAGCAGAAACATGTGAAATAGGAAAGAAGCCACTTAAAAATAGTATGTATATCCAGGTGTGTTGATACACACCTTTAATCCCAGAACTTGTGAGTCTGAGGCCAGCTAGCCCTAGATAGTGGACAGCCAGGGATATACAGTGAGACCCTGTCTCAAAAAGAAAACCAAAAAAAAAAAAAAAACAAACAAACAAAAAACAAAAAACAAAAAAGCAAAACCAGATTCTATTATCTCAGTACTACCAAAAGGGAATGGAACTTTGAATTTAATGAATTATTATGATCTATAGATAAAAATACACCAAAAAGAAAATAAAGAACCCTGTATCACTACTTAAGAAAACCTCCTTTATTCTATCCCAGGTCACTCACTAATATCTGCTGTGGGCCCTACGAGTGTCTACAAAGATACAGAGGATTCACGACAGCCCTAGGGGACTGATCCTCCAGGCAGCTATGCATACACAATGGCTCTGGCTGTGCCACCTGTGACACCAGCTGAAGAGGGACAAAAGGCCAGGAGTGCTCTCAGGAGACGTGCCTCCCAGCTAGAGTCAAATCAATGAATGGCAACAATTTTTTACTATTTTTAATTATTATTATTCCTATGTGTATGGATGTTTTGCCTGCATGTACGTCTGTGCATCTCCTGTGTTCCTGTACCCACGGAGACCAGAAGGAGCTAGTTGGACCCTACAGGGCTGGACCATTGTAAGCCATAATGTGGGTGTTGGGAATCAAACTGGGTCCTGTGAAGAACAGCCAGTGTTCCTAACCACTGAGCCATGTCTCCAGCCCGTCAACTACTTTTAAAAGAATGAGATAGATGGGCTGGTGATACAGCTCAGTGGAAGAGTAGCTGCTTAACACAGGGTGAAACCCTGGGATTGATCCTTAATACTACAAAAAAAAGTCACGAGGTCAATTTTTTATATTCTGGTCACTCTGAGGAAATCTGCAGAAATGGTTTCTACAATTAAGACTGGATCCTTGGGGCTGGAGAGATGGCTCAGCGGTTAAGAGCACTGACTGCTCTTCCAGAGGTCCTGAGTTCAACTCCCAGCAACCACATGGTGGCTCACAACCATCTGTAATGAGATCCGATGCCCTCTTCTGGTGTGTCTGAAGACAGCAACAGTGTACTTATATAGAATAAATAAATCTTTAAAAAAGAGATTTCTTATTAAAAAGAAAAGACTGGATCCTTAGCCAAGGTGACAGCAGAGAAAGAGACTTAACACTGCTGACCACTGATAGTGTTCGGCCCTAACAAGGAACTTACTTTTTGGCAAGTGCTCTTCTCTCCTCGGGTGTGTAGTCTAGAGAACCGATGGCTCCCTCTCCTTTAGTTGGCATAAACCCAATGATGGCCAGCAGGGCTGTCCTTACTGAAACAGAAAGTGAACAGCATTTCAGTGACAGGAGCTGGGTTAGGACAGAAGCCAGATCAGCAGTGCAAGTGTGGGAACCCACGGGGTCTCAGTACTCTCATGCTTTCTGTGTGTGTTTTAAGAAAGGAAAAAGCAGGCAGACACAGCAGCCTACATGCTAACCCACGCTAGGCAAGCAGAGTCAGGAGGATCAGTAAGAGACTTTGCCTCAAAAAATAGGTAGAAGAGAATTAAGAGACCCCACAACAACTGCTGGTCTCACACAAACGTGCACAAACGCACAGACAAAACCTTAAGAGAAATTAGGTTAGCTCTGGAAAAAAGAACTGCAGGGTTTTAGAAGAGATTCAAGTGAGAGGTATTTAAGTAATGTATAAACCTACACATGAAAAAGTATTGTTGTTAATTTTCAATGGTGGCACATATTAGCCAAAATATCTTCAATCCCAAAAATGTCTTACAATTCATTATTAGAAACGGAATAGTGATTGGAGCTTGTGTTCACTGGTACTCACTGCTCCATGAAGGCTGCCAGGTCTCAGGATGATGTCCTGAGATGCTTAAACAGATCTTCTTGCCCACTTCAAATCGTCCATTAGCCTTAGAAACAAAGAACACATTTTAAAAACTGCAAAAGTCCAGTTAATGCCTTATCCTTTTCATGAATACATATATTTTATATTTATATATGCATAATAAATTTCAAGATATTTATTATCTTCTTAAATATTTAGACATAGTTTTTGTCCTTTTATCGACACTCAAAAATATGTGTTGAATGCTGAATAAATAATGAAGGCTGGGTGTAGAAGGTGTACTAGCACCTTTCTGAGATGGGGCTAAATAGTTAGCATAGCTTCCTTACTGAGGTGTGCACCGTGCTGCCAAAGTCACCTGACTAGTGGGTGAGGACGGGTGTGGAGAGGTGACTTTGAGCAGCAGTAGCTTTACAGAAGGATGATGCCATTAAATTAGAACACAATCGAGGAAGAACACTGGTCATGATTTCTGGTATCAGAAAAGACTCAAGAGACTCTTGGGCACCTTTCCTTTCAGAGGTGACCACTGAGCTAACTCTCACAAATGAAAAGCAGCTGCAACCCTGAAGAGCAGAGGTATCTACGATGTGAGGGAAGAAGGTGAGAGGGTCGGAACTCGCACTCCACTGGGAGGAGGCTGACAGGTTCTGCCTCATCCACATCACGGGGCCACATTCCATAAACATTTGCCGAATCGAAGTTGGAAGTGACTTTAGGAAAGGAAGTGAGTGAGGAGGCAATACTGACCACTAAGGAGGGCAGGGCTGCTCCAGTGGGGTACATCCACTTGATCCCTGGTTCCTACTGGTAAGAAGCTGCTGCCTATGGCTTAGTACTATCACGTACACACATACATACACATGTGTGCACACAGATGCATGCATGCATACACAGGTGAACACATACATACAGATACATACACATGCATACATGCACACACACAAATGCATGTAGGCACAGATACATGCATGCACACACAGATACAAATATACACACAGGTGCAGACACACACATACACACAGATAATTTGTCTGTATGCACATAGGTGCATACACACAGACACACACACAGTCACACATGTATACACACAGGTCTCCCACATATACCAGCCCTTATTCAGACTGCTTGTTTCTCCCAGTTAATATATCAATGGGAGCCTAAAGGGAAACCCCAGCCTTATGCCAACATCAACAATTAACAGTAAGGCCCAGTGCTTATTAAACAGCTTCTAGATGCCAGGAACTTGAGAACGTGGCTGTATTTGCCACAACAACATTCCATTTGACCGAAACAAAAACTATCAGAGCAGAGCCCTGGCGAGCTGACTCTACACCAAAGGCCTTTGGCAGCCTCCTCCCAAGGACAGCCTAGCTGTGCTAGTGCGCTGCTGCGGACGAACATCTTTTCACAAAGCGCAACCCCTCAGGTCAGATAAAAGTTAGATGGGACAAGATGGAGACTGAGACGCCATGGCTGTTCTCAGATAAGTAGAGGAAGCAAATTATCCGTGAAACCAGACTGCAATAGCCGAAACAAGATAAGGTTACCAAAAAGAAAAACAAGGCAACAAAAAGGTCAGTGTGTGTGTGTGTGTGTGTGGTGTGTGTGTGTGGTGTGTGTGTGTGTGTGTGTGTGTGTGTGTGTGTGTGTGGTGTGGGTGTGTTGCAATTTTCTTGGTTAGGAGAAAATTAAACATAAATAAGGGAAGAAAAGTTTAGCAATCAAAAGAGTTAGATATTAATAGTATTTCACATGAAAATAAAACAAACAAGAAATTCTGAGATAGAAACAGAAATAACATTTATTAAGGTTTCTGTAGCAGGCTCTATCCGAAGAGCTATATACAGATACTGACTCATTTCACTGTCACCCAGTGAGACAGACATCACAGTTCATCATAAATTTGAGGGACTTAGGAAAAGAAAGTGAGGTGGATGGGAAAGAGGTGATGTGCCTGAGCTGCACCAACTGTCCCCCATGTGCCAGGCAGCACACCCAGCATCCTCACACAGGCACTCACTGAGTCCTCACACCGGTGCTACAAACATAAGCATTCGCTAGGATCACCAGTACCTCACAGATGCATCAGCTTCCTCAGAATTATTCTGAGGAAAAAATATTGTACTTCTATGGTCTAGGCTCTGAAGGAAAAAATAGAATAATGTTGTACTTCATTTTTTTATGACTGGAAAAGTTAACCTGCAAGCATTGTAAAGCCGAGAGCTCTTACCGTCAGCAGAATAATGCTGGGTGGTTTCATGGGGTACTCTGGTGGCAGAACTATGCGTCCATGATAAACTCCTCCATCAAAATCGGAATCTGGGGGCCCTCTAACTGTGAAGTGCCATTCAAAAAGGTTATCCTAAACAAAATCAAGAATCCAGAGAATCAAGAACCTTTAAAAAATATTATCATTTTTATCAATAGTAACATTAAAAATGCCAGGTGAGGAAAATCAAAAGCTTTCTAATAGTGCTATAATAGTCTCTAGTGCTCAAAATGCCTCAAAAGTCATAAGTAAAATGTATTATTTAATGTAAATTTTGTCTTATAAAAGCTAAAAACTTTTAAAATAATTTAAAGTGTCTGAGTCCTATTATACACTCATAAATAAGATTAATTTAATTAACTATCAATTAGTGAAAATATGGTCAAATCATTAGTATAAATTTGATTTTAACAAACCTTTAAAAAGTATTCTCCAGTATGTATAACTGGTTAGTAATATTAACAGACTAGCTATATGTCCTTACAGGGTTAACAAGTTACTTTTCTAAGTGCAAAGTTCTTATTCACTGTAACATGTGTACTTTACTATCACTGTGGAAATCTGAGCATGCCCACTGGCATCCTCCTTTCACAGATGAAAACACAAGAGCCAGGACAGCTGCAGGGACCCCTGAAGGATCGGCCGTCTTACTATACAGTGTCTGCGATTCTGTCTGCTCCGCTCGCTCCCTCCCTCAGCACTGAGCACCAGGTTAGCATCTGAAACCCTCTGACAGAGTCTCTGAGTCAGCACTGCCTAAGGAGTCTGACGAAAGGCTAATGAAACACTCAGGAAACAGAAAAGGTACATCAATAAACAAGCACACCATTAACTACGCAAGCAAAGGAAACGCAGCTCTAAGGCTGTCCTGAAAGCGCAGTGCTGCCGTCCTGAGGAGGACGGAGACAAACTAACCTCCAGAGGCTGAGCGTGGTAATGATCTGTTGGATCTTTCAATTCTGCGGCTTCTTTCATCAATCGTTTAACAGCTAAAAGAAAACCCATGAAGTGGAGATCGTTAGAATATACTTTTTTAAGTGATCTGCAAAGACTAATTAAAAAAAAACTTCTAGCCAGGAATGATGGCACCCACCTTTAATCCCAGCTCTGAGGGGGCAGAGGCAGGTGATCTCTGAGTTCGAGGCCAGCCTGGAACACAGAGAGTAGGCAGAAAGAAGAAAACAAAGGGTCAGGTACCAGCTCTTGCAATCAAGTAGTTTAAAAATCAAGCAGACAAAAAGCAGGTAGATCTTAACAGGTAGCCTACAGACCTTAGCGAGGCATTTCTCAACTAAGGCTCCTTCCTCCCTGATGATGTCATGTCGAGTTGACATAAAACCAGCCAATACAAATCATTTTTTAAAGAAAAGGACTGAAATCTTCTTGCATTACTTTTCCTGTTGCTGTAATAAATACCCTGACTAAAGCAACTCAAAGAAGGTCCATCCTCACCCACAATTCCTCATGGTGGGAAATCATGCACATGCAGAGTTGGAAACACAGAGATGAGTGCAGTACTCAGTCCATGCTGCCCTTTTATATCAGCCTACAACTTCAGGCCATGGAATAATGCCTCCCGCAGCTAAGATTACTTTAACCTCACACTGGAAATACTCAGAGGCTCATCTCCTGGGTGATTCCTAGCACTCACGTGGAGGATCGCAACCTAGTTCCAGGGGTCCAATGCCCTTTTCTGACATCAACGAACACCAAGCTCACATAGTACACACACATATTCAAACAAAAGATTCCTACACATAAAAATAAAACCAAACAACTAAAGCAAAATGAACAAACAATACATATTTGAAGACTATCGGAGTGGAGACAGAGAAAGAATAACTTCCTGCCTTAGCAAGCTTACAGCAATTAGAAGACGTGAAAGAACTTAAAGGCATTGTGACAGTATGGACCAGGTGTGAAGGACTACCTACAGGAGCTGAGAAGGCTGGACCGCATAGAAGCTAGAAGAGGGAACAGGGATTCCAGCCGGGCTCAGGGGAAAGCACTCCAACAGAGGACCCAACAGAGATGGAGACATAGCATTGCAGAGTGGCTCTGCTGGAAATGCAAGAGCCTACGAGAGGCAGGAGAAGGAGCTGGGAAGGAAAGCAAGGGTTAAGTCCTGACCAACCTAACTCGGAGCTGCTAAGTGATTACTGCTCAAACACTGTCAGTTTGACAAGAGATCTAGTGAGTGTTTGTTTAGTAGATCTGATGACACAGTAACGCCTTCACCACAGGGCAGAAGGTAAAGGAAATGACCAAGGCTGAAGAGGCCGCCAGTGCGGAAGAGGTCTCAGTGGGAGACAAATTTGCCCAGCGTGCTTGAGGCTTTGGAGTTGGTGTGTGAAGGGCAGGCAGCAGCTCCCAGTGCTATGAATCCACGGGATATGGATTTTAGGGAAATACATGAGTTTGAAGAAGGTTAGGATATCAATGAATTTGGTTTTTACAACTCACAGAGACTTTTCAATCTGTGGGAAATCTGTAAAAATGTTCAATCACTATAATTCTATGCAGACCAGACGACATGGTGTGAGTTCACTGGAAAGTTTGATTAGTATGAAGTTCAGTTGATATCAACGGTATGAACAGGATAATTCCCAAGCTTCTGGTAATCAAAGTAACCATATACACGACAGTTCACTTTAACCATGGTCTATATTGTATTCTCTGATTTCCCATCCTTATCTCTGAGATAACCCAACACTAGCAGATAGGAAATGAGCTGTTGAGATTACTTCCTCTCACCATCCTAGTCTACAGATAACAACGATGGGAGAATAAAACAAAGCAAACATTATCACCAGACTTTACAGCATTTTAGCAAATCCTATAGTTCACCTAAAACATTCTCTATGGACTCAAAATCATCTACATCAACAGGGAAGATATTTTAAATCTCTTTATAAAGAATATCACCTAGAGGGTAGAATTTTTAAAACAGATACAAAAGTCAACCAAAGTTCGACATTCTTTGGAAATTTATTAACTCATTAGGTAGATCCGCTGATCTCACAGAGACCTGCCTACCTTTCCATCCCAAATGCTGGAATTAAAGGCACAAATCACCATACCCATCTAGCAATGTATTAAATTTCTAAAGTTGCTTAAATTTTACCATAATCTCAGGTACGATAACCTATCAAGAAGGAGCAATTTGGGGCTGAAGTGATGGCTCAGAGGTTAAGAGCACTGCCTGCTCTTCCAGAGGACCCTGTAAACTGACCCAGATGGCAGCTCACAGCTCTCTGTAATCCCAGTCCAGGGGCTCTGTCATCCTCACACAGACATACATGCAAGCAAAAGTCCAATGCACATAAATAAAAAGATAGAAAGATAAAAGGGAGTAATTTAAAAAAGAATGAAGGCTGGAGAGATGGCTCAGCGGTTAAGAGCACTGACTACTCTTCCAAAGGTCCTGAGTTCAAACCCCAGCAACCACATGGTGGCTCACAACCATATGTAATGAGATCTGATGCCCTCTTTTGATGTGTCTGAAGACAACTATAGTGTACTTATATATAATAAATAAATATTTTAAAAAGATTGAGCAATTCCCTGACAACATTTCACACTGCATTATTCTCTGGTCATTTGCCTAAGTACCTCTGCAGATCTGGAGCAACCCTGTGACTAAGGAAATACTGTACAATTTAAAGTCCAACTAATTAAGCCAGGTGGCAAACACCTTTAACACCAGTTCTTGGAAGGCAGTGGCAGGAGTATCTCAGAATTTGAGGCCAGCCTGGTCTGCAGAGTAAATTCCAGGACAGCCAGAGCTACATAGAGAAACCATCTCAAAAAATAAAACAACAACAAAAGTCCAACTAATTTAATCATTCTGGCCTCAAAATAGTAAAATTCAGGCATTTCTACTTTTTCTAACCTTTTTTTAATTCTTCAGGTTTTAAGTGATGGGCTGAAGACAAAGAATATGGCCCATTAAAATTCAGCCATGTAACTCTTGCACAGGCTTGGCCAAACGTTTAACAAAATCGCTAAAAACGACTAATTCTACATCTAGTCACCTATGGACTAAATGAGAGAGATTCACAATACCAACTCTTTTCCATAAGGATATCAGACTTAAAGTCCGAACGAAGAAGCAGTGTGGGAAAGAAAATCTGTGGCGAGAGTTCTAGTTCAAGGATCATCAATACCCTGAGGCTTGTTATTCAGAGTTAACAGGGAGGTTTTATTTTTCCCTGACAAATTATCAAAGGACATTTACAGGCTCCAGTAATCTGTGTTACACCTGCCTTAAAAGATTAGACAACTGATAATAATTTTTGCATTGTTCTTAATGCATCAGAAAATAACTGGAGGCCAGGATTGTCTGGGGGCATTAACTGAAGAAATTCACATTAGCAATCCACCCCCAGATCGTGGTTAATTCTCAAGTACACAGCTCAACTAGTTTAGCTACAGGACATTTATGTCTATAAATCCTCCCCCAAATACTGAAATGGGCTATTTCAACCACAGATTTCCTCAAATTTGAGTCAAACACCTAACAAAAGTTCGTCAGCACAGGCGGAAGGGATACGAGGGACGCGGTCCGGCAAGGGATGTTTAGTAGTACCGGCCGACATCGCCTTTACACCTGCCCTTGGCTTGGCTGTCTCCAGCTTCACTCCGCAGAGACTGGGAAGAAGAGGCCAGGAGCCAAGGGGCGCCAGCAGATCGGAGGATCCGTAGCGGCCACCCGCCCTGCGGCCTGCACCCCCAGACCGGCCGCGGCCTCGCGTAAAGCGCGAGCCCGGAGCAGCGCGAGGACCGGCGGACACGAGCCGGCCGAGGTGCGGCGCCCTGAGTCCCGGGTCCCCTCCCGCCGCCCCAACCCGGCTCACCCGGGCTCTTCAGGTTATAGCGGGTCTCCATGGCGGACCTCCCCGCTGCCGCTCTCGTCGGCGCCGCAGCTGCCCGGGTGTCGCGCGGCGGACGCGCCTGACGAGGGCCTCCGCTGACACCGCCCAGTCCAGCCCGACCGCGGGCAAGGTGCGGGCCGCGGGGTCCGCCTCCCTGAGGGCCGGCCGGGCGCCGGGGCGTCGCCGAACGGGGCGCCGGGCTGCGGACGGCCTGCGGGGCTGACGTCCGGGCCGACGCGCCGCTGCGTCACCGCCGGCGCCGGGTCTGTGAAGTCGGCCTGACGTGGCAGTCACTTCGTGGCGGTTGTTCACTCGGCGACAGCGGCAGCGGCGGCCCCGCGAAGCCCGCTCGGGGACCCGAGGACACGGGCGGCACCCTCGTCTTCCTCTCGGCCCAGCCAGGAGACCGACTAGCCGCGGGCCCTGCGGGGTTCCCCAGGAGCTCGCGGAAAGCTCGGAGGAACGGCGCAGCCCGTAGCGGCGGGCAGGCGGGCGAGCACGGCCTAGGGCTCCGCCACGGTGACGGCGCTTCTCCGAGCCCGCAATGGTCTCGGTGCGATGGACCGGAGTGGTCTTGTGTACCCGAGGCCCCTAGCTGCGCGGTGTGATTAGCTAAGACACCGCTTTCGGGGTGCATCAGAACCTTCCAGAAATAAAACCAAGGCGGTCACCTGGAATTTTAGTAAAAGCACATACATAAATGGGACAGGTCATGGATTGTGGAGGACAGAGAAAGGATGGTTCAGAAGGCTTCACGAGGGGTTGGGGATTTAGCTCAGCGGTAGAGCGCTTGCCTAGGGAAGCGCAAAGGCCCTGGGTTCGGTCCCCAGCTCCGAAAAAAAAAGAACCAAAAAAAAAAAAAAAAAAAGGCTTCTACGAAGGAAGTGGGTCTCAAGAAAGGAAGGACCCATAGAGATTACAGAAGGTAATATAGGTGGGATGAAGATTAATTAGACAAATTAGTGTTATATAAAAATCTTGTTTGATCTTATATTGTCAAAGTTTGTAAGTGAATGCCATAGTGATTTGTCCCAGCCTACTGAAGTGGGAGGGTAAAAAAAGATTTAAATGGCATCTTTTAAGCCATTAAAGGTGATGTTTTCTGAATATCAGTAAGCTGATAATCTGATGAATAGAGAAGCAAGCAAAACCAAACTTCAATACGTTTCATTCAGCTTTCATTCTTTGTGTTCAGTCCTCAAATTCAACATCCAACAACCTGCCCAGCTCAGCAACTGACCTCATAACCAGGCCTGCCAAAGGGATGTAGTCATTCTCATTCACCAACCAGCTTCTGAGGGCCCTTTCCCATGAGGCTCTTCTCTTCCTCCAAACAGTGGAGGTAGAATGTTTCTCTTTTATTCTCGAAGCCACCATCACGTTGTCCTTGGGGACTCTTCCTTAGGTAAAAACAGCAACAAATATGGCATTGAGTTACTGGCCGTGGCAAAGCTTAATTATAATCACTGCAAGAGAAAAGCCAACTCTTGAGTTTTCTCTAAATAGAAACGTGTGCAGATAGGGTAAAAATGTGGATAAAAAGGAAGTAAATGCCATTTAAAGGTTGTGACTCTTAACTGGGTGGGAAGGAAATTAATTTTCCCAGAAATGTAGGTTTGTCAAAAGAACAAATTCCTTCCGAGAAGAGAGTAACAATTTTATAGCAGACAAAAAGATTCTATCCCAAATTAAATTTGGAAGAATTTTCACCTTGTTCTTGATAATAATCCTAAAGATAACTTAAAAAAAATTTAAACCAGTCTCAGGAGATACCACAAATGACAAAAGATGAAGTTCAAACACTTCAGAGACTTGACAGCCTTGAGCTTCAATCCCCACGTGTTCCCCTTTCCCTAGAGAGCGAACAAAGCCCTGTGAGTGTGGGTCCCTCTCCCTTAGCACTGATGCCCTAATACAAACTGTACTGGATATCGAATGCTTGATCAATTCCTTTATTCTTCATGAGTGTTTGCAGTGACACCGATTATCTTTATGGTTGAAGAAAATTGAAGTCTTGAAGAAAGTAAGTGGTTCATTTAAGTTCTCTTCTCGAGTACAGTACAGGTGCTTAGCCTCCTGGTATATTATTACTGGTGTAGCCCAGGTCAGAAGTTACAGACCACCACACATGTAAGGCCAAATTACAGCCCTTTACTAAGCCAGCAACCAAGAACAGGCTCTTGCCCCTAAAGAATCTCTCAGCACCAAAGCTCAGGGTATATAAAGAGAAACCACAATGGCATTTGCAGAGTCAGGGGAACATGTTTGCATTTGAGTTGACTATACAACCAGCAAATATTTTGGTTATGCATCTGAGTAATGGAAAGTCCAGAATGTGCTGCCAAGGTGGATGTGACTGTTGGAGCGTTGTGGAGAGGGCGTAGGAGCTGAAAAAGTGCCCAAGCCAACACAAAATGGAGCTACAGTAAGATCAGGACAAAACGGCATCACCGTAGTCATTTCACTCCTCATTTCTTTTAGCTACTTTTCGAATACTTGAACAAGGAAGGAAGGGACATCATGATCCCCATCTCCATGTCTCTTTTGGGATTCTTTAGTTTCCAGTGTGTGCCCACTGGCTTCTGGCTTGGTAGCCAGAGCAGAGCTGGAGAGCCGGATTCTGTAGTCTCTGGAAGGTGAGACCGGTCCAGGTGAACCTTCACAGTCTGGGCTGCTTCCTTCTCAGGCAGTGTTGTTTTCCTTACCTGGACTTGGATCCGTGGGGTGACACATCTCACCTAGTATTTAGATGTCGTCCATATTTAGCCACAGCTGTCTAGCCCTGTGTCAGAGTCTCTGCCTTACGTCATCTGATGTGTGATGGCTCATACCTTTAATCCCAGTATAGGGAAGTTGGAGTCAACCTGGTCTACAAGGTCTACAGATCAAGTTTCAGGACTGCCAGGGCTACACAGAGAAACCCTGTCTCAGAATAAAAACGGGGGGGGAGGGGGTGCACTTTTTACAGAATTAGCTAATTACCTCTCAGCCACGGAATTAGCTTCTCCTCCCAAGATGAGAATTGGTAGCCAGGGTAAAGGGCCAATTGAACTAGTATGCAGTTCCCATACCAGTGGGGATGGCAGGCTTAAGTACAAGGCTTACCCTGTTCTCACAACTCATATGTCTGGCAAACTCCCATTTGTTTGAGTAGCTGTATTTGTGTCTCTGTTGTTTGGGACATTGAGGATGTGGGCACAGACTCTAAGAGAACCTATTCCCCTACATGTGAGACATGAGGAGTAATTCATATTTTTAAACAAATCTTTTTAAATAAGTTTTATGTGCATCTGTGTTTCCCCTGCTTGTATGTCTGTGTGAGGATGTCAGATGCCCTGGAACTGGAGTCAAAGACAGTCGTGAGTCACCGTGTTGGTACTAGGAATTAAACCCAGGTCCTTCGGAAGAGCAGCCGGTGCTCTCAACCCCCGAACCATCTTTCCAGACTGATCATTCATCTTCTGTAGGGAAGGAGGAGGTTTTCCTGGTCTGACCCACATAGCCAGAGACACGAGCAGCAGACTCCTGTCAAATCTGACTGCCCTTGCATCTTTAGTTATTAAATGAGACACGTAATTTACTCTGATGGGGTTGTGTTCTGATAGGGCATTACTTGAACCTGGAGATGTCCCGACATGCAAGTGTGCTGTAAATCTAACCCATTTTATGAACTCATTTCATTTTCAAAAACCAGTTTCTTAAATACACCTTAATTTGAATATTACTCCACATTAAACAAAGTTTAAACTTGTTTTGAGTTTCTTCAGGCTTAACTGTGACGACATACACAGAAGACTATGAAGACTTTATAAAGGCAGATTATAAATTGGTCTCTCCCTCCAAGCTTGTCTCTGTAAATTAATTTCATTTGTGCTTACGATGACTATAAACAGAATTCATGCTTAGGGCTAAAGTGGGCAGGTCAGATTCCGTCTCCTGACCCAGGTTTCAGTGAGCTAAAACAGCAGATGGCAATTTAGAAAC
Source organism: Rattus rattus (assembly GCF_011064425.1). Taxonomy (NCBI): domain Eukaryota; kingdom Metazoa; phylum Chordata; class Mammalia; order Rodentia; family Muridae; genus Rattus; species Rattus rattus. Next base: position 110,013,630 of record NC_046154.1, read on the forward strand.
AAAACCAAGAGTCTCTGGGTTTGGTGATACAGAAGCAAAGGCAGACCACTGGCAGAGAGTAAGGGAATCCCAAGAATTAAGACTATTTCACATCAGAGGAAGTAGTCTTGGAGACCCAACAGTTAGCATAGCTTTATCTGCAGTCTCCTGCCCAAGCAGGGCAGCTACAGGGACTCTCCCATAGAACAACTGGCACCCGTAGCCACTCTGAGGTGAAGTCCTGGATTCCCCCGCTGCCCTGTCGGGATGCCTCAGTCTTAGTGGAGATAAAGTGGGGGAGGGGTTGCTGTGCCCCTGCCCACACTGCACTTCCTGCTCTGGTGACTGCAACCGCTGGCACACGCCCTGTGCCACAAGCTAGCCTGCAGCCGCTGACCCTACCATACAGGGGCTGCCCTAGGGGCTCAGGGAGCACCTTAGGAGGACTGTTAACTAGGTTCTGGCTCTTTGGGAGGCCATACATGGGAGCTGAGCAGTAGGATAAGAAGGGTTGAGATCAGACCCTGAGGGTCAGAGAGTCTGGGAGAAGTAGAAGAGGGAGGAGAAAGCTAGGAAAGAGGGGCCAAGAGAGGAGAAGGAGAGGCATAGAGCTTGGGGTGAAAGGAGAGAAGCAGATGGGGAGTCTCCAGACAAAATGAAACACAGATGGAATCAGAGGACGGAGGACACCACAGTATAATCCCAGGAAGGAATTGGCACAAGGGCAGGTGACAAGGGCAGCAGATTTCTCCCTTAAAGGTGAGGCGCAAACGCCAAGTTGGTGTCTGGTCATTAAGTCAAAGAGCTTGGAGAGCAGACCAGCTCTCTTGTTCCTGAGATAGAACCAAAGGAGACAGGGCAGAGACATTAATAGCAAAAATGCTACTCTCTGGGCAGAATCTGTCCAGTCACTCACACAACAATTCAGCCAGCCAACCATTAGAAACCCAGGTCTCCCAAACCCTCAGCGGAGTCAGAATCGGAGTCCCAGGTCCTCTATTGGTGTCCCAATATAGCATGAGAGGACAAAGGAATGCCCAAACCCAAGGGCTGCTCAGGAGGCCTGGCCCTCATAGACCTTAGGGCTTCCCAGGAGCCCTGACCTTCTCAACCAGAACTGCGTTCCTGGAAGAACCAGATGGACTTGATCTGTTTTGGTGTCCGGAAACACAGCAGCTATTCCAGACCTTTCTGGGCTCAGCAGGAGGCAGAAGTCTCTAGAATGACTTCAAGGGGTACAGGTATGGACTAGGCTGAGTCCCATGTGCAGAGGGTAATATCACTGTGGCTCCTATGTCACAGTCCAGGTGAGAACGTTGCTGACCACCTTATATAGGCCAAATTATGGTCCTCTGTTAACCAGTGACCCAGAATAGGCTCTTGCCCCAAAGCAACTCTTGGCACCAAAGCTCGAGACTCAGGCTACAACATTTCTAAGGATAAAAGCACAATGACATCACTGTTGGGTATAGGTCAGGGGAGCCTAGCCACATTTGTTTTGACTATACTACCAACAGATATTTTGAATATCTGGGCCGATCAGGGTCATGGAAAGTTCTGGGCAGACACAAAGTGGAGTCACGGTAAGATCTGGACAGGATGGTGTTACCTCTGTCACCACCACCATATTGACGAATTTTTAACATTTTCATTTATTTTTATTATGCTTAAATACTCTGAAATCTATATCAGAGGTCCTTAAAGTTTCAGTGGCCTACATAAGAATGAGAACCCCAGGTGCGCCCGGGCATTCTGATTGAAACCCTGTTTGTTAATGCTCTAACAGCTTGAAATGACGTATGTGTTTCTTACACTTCAATGCTAGTTTCATTCTAGTCTTCATCACTTAAAACTATCCTTTTTCTTTGAAATGGTGGGCATGATGGTGCATGCCTCTAATCCCAGCATTTGAGAAGCAGGCAGATCTGAGTTCAAGGTCAGCCTGACCTACAGAGCATGTTCCAGGATAGCCAGGTCTACTCAGAGAAACCCTGTCTCAAAAAAACAAAGAGAAAACAAACAGAAAAAGAACAAGGCCTGCGTTTTGTTCTTTACCTTAACAGTCATATATGATTACCGTTCCATAGTTGGGATACGAATACAATATAAATTATCCACAACCCTTCTCTTCAGAAATGGTCGTGATTAATAGTTTGGTGTTTTCCTTGAGCATTATTGTAAAGCACATTTTAACAGTTCAAATCCTGTCGCAGCTAGTTTTCTGTAGCACATCTGCTGTCAGCTAATGGATTACACAGTTTGCAAACCGCAGTGCTGTGATCATTTGCCTGGATGGTATGAACTGGCTTATATCAGTATTTTCCTAGAGTAATATTTAGAAAGAAAAACATCCTAAACATTTTATTAGTGATTTTGAATATTTTGTATTAGTTCTTGCTCTTTTTAAGGGGAAAAATCCATCTTCCATAGTTTTTCTCCTATTTTTTCCATCCCCCCCAGAATTGAGAATTTTTTAAATGGTCACGTGTCTGATATTAATGTGACAGAAATGTTGTTTGGGTTATTATTAGGCTCCCAGGTTTAAACTCTTAAGGACAGGATGCTTTTGCCTGCCATCTGGTGGCCAGCAGAGAAATCCGGAAGAGACAAGAGCCTTGTTTTCTGCTCCTGCGCTGCTCACAATGCTGGACCTGATATATTTTTAGCACTCTAGTGGTACCAGGTGTTAGGCTGAGATGCCAGGTGAGTGTACTGAAACCAACAGAGCACCCAGAATAGGACCTCCTGGCACCATGTGTTTGACAGAAACTATTCTTTCTCTTCCCTCCATGAATAAGCAAAAATAAAACCTCCAAATGACAGCGAACCACCATTTATATCATCACTTCTTCCTGTGGCTTTTTCCCCCTAATCTTATGCATTGGTGTTTGGCCATCACGTCTGTCTGTGAGAGAGTGTCAAATCTCAGAGTTACAGACAGCTGTGAGCTGCCATGTGGGTACTGGGATTTGAACCCTGGTCCTCCAGGAGAGCAGTCAGTGCTCCTAACCCCTTGAGCCATCTCTCCAGCTCCTTCTATGGCCCTTTAAATCTATCTGTTTTCACAGAGACTCAGTTTACTAATACAGTCGTGAGCTCTGTGGCGCTCCCCCCAACCCCCCAGGACTCAGTAGTGGGAATGAGGGAGGGGCCCTGCTCAGAATCATGCTTTTGTCTGTCTGTCTGTACATGGACCACATGCGTGTCATTTCTTTTATGAAGTTTTGTTCTTTGTTTTATTAGTAATGGGCTAGAGAGATGGCTCAACAGTTAAAAGCACTTATGGCCATGGCAGAAGACATTGATTCAGTTCCCAGTACCCGTATAGCACAACCACTAGCAACTCCAGTTGAAGGAATCCCACAGCCTCTTCTGATGTTGGCAAGCACCAGAGATGCATGTGGTACACGTACAGACAGACAGACAGACAAGATACCCAAACATATGAGTAAAACTAAAAAGGATTTTTGTTTTAAATTAAGTGCAGTGTTTGGCTTTCTTTTTAAATAAAAATTTTAAAAAACGACTTTGTTTAAAAACAAAACAAAACAAAACAAAACAGAGCCTACAATCTGCCCCCTCCTGTCTCTCAGTGCGGATGGACTACAGGCTGGGTTTGGCAAGCATGCTCTCATCTGCTAAGTTTGGCTCTAAAGGAAACACCTGCAGCTGAGATAAAACCGTCCTTCATGACCAGAAGAGGCGTCCAGATGTGCTTGCAGACAGCTGGGGTGTCTTCTGCCTTCTGCCTTCTGCCTTCTGAGGCCTCTCTTAAGAGCTCCCCATACCAGGCCCCTCTGCCACTCTGCATGTGCCCTTTTTCTTCTGTCCTCACGGTCCCTCCAATCTATTACTCCCTCAGTCCCAGCCAGACAGCCGCTGACTGACAAGGCTCTGCGGTCTTCACACTAACTTGAATGCTCAAAACACCACTGCCCCTTCCTCACGGCTGTGTTGGTTCCTACTCACTAGGAAGTAACAGGAAATAACTGAGTTCAATACTTTTAGGCCAATTTTTATTTTATTCTCTGCTGTAATGGCCACAAACTTCATAAAGACATGTCACATTCTTCACTCTGCAAAGGTCAGAGACCATACAGGAATTATGGAACTTCCGGGCGTAATTCTGTGCCCCAGCATTCCACGCTATAATTACCAGTTTCTTTAGCACACTTGGATAACGCTGTGGCTTTCTCTCACGAAAGCTTTACAATATTGGCAAAGCTAATCCTGGGCTTCCCCACAGCTCACTTAGCACTCAGCGCCCCAGAAGTGTCACAATCCATCTATCTGCCTTCTGGTGCCCTGTGAAGAAATACTGGCACCAATTTTACTTCCCCAGAGGCTTGAAGGGGAGTTGAAGTATAGATGGTTGTAAACAGTCTATGCCATATGTGAATGAGTAGGAAGTAGACGGTTTGGTCTTCCAATCTGTTGGTTTTGAATAAATTACTGTTCAGGGAAACAAGATGTCTTTCAAAATCCTGAGTTGGTAGGAATTTTCTGTTATAAAAGTCACACGCCTCAGCCAATGGGTGCAGAGAGACAAACACCGGTTGACTCACCGTTGCTGAGGGCGTGGCCTTGGGAAACACACAATGGTGGTCATCAGCAGAAAGCTCTTGAGTAATCGTTGAATAAAAAAGTAGAACTTGGGGGCCTGGAGAGATGGCTCAGTGGTTAAGAACACTGACTGCTCTTCCAGAGGTCCTGAGTTCAAATCCCAGCAACCACATGGTGGCTCACAACCATCTGAAATGAGATCTGATGCCCTCTTCTGGTGTGTCTGAAGACAGCCACAGTGTACTCATATATAATAAATAAATAAATCTTTAAAAAAAAAAAAAAAGGGGGGGTGGGGATTTAGCCATACGGGGGGAACATTTCTGTAATGGCCAGAAAGTTGGAAAGGCCCTGATTTCGGGGTTATCTATCCAAGCTCCGAAAAAAAAAACAAAAAAAAAAAAAAAAAAGTAGAACTTATTTGTGGAGATCACTAGGATGTTGGGGAAAACAGAAAATAGTCTCCTGGGTTGAGGGTCACTTAACGACGATACACTTGCCTAGTCAGTGTAACAGTGCCCTGCGGTAGATCCTGACACTGGGAAAAAATGAGAGAACCCATCCCAAGTCAAGCATGGTGGCACACCCCTCATTCCAGCACTCTGGCTGAGGGGAGAACACAAGCTCGAGACTGCCCGTCTCGAACAAGCAAGTTGGTCTTCCAACTCAGTTAAACGTCCTCTGACACTAACCTACTCGATTTAGACACACCAGAAGGAGGGCATCAGACCCCATTACAGATGGTTGTGAACCACCATGTGGTTGCTGGGATTGAACTCAGGACCTCTGGAAGAGCAGTCAGTGCTCTTAATCGCTGAGCCATCTCTCCAGCCCAACCTACTCGATTTAGAGTGTGTCCCATCTTACCCACCCAGAGAACTGTTAGGTCATTCAAAATGTTCTGACGATGAAGGCACTAGGTACATTGAAGGATTTAATGGACTGGTGTGAGGAAGAGGGAATTTAAACATTTATGTAATTTGTTATATAAATGCAAAGATCTAAATATCTAAGTTGATCATTCAAATGGACTTTATAGCATTTACATGTGTCGAAGTGTACACTAAGTGGTACTTTAAATAATAGTTTTTTGGTTTTGAGATTTCATGCATGCAGTGCCAATGGAGGCCAAGAAAGAGCATCAGATTCCTTAGAACTTGAGTTAAATAACTTTTCAAATCTCATAATCAAGTTGGAAGACACACACACACACACATATATATATACGTTTATACACACACCTATATATATGTCTGCGTGTGTGCATGTGCATTTATTATATAGAGGACTCAAAGTTTCCCTTGGTGATTATAATCCTCACGCAAAACAATCTCCCCTCTCTAGCTCTTTAACAGCTACAGGGGAACAAAGTCTCCCAAGAATATTTAAAACGAAGATCCCTAGATGACTTCCCGGATTTTGATTCAGGAAGCATGAGTTAGGGATGGGAATCTGCAGAATTAAACATCCTAGATGATGCTTAGAGCCTAGGCAATGAAATCGGCAGTAGTTTGTGGGTTGTTCCTTACACACTGAGCCTCAGGCAAGTCCCTTTCTCACTAGGGGGACAGGCATACAGGTGTTATCTCTCCAGGAGAGCCACTTCACTGCCCTGCTTTATAGGGAAGTTATAGGGGGAGCCTAATAACTCCCTTACTAAAGGGTAGGGCCAGAATCACCACCTGCTTTGTGTACTAAGGGTTCAAAAGGGCTGGGGCACTTGTCCAATATGTGGAAGGTCCTACACTTGACTGATGCCAAAGGAAAATGGGATTTAAAGAAGAGAACAACAAAAGCCAGGCATGGTAGCACACACATTTAGTTCTACAACCCAGAAGGCAGAGGCAAGCAGGCCTCTGAGTTTGAGGACATCCTGGTCTATATAGTTCCAAGGCCAGGCAGGGCTTGTCTCAAAAAGGTGTAAGCTCAGTTTACATAATGATTTCCCTTCATTTGCATAAAATTAGAACTGAGTTATGAGAAGAGATCTGGCTGAAAGCAGTCAAGGGTGGTGGCTGTCCCAACTTGTGGCCCAGCTGCAGAGAAGCTGAGGCAGGAAGATCTGTTGAGCCCGGAAATCCAAGATCAGCTGGAGTGACATTAAGAGACGCCCCCAACTCAAAAGGTTTTTTTTTAAAACTTCTTTTATTAAATGGACCTAACATAACCAATGAAACAGTAGTGTGTGTGTGTGTGTATATATATATATAGTAAACATCATCTTAAATTTCAACGAAAGAGACCATTCTGCTCCCAGAAAACTAAGCTCTGGGTACGTCAAGCCATCAACACACAAGCATGCTTTTCAAATTGGCAGTTTACATCCCTGAAGGCTGTTACAAATGTCCTATCAACAGTAAAACAGTGTGCTTGGTTACAAACTGCACCCAGCCTGTGTTTGTTGAGTGCATAGCGTACTTTCATCCTGACAGTCCCATTGATTTTATGAATTCTGGTTCAGACACAGTTGGCATAACCCATGCATAAGTACTGCTGTGGTTTTTAGTCATTTTCTATTTAAGGACCCAACATTTATTATGTTCACCAAATAACACTCGTGTCTGTTCATCAGTTTTATCTATACTCCTTCAAAAGCACTCCGCAGGTCACTCACACTAACCTCCACCATTACAGTCAACCAAAGACAGTAATTCAGTACAACTCTTACACGGAAGTTGTACTTGACTCGGAGAGCGAAAGCCTGCCTCCTGGCCTACACATCTTCAAGTTCTCAACTCCTAAAACCAAACGAACAATGTTCCATTGAAGCCACCGTAGCCAGGAGTCTGGCCTTTCTGTTCACAGTCACGTTTGAGCGTAAGCAGTCTGCGGTGCATTAAGCTAACTCCCGAATCTAAGGTAAAATTCAAAACAAATGTGAGGACATGATCAGTTCTAGTCACAGACGGAAACGTCGCCATTCAGACATCTTCAAGAGGTCACTGTCACAGCAGGCTCGAGGCAGCCGTCAGTGTTGTAACTGAAGAGTGCATTTATGATCAGGAACGTGGGCCCTATGTCACAGGATTGTTCCTGCCTATCCTTCAAAGAAATCACATGCTCTTGAAGTGATAGGCTTTTAAGGCACATTTCAACAAAAAAACCCATTATATAACCAGCTTTAAAAATGGAAGCGCCACTTAGACATGCTAATTGTATGTGGTTTTACCAGACAGGCTAGTGCCTTATCTCGAAACTAACGTCTTATTAAAAACTCAAGTCTTTATCTATTCAAAGAGAAAGTCTTTGTAAAAAACTATTACGAAAGGGAGCTGGGGAATACTAGCTTGGTAGAGTGCTTGCCCTCCCATGCACAAAGCTCTGGGCTCGATTCTCAGCCCTGTTCAAGCCAAGCATGGTGGTGCATTCCTACAATCCTAGCGCTTAGGGGAAGTGGAGGCTGAAGCATCAGAAACTGGAGAGCATCCTTGGCTACTTGGCAAGTTCGAGGCCAGCCTGAGCTACCTCAGACCCCACCCCCTCTCAAAAGGAGCAAACTGCCCCTCAGTCCCTGGTGCCTTTGAGGGGGGGGGGGGCACACAGGGCCAACCTCCATCCAGCCTTTTGGCAAAGGCCAATCAGGGAATAGTTCTTGAAAATTAAGGAAAACTCCAGGCTCCTACCATCTCATTCAAGTCTCTTCACAGAAATCATAAGGAAGGCGCCATTACGACTACTAGAAATCTCCTGAATGGGTGGACTACTGGGAGGCTCGAATCTTACATTTCAACCATCCGTCTCCAGGTTCAGTTACCAACTTCAAAAGTGTTAAGACCTGGCCAGTGGTGGTGTTTACCTCTAATCACTCAGGGAAGCAGAGGCAGGTGAGTCTCTGAGTTCAAGGACAGTCTGGTCTACAGAGCGAGTTCCAGGACAGCCGGGGCTACGTAGAGATGTGCTGTCTCGAACAATATAGAATTCGGGGAAAGGGAAGCAAGAAGATGGGAAGAAGACGCTTAGAAGAAGTGAGCTTCAGAGATAAGCTGCTTTGACATCCCTAGTGGACCCTGCTTTAATAACCTCTGCTAATGCCACACATACCTGATAGTGCTAACCCTCGGAATGGTTTGAAATGGGGCTAGATTTAGGACTCTCGGTTCCCTACCGATCTAAAGAAGCACACACATAACTGTGTTGTCACAGATGAAAAGAATGAGTCAGGTAGCAAACTGAGCCACCAAGGACTAAACTCAATCAAGACCAAAGTTCTGAGCACCCTCCTTGGCAGGCGCAGAAGTGTCTCTACGGTTTTCCCCCAACAAATCAATGCTATCTGTCCCGGTCTCCTCAAACAACACTCAGATTCTCTACCCTGATTGGCATCCTTTTAGAATCTGGTCCCCCAAAGGTTCATCCGAATAATGTAGCAGGAAGAAATCACCCATCTGTATAAAGTGACTACAATGGTGTGTGCTGAGGTAAAAAGTCCCATAAAGTCTGGGCGAGTCGGAAGGCATGGTCATAGGGACACGCAAACGTATAGAGGTAAGCTTGGCACTAACATTTTTCTACAAAATTCCTGTTTTGTTTTGGGTTTTTTGGTTGATTGGTTTTGAGACAGGGTTTCTCTGTGTGGCCCTGTCTGTTCTGGAACTCAGTATGATGACCAGGCTGGCCCTGAACTCACAGAGATCCGTCTGCTGGGATTGAAGGCATGCACCACCACTGTCCGGCTACAGAAGTTCTTATTGCTCTGGTCTGGACCTTGCAGCCCTGACCTGTTCCTGCTCCACTGAAAAATTATTTCCCCTTCCACGACTGGCAGCAAAAGAGTCCCAAGTTTACAAAAAGTCTTTAGCAATATATTGGATTAATTTCTGATTGCCATATGTACTACAGTATGTCCTTGTCACCAAGTACAGAAAAGAGTTTTAGAAAAGTCATCTTATCAAAGTTCACCTCAATGAGAGAAAAAAAAAACATGAAAAAGGTGCGAAATATGTACATTTCCTGGCAGGTCTCACAAGGGTCTTTCTATCAACATAAAAGTTTACACATATGTAGTTAAAGTACATACAGTGGGTCTCACTGTCACTGCACAGGTTTTTTGCTTCAAAGTGCTTATTTTATTTTAAAAAGTGTAAGTTTTCTTTTTCCTTAATACGTCTGAGTCAGGGTCCCAGCCCTCCTGCAGTCCAGTAGAGTTTAACAGCCTCCTCACTGAGGTCTGGGCTCAGGCTCCTGACGGCTCCCCTTACAGCAGCACCCGAGGGGTCCCATTGGGAGTAGCTCCAGTCTTCTTGGGTAACCGACTCTGGGCCTTCCGAGATTTCACCATCTTCATCCTCACCTCGAAGACTTCATGGATGGCCTTCCGGAAGCAGTGGAAATTATAATCAATAAGGCCTGCAAGGGAAGACAAAGTCTCTAAATAACACCAAAACCAACCTCTGTTCCGGGCATGCATCTCCAGTAGAGGGCAGCAGGGGACCAACCAGTGCTTCACAGGCCCAGGCTGCAGAAATAGCAGGTCAGTCATGAGGTAGGTGTTCTCTAGAGAGCATTCCAGAAGTTTCCAGAGTATTTCCGAATGCTTCCACAGCTCAAAAGGTCTGAAAAACCACTGAACTGCACTTCCTTAATTATTCACATTAGAGGCTAATATTAATTTAAGATTAATATTAATGTCAAGAAGGCTCAGCTGGTGTGTTTGCTATATGTCAGACTGATGACCTAAGTTCCATCCTGACAAACACACACATATATACACACAAGCCTCATAAGCCTGACAACCTGAATTCTCCCAAGAACTCACCTAGGAACTCACGGCTACATGGTGTGACCCTGCCTCAAAAGGAATTAAATAAATAAGATAGAAAAACAACAGAGAAAGACACCTGTCATTCTAGTAGGTTTCAGGGATAACGTACCAAAGATGTACATGATCAATTTCTACTTCGTTCCACAAAGTCAGATGTTAAAATTAATGCTAAAGGTCAAAGAAGCAACCGGATTTGTACGAGCATTTAATTTTAGAAACTTTGTCGTGGAAACCCTGGCAGTACTTTAACAGAGCGAGGCTGGTTCCCCTTGGAAACCGACAGACAGCATTCAGTGTCTGAGCTGGGAGGGCACAGTGGCGTTCCTATGTCGGACTAACTCTTCCCCGTGTGCACAAGTTCATTCCACCCAGGACTTATAAGACTGTCAGTCCCCAGACCGAATGTCCAAGGGGAGATGGATGAACACTCGGAGATTATTTACTATTTTAGCAACTTTTTTCCAGTTGATTATGAAATCGGTTCAAACTAAACAAGTTCTCTAGCCCAGCTCAAAAGTTCCTAAACTTTAGAACCTGCTGCCAGCTGAGGCTGCACCTCTGTGTGGCCCTTGTGCTCCTTGGCTTCCAGCATCTACAGGAAAGGCCGATCAACAATAAACTGGGGAAGGGACTGACAATGCGAATGTATGCACGCACACTGAGCTCTCTCTACCCAGAGAGGAGCCTTGGTAGCCATCTGTAGATTTAGCAACATCTCTCCCTTCCCTTTCCTCCCGCCACACCCCTCCCCGTCTCCTTCAAATCCATGGCCTCTTTTTTCACTAACTGTTATTCCATGGATTTACACATGTGCTTGTACGTTCCTAAACAAGTCCATAGAATGCTACCTGTATGTATGTTTTCAGGGCTGACTTTTAGCACTGGACAAAACAGTGGGGAGGGCTACCTCCCCTACCCCCTGGCCAGCCAGCCACCTTTACCCCCGACATACATTGGTGCCGTCAGCTCCTAACAAAGACAAAATCAACTGCATGAGAGTAAAACAAAATACAGTCCTGTCTCCCTCCCTTTGTTGACCGGGGATGCAGTACTGGGATCGAACCTACAGCATCATGCACAAGAGGCGAGCCTCTACCACTGTGTACTGGCCCAGTCCTCCTGTCTGTCTTCCCAGAGGAAGCACATAATCTAATAGATAATCTGTTATTCATTCCAGAAGATGGAAATAGGGGAGGAAGGTGAACACTCTTAAGGGGTTTGAGGACAAATGATTCAAAATTCTGTTTGGGGGTTGGGGGGGGGAAGAGGAGTCTGTTTGGCTCGTCATCACCAAACACAGCCTCATTAAGGAGGCTAGAAATGCAAATTTCAATTCAATTATCAATAAGAATACAGCAAACTGGGCATATTAACCATAAAGTCTGAAAGATATTTTGTTACTATTCACCGGAAGTCACCAAAACGTGTCTACCCTTTAGAGCTGAGGCATTCCACTAGTGCTCTTTAGGTAGAGGGGGCTGGCAGCAGTTTGCTGGTCATTCAGCCAGCCCAGCCCAAAATGGTGAGTTCCTGTTTCACTGAGGAACTCTGTCTCAAGGAACAAGGCAGAAAACAATAAAGGTGATATAAGCATCCACACATATGTATGCACCCAAAGACACTATATAACACATGCATATAGCATACATAACATACTAATATACCATATACAACATAAGCATACACCACACCTAACATATACAAATACCACAGCACATACAATAAACTAATACACCACATACAACCCATTTATACGCCATACCTATCCCATGCATATAAAAAATACACCCCATAACATACTAACATACCACATAAAACACTTATACACTACATCTAACATATAAATACAAAATACAGCATACTAATACATATAGCACATGCATATGCCACAAGAACACAACATAGATGTCAGGAGCCATCATGGGACAAGCTAATAACTATCAGCTTCGGATTAATAAATAATCTTCAATAGATTTGCTCCCATAGGCAAGGCCCAGGAGTAAATCATTTCAGGAAAGATTCCATCTATTGATATGCTCTTCCTGTTATTACTAAATATACATAACTATCACTAGGTACGAGCCCACCCTTTTGAGCAGATCTCTGCAGAACTACGAAGATGCGCCGTTTTAGCGATGCTACATAGACAAATGGATGACTTAAGTCTTATGATGATCCTATAAAAGAATTCCTAAAATTATATTAGTGATCATTAACTCTTCTACAGTGGGGTCGCTGTTAGGTTCTTTCTGACGGTCAAAACTGCAAGGAGAATGCTGCCAGTCTCTAGCAAGAGTTAACTGCACCTACTACTCAGAGCACATTCCAAAAGGTTGTTCAACCATTAACCAAAGGTCATAAAAAGGGAACTATGATTTATTACAGGATCTAGAGCAGAAGATAAAAATACTGACTGGGTTTATTTATACCAAACTTTCACTAATAACTTAGTTATGGTTTTTAACTCTCAATGAACCTGTAGAGCTGTGACAGGTGATGGATGTTAAGCCAGATAATTGCTCCTAACGGATATGCATGCAAACACTCTCTGTTGTAAACTTACTCGATTTACGATTTGAACTTGTGTGTAAACTTGTGGTGAACTTTTTACCATGTGATCATGTGTTCTGAAAGATGTGTATGTGCTGAGGACAAAGAGAGGAGCGCAAGTTTCCCTTGACCCGCTTAAGATCTTTCTGCTTTCCCCCTTTTTCTTAGAGAGCTTTCATAGGGAACTTTTTACAACTTAGAAATAAACGCTAAGGGCTGGAGAGATGCCTCAGTGGTTAAGAGCACTGACTGCTCTTCCAGAGGTTCCGAGTTCAATTCCCAGCAACCATATGGTGGCTCACAGTGTACTTATATATAATAAATGAATAAATAAATCTTTAAAAAAAAAAAAAAGAAATGCTAAATTCACTTTTCAAAGTGTCCCCCTTTTCTTCCTGTGCCTTCGACTAGCAAGCAGGCTGAAAGTTAGAGCCACGTAGTTCCTGCTGATAGAACAAAGGCTACTTCACTTAATCCCTGGCCGTTTCAGGATGAGGTGCTAAAAGAGGAAACCAGAAGGCAGGCAGCTACAGTAGCAAAGTAACTTAGTTAATTTTTATTATACAGCAACCCTAAGTATCTTGTTGTTTTTTTTTTTTTAATAGATTTATTTATTATATATAAGTACACTGTAGCTGTCCTCAGACACACCAGAAGAGGGCATCAGATCTCCTTACAGATGGTTGTGAGCCACCATGTGGTTGCTGGGAATTGAACTCAGGTCCTCTGGAAGAGCAGTCCGTGCTCTTAACCACTGAGCTATCTCTCCAGCCCCCTAAGTATCTTGTAAGACAAACATCTGACCCTCCATCGAGGCTCTTCCCCCTGCACTGCCTCAAGAGGAACCCACAAGAAGGAGGAGCACGCTGGGGCTCGCCCCTGGCACATACACAACACATGCCTACACCACATATAACATACTAATACACATCACACATATACCACATGAATACACTACATACAACACACATATACCACACACAAGACACATCGGCTCTAAAACTACTCCAACAGTGACCCAGCTTTGCTGCAAGTGAAGGGATGAGAAGAGGGCAAGAAAAAAGTCTCAGAGATATAACAAGACTTACCTCAGATGTAAAGTTTGACTTTGTTCTTTACGTTTTCCTTATTTTAATTTTATTTATTTATTTGGGGTTTTCAAGACAGGGTTTCTTTATGTAGCCTTGGCTATCCTGGAACTAGCTCTGTAGACCAGGCTGGCCTCAAACTCACAGGGCTCCACCTGCCTCTGTCTGCCTGTCTTCCTTAACACTAGAACAGTTATCAGGAGCCTTACTGCACACAGGATAAGGAAGCTGCTCTAGCGGCTGTTCCCACTGCCCTCCACGGCCTCGCCTTTGCTCCCCACTATAGCTTAGCTTTACTTGTGTAGCACTAGTTAGTGATTGTGCTTGAGGCCAGGTCTCTGACCTCCTGGATAAGCCCTGAGCTACCCCAGATCTGTCAGCAGTGGTAAACTATGCCCTGGCTACCAGTACGCAGCCCTAACCACACGAGCATCATTCACAAAATAAAGGGGGAAAAGAATCAGTTAATTGCTTTTGCTTAAAACATACACGCACACCCATCACCAACAACTGACTTGACTCTTACAGGACGGTGTCATTATCAGTCACTCCTTCACGTGTGGGTCACGGCACCATCCCTGTTATTCCAGGACTTAAGAGTATGGGAATACTAAGCAGACATCAAATGCCAACTACCTCTAGGGCTTCCTTAATCAGAGAGCAATGGTCACACGGCTCACCTAACACCTTCTGTGCAACAGCCTGGTTAACAGGGAGGATTCTGGTTCTCCTGCCACCTCATCCTAATCATGGCCATACACCTAGGGGACAGACAGGTCCAGAAATCCACTCATGGGCCTGCCTCAAGCCTGCCAATCAAGGGCCATGTAACTAAAGTTGAGGCTTCAAGGGCATCCGCTGTCTACACACACATTCAACATGCGACAGAGGCAGTACGAACTTTTAAATCGCACTGAAAGTTACCTTTTCTTTCAAAGCTTTCCTCTCTGACAAAGCAAACGAGCGCCAAGAACTTCGTGACCTCTTTTAGATAAAGAACCGTTGTATTATTCAGTTTTATAATGGCTGTCGAGTCCTTGTCATACGGGGCGCCTGCTCCATCTTCTTTGAGGCTAAATGGAGACAAAAAAACCAAAATGTATTAGACCTTCAAGAAAGAACTACAAATGGCAACCCCGAGACAGACAGACAACCTCCCCTCCCCAACACACAGAAAACAGCTGCCCTAATAATAGGACATTTACAGGAAAGACACATGCAGTACCTTTGGGCACAGACACAGAGGTGACTGTCAGTCTGTTACCAACGTCATGGTTACTATGGCAACTAGGCAACTCTAGGTGCCGGAAGAACACAAGCAGAGGTAGAGAAGAGTTCTCATCCCTCCAAGGCCAAAGGCACCTGCCAAAAGCAAGGCCGAAGATCTCCAAACAGTCCAGACAGACAGACAGACAGGAGAGGCAAATGCTTGCTGAGCTTGACTTGGGCCAGAGGGAAAAACCAATAGAAAACAGAAGTAAGAGGTAGAAGTGACACACGCCTTTAACTCAAGCTCTCGGGAGCTAGAGGGAGGCAGATCTCTCAGTTTGAGGCCAGCCTGATCTACGCAGAGAAACCCTGTCTCACATAGGTGTGCACAGTATGTGTACACACGTACACACACACACACACACACACACACACACACACACACACACACAGGTCCTAGGATCCATCTCCCAGCTCCACAAAGAAGTGCACCCCCCCAGGACTGATAGAATTTGAGTATGGCATATATTAGATAATGGAGCATGCTGGACGTGCTAAATTTGCCTTATTTGATGGTTAGACTGTGGTCCTGCAAAAAGACATCCTTGTTCTCAGGAAATACAAAGAATCAGGAGATCTGCAACCTGTGTCCAAGCAGTGCAGCCAAAACACCAGTGACAGACATGAGGAAAATAAAAGCCAACGTGCCCACGTGGTTAGAAACCCTACAGAAGACACTGAGTTCTTTGTGCAATTGAACTCATTTTCGGTAGAGTCAGCATGTTCAGGTGTGGCCTCCAGGGACAGAGCCTGGCTACCGCTTTCCTGTGTCTGCCTGCTGCCTCAGTTCCCTCCTCTGTAAACGGTCAGCACTTCCAAGTTTCCTACTGGAGAAATGACGTATTATTCAACAGAGCCCAATGGTGAGAACATGCAGAACCCAGGCAAACACCAACACCACAGCCTTAGGGACCAAGACGGGACCCACTGAAGATGCCAGTGTGACTGACTGGTTCTGAATCCTTTCCTCACAAAGAGAGTGTCTGTACCTTTTCCCTTCACCCCAAACTATTTACATTTTCTAGTGTATTGCTCGAATTCATGAATAAGTGGCTAGAAATCTGACTCAACTGGAATCACACTAAACCTTATCAACGTCACCCAAATGTTACTATGTAATAAACAGTTGACCATACTTAATTCTGATCACACACTAGCTGCCAGAAAAATACTCTAAGCCAGACAGATACTGGGGAAAGGTTAAGCTTAATAGTAGTAATAATAATAATAATAATAATAATAACTACTACTACTACTACTACTACCACTACTACTACCACTACTAACACCACCACCACTACTACTACCAACACTACTACCACCACCACCACCACTACTACTACCACTACTACCACTACCACTACTACCACTACTACTACCACTACCACCACTACCACTACTACCACTACCACTACTACCACTACTACTACTACCACCACTACTACTACCACTACTACCACTACCACCACCACTACCACCACCACTACCACTACTACCACCACCACCACCACCACTACCACTACTACCACTACTACTACCACTACTACCACTACTACCACTACCACTACTACTACAACCACTACTACTACTACCACTACTACTACTACCACTACTACCACTACTTCTTGAACAAAGTTAATGAGAGGTAAACCAGAATCTAAAATCTAGGTATGACAAACATCAAAGCTGATGCTTTAATCTTGCAAAAATAAAAAGGGCTGGAGGGGGAGTGGGTGGGTGGGGCTCAAAGTAATAAAGAGCCTGAAGTGTATTTTCAAGGCTATGTGGGAATTTTAGCTTTGACTAGCACTTTAAACTGCTGGTACCCACACACTTAAAAGTAATTTAAGTTTTGATTAGGTGAGCCCAGACGTTCAAGGGCCGCACAGAAAATATAACAGGATCTTATCTCAGAAGAAGAAAGGGGGTGGGAGGAGACAGCTATCCTGCCAGCATTTTTTCTTTCAGATACTGGCCAAAAGCCTGCATGTTTTCTGTGGCACCTGGGCTTTCTCACTCTCCGAATCTCTGCTCCCCTCTGCCATGCACCTACTTGCCGACTTCCATGACAGAACACAGCAGGTTTTTTGAACCCTGATTCAAAAAAGCATCTCTCTCTAGCGTCTCCTTCCTCATAGCAGCTCCCAATACTTAGAGCTGTCATGTCCTGTTTGACTTTCATACTCTAATAAAACGGTCCTTAAATTTAAAAAAAAATAGGGAAATTAGTTTTTGAAAGCGCCAATGAGCCCACTATAACCTGTCAAAGATTCAAAGCCACCTCCCATACTAGGATTTGAATTCAGGAACCTGTGCACGCTAGGGTAGAAGAGGTCTACCATTGAGCTGTATCCCAGCCAGCTTTAACAAAAAAATCTCCCAAGTGCAAGAGTTCAGACGTTTGAAGACATGTCAAGATGGTTTGAATGGGAATGAACCCCCCCATAGACTCATGAGTGTGAATGCTTGGCCCGTAAGGGAGTGGCATTATTAGAAGGCGTGGCCTTGTCGGAGTGGGTGTGGCCTTGTTAGAGATGGTGTGACTTGTTGGAGTGGGTGTGGCCTTGGAGGAGGTGTGGCTTGTTGGAGTGGGTGTGGCCTTGGAGGAGGTGTGTCTCTGTGGAAGCCAGCTCTGAGGTTTTTAGCTCTGCACAGCCTCCTGCTGCTGCCTACAGACCAGAACCCTCAGGTTCTTCTCCTGCGCCACATCTGCCTACATGCTGCCACGCCCCCTGCCATGAAGATGATAGACTAAACCTCTGAAACAGTAAGCCAGCGCCAATCAAATGTTCTCCTTTATGAGAGTTGCCTTGATCATGACGTCTCTTCACAGAAATTCCCTGAGACCTGTACTAACACTTTAACTCCCACAACACTATTTTAGACATTATTTACATTGAGATGGGATCTTGCTACGCTCATGCTGCCCGAGTGGCTTTGAACTCTCCCACTTTCTGCCTCAGCCAATCTCCTGACAGCTAGGATTACAGGCATGTACCACCTCCCAGCACCCACAAGGGGGCTCACAGCCATCAGAAACTCCAGTTCCAAGGGACCCAACAACCCTCTTGTAAACTCTGAGGGTGGCAGGCATGCTCATGGTACATGCTGACAAAGCATGATATAAAAAGTCCCTAAAGCTAAGAACAATGGCTGTCTCTAGACAGTACGTAAGGCTTCGAAGACCTTGGCTTCTGTTTTTAGTTTAGATCTAGCCCAGGTTTCAGGCAAGGCCAGGTAAGTGGCCATCACTGAGCTCCCGTCCCTGATCCTAAACTAGTTTATTTTTTTATGCCTGTCATAAATAGGTGTTGTTGGGGTTAGGGATTTAGCTCAGCGGTAGAGCACTTGCCTAGCAAGCGCAAGGCCCTGGGTTCGGTCCCCAGCTCCAAAAAAAAGAAAAAAAAAAATAGGTGGTATTTTTACAACCACAGCAAGACATCAAACAAAATACAAGAACGAAAAGAATTACAAGTGGAAATTTGTGACGTTTTGCTATTAAAATTACACTCACTTTCTCATCTACAAGCAATGAAAACACAGGAAGATGGAGTGTGTGTGTGTGTGTGTGTGTGTGTGTGTGTGTGTGTGTGTGTGTGTGTGTGTATGTTTACCTGTGTGCTGAGCTGCTAGCTCTATAGAACCCACAGCTGGGAGAGTCCTGCAACACCTAAGCTAATCTGCTGAAAAGGGCAAAGGGCAGTCAGTAAGACCTCCTGCCCCAAGGCCACCTCCTTCCTTGGTTGCCTACAAAGGCCCTCGTCTCACTTCTACCCACATCCAACTCCTGCCTTGCCAGTTAACTGAGCTGGGTCACAGCCGCTTCAGTTAGCTGAGTATCTTAGTCAGGGTTACTACTGCTGTGATCAAACACACAACCAAAGCAACTTGGGGAGGAAGGGATCATTCAGTTTATACTTCCATGTCACTGTTCACCATCGAAAGAAGTCAGGGGGTTGGGGATTTAGCTCAGTGGTAGAGCGCTTGCCTAGCAAGCGCAAGGCCCTGGGTTCGATCCCCAGCTCCGGAAAAAAAAAAAGAAAAAGAAAAAAAAAGAAAGAAGTCAGGACAGGACCTCAAATAGGGCTGGGCCCTCCCACAAACACTAATCAAGAAAATGCCCAGCTGGGCAGTGGTGCTGAACGCCTCTGATCCTGGTACTTGGGAGGAAGAGGCAGGAGGATCTCTATGAGTTTGAGTCTAGCTTGGTCTATAGAGTGAGTTCTCGGACAGCCAGGGCTAAACTGAAAAACCCTGACTCCAAAAATAAAAAACAAACAGAAAGGAAGGAAGGAAGGAAGGAAGGAAGGAAGGAAGGAAGGAAGCAAGCAAGCAAGCAAGCAAGCAAGCAAGCA
Organism: Rattus rattus; assembly: GCF_011064425.1. Taxonomy (NCBI): domain Eukaryota; kingdom Metazoa; phylum Chordata; class Mammalia; order Rodentia; family Muridae; genus Rattus; species Rattus rattus. The sequence goes on from NC_046154.1 coordinate 110,033,195, forward strand.
AGCAAGCAAGCAAGCAAGCAAATGCCCTACAGGCTTGCCCATTTGTGGAGTTACATTCTCAGTTGAGTCAAGTTGACATAAAACTAACCAGCAGTTCTCCCTGAATCCTGAGCCTTCTAAACACCAGCATCCACCATAGAAAAACCATCTCTGGCAAAGCCAGCTCCCTCCCTCTCCATATTTGTTTTAGTGGGCAAAAGTAACTCTGATCAACATCACAACTCACTCTTGTCTAATTACCATGCGCATAATAATGATGTTCATGCATAGCATTAAAAACGTGCGGATATCTGTGTTGTTCGCCATATGGTTACCATAGCAACTGAGACTGTACTCAGACTTCCTCAGCTCCCAAATCTCATTCAAGACCAACAACCACTTAAAATAACAGACTACCACACGGTCGGACTCTTGAGGAAGGTCTATTTATAAAGCTAGATGCCTATGTCTGATGACAATAATAAATTACGGCATGTACATGGACTGGAGGGATAGCTCAGTGGTTAAGAGCACTGACTGCTCTTCCAGAGGTGCTGAGTTCAAATCCCAGCAACTACATGATGGCTCACAATCATCTGTAATGAGGTCAGACGCCCTCTTCTGGTGTGTCGGAAGACAGCTACAGTGTACTCACATATAATAAATAAATCTTAAAAAAAAATTATGGCATATACAATTGATCTAGGGTCTATCAGGACAGGAACACTATAAACCTGCTAACAGTGTTTTCATTCTTACCGTCTAGGAGGTGAGTATGTTGTGTGAACACCTGGGTTTTTATGTACAGGAGTAAGGTAACACGGTTAACAGAAAACCTGACTGGGTGGGCAAAGAATCTTCAGATGGAAGACAGAAATGGCTAAGCTTGGAACTTTAGAGGCTGACGGAGTGTGAGGTGGGGTGACGCAGAGAGAAGAGGGGGTGAAAACACGGGGTCTGAGAGCACAGCTAGCGACAGGCTGACAACAGGGGGCAGCTAGCTCACGCTCCAACAGTACAAACTTGCCCACTAGCCTCTCAGGCATGCAGAGTGCTTCTATATTTAGCAATACAACTTTCTCCACTCGATAATATTATCTCAAGCATATAGGAAGTTTTGGTTTCTATGCGAGTAGGGCCACAGTAAGTAAAAGCAGGCAGAAGTCATTTGCCCAGTTTTACAATTCTCTGCCCACCTAGACAACATCAAATGTTTAAAAATACTGAGAAGGTATTTTCTATAACAAAGGGGCTAATGGAAACATTCTTGGTGGCCTGCAGATCTATTTTTACCCCTTGGACGGCACTGTGTGCAGGATTTCCAGCATCGGGATCATTCAGACCAAGGTTCAAAGTCTAATCTTTTCACACTGACAGCAAAAGCGTGTCTTAGAAGCTTCTCCATCGGAAAGTCCAGTTCTTTATCTGTAAACAGCTATGGCATAGTGCCTGCCCCATGAAACAGCTGAGACTACGTGATGCGTGCGACGAAGCTTGAACCACAGTTAGTAAGCGTTTGCTCAACAATTACTTTTTATTATTGGCATGTTAAATGGCCTATTTATAGATCTCAGTCAACTAAAACAAAAGCATAAGTCAAGTGAATACAAAAATTCCACAGAAGCTATGAGAAGGAAAGCCAGAGGGTGGCCCTCCTCCCGTCCCCCACTTCTCCCTTTTTCTGCAGTGCTGAGGGCTGACCTCAGGACTCTGAGCATAACTGGGCTTCATCTCCAGCCCTGGGAAGGACAGCAGGACTAGAGCTTTAAGCATGGGAAAGAGGAAAGAATAATCAGATAATATACTCTCAAAAAAAAAAAAAAAAAAAAAAAACAAAAAACAAAAAACAAAAAACAAAAAACAAAAAGACCCTGCTTCAATGACAATAAAAAAGAATGTGTTGCTTACCCATAAATACAAGAGATGTCAATCACCACATCAATCATGTCGCAGCACAGCTCGTACGTCTGCATATCCACCGGCGTGCTGTCGGTTGCAATATAAATCTTACTGACCACGTCAAATAGAAATGCTTTTTCAATTCCAGAATTCTGAAAGGGGAAGAAAATAAAAAAGACATGCCTTGGGCTGGGGAGACGGCTCAGCACTGACTGCTCTTCCAGAGGTCCTGGGTTCAATTCCCAGCAACCACGTGGTGGCTCACAATGGAATCTGATGCCCTCTTCTGGTGTGTCTGAAGACAGCTACAGTGTGATCATATACATAAAATTACCAGGAAGGAAGGAAGGAAGGAAGGAAGGAAGGAAGGAAGGAAGGAAGGAAGGAAGGCAGGCAGGCAGGCTAGCCTTAAAGAAACAGCAAGTTCAGACTGCTTCATGGTTACATTCAAAAGAAATGATACTCCATCCCACCAATTAGGGAAGGGTGGGGGGCATGGAGGGACGGGACAGGAACATGGAGGCTGGGGTGGTATAGCGTATGCCTCTATGAAATGTCACAGCGAAGCTCTCTAATTTGTACAGTCACTAGGCAACGATTTTATAACAAAGTGATTTTCTTTGGAGATTTTTTAAAAAAAAAAAAGTGAATGGGGGCTGGAGAGACGGCTCAGAGGTTAAGAGCACTGACTGCTCTTCCAGAGGTCCTGGTTCAAATCCCAGCAATCACATGGTGGCTCACAACCATCTGTAATGAGATCTGGTGCCCTCTTCTGGCTTGCAGGCATACACGTAGGCGGGCCACTGTATCCATCTATCTTTAAAAAAGTCAATGACATCCTCAATGTAATGAGAAAAAAGTCCAAGGACTTCTGGTTGTATGGTTTTACTGCACTTTAAACTGTCGCGAATTTTACAATGGACTTGAAAAAGAAACTGACGGCAGCATTAGCCTAAGTTATTTGTCTGAGGTAAACCACTCGGGTAGTGTTCCTAACCCCTGGCTTATCAGGCTCACCACAGACATGGTGTTGAACCTGTATGCAAGCACAAACCTCACTGACAGAACCAAGGGGTTTTAAAGGCATCTGCTTACATCTATTTACGTATTTTTTGTGTGGCTGGGGTGGTTGGGACCGCAACAGCACACATGTGGAAGGTCAGAAGACGACTCTGAGGAAGGAGTTAGTTCTCTCTTTGTAACATGTGCTCCCATGGTTGCCATGGTGACACTTGGCAACAGGTGCCTTCGCTATGCCAACTTGCCGGCCCCAGAGCCAGGCTTTTTTGCTCCCTAGCTAAGACTGATGCTTGCCTCCCATTTGAACGAGCGATCCAAGCACACTAAGGGGAACGTACATTTTCAGAGTTAAAACTGAAAAGTTCTAAAACACGACGTAGGGGTGAGTGATCCTCTAGAGCAATACTGAAGTGGCCCGAAATGCAGGCAGGCATTACAACTTTGGACCCTCTGTGTTGCTCTCGAATTCTGCCGATGACCCAAGCAGGAACAAAACCGTCTACTCACAGAGATAAAGATGTTCAGCAGATTCTCCAGCGTCGGGAGCTGCGGGATCAGTTTCTGAACCACTTTGCTAAAGGCTTCGAATATTGAATGATCGTATATGCTTGTCAGATAAAAGCTGAAAGAGAAGGCAGCGTTTCACCAGGCTGCATCCGGGCAGTCGTCTTAGGCTCTTCCACCCGCACCAGTGACCTGTACAAGTCTAAGGCACAGGCACTAGAATCCACGATGACCTCGTTCAAAACCAAGCATGTCCCCTCTCCCCCGAGTGCCAGAACCACGGCCATTCCTCACTGCCTGGAACGCCTCAGAGTTTGGCCAGCGTTATCCACAGGAGCAATCCTTACGTGCTGTGAGAGCGTCTACTGTCACCTCTACATGAGCCTCTACAACGATCAGGAGCTTTTAAATCATTTTCATCTTCCAATTTTCAAAATCAACGATGCCGCGTACTGTCTATCCTACCATCCCCACCAAACAGATGGGAGAAGTTTTCCTCTGAAACCCTATCCTAGTGATTTTAAGTCTCCTCTGTTCATGGTTAAATACAATCCTATTAGCAAGAACTGTTACTTAGTGAGCACCCATGAGCATCCCGGGTTAGAGTCATGGGTTTCATTGTGTTTCTCATATGAGATGAGAAGCTTAGCTTTGACGACGTTGTTGACTACAGAAGGAAGAAAACAAACACTGCCTTTTACCAAAAGTTAGCATTTTAGGCAGTGCAAAACATCTTTGACCCTATCTCAGCGAGAAACAGGTGAACAACAGGTAAAATGCCACCGTCTGTGCCCAGCCAGTTCACACCCAGCCTGTGGTGACTGCAGCCCAAACCCACTTGCTCCAACCTTTCTTACCTCAGGTGAATTTTCTCTAATCCAGCATCAGCAAGGTCATCGTTTGCCCTCTGGTGAATGTCTCTTTGGGTTTCGATTTTGTGATCATCCGACAGACCATCCACTTTATGAATAAACACCTCGAAGTTGATATCAGTGTTCACCTTGTAGGCCCTGGTCACTGTGAGATGGAGCCTGGCCAGCGCCTCCATATAGTCATCCTGGAACAAAGTTCATGCCTTCGGCTGTTTCCAGAACCTTCCACACACACACACTCGTCAACACATAGCTATCATCTCCGAAAATATTTTTTTCCTAAACTCCCAACACCCCCAACAAGAAAAATTCTGGCTTCACGGACTTGGAGCATACAAGCCTAAGTTTGTTAAGATGCAGCTGGTCTGGGGAGCCATAGTAGAGACTGTTGATAGCTGTAAAGGCAAGGGCTCCAGGAAAAGAAACTGGATCAATACCTAAATCCTCCAAGGGACAGATGCCTCTAGCTTCCCGGGGCTCCCAAGGACTGTAATGGAGACTACAGATAAAATGAGGTTGGGAGGGAGGGTGAGAAAGGAGTTTAACACTAATCCAGAAAGCTAGCAAAGCCCCACTGGCTTTTGTACCTAACCACACAGGAAGTCAGCTCAGCCGTGCTTGTCTGTCTGTATACCCTGCCAGGGTGCTTGGTGCCACATGGCAGGGTGTGGATTCTTCCTTCAGGACTCCCACAGACAGTGCAGCCCCCAGAGTCTCTGCTTACTGCCCCATACAGAGACTCCTGGTCTAGAGCAATTGTTTCAAACACAATACTATTTTCTCTTCCTTCCTACCTCAGTATAATAAAATAATAAACGCCTATGCAACCATCTTTCCGTTTAGTAATCAAACTATCAGTGTCACAAATGGTGGCTCACACCTGTAATCCTAACAGCGGGGAGGCTGAGGCAGGAGAGGATTGCTTTCAATTATAGGCCAGCCTGGGATATTCTTTGAGATTCTGTTTCAAAACAAACAAGTGGAGCTGGAGAGATGGCTCAGAGGTAAAGAGGCCTCTTCCAGAGGTCCTGAGTTCTAGCTGCTGCAACCACATGGTGGCTCACAACCATCTGTAATGGGATCTGATGCCCTCTTCTGGTGTGTCTGGACAGTTAACGTATACTGACATACAGAAATAATTCTAAACAAACAGAGTTGGTGATGTAGCCCAATGAAAACCTTGCCTAGTATTCATGGTGTTCTAGGATGGGGTCCTGATATTATTATTTTTAATCTTTTAAATAAGAAAAACCTACGCTGGGCATGGAACCACATGATTTTAATTCCAGCACTTGCGAGGCAAAGGCAGGTAGATATCTGAGTCTGAAGCCAGCCTGGTCTACAGAGTGAATTCCAGGACCAATGTCTGGGGAGGGAGGAGGGGGGGGGAGAAAGACAGACAGACAGAGTGGGGAGGGAGGGAGGAAGGAAGGAAGGAGAGCTGAATGATGAATAGCAAAGCCCTTTGTCCTTTCCCCCTAAGTACTATGTGAGCATATCTCTTCCACTCATCTCTTTACAGGTAGTCAACACTTGTATCCAAACAGTGTTCACATTGTTTCAAAAGTCTTAAGAGAGAAATGTCCGCTTGGAGTTGCTCTTGGTTGGGGGGCGCCCCCAACCTAAGGCAGGTACATGGTACCAGCAAAGATAAGTCTCTGAGATCAACTCTAGGCTCCAACTTGTTCTGTAGAGGAACATACATGCTGGGGTACAAGCCAACTCTAAAGATGATCAGACAGGGCAGAGGGAAACTGGCGGTCCTCCCTAACAACCAGCCAGCCAGCTTTGAAGAAGTCTGAAATAGAATACTAGACTGTTAGCCAAAGGGGACGTCCCTCTCTACAGGAGTAATAATATTGAATCACGCACACCACGCTGGAAATACAACAGAGCCTTCCTTGGCAATCATTGCCCCAGGTGATTCTGGTATTAGAAACTTGGCAGAACAGACCAGGAAGAAGTAAACCAGAAAAGTTTCTTTTATTAGAACTTTCCAAAGCTTGTTGCAGGCTGGGAAGATGGCAGAGTGGTAATCTTATCAAGCCTGAAGCCCTGAGTTCAGTCCACAAGATCCAGATGGTAAAATGGTCCCACCTCAGCCTGACCTCTGACCTCTACAGAGACATCATGGCATGTGCCCTGGATAAATAAGTGTTAAAAAAAAAAAAAAAAAAAAACTCAGCTGGAGAGATGGCTCAGTGGTTAGGATCACTGACTGCTCTTGCAAAGGTCCGGAGTTCAATTCCCAGCAACCACATGATAGCTTACAACCATCTGTAATGGGATCCAATGGGATCCAATGACCTCTTTTGGTGTCTTTTGGCTACAGTGTATTCAAATACATAAAGAGTGCACTCTACTGCATGTAAACTATGTCTCAAACATGCTGTGCCTTAAACCTTTAAGGAGAAAGCAAGTTAATACCCTTTGTATAAAATGACCCGATATACACACTATTATCAGACCCAGGCATAGAGAGATGGCTCAGCGGTTAAGAGCACTGACTGTTCTTCCAGAGGTTCTGAGTTCAAATCCCAGCAACCACATGACACCATCTTTAATGATATCTGATGCCCTCTTCTGGTGTGTCTGAAGACAGCTACACTGTACAGGGTATGTAAATAAATTTTTAAAAAACTGTGTCAGCATACCTGGCTCACATTAACAGATGAAGAAATATACAGCCTTAATGACTGAACTGGAGGGAATGAGCACGCTATGGGGTGGCTCAGCACCACCTCCAGTACCAGGAGGCCCAACATCCTCTTCTGACCTCTTTGGGCACACACTCAAGTGCATGTATGTGTTCAGGGACACACACACACACACACACACACACACACACACACACACACACACACACACAGTCTCAAAGAAAGAAAAAGTAGGGAAAAGTCGAAAAAGGAAGAGGGGAAGAAAGAAGGAAGAGAGAAGGAAAAGAGAAAAAAGGGTCTTTCTTAAGCATTATTAGACTTCTCTGAAACCTGCAGTAAACTTACACACACACACACACACACACACACACACACACACACACACACACACACACACACACACATTTACTAACCTAACTAAAAGCCTGCTTCATGATTGGATAAAAATGCCCATCTAAAAATATAAGCAAATATGGACTAGAAAGATAGCCTAGTGTCTAAAAGGAACCGCTGTTCTTGCTGACGACCAGAGTCTAGTTCCTGTGCCTGTGTGGAGCAGTTCACAGCTACCTAAAGCTCTCTCTGCGTCCAGGGGAGCAAACATCTCCGGATGCTGCAAGGTCCTGTCTGTACTCATATACAGAGACTCACACATGTATACATGATTAAACATGAACAAAAGTAAAAATAAGTAACTAAACCCATTTGGGGCTAAATTAAAGCCCTACCGCAAATGCCATAGGCAGATTGGCACTGGAGCTGCTACAGGACAATATGGTGCCTGAGTATTTACTAAGCCGTCAGCTCTGGGTGGAATCCACTTCTCACAGCTACTTAAAACAGCTGCAGAAATAACCTGGGAAGCATTAGGGGAAGCCAGAGTTCCCTGCCCTGTATTGTGCACACATTAGCTGCTCCCTGGGCTCCCTGATTTACATTGCAGGCAAATAGACAGGAGGGCAGATAGGCTAAAAAACACATTAGTACAAATGGGAGGTCCAGGAAATCAGCTCCCAACAGACCCATGCATACCAAGGGTCCAGGCACAAGCTTTGGGTGGACCTGGACAGAGTGAACCCTCCACAAGTCAGGCATGGCTCACTCCCTCTACAGACTTCCCCTGAAGGAAGAATGAATCCCTAAGGCACTGAGAGTCCTGTTCTCAGAGCCAGACACATGTAATACAGATAGATGTTAATTCTGTATTACATATACCCTGGAAGGCTGAACGGACTACAGAAGCCATTCATTTCTGGGAAACCTCTAAACCACTCTAGACTGGGTTTGGCATTCTTTAGAGAACCTGCTTCCTTTAGGCCCAGGGAAAACCTCCAGCCTACACCAGAGTCTCAGGGTCCTCTAAGGACCCAACCCTGCATGCCCTCCATAGAATGGTCAGCCTGATCTCCCCTCCTCCTCCTTCCACTGAGCAAGGGGCAAAGTCCCAGTTAGGAAATGGTGAGATCAACTAACGGCTGACAACGGGGCTCCTCACCAGTCAGTGGATCCCCATTCTTCCTCTATAGCCAATTTGAAGGAGGACTTACATGGATCTATTAAAAAACTACTAAAAATAATTTTTATGACAGAAAACTAGGTGATGTAGGAGGTACAGCTTGGGAGGATTTTAAAATCATGAGTAAACGCTATGACAAAACCGGTATCCCCAACCTATCTATGTGAGTACATTTCTCAGTACTCACAGCCATGGGAGCAAAAACACAAAAGTGGAACTGGTTATCCAAACAGAGATGTGAACTGTGGAAAAAACACAGAACTATCTTCCTAGGAAATATCTACCTCACACTTTAATAGTCATCTATAAAATACATAAAATAGTTATAGTGATCAAGTAGATACTAATAATAATAATTTTTGATTCAAGGGCTAAATAAATGGCTCAATGGTTAGAAGCACTGGTTGCTCTTTCAGAGGACGCAGGTTCAATTCCCAGCTCCTACATGGCTCATATTGTCTATAACTCCAGTTTTCAAGGAGATCCAATGTCCTCTTCTTACCTCTGCAGGCATCAGATACACAGCCTGTTTATGGACATACATGCAGGCAAAGCACCCATACACATCATAAAATAAAGAAAGTAATACTTTGATTCAGAAGAAAAAACTTCACTTAGAATCCTATCTACCTAGAAAGTAAACATTATAAAATGTAACCTTCAAAGTAAATTGTGTTGCAGAGAACCTGTCATTCCACATATCTTCTGGGATCTGGTCTCCACATGTGAGGTTAAGTGTGTTTGGGCTGTGACTAGACAGGAGCCTTTTCTCTGCTGCAAAGTCTGAGGGCTCTAAGAAATTCTGTTTGATAGTAAGACCTGCAGATTTAAAAGCCTAAACCACCCCACCGGGCCAGCAGGATCGCCCCCCAGCAGGATCACTCAGCCGGTAGAGGCACTTGGTTCAGGCTTGAGCCTCTAATCCCAGGGGTGCAGGAGAGTAACCTCTGACAGCCCCAGCCCCACCCCCTTCCACACATCCCATACACCTGGGCTATGGTGCACTCATGCTTACACACACCTGCATATGTGCATGACATACACGCCTGTGTGTATAGACACACTCACACAATTTTACAGAAACAAACCACACTGCAAACAGATATAGGGAGGTAAGCGCTGGCTGTGCCGAGACTCTACGTACCTGGGAGTCTATGACAAAGATCAGTGCTCCTGTCCCTCGGAAGATCATCTCATAGTCAAATGTAGGGTCAAAAAAGTCAATCTGCCCTGGGAAGTCCCAGATCTGGAAGTTGACAAAGCTGCTGTTGGAGACGTCTTCCCGGCAGATCCTGTTGGTGCTCTCCAGGAACAGCGTCTCGCTTGGGGACATTTTGTGAAAGACAACTTTCTGTATGGACGACTTGCCACTCCTCCTGAGACCCATGAGCAGGATTCTGGGCTTCACCTCAGTGCTGAAGGGGTCGCTGAAGTCCAGAACTGGAGAAACCCCAAAACGAGATAAGGTGAGTTGTTCGTGACGGCTAACGGGGAGTTTCCCCCTCCACCTCAGGTCGTCTATGACTCAGATGCTACTCTTCCAAACAGGGCCACCTGTACCACCAACCACGGAGGGACAGCATGGGGACATCAGAACCCCAAAAACTGCCCTAACCCCTTCATACATGCCGGTGCATGGGCCACCATCTCAAGCAGGGACTCTAGAATACGAAAGCGGAGGCTTCCTGGAGCTCGATGCCTGAAAAAGAACTCAGGTCTTCAGCCATGCCCTCCTCTGAGTGGTCATCAGACTGTCTATACACTAAGGAGGCACTCTTGGTGCACAGCCTGCAGGCTACTGTCCTCATGGGCCTCGAAGACTAGAACACAGCACAGATCAGAGGCGCTTATTTGGATTGTGAGATTTGGACGGCCCTGCCCTCTTCATCTGGTAAAAATAAACCACAAACAGTTATTAACATTAAAACCAAAGGGGGTGGAGAGATGGCTCAGTGGCTATCTTGATGTTGTTTTTTCCAGACAGGGTTTATCTGTGTAGCCCTGGCTGGCCTGGAACTCCCTCTAAAGATGAAGACCAGGCTAGCCTCGAACTCATGGAGATCCACCTGCCCTGCCTCCTGAGCACTGGAATGAAAGACTGGAGCCGCCACCACGCCCAGCAAGTGACTGCTCCTCAGAGACCTGGAGTTTGGTTCTCAGTACTCATGTCACGTGGCTTCAGTGCACCAGCTCCAGGGCATCCAACCTTTTCTTCTGGACCGTGGGCACCACGGTCAGATACACAAGCCCACACTCACATGTCTATGCATAATTTAAAAAATAAAATTTTCTTAAAACAAAAAAAGGACCAGCTTTAAAAATGCATAAAATGTAATCGATAACGACAATAAACATTTCTCAGGGTTGTCATGGTAGTTAAATGAATTCGGGGCCTAAAATAATTAAGATTCAGGCAGGTGTGCCGATACACACCCATAATCCCAACACACGGGAGGCTAAGTCAGAAGAATCACGAGGTCTAGACCAGTCTGAGCCACACTGCAAGAAGCCTCATGCAGCCAGGATGCTGGGCGACTGGCCGTGTGCTGACCCTTACCTGAGACCGCATGCAGGTTAACTCCTAATGAACCAAACATCAGCTCAGGAGCTAAAACTAAGCTCTTAGGAAAAAGCCCAAGTGGACGTCATGACATGGTCTCTATGTCATGGAGACCGGGATCTGTTTCCTAGCTGTAACCACAGAGGAAGGAGGAGCACAACAAAACTGTAAAAAGATGGCGCTGAGAGATGGCTCAGAAGTTAAGTGTACTCCATGTCAATGCTCTTGCAGACCAGCATTCAGTTCCATGCACCTAGGTCAGGAGCTCCAGGGGACCTGGCGCCCCACCCCCACCCCTGTGCCCCATTCTGACCTGCTTGGATAACTCCACAGGCAAATACACACAATAATTAAAAAGGAAACAAAAACAAAAAAGTTTTGGTTTGGTTGGTTTGTTTGGTTTTTTTTTCTTCCATTTTTCAAGTCAGAGTTTTTCTGTGTAGCCCTGGCTGTCTTAGGAACTTGCTCTGTAGACCAGGCTGCCCTTGAACTCAGAGATCTACCTGCCTCTAAAGTCTCAAGTGCTGGGATTCAAGGTGTGTGCCATCATGCCTGTCTATGAGACCGTACGTCAACAACAAATCCAAAACATATGCCCAAACAAAAACCTGTACATGAATGTTCACCTAGAATAGCCAAACCAGACACAACTGGATTAATGGTCGACAACCCATTAACGAGTACATAGACTGTGACATACTTATATAATGGAACATTAATGAGCCATGAAAAGGGGGTGGAGTGCTACAACAGACACGCTTAAATCCCCGAGCTATATACTATAAAGGGGATGTGGAAATACAGTGTAGGAAGCACAACTCAATTTAGGAATTATTTAATGACATTTCTTCATTTACAGGAGGGAATGGTATGCATACGGAAGTCAGAGGACAACTCGAGAAGAGTCAGTTCTTGCCCCCTTCCCCCAAGTGGGTTCAGGTCATCCAGGGGTTGGGATTTAGCTCAACAGTAGGCGCTTGCTATGCGCAAGGCCCTGGGTTGGGTCCCCAGCTCCAAAAAAAAAAAAAAAAAAAAAAAGAAAAAAAAAAAAGAAACAACTCATCCTCACCACACACCTCCCCACACACCTCCCCCATCACACCCTCCCCATCACACACCTCCCCATCACAGACCTCCCCCATCACACACCCCTCCCCACTGCATCACACCTCCCCATCACACACTTCCCCCATCACACACCTCCCCCACTGCATCACACCTCCCCCTTACCATGCCCAACACCCACCCCCACATCGATCACCTCCTCCAACACCCCTCCCCCCACCTCCCATCCCCCCCATCCCCAGCACCAGGCCTCTGGTCTTCTCTAGTTCACCAAGTGGCTGATGATGCTACAAGATACAAGCTGTGATCTAGGGTAGGAAATACACCTAAAGGTTCCTTCTTCTTCAGTGACACATACACAGGACTGCTGTGACAAATCTACCTCAGGAAATTAGACCACAGACTTAGGTCACGATAGAGCCTTCCCAAGCTGAATCCCTGAAGAGTGTGCATTATAAATTTTCAGACAAATAAATACATACAAGTGGGAAGTCATCCTGAAGTCCTAAAGTAACACGAAGACAGTGGGAGGAGCCTGCAGGCCCGGAACCAGAGTGTAGAAGTTCCTACTACAGCGCAGGGGCCTCAAAGGGCTCCATCTTCCTCACAGGCCATTTCCTCAATGCTGAACACGTAAGAAATGCCCAGAGGATACGGGCTGGAGAGATGGAAAACGCAAGACGTCCAAAGGATCCAAAGAACAAACCCCAAGTTCCAGAGACGGAAACTAAAGAGAACAACGACTGTCTCAGCCTGTGAGCAACCCAAGAAAGGGACAGGGATTCTGGATATAAAGTACTGTGGGGACAGGACAGACAGGATGAAAGGTGCACCCACAAGGACGGGAAGGGTGAACTGATGAGGAGAGAGGAAGCCCTGGAAGCTGTGAAATAAATAAGCATGGGTGGCATTGGGGTTGCCACTCAGAAGTCCCAAAAGGGCAGGAACAGCCGCAGGTGCCTATAAGCCCTGTGTTCAGGAGGGGGCAGGTCAAGGCCAGTTTGTACAATATAAAGCCTTGTTTCGGAAAACCAAAGCATCACACAGATGCACGCACGCACGCATGCAAAGAAAAACTTGTACAAGAAAGCTCATCCCGGGGGCTGGAGAGATGGCTCAGTGGTTAAGAGCACCCGACTGCTCTTCCAGAGGTTAAGAGTTCAATTCCCAGCAACCACATGGTGGCTCACAACCATCTGTAAAGAGATCTGATGCCCTCTTCTGGTGTATCTGAAGACAGCTACAGTGTACTTATATATAATAAATAAATAAATCTTTAAAAAAAAAAAAAAAAAAAAAAAAAAGCTCATCCCAACTTTACTCATAATACTCAAATACTGAGAACAATTCAAATGTCTAACAAAAGGTAAACGATGAGCGAATTGTAGCACACCATGGCAACACAGAGAATTAACCCAGGGCCAGGTACTTGCACAAGGTTGCAAGCCGGATCATGAGCATCTGAAGAAAGGGAGGCGAGGCAGAAAAGGCTCCAGGTCCCTTTTTTTTTCTTCATGGATTTCTGAAACAACGTAAACTAATATACAATGGCAAATGGCACTTCAGTGGTTGCCTAGGGCCAGGAAGTAGGAGTGGAAGGGACTCCAAGGGGTTAAAGCAATGGATACCGCGTGTGTGTGTGTGTGTGTGTGTGTGTGTGTGTGTGTGTGTGTGTGTGTGTGTGTGTGTGTGTGTGTAACAAAGGTGTACTTACTGATGCAAACTGCACTTTAACACAGGCGATTTTAAAATGCAATCCCAAGGAAAAGTGAGCCCCAGCTCTCTTACTACTTACTTCCTCCCAAACAACACATTAGATGGTGAAGGGCCTCTGGGCCAGCCTAGGGAAGGGCTTGGAATCCAACTGAGGACATCAGGAAGCAAACATCTCTGTCAGCTAAGCCTCTCTTCCAACGACCATTCTCTCTGAATACAACCCTTCTTTTAAGAAACAAAACTCAAAACATCACAAGAATTATCTACAAGAACATCCACTAGCTAATATTGCTAGATGTGGGTGTAGTTTTGGCTTCAGCCGAGCCTTGTCAATCGAGCCTGGGGGCGTGTCTCCTTTTGGGGGGTAGCAAAGAAGACCTTTGTGAAGAAGGAGGGTGTCTGTCAGCTTTAGAAGCAAAGAATGAAGTTAGTAAGTGACGCCGGACATGCAGCTGTCCCCGCACACGGAGCTGGATTTTCCTGGCTGCCAGAGTCCAGCACAGACGCTAACTGTAGAGTGGAGAAGCAGCAGCCAGGTCAGCAAGGTGCCATCAGCAGGGATCCCTAGAGAGCTGGGCGACGCATGTGTCACTTTAATTGAATGTCTACATGCACACGGTGTGCCAGGGACTGCTTTGTTTCACTTCTGCAAACCTTTCCTGGCTAGTGAGGAGTACCAAGGGATCTGGGTAAAGAGGCAGCCTCAGGTCACAAGGCTGGATAGATCCTCCACCACAGGAAAACCATCTCCTTACCATGCTCTACAAAGGGGCTTCATGTCAACCACACAGCCTTCTAACATCAAAGCTCTGTACTCCTCATTTATAATAGGACACATTGCCATTGTTAAAAAAAGAAAAAAGGAAAAAATGAAACCAAAAGCCACAGTGCTAAATAGCAAATACACTTAGAAGGAGCTGAGAGTTCTACATCTTGATCCAAAGGCAGCCAGGAGGCAACTGTATTCCACACCGCTAGGAGAAGGGTCTCAAAGCCCACCCCTTCAGGGACACATTTCCTCCAACAAGGCCACACTTCATAGTGCCACTCCCGGGCCAAGCATACTCAAACCACACCATATTGTGAGCCACCATTGAAAAAAAAAAAAGATTAGTATACCATCGCTGAAGATCCAGTTTCTTTTTCATCAGATTGAGTACTGCAGACAAATCCTCCCCCCTCCTCTTCCTTCTTCACAGTTAAGTTCTATTCATAATCATAAACTTAACTCTGCAAATATGAATCCCAAAGAACTTCAGTGAGAGCAGAAGTTATACATGAGGTATTTATTGCTGGCAGATGCAGTGGGAGCTCTCCTGAGCTACAGAGCCGTCCACTCTCAGCGATGGGCATCTTCTTGCTGGTCTTATTCCTGGATCCAAAACGCCCAGTGGCTTCCACGGTGGCCACACCTTCTTTCACCTTCCCTATGACTGTGTTCGCCATCCAGCTGACTGATCTTGTCAGTGCAAGTAAAAAAACGGGGAACCATTCATGTTTGGTACAGCATGTCTCAGTGACAGACAAGATGCCAGGACCTATAGGCTTCAGAATGACGGTCCCATCCTCAATTGTTTCCCTGTAGATGAATGTGCTGCCAGGGCCATTATGACGTGTGACGTCGCCACCCTGGTACATGAATCCTGGAATGTTCTGGGACAAGAACCATTATATCCTAGTCCTTTCTCTCCAGTGTGGAGGTTTGTGCTGTCTTTGGGACTCTGTCTATGAAGAGCTTGTGGCCCAGTGGCTTGCCATCAGCCATGATATCAAAGAACACGGTTGGGTTAACAATGGCTGCAGCAAGTGTTAACAGGGGACAGTGGTGTCTGTAAGAGAGCTTTTCTTTTTCTTTTCCTTTGAGACAGAATAACCCTGAACTCCCTGTAGAGTGGATCATGATCTCAAACTTCTGATCCTCCTGCTGGTATTACAGGCTTGCACCACCAAGCCAGGCTTATGTGGTGCTATGGATTGAACCCAGGGTTTCCTGCTTGGTAGGGAAGCAAGCACTCTACCTTTCCAAAATCTGCTTAAGAAACCCCAAGGGCCTGAAAGGCAAGGTAGACAGAGCACCCGAATATGTAATATGGGGGTCAGGAGTTCATATCCTTTTCCAAGTGCTCATGGAATGTAGCTCAGAGTCCCTCAAAACACTTCCCCATCTCCATAACACTAGAAAGAGCTCCCATGAAGAAGGCAAGCGCCTCAACCTCCTAGAAGGGCTCTCCACCAACATTTCCTGAGCATGCCTAGTGGGGCAGCACAGGACTGGTGAGGATAAATGATGAATGCTGGCAGGTGCTCTACACAGCACGATACCAGAGAAGAACAGACAGGGAGCTCCAGAGAGGGCTCTAAAAAGTGGCAAAGGGAACATAGATTTTTTTTTTTTTTTTTTTTTTTTTTGGTCTCTGTTTGGAGGCTGCTGTTGACATGGGATGAAACATGTACAAGGGTACGGGCTCTTAGTTCATGCCCTGAGTGCCTCCCAGTGTGTGGCAGGGCTGCAGGTACAGAGCCATCCCTATGAACAGGAGGGGTAGAGACTGGTGCACAGTAACACTTATGAAGCTAAAAAGTCAAAGTCTTAAAGAGGAAGTGTGAAGGACAAGGGAATCATAGAGAGAAAGGCTGTTCCAGAAGGAGCTACAGGGATGGAAGGACAGGGTGCATCCCAAAGACAAGAGAAACCACAGCCAGGAGACCCTGATGCTATCTTCTCTCTCTAAACACTCTTCTCACCCACAGCTGGTTCTCCCTCCCCCTCCCAGCCACGCTGGAATGACCTCGAATGTCTTCTTGCCTCACTCACTTCTCTACCTGAGAGGCTATCCCAGACTTTCCTTACTCAGTCTCCTGCTACACCGGCTCCTTCTTTGATCTAAGCCATACCCCATCACTTCCTAGCCAGAACCTAGGTCCTTTAAATAGTCCTCACTACACAATTCTCTTACTTTGCACATCTGTCCTGTTGCTTTCCTTGTCTGTCTCTCTCAGGATACATAACAAGGCATGTAGCAGCCCTCCAGTAAATACCTCTGAATAAATTAGCTGACAAAACCCTAACAGGTGTGGATGAGAATCCCCGAAAGGAAGCTGTGTCTGCAAAGTCTGACCAGTTAGAGCTGAGGTGCAGGCGAGCAGTTGGAATACCCCAGTTCAGAGCCTAATTATGCCTTTTTCTGGAGTATTGTTAGCCCCCTTAACTGTCATTACTTGGCCACTTCTGTGACTGGCAATAAAAAACCTTTTGGGATGCACCAATTTCTCCTACTGTTGGCTTCCATCAATCCAAAAGCTAAGAATGTCATCAGATAGCAAGCATCTGAGGCATTTACGAGATTCCCCCCACCCCCGCTTACTGAAACCCTTCACTGATGCCCCTGACAACATATTTTTAAGATGTCTTGATTTGTAACTCTTTGTTCTGTTATTATAACTTTCCTATGTTAGAACAGTCTATTCGGGGAGACCAAAAATTTGTTCCCTTGCCATAACCAATCATAGTAGCTCCAGGATAAACCACTTGAGGTGAGAGCTGTTTTACATGACAACGCAGGCTAGCCCACCAATCGGTGCTGGGATGTTTAGCATTTAATCCAACATCCAGGAGGTGATCGATAAGAATACAAGACGATGTCATGGCTACACCCCCATTTAGGAGGTTCCCTTCAGAGCTCCAACTCCCAACCAAGGAAGCGTCTGCGGAGGACTCAGACACCCAACCGTTCTAGGGGCTGGGGAGGCAGTGGTTTCAGTGCATGCACGAGAACACGAACCTGACCCTTAGAACGTGTAACAGGCCTGGCAGAGAGAAAACGACACTTGTGCCTGCCAGTCTGATCATCAGACTATTCTATGAACAATGCACCCCAAAGAAAGGGGAACTTCCCAGGACTCTCACGCTGGAGAAGGAAAGGGTACCAGCCAGAGGGTGAACTGACTCTGGGAGATCCCATTTGATTCTAACACCTTGTCAGACCACCTTACAGGATGACACCCAAGCCCAGACAGGACGGATCCACAGTGGGTGGGGCCTGTCTGCACCATCCTGACCCTGGGTGGGGCTGCACACACAGGCAGAGCTTTGGACCAGGACTCAGAAAAGACAAGATTTGGGAGCTCTGCTGGATCTCCTTGTCCCTCTTCACACGATGGCCACAGTGAGTAGATCATTTTCTGCCTTCCACTTTTAATTGGCTTACTGGTGATGGGTGGGGGCACAGGCTGTGACTCGAAGATGGAAATGCACAGGCAGAAGTGGGGCATGGGTGCTATTCACCTTTAATCCCGGGACACAGGAGGCAGAGGCAGGGGAGTTTGAGGCCAGCCTGGGCTACATAGAGTGTTTCAGGACAGTCAGGGATATGTAGACATCATCTCATATTTTAAAAAAAAGGGGGGGGGGGAATGGTGGCCAGCATTTATAACCGTGGCTAGCGTGATAAAGACAGACACCAAGTGCTTGCAGCCCAGCCAGCCTAGTCTGGAGATTTCCAAGCCAAGTGAGAGAACCTATGTATCTCAAAAGACAAGACACCGAGGAGTAACACTCATGGTTGCTCTACACACATGTGCACGCACACTCACATATGAACACACGCAACTTCATGTCTGGAGCTCCACTGTTAAGAGCACTTAATCGCTCTTACAGACCAGGTTTAATTCTCAGCCACCGCATGGCTGCTCACTCCCTAGTTCCAAGGGATTCAACGCTCCCTTCTGATTCTGTGGACAGCAGCACACACTCAGGGGACCTATGCACACGCAGACAAAACGCTCACACATAAAAATAAAACATTTAAAAAAAAAAAAGGAAAGATAAATAAATAAAAAAAGGAAGCAAACTGGAAGTCTGACCGGGGCTCTTGGAACTGGGGGAAGTGGTTCAGTCACTCTGCTCAGGTAAAACTAACCAGGGTCAGATTTTAACACAGCAGATTTTCCCATCTGCCACCCAGCCCTGATGCTGCCCAAACTCCCACAGAGCCCAGCTGATGAGCCAGACCGGTGAAGACCCTAGCGGACAGACCCTGTTAGCCTGTCAGGGAACAGCAATTAGAGGAAAGGGTTTACCTAGTTGGATATTATCAGTCTTTAACATTTCAAAATTATCCAGTAGCCAGCAGAGCTCTCTCTCCCCCAAACCTAAGCAGCTTTGCAAAAAGAGATGGATTTGTGCCATGAGCACAGGGCTGACCTGTGGGTAATGCTGAACTGAGGGAAATGAGAGGAAGAGTGGCAGGGTGTACTTCCTCACATGGCTAGCTCTTCCTCAGTGCTGCCTAGGCTCCTGGAGTCTAGGGCAGTGTCCTCAATGTCCCTGCGGCTACAACCCTTTAGTACAGTTCCTCACACTGTGCTGACCCCAACCATAAATGTATTTTCATTGCTAATTCGTAACTGTGATTTTGCTGCTCTTATGAATTATAATGTAAATATCTGATATGCAGGATATCTAATATGCGACCCCTATGAAAGGACCTTTCAGCTCCCAAAATGGTCCGGATCATAGGCTGAGAACTGCTAGTCTGGGGTTCTCCCTGGGGAAAACAGGAAAGTTCTCTGCATGAACTCTGTCTCATGACAGTGGATCCTTTACGGCTGACCTCTTAAGTTTGAGGCCAGGATGTTTTACACAGGAAGCTCTAAGTCAACTAGAATTTAAGATTAGAAAAAAAAAATTCTATGCAGAATCAAAATCTTATATAAAATTCTCTCAATTCATACTAGTGGGGAACTAAAAAAGCCTGATTGAATATGTAAGTACTTAATATATATTATTCAGTTACATCTCTAATGTGCTGCGTTTTACCAATGCTTCCTCTAAGGAAGTGTTCTTAGGAGCTTTTTAAAATTGCTTGAGAGAAACTTAAGGCTGCTTCTCAGAGACCCCTTTTCCACACTGAGAAAACAAGTTCTTCTTCTCAGATCTGTAAGAGGAGAATTGAACCGGCTTCTCAGACCAGTAGTAGAAAGCCTGTTAGATTCACAGCAAAACTGGGGAGAGCCACTGTCACCAGAAGAACTGGGGAGAGCCACTGTCACCAGAAGAACTTTAGAAGGCTTGACAGAGGAAACAGAATTCTTAATCTGTTTAATTTTTAAAGGGGTAAGTGGCTTGCGGCCATGAGTTTGGATGCCCACGATCTGCTTATTATAGCAAGATGTAATGCTATGCATCTGTAGCCCAGTGGGCTACAGTGAGATAGTGAGTGAGGGAGTGGACAACAGTGATGCAGTGAAGGAGGCTGAGACACTGAAAGCTCTGGAGGCTCCTGGGCCCAGCACTAACAGGTCATGCTGCCTCAAATAAGGAAGAAGGTAGGGACTGATTCTCAAGTATCCAGGAATGGCATGTGAGCTCTAGCATACACTTATGAAAAAAAAGACAGTAAGGCAGGCAGACAGACAGACACAGACACATGCACACACAAGAATAAAGAAGGTAGGAACAAAACACCAGGTGACGTAGGAAGCCAAGCTGCCCTGCACAGCCGTGGGGATGGGGCGGAGTCTAAAACAAAGTAACACCTGGGACAGAGGCACAGAACCCTTTGAAAGGCAAGATGCTCTTTCAAACTCAAGAGCCCCACTTACCTAGCGCTTGCCTACGCTTCCCCACGTTCCCATTACACTACCTCACACCTGTTCTATTAAAACAAGAGTGACATCGAGTAAAAGTACAGCATTGGGTGCAGTTCAGGCCTTGAACGGGTGGGTGATCCTGGTGCCCTAATCTTTGGAGTGTGAGATCACAGGCTTATTATCACCACACCCAGCTTATCAATGGCCTGCGGGTGGGACTTAGCTGTATATCCTTCAGGGCGGATCAGCGGCTCACCCCGAGGTGACTCTAGTAACAATCCAAACTGTCAATTCCTCAGACTCCAAGGGGCACAGGCCACTGTGAAAACACAGACCAGATTCGGGGACACTGCGGTGAGCTGAGCAGCCATCTTCAACTTTCCCCTAGAAGTTAAGCACTTTAGGGAAAACATACTTCCTAATTAAATGATGGGGGGTGGGGGTCAGATAATGGGTATATCTTTTAATTTTGTTGTCAGTTTTTAAGGCACAGTAATTTACTTTAGCAAATTTAAAGTCTAGGTGTCAAAAATGAATCGTCATGGGCTGGACAGATGGCTCAGCGGTGCACTGAGTTCCACAGGTCCTGAGTTCAATTCCCAGCAACCATGTGGTGGGTCCCAGCCATGAAGCCCTCTTCTGGCATGCAGGTGTACATGCAGCTAGTGCACTTACATAAATAAAAAACGTTTAAAATAATCACAATTTATAGCACAATTATGGGTTTACATGGGGTACGGGGTGCTGAGGATTGAAGCCAGGAGCCAGGACAATTGGTCCGTGGGGTATGGTATCATGTGTTCATGTGTTGGTGTTATACACATGTATGTGAGTGAAGTTTGTGTGCCTTCCTCATTCTATCGACCTTATTCTGCCGAAGATCTGTCTAAACCTAGAGCTTGCCCACTTACCTAGGCTGGTTGTAAATAAGCTCCAGGAGTCCTCTTGTCTTCCCTCCCCAGGAACATACAAGCACATAGCCCCCCAAAATGGATGCTGAGAATCTGAATTCAGATCTGCATAGCAAGCATTTTACCCATTCTGCCCTGTCTCTGGCCCCTCTGGCCCTTGTTTTTGTTGTTGTTGGGTTTTTTTGCTATGTTTTGTTTTGTTTTGTTTTTTTAATGGTTTAACCATAGTCCCTACTGGGGCAGCACTTGAAGGTTAGAGACTTGCCTTACTGTCAACAACTTCTGAGAAAGAAGGGTTAAGAAGGGGAGTAGTCCTTACAGGAACTAAGCTGCTTTGAAAACACCTCTGCTGCTCATGAATAAAATATGGAGTGGAGCCAAAGGAGAGGGGCATCCAAGTCTCACCTTAGAGGTGGCACTACATTTCCGCGCTTCACGGTAAAACTCATAGGGTGCTCAGGTTAGAAATGAGACCAGGGGCCTCCACAGAGATGAGAGGCAGTGGTATTTCCATCTCCAGTCTTGCACAGCTCCTGACAAAACGCCTGTCAGATCCTATCCCATCCCAACTTCCCAACACCTGAGGTTACTGACTTGATGGGGGAAATGCCAGAGCTCCATTAAATACAGTCACTAAATCTCATCTGTCAGGAAGGGGGAGAGAGAGAGAGAAAGAGCTCACTCCTGAGCTGCTCTTTTCATCTCCATCCTTTCTCAAGTTAAAGAAGGCCCTGTCGTCCCCACTCTGTCCCTTAAACTTGAGAAGAGATAGATGCATACGTTACCAACGTTTAAACAAAAATGGACGGCCCAGCAGTTAAAGCACTTGATCTCTTCCAGAGCACCTATGCTGGGTGCTCAGAAACTCCTGTAACTCCACTTCCAGGAGATCTGACACCGTCTTCTGACTCTTCTGGGCACCTACATTCATGCAACACACACTCGAGCGCACACTCAAACATGCACAAGCACACAAACACACATAAATCTTAAAACAAAACCAGCTCGCCTTCAGAAGGACACAGAGCAGTAAGTCTAAATCCTTGGCCTGCCCTCTCCCAGTCCCAGCTCCCGGGGAAGGAATCAGTTGGCAGATTGTTACAGGAAGTGCTGGCTGTGGAAGGCAGATTTTCTGATAGTTTGCTTCAAGGCCGAAACCAAAGAACAGAAGCCAAAAGGGAAAGTGTTCAAAAGATAAAAGATCAGAAATTAGCAGACCACCTGTGAACGACAGAAACCAGAGCAAAGCTAGGCTTCTGCAGTGTTTGCCAGAGAAGAAATTACCATGCACCCTTCCCACCACGTGACTGCACTGTATCCTTTTATAGCAAGATTCCAGGATTCTGCCTGAACTCCCAATGGGGCAAGGGCTTGAGGGATGATTACCAAAGCCATCAAAACCTAGCTGCAGGCAGGTTTGCCTTTAGATTAACTGCACTGGGGGCCTCCCATGCTGGGCTCTGGGGGAGGGGGGGGATGCCTTTGTTTCAGGAATTCTTCCCTTAGGCACGGCTTTACTTTCACTTCAAATTTTGCCAAATCGAATTTCAAAAGAGCTCCCAGGTTCTGCAATAAAAAGACTACAGGAAAATAAACAGGTTCTGCCCCTTCCCTACAAACTCTCTGGCCCCAGGATAGTATCAGATAACTGGCTTTTTTTTTTTTTTTCTCTAGAACAGGGTCTTCTCTTTTTAAACTACAATGGGAACTACTGTGCACCTATCTTTTCAAATGCCTTGCACATACATCCACATTCAGCCTGTCTCTGGGAGGATCTTACTATATGAGTCTAGCAAACGCTATTTAATAATAAAGTACCTGAGCAATTTAATTTAAAAAAATAAAACGTGGCTGAGCGATCCACCGTGGGACCAATTAAGGGGAGTGCGGATGAGTGAAGCGCAGAGGTGCACGCCCAAGTTTAAATAACGCAGAACCAGCACCAGTCGTCCTCTCTGGAGGAAAACTAGGAAAAGGGGTGACTTAGAAGCTGTATTTCAACTGCCAGGCTCAAGTCTTAGTCAACTTTATTCCCTTTCTGATTCACTGATGCAAAAATCAAAACTGTCTTCTGAGAAAGGCTTTGTAAAAGAATTTAAAGTTCCGTTCAATGGATTCTCAATAAAAGTTCTTCAAAACTCCGGTCCTGGGTACTTTGATTCCTCAGTTTCTTCAGTGTGAGACATTAAGATTAGTCCTTTCTCTGGGATGTTTACAACCTACTCCGAGAATGTTAACAGCCCCATTCAACTGACCTTTTAAAATGACCTTCCGCTTTTGTGGGGAATTTTTTTTTTTTTTTGAAAGAAAAGGAAAACATTCTGGAATCCTAAGCTCAACTTCTTTGTGTCCCAGGAATGAAATGCAGGCAGCCCCCATCCGAAAGGCTAACTTCAGCTCCTTCGGCAACAACAAACAGTTGGCTTCAGGGGCCAAGGATTGCTCGCCCGGTGCCCACTCCCCGGTACGACACGAGATGCATTCGGGGTGTCTGCAGACCGAGAACCCCGGTCTCCGGGGAGACGCGGATACCACCTGCAGCGCAGGCCCCGCCCCAGCGCCCGGGTCCCACGCCGCAGACCCTCCCGCGGCCACGGCGGGGAAGAATGACACGCGCAGCTGTGGGCGACCCAGCCGGCACGCTGCCGCCAGCTGCCTCTTTTAGCTCGACATCCGACCCTGCTCCCCGCCGCCCTCCCGCCGCCGCCTGCAGCCCGGCTGCACCCCTCCCCCACCGCGGCGCCCGGGACCCGCGCGCCCCGCATCGTCCCGCACCGCGCCCCGGGCTCACCTCCCTCCTCCGGTCCGCTGTCCAGCTCGGCGTCGGAGGACTCCGGTCCATCCTCGTAGCCCGCCAGCCCCACCAGCTCATCCTCCTCCTCGTCGTCGCCGCCGTCCTCACCCTGCGGCTGCGGCTTGCCCAGCACCTGGCTCATCACGCCCACGCTTGCCTCCGAGGTCCCGCGTGGGCCGAGTGGCCCGCAGCGCCCCGGGGCCGCGCCTGGTGAGCGAGGGGGTGGCACGGAGGCCAGCCCCCTCCCCGCCGCTGCTGCCGGAGGAACCAGCCGGAGCGCGGCAGTTCTCCCCGGGAGCGCGAGGGAGTGACTGCGTGACCCGAGTCACCTGACGCTTGTCACACACACACACACACACACACACACACACACACACACACACACACACACACACACACGCAGCACCTCCGGGCGCGCGCTCGCCGGCTGCAGCCACCGCTTGCTTGGCGGAGCTCCCACCAGGGCCACACAACGTTGTCCCCCCACCACCACCCTAGAGAGAGTGCGGGTGTCCAGACGCGCACCGGCCACCGCCCTCCGGGAGTTCAGCACGCTGTCTCTGCAAGCGTGACCCGGAGGCTGCCCCTTGCCGAGGACCACCCAGACCCTGCCGCCTGGATGCTGCAGGGCTTGTGCAGCGGTCTTCAAGCTTTCTACCCCACCCCGCCCCCGCCCCCGCCCCAGTGGGCTGCCCCGTAACAGTGCGGTACTCAGGCCCCACCCCCCAGCCTGCCGGGGAGTCCCGGAGCTAGGAGAAATGCACAGTGGTGGGGTAGTTTCCATAGCAGCTGCCTGCTAGAAGTGCCTTTTAGTTCAAAGGACTTCCCACCAAGAATACTCCAAACTCTGCCCTACATAGAGCAGAAATCACATGTCCCGTGATTTATATATAAACATACTACGCTAAACGATTCCTTTGCAACCTTCCGGAAAGCCTCAGGTGTATAAAGCACTCCCGGCTTTTTAGGCCCAACTGCTATTGTCTCCTTGGTGTAGTCCCACGTGTTTTAGGCCTTTTGTGGGAGGTGAGGGGCGGCTCTCAGATTGGAATAGAAGCGGTGTGGGATGAGGAGGTGCTTTTCGCCTTTGCCAGCTTCTCGCCACAGGACACAATGTAACCATCCTACCATCCTTTTGGTGGGAGGCAGGGGTAGAGGGGAGGGAAGGGGAAAGGGGAGGGAGGGAGGAGGAGAGGGAGGAGAGAGGGAGAGAGAGAGAGAGAGAGGAGAGAGAGAGAGAGAGAGAGAGAGAGAGAGAGAGAGAGAGAGAGAGAGAGTCACGTGCATGAACTTCCTTCAGTTAAACAGCGGGCCAGCAAGGTGAT
The DNA here is from genome assembly GCF_011064425.1 of Rattus rattus. Taxonomy (NCBI): domain Eukaryota; kingdom Metazoa; phylum Chordata; class Mammalia; order Rodentia; family Muridae; genus Rattus; species Rattus rattus. The sequence continues at coordinate 110,058,604 of NC_046154.1, forward strand.
CCGGACCCTGCAGGTGCCAGCAGCTCAGCAGGTGGTGAGGTGGAGGGGAAAAAAAAGGCAGCTCAGCCAGGACACTGGCAGCCAGGAGCAGGGCTTCCTAGGAGTCCTCGGGAAAATCTGGGTAGGAATAGGGTTACTCAGGACTCATGTCCTGGATCTCTTCTAAATGCTTTCAGCCCGAAAAGCCCTTGCTTCTAGGAGAGGCAGAAGAACTCTGCCTGCATGGTCAAGGTCACATACAAAGATGAGAACTGAAAAAGTCTTTTGAGCGAAGAAACGTTTTTGCAGAGGTACAAGCAGAATTTAGGGAGTAGGGACAAAGATTCTCAGATGGGAAGCTCACACCGCTTCCAAATTTAGTGGGAGGAAATGAAGGGGAACCAGTTCTGAAGCGCAGCCAGGAAACAGGCCTTAGTAGATTCAGACAGGTAGCACCTGCAGCTGGAGCCGCACCCACCCCACCCCACCCCACCCAAACCCCCCTCCCACCAAGCAGATAACAGGAGTACCCTGGCCGCTCTCCTTCTTCCTATCTTAGTGCAGTCTCCTGGAAATGCCTGCCATTGGTCCAACACAACCAGAAACCAGTGGGCAAAGGAAGACAAACCAAGTGGAGAGCAAAGGGTGGGTAGAGAAAGCGGACTCCAGTCACCCTCCCAGTAGGAAGCGCCCTTTTTTGAACCTCATGAGAACACCTTTACCACAGTTAGTAGAAATGTCAGCTGAGCAATGACTCTCGGGTTCTCTCAGAACTCATTTCTCACCGGCGATTTTCCTTTCTGTAGAGAAAAGAGTGAGTGGGCTTTGTGGCTCCGTGGGTAGAGTTATTTGTCTCGCCAGCGCCTTGTCAAAGTCCGTGTGCTGGGCAGCGCAACTTAGTGAGATTGAGGCCAGCTTGAAATCCTTGAATCTGTCTCAGGAAGGAAGCTGCCTGGGGAGGAAAGGGGATGTTTCCCCAGAGTAGCCATAAGGCATTGCAGCTGTCCCAAGGCTAGCTTGCTAGTCTGTGGGGAGGTCTTTGAACTGGCCTATTTCAAGTATCAGAGAGGTCCTTAGGACCTCCACCAGGAGAGGTCCGCCTAGCAACAGCTCAAATTCGGACCTGACTACTGAGCAGGGCCGGCTGGTGAAGCCAGGGTCTCCAGGGAGGACAATTCACAACCCAGCAGCCTCACACACAGATAAGATAAAAATGTGTGGTATTCTCTAACTTCCTTAAGGAGAGAGCTACTGTGTGTGTGTGTGTGTGTGTGTGTGTGTGTGTGTGTGTGTGTGTGTATGCATTTGGATGTGTGTGATTGTTTTCGCCTACATGTATGTCTGTGTACCTCCTGAATGCAGTTTCCACAGACCAGAAGAGAATGTCAGATCCTCTGGAACCAGAGTCGTGGATGAGTCTAAGGCCATGTAACTACTGGAAACTCAGCTTAGGTCCTGTGAGAGAGCAGTCGGTGCTTTTAACCACCAAGCCATCTCTCCAGCACCAAGAAGAGACCCTTCATGGGGAACACCAGCCACAGATCAAGACAACCTGATTTGTCTGAGAATTGGTTCATTCTTTTTTTTTTTTTAAAGATTTATTTATATTTATATAATTTATTTAATAAGTGCACTGTAGCTGTCTTCAGACACACCAGAAGAGGCCATCAGATCTCATTACAGATGGTTGTGAGCCACCGTGAGGTTGCTGGGATTTGAACTCGGGACCTCTGGAAGAGCAGTCAGTGTTCTTAACCACTGAGCCATCTCTCCAGCCCCTGGATCATTCTTGAGAATAAAAAGGACCAACAACCATGTCATCTGTTAGGGAGACAGGCAGATCTCACAGCAACCTGAGGAGCACCTCTGATCTCTTAGGGACTTCGGTTCAGGCCAAACCACGATCATGGATCAAAGCAGAAAAGAATTTCAGGACTGGCAGAGAGGAAGGAGAGCTAGGGATTACACTTCATGACATTGTGGAAAGACCAGGAGCAGAGTCTCACCTGGACAGCTCTACCTCACTATTGAGACCAGGCTGTCCTCAAACCCAAACATCAGAGAGCCACCAAGACTAAACATGCGCACCGCAACAACCCGCCTTTAGATACAGAGTTTCTTTTTGTAACCGGGCTCTCAGACCGTAGCACAACTGACTCCATGGTGGAAGTACCATTCAGGCTACAGCGCTCAGTAAGTAAACAGCACCACCTGCCAAAACAAAAAAGACCTAATCCATCAAAGTCCATAGTTCTGGGAAAGTTTCTAAGTACTTGTCAGGTCTCGAACCCTGTACAAACAGCTAACCAAGGTGCTTATTAACACATCAAAGCACATCCTGGCTGCCAGGTTCTCCCTGCATCCCTCAGCCCCTACTCATTGCAGGTTATAGCTGTCATGCCCTGCCCCCTACCCTAAACTTCTCTAGCCCAGGATCTGGGCTGTGCTACCCTTCTCCCAGTGCCTCTTTCCTATACAATCCAGCCATTTTGGTTACGCTGGCCCTTTTATCTTCTTTTACCCTCCTGGCCTCTTGATCTCCTGGCTTTGCCCTGCCCCTCCTACCTCTCTTCACATGGCCTGGCTCAGGGTCATGTTTGCCCTGGTCCCTCCCAGATGTCCCTGCCTCTGGCTGTGCTCTCCCTTTCATCTACAATAAACCTTCTCCTCCTTTGCCATACCTAGGAGCAGTCAAGTCCTTCCTTTCTTTTTTGTTAACCCATCACTAACCTTGATTTCTGGCTTCTGTAGTTCTGTTTCTGGCTAATTATTCTTGATAACTGAAGTATGTCAACCTGGGACATACTTACTAGGAGCTTAAAAGTGCCTCCTGGAAAAGGCTCAGAGCTACAGTGGGATCCTGAACACCCAGTGTAGTCACCCGACAGCTAATAAAGACTTTCTAGTGACTTAAACCCATGTTTAAGCAGTCTTCTCTGGTGCCTAACCCCACCACTTTTTTGTTGTTGGGGTTATTTTGTTTTGTTGTGTTTTGTTTTTTCTGGAGCTGGGGACCGAACCCAGGGCCTTGCGTTTGCTAGGCAAGCGCTCTACCACTGAGCTAAATCCCCAACCCTTATTTTGTTTTTTGAGATGGGGTATCACTGTGTAGTCTTGGCTGCTTGGAACTCTCTATGTAGAGGAGGCGAGGCTAACCTGCCTCTGTCTCTGAAGTTCTGGAGTTGAAGTCATGCATCACCAAGTACAACCTGAATACCAATTTTAAGCATAAAGATTAAGGGAAGACTAGAGACTGGGCTCAGTAGCTCACACCTTTAGTCGCAGCACTTGGGAGGCAGAGACAGGTGAATTTCTGTGAGTTCAGGGCCAGCCTGATCTATATAGTGAGTTCCAGGACATCCAGAGCTACATAATAAGACTGTTTTGACAGAACAAAACAAACAAACAACATAACAAAAACCGGAAACAGAGAGAATGAGAGATGACCAGAATGAAAGACATACTCGAGAGCATCCTTCATTGCCCGTAGAATAGGCAAAATGTAGGATGTTAGTGAGATTTAAAGCTGTTATCTTGCGATGGTTGCTGAGGAACCTACATGGTTTCTGAGGGTCGCTTATTAGGACTGTAATTGATAATATCACAGAGATTCCAGAAGGTAGGATATCATTACATAAAGAGAGTTGACCAAGACAGCTCAGTCAGTCATCACAGTCTCCAGGGAGGGAGGGAGGAAAAAAAAGAAAAAGACAATTAGACAACACTATAACAGGACCCCAGCCAGCTCTGCAGCTGAAGAGGGTTTTTTTTTTTTTTTTTTTTTTTCAGTCTGCTTTTATACCATTCTAGGTACATGCAAAGAATAGGGTCAGTTCTAGGTCAAAGACAAAGTAGTCAAGGAACAAACAAGGTGTAAACAGAGTAGTTAAGAAACAAACCGAGCATAAACAAAGGGTACCCTGATTACTGTATTCAGATGATCAAGATACTTGCTTGTCCTAGCTCAATGTCAAATTCTTGCCAAATTCCTAGAAGCCCCAAGAGCTCTCCACAGAAAGTTACCATCTTTGTTTGGTGTAAGGAATGAGCCCCCACCCTACCCCCACCCCTCCAACCGTCCTGCACATCCAAGCTTACCTAAGTCTTATTTTAGCCGAAAGGAACATTACTCCTTCATCAGCAACCTTCATGGAAAGCATTAATTGTGTTGGAATTTTGGCTTCTCATTGAGATTCATAAATCACGACACAAACCACACAAACACCGACCTCAGTTAAGTAAGAGTAGTTTATTGAACACACACCCTAATACTGGGAAGACCAGAGATATAGCTAAGAATTATCTGAACTATGACACCAAAATCTTTCTCTGTCTGCTTATAAAGGGGGGAAAAAACACAAAAATCACAATCATAAGCAGGTACAGGAAGTGCTGCCTGGTGGTCAGCTCTGAACCAAGATATTTTAGACATAACAGTTCATATTGACCTTTAATTTGATAGGTCCTACAGAAAGCTTTGTGGAATTTCTTAAGATTATCGAACCTCAGGACATACAGAACAGAACAGGATATATATACGGCCAGCATGACCCTGCTCTGAGTCAATTTGTGGAGAGCTTTTGGGGCTGCTTCTAGAAACTTGGCAGGAATTTGACGTTTGGCCATGACATTTAAGTAAGAATGTGACTTTGGACTAGGATAGGGAAGTAGGCTCACATATCTTGATCATCCTGATAAGCCCCTAGGAACAGTGATCATGGGACTTTGTTTATTGCCTTGCTTGTTCCATAGCCTAGAACTGACCTTATTCCTTGCATGTAATTAAAATGGTATAAACGCAGACTGGGGAAAAAAATAAACCTGCTTCAGCCTCAGAACAGGCTGTGTTGTCTAATTGTCTTTTTTTCTTTTTCATCCTCACTCCCTCCCTGGAGAGCCTGTTGACTGACTGAGCTGACTTGGTTACAAGCTCTGTGTTTGTGTGTGTGTGTGTGTGTGTGTGTGTGTGTGTGTGTGTGTGTGTGTGTGTGTATCTGTGTCTGTGTGTCTGTGTCTGTGTCTGTATCTGTGTATCAGACCACAGCTCTTCTCAGAAGGTAAAAGGTATCAATCAAATTCTGGAGTAAGGGTCTCTCCCTATCTCCCCATACTTTCCTCTTTCTGTCCTGTCTCAGTCACACAAAAGTCAAGGGAAATTAAGTCCTTAATAACTAAATAAAAAGTTGAGGGGGCTGGAGAGATGGCTCAGCGGTTAAGGGCACTGGCTGCTCTTCCAGAGGTCCTGAGTTCAAATCCCAGCAACCACATGGTGGCTCACAACCACCTGTAATGGGATCTGATGCCCTCTTCTGGTGTGTCTGAAGACAGCTACAGTGCACTTATATAATAAATAAATCTTAAAAAAAAAATAAAATAAAAAGTTGAGTGTTTAACCCAAGCTAATGCAGGCTTGAGACGCTCTGATTTAGCATCATTTCAAAGGATCCTGTTGACAAAGTTTGAACGGGCAAGAGAGGGAAAATCTTGGTTGCTTTTCTTTGGCTTCTATTGTCATTTCAATGCTTTCAAGCAAGGGATTAAAAACACAAGAAGTATAAAAATAAGACATAAAGGCAAAAAAATCCTAGAAACAGGCTATTCCAGCTGGGGAGGTCTGGGGGAATGGTCCTGAGCAAAGTCCATCTCTTGGTCAGTGTAGAATATTTAATAAAGTGCTTGCTTGCTTTAAATTTGTCTCTCTGCCCCCGACCCAATCCTAGAAACAATACTAAGATTTTTTTTTTCGGAGCTGGGGACCGAACCCAGGGCCTTGTGCTTGCTAGGCAAGCGCTCTACCACTGAGCTAAATCCCCAACCCTAATATTTTTTTTTAAAAAAATCATGTATGTGGATATTTTCAGGCTTAACTATGAATTGACACGCTGGAAAAACTATGAAAGCTTTTCACAAACTTTTCTGTGGCTCTACCCAGTGAACTGGCTGCTGCAGTGGCCATCTTAGCCAGAAAGAGTGTGCCCTGGAATGTCAACCCGGCTGGGCTGTGGTGGTGCATGCCTTCTAGTCCCAGCACTAGGGAGGCAGAGGCATACATATCTACATGAGTTGAGGCCAGCCTGGTCTACAAATTGAGTTCCAGAGCAGCCAGGGCTACACAAGAAACACTATCTTGAAAACTCCCAAAAGGAGAAAGAATGTCAGCTCCAGTCTCTGGGCTACCCATGGTTTTTGCTGTCGTGGGAGACTATGGCAGGTTGACAGATGCACAGTAAATGGAGACAGAGTTAGGGATGAGGTGGGGAGGAAGGATCCAGAATGAGAGGAGAGAAGATGCAGGATGATGAGGAGGAAAATATCTAGTGAGTTTTCAACATCGTCCTTGAATGTTTTATATAGAGACTTCAAGAAGTGACGAACACCAAAATGTCTACTCACTGTAAGTCTCAGGAGACGCCAGTGAGGTAAACATGAGCTGCAAAACAGCGACTAACCAGGAGCTGACAAGCAAGAAAGGATAATGCACTGGGTGTGGTGACCCATGGCTGTAATGCCCCACTCTCTGGACATGAAGGCAGGAGATTTTGAGTTCCAGACCAGCCTTGGCTACACACCACACGCTGTCTCAAACAGACAAAACACCTGACCAGGAACTTAGGTCAGTGGTAGGGCACTTGTCTAGCCCTCTGGGCTCATTCCTTGGAGAAGGAAACAAAAAATAATGTTTTGTAGACTCTGTCTTCCAGGAGTTCCTACAGATTTTTGGGGATAAAATTGATTACTTAGTTAATATTTTGTAAACATATATTTCCCTTGCCTACTGATTGGTTTAATAAAGACCTGGCTGCCTACCGAAGGGCAGAAGAGAAATGGCTGGACATCTGGGCAGAGATATGCACTGTGGGAAGAACTGAGAAGCCTGGTGTTCACCAGCCAGATCCAGTGGAAGCTGGATGTACCAGGACATAGTGAGAGGTAATGCGCCACATGACAAACGTGGACTAGTACAGACAGGATTAATTAAGCTATATGAGCTAGTTGGGAAAAGCCTAAGCTGTAAGGACTAAGCTTTGATAAATAACAAAAGAGTCTCAGTGTCATTATTTGGGGAGTCAAGATAGTCTGACAATATTGGTTTTCTCAGGCCACTTAATTTGTAGGATTTACTGAACAGAAGGGATAGTGTGGACCGCATGGTGACTACTAATGCTTGACAAAGTTCCAGCATATACACATTGAGGATCACAATTCTCCAGGATCTTTTTACTTTCGTCTTTTGTCAAGGACCAGCCTTGGCTTGGAGAGGGTTTTTTGAGACTGGTGAAAAAAAGACTTGAGGTCCAATTGTGAGGTACAAGCTGACAGCCTATGTTCTGCTCCAGACAGCTTTCTCTCGCTTCAAAAAGATTCTAAAAGTCTCTCTGGCTATCTCATCTTTTGCAGACCAAAATCCCAGTCTTTTATTTACATATCAATTCAATTGTTCACCCCGGGTTCCCATTGGATTATTCCATGAATCAGTATTCACTGATCCAGACCCCTGATTCTTAGAAAAAGACACCAAGTACATTCTTCCCCCCCACCCTTAACATTGCAAATTAATTCAGAGATCTGCCTGATTTTGTAAACACAGACAACAAGCTAGCTGGGTGGGATCTCATCCTGAGATTACCATTCCCACCATACCTGGGCTAAAATCAGCTATGTCTCAGGCTGACCTTGAACTCAGGAATCTGCCTGCCTTTGTATCTGCCTGCTTTTGTATCTTTCTGACAAGCTGGCTCATAGTGCAGCTGCCTCTGTTCTTTTAGGTCCATGAAGCCCTTCATACAATTCATATTGCATCCTTATATTTTTGCATAGTTGAGAAATTCTATATTTTTTGAATTCATGTTTTTCAGAATTATTTCCCACAGCCTTAAAGGCTGTTCTGAAGGTCAAGGTGTTGTGCTATTTTGCAAAGACACTAGACACACCCTTACCTCCTGGACTCTTGCTGTCTCTGATTATCATGGAGTCATTAACCTTGGCAGAGAGGACATTTCCACAAAGGAGGAACATAAAGTAAAATATATGCACATGCTTTATGCCTAGCAACCATCAATATTTGTGGAGGCCCATGCCCTACAGGCTCTGTTCCAGGGGCAGAAAACCATGTCATACTGTCCCTTTCACATGGCCAAGCAGGACTTGGCAACCTTTGATAATTTTGAATATGTGTTATAGTAATTTCCTTATGCCTTTTCCCTTTAGGAAATTTTGTATGGGCTTCAGTGGAGACTGTGAATGTATACAATGGCAGTCTCTCTAAACAAAATGATTCTTCAAAAAAGAAATCTTTACCTACATGAAACCGTGTAGCATAATAATTCTGCCCACTCCTACTTAAGAATCTCCACTTTGAGGGGTTGGGGATTTAGCTCAGTGGTAGAGTGCTTGCCAGCAAGCGTAAGACCCTGGGTTCGGGTCCCCAGCTCTGAAAAAAAAAAAAAGACAAAAAAAAAAAAAAAAAAAAAAAAAAAAGAATCTCCACTTTGCCCCCCTGTTTGCACCAAGAATAGACAAGTTAAAGATTTTTTTAAAGATTTATTTATCATATAAACACTGTAGCTGTCTTCAGACACACCAGAAGAGGGCATCAGATCTCATTACAGAAGTTTGCAGGCCACCATGTGGTTGCTGGGATTTGAACTCAGGACCTCTGGAAGAGCAGTCAGTGTTCTTAACCACTGGGCCACCTCTCCAGCCCAAGAAGTTAAAGATTTATGGTTCCAGAAACTTTTAAGCATTTACACCTGGTCCCAAGTATGAAAACACACAATCGGGGTTGGGGATTTGGCTCAGTGGTAGAGCGCTTTTAGCAAACTGCAAGGGCCCTGTTCGTCCCCAGCTCTGAAAAAAAAAAAAAAAAAAAAGAAAAGAAAAGAAAAGAAAACACACAATCTATGGAAACAATGGGTCATACCCCGAGTCTGAGGCCTTGGCAGTCGAGGGCAAGACTTCAGTTAAGAAGTATAGAATAGTGCCCATGATTGATTCCCTGGGTATGTGACTTACGGGATGAATGACAAAACCTGGTATGCCCCACAAGAAGCAGATTCCGTTAAGAAGTTAGACTGGTTTGCTCCCTCTCTGCCATATACTGGAGCATACATTGAAGGACATATTGTATGACATATTGGAAAAAGAGTAAGATATTGGGACCTTCCCTTAGGGGAGTGTATGAGAGAACAGGTTCATATTGTAAGACTAAGGCACATAGGAACACAATTAGGAAACAGCTCAATATTTATTAAGCCACATGGTATAAACACTGTTTCACACCTCTTGAGGAATGAACATTGCTTTTACAGGTTTGTTTCTCAGGACTCAATGTCTGGAACCTCCTGACCACCAAATCTGAGATGGTCCAGGAGGAAACATAAAGGGGCACCTAGTGGGGTTGCTGAACCTTAGAAGACAATATGGAGTTAGATGCTTGCTGAATTTATTGCTCTTGCTTCAAAGAAAAATACTGTAATAAAGTTAATTATGTCTTTCATTCTGGATGTTGAAAAATAGAACTAGAATAGGCTAAAAACCATCTGTGAGAAGATCATGTATTTCTTGCAGTCATTATGTCTGCATTCAACATTGCCTGTTGACTTAGCTACTATACAAATATAGAGTAGAAAAGATTTAGGCTTTTTCCAATAAACATACTTGCTATCCTCAGATTCACCCTCAGATGGTATCAGTCTCCTTCCCTTGCCAACTCCACACCTCCTCTTTGGGACCTGAGCCCTGCTGGATTCTGGCAAAGGGAAGAGGGCTGCAAACATTCTGACTTAGTTACTATTTTGTTGCTGTGAGAAGACACTGTGACCACAGCAACAATTATAAGATAAAGCATTTAACTGGGGACCTGATTACACTTTTTTTGTTTGTTTGTTCTTTTTTCAGAGCTGGGGACCGAACCCAGGGCCTTATGCTTTCCTAGGTAAGCGCTCCACTGAGCTAAATCCCCAGCCCCCTGATTACTTTTAAAGGGTTAGTCTGTGGTGATCATGACAGTAAGCAGACAGGTATGTGATTGGAGCAGTAGCTGAGAGTTTTACAAGCAGATCTACCCACAGTCAGCAGAGAGAAGGGCTAAAGTGAGGGTTTTTCTTTTTCTTTTTTTTTTTAAAATTGGATATATTTCTTTATTTACATTTCAAATGTTATTCCTTTTTCTAGTTTCCTGTCCATAAGCCTCCATCCCCTCCCCTGCCCATCCCTCATCTATCCCCCCTACCACCCCCACCCCAACATTCCCTTGCACTGCGGGTCCAACCTTGGCAGGACCGAGGGCTTCTCCTTCCACTGGTGCCCAACAAGGCTAGTCTCTGCTACAAATGCAGTTGAAGTGAGGTTTTTGAACTGAAACAGAAAACATGGAGGAATACTGCTTAATGACTTGCTCCCGTGGCTGGCTGTGTTTGTTTTCGTAGACCCAGGATCACATGACCAAGGGTGGTACTACCCACAATGTGCTTGACCCTTCCACATCTGTCAGTAATCAAGAAAATGCCCCACAGACCTGACTCCAAGCCAATCTGATGGAGGTATTTTCTCAACCGAAAGGCAAATTTCCCTTTTCCCAGATGACTATAGCTTCTGTCAAGTTGACACAAACTAACCAGCACATTTCCTACCACTTTGAGGCTCTAACTGAACCTCTTCCGGGACCTCTTGAATGAGATTTGAAGTGGGACGACCCCAACATGTCGGAATGATTAAACTCCTCTTGCTTTTACATCGATCACTGCCTCTGTGAGTCTCATTCAAGAGGTCCTGAAAGAGGCTCAATTCGGACCTCACACCACCATTCTAGAGGTTTCAATCAATAATTGTCATATGCCAAAAATTATTTTTTATTTATTTATTGTATTATTATTTTATGTCTATGAGTATCTTGCTACATGCATGTCTGTGTACCACATGCATGCATGGAAGAAGGTGTCAGATACTCTAGAACTGGAGTTAATGTGAACCACTGGGAATTGAACTTGGGTCCTTTGTTCTTAACTACTAAGCCCAGTACCTACCTGTCTGTCTGTCTGTCTATCTATCTATCTATCTATCTATCTATCTATCTATCTATCTATCTATCAACAAACTCTTGTTATATAGTCCAGGTTGTCCTTGAACTCATGGCAATTCTAAAGCCTTAGCCTCCCAAGGGTTTAGGTGTGCCTTCTATATCCAGGTAACATTTTTTGCTTTTTTGTTTTTTGTTTTTATTGGTTTGTTTTTAACTACAAAGAAAACAGTGGGAAATTCAAGTCTGGACCTTGAGAGAAACAGAGAGGTAAAGTGTGGGGAGCAGATGAAGTCCTGGGTGAATGTGTACTCTTGATATGAGTGTAGACAGGTCAAGGACCCCAGAGCCTCACACTCACGGGAATGACAAAGCCTGGTCCCAGTACAGGTGTTGATAGTGTATGCAAATGTATCAACTGGAGCTTCTGCCTTCATAATGATGGCAGCCTGAGACCCCCATATAAAGACCCCTAACAAAAAGAAGCCTTCTGGTTCATACTTTTTATAAAACACTCAGAGTTTCAGAACAGCTGATGGTGTGTCTCCATCAGAATGCACCGCCTATGTGATCCTAGTGTATGTGTGTCTGTGTTTATTCATTTCCTATCATCAGCCTTGAGAGTCCCAAAGTCCTGCAGGTAGAGGCAGTTAAGAGTGACTGGAGGGACTGGAGAGATGGCTCAGTGGTTAAGAGCAATGACTGCTTTTCCAGAGGTCCTGAGTTCAATCCCAGCAACCACATGGTGGCTCACAACCATCTATAATGAGATCTTGAGCCCTCTTCTGGCAAGCAGGTATATGTGCAGATACCCATACATTAAATAAAAATGTTTAAATTTTTTTTTTTTTTAAAAAGGGTAACTGGGAATGAAGGAAGGACCCAATTAAGATAGGTGTCTTAGGGTTTCATTGCCATGAAAAGACACCAGGAACAAGACAATTATTATGGTTTGTATATGCTCAGCCCAGGAAGTGGCACTATTAGAAGGTGTGACCCTATTAGAGTAGGTGTGGCCTTATTGGAGTAGGTGTGTCACTGTGGATGTGGCTTAAGCACCTTCATTCTAGCTGCCTGGAAGTCAGTCTTCCACTAGCAGCCTTCAGATGAAGATGTAGAACTCTCAGCTCCTCCTGTACCATGCCTGCCTGGATGCTGCCATGCTCCTGCCTTGATGATACTGGACTGAACCTCTGAACCTGTAAACCAGCCCCAATTATATGTTGTCCTTTATAAGAGTTGCCTTGGTCATGGTGTGTGTTCACAGTAGTAAAACCCTAACTAAGACAGCAACTTTTATAAAGGACAGCAAATAATTGGGACTGGCTTACAGTTTCAGAAGTTCAGTCCATTATCACCATGGCAGGAAGCATGGTCATGTCCAGGCAGACATGGTGATAATAAAGAAGCTGAGAGTTCTACATCCTGATCTTAAGGCATTCAGGAAGAGACAGGCTTCAACAGCCAGCCAGCAAGACGGTCTCTTCCACACTGGGTAGAGCTTGAGCACTAAGAGACCTCAAAGCCCACCTACACAGTGACACACTTCCTCCAACAAGGCCACACCTATCCAAACAAGCCCCAGTCCATACTTCCTAAAAGTGCCAATTCCCATAGGCCCAGCGTATTCAAACCACCACAATAGGTTAGTCTGAGAAGACCCTGAGAAGGTGACATCAGAGTTGACTTTGAGAAGATGCTAAAAAAGTAAAAATCGGGGTGGAGAGTCATACCCAAGAGTAAGTACATCACAGTTGGGGGCCAGGGCTGAGTGTTAGAGGGAATGAAAGGTTAGCAATGACTGAAGAAGAGGACAGTGGGCACATGGCACAGTAGTCTCTTCAGCTGGGGTAGGAGTTTGGTTTTTATTCTAAGCACCACTAGAAGCACAGAAGAATTTTGTAGGGGGCGGACAAGCACGGCTTGCCTAATAACAGCTCTTTAGATAGATTGTTCTAAAGATGGTTGTAACCGTCCATCCCATCCCACTTTGCTCTTTTGCAAATGTGATTTTTGCCATTCCTCCTAGGCTTCCTCCTCTTGAATTTGGATAGTTCCTGTGACTTGCTTTACTAGCAGAAGGGGGTAGGACTGACAAAGATACTGTGTGGGGAAGAGACATCATGGCCACTTCCTTCATTACCTCTCTTGACTCCGTGAGCCACTAATGAAGAGGACTTTTGTGCTGTCCATGGATAGAGAGGCCCCAAGAGATGTCTGTAATGGCTATTCTTGGTTTTCAATTTGACTACCTCTAGGATTGACTGTAAAATGTGGAGGATGTGCTTCTGATGCTAAGGTCTTGTTCCCCACTTGGTTCTTGATCGATCCATAAAAATGCCAGGAGCCAATTGCTGGACTGAAGAAAAGATGTGGGACTTCCAGGTCTCAAAATAAAAAAATGAATTATATAATTAAGCTAGTTCATATAAAAGGCACAAAGTTCTAGTATTTTATTTAAAAGCCTAGATTGGGCAGATTTTAAGCTATTCTAACTTACATACCGGCCATATGTCCTTTGTTACTTGTTATTTGATTCTTCCTGGGTTATTCCTCACTTCTCCTGATCATATGGTCATGGTATATTCTTGGTGACATCCTCTTTCTCTTTCTCCTTCCTCCTTCTTGCTCATTGCACCTGAGACCCCCTCACTCAATCGTCATGTCCCGATTTTTTCTCTCTACTGCCCAATCATAGGTTCTAGCCTTTTATTAACCAGTTAACTTTAAATTGGGGAGCAAGGTTTAGACAGCATTACTTGGTGTATGTGAGGATCTGCTCTTTGGGGGCAACCAAGTCTTGGGTGCCAATATTTAGCATTTGAAAACATTAGCAGTAAGTACAGTGGGCTACCAGACTGAAGAAACTGGTAAGGTTGAGTGAGCCCAAACTCTGAAACTCAGAATTGAGAATAGTAGGAGTAGGGTCAGCTCCCTGTCAAATGCTACCTGCTCTGGAACACATAACCACAACACCCCACTGAGAGGACCATGGCAATCAGTCACATAAGGAAAAGACTTAAAGTCCTTCTCTTTGCTAATAGAGCATCACTAAGCATCACTAAGCCAATGGGAAGGATCTACCCCTGGATCCTACCCTATTCCTCAATGTTTATAAAGTCCCTGACCATATGGAATAAAGTGCACAAGGCATTTCACTAGAATTGTCTGAGAGTGGCTGTTTTACTTAGCCATAACATTTTAGGGAAGAGTTTTTGTTCCCAAAGCATTCATGGCTGGACCTTAGACAGACCTGGTAGGAATTGAACTCAGGATCTTGGACTGATGCCTCTGTTGCCCCTGCTGCTGCCAACACCGGTCGGTGCTGCCCATGCTGCTGGCATTAGCGCTGCCACAAGTGGGCAAGACCTGGGACCCTAGCTATGTGCCCTGCACAGATGTCCCTTTTAAGAGGTGTAACACTTGGCCATTTCTGGCCAGAGCAGAGACCTGCATAGCCCTGTTTCCACAGAGGACAACAGAGCAGCGCCAGACCAACCCCCAACAATTAACTAAAACCCAGGGGCTGGAGAGATGGCTTAGAGAAGACTCAGCATAGGTTACACTCCCAGAGGACCTGAGTTCAATTCTCAGCACCCACATAGCTGCTCCTTGTTCTCTGTAACTCCCATTCCAGGGGATCTGACACCCCCCAGAGAAACATATATGTAGGCAAAACACAAATGCAAATAAAACAAAACAAAAAATAGAATTAACCCAAGTGGCAGGGTACACCTGTGAAGGATTTTGTTTTGTTTTGTTTTGTTTTTGAGATGGGTTTTTCTGTGTGTTTCTGTCTGTCCTGGAACTTGCTCTGTAGATCAATCTATCCTCAAACTCAGAGATGTGCCTGTCTCTGCCTTCCAAGTGCTGGTATTAAAGCCGTGCACCACCATCTCCAGCAAGCAATTTTTTCTTTCTTTCTTTTTTAAAGATTTATTTATTATATATAAGTACACTGTCACTGTCTGCAGACACACCAGAAGAGGGCATCAGATCTCATTACAGACAGTTGTGAGCCACTATGTGGTTGCTGGGAATTGAACTCAGGACCTTGGTAAGAGCAGTCAGTGGTCTTAGTCACTGAGCCATCTCTCCAGCCCAGGAAGATCTAACTTTAATCTGGGCTATATTCTGCCTGCTGGCTCTCACTCTCACTGGCAAATCCATTCCTTCACTGGCCTCAGAACCTACTTCTCTAGGATTCCAGCATATACTGAAGACCAGTTGAGACATGCAGCCTTGTAGACTGAACAACTACTGGATTCTTGAATCTCCCATTTGTAGACAGCTATTGGTGGACTAGCTGGACCATAGCTATAAGTTCTGTTCCTCTAGAGAACCCTGACTAATTCAATGACAGACCATAAGATCCAAGAGGCTCCAATGCTCCAACCATGCCAGGTGTCTTTGTTAACAGTATATTGCTATAAGGAGACACCATGACCAAGACAACTTATAAAATAAACATTTAACTGGAAGCTTTCTTAAAGTTTCAGAGGGTTAGCCCATGACCATCATGGCGTGAAGCATGGCAGCAGGCAAGCTGGCTTAGTGCTGAAGCAAGAGCTGAGAACTTATATCCTGATTCACAGGCCATAGGCAGAGAGCAAGGCTGTGCCTTGCTGAAGCTTCAGAGTCTACCCCTACTGACATCTCTCCGACAATCCTTCCTAAATAGTCTACTGACTAGGAACCAAACATTCAAATATACGAGTCTATGGAGGTCATTTACATTCAGCTCACCACACCCACACTGGGTGAGAGACCAGACTCGTGAATGACAATCTTGGATTGTCCAGCCTAAACTTTAATCAGGTAAGCTCATACCACACAGCAGACAGACTTCTATTGTAGTTGAACCTTACACAACCAACCGTAGGAACCATGAACAAATAAAGTGACTTCTATTTAAAGCCATGGACATCTGGGGTGCTGGTTACATAGCAGTAGATAACTGGTGGACATCTGCCAGCCCAAATGAGGAAAATTAATTTTGTAGGGAATTGTGTGGCATTACACCTGAGGAGACATCTATTCCCCAGATAGGGAACTAATGACAGACCAATGTAAGGATAGTAACAAAATCTAACTTGGTGAGCAAATGAGTTTTTTTTTTATTTTAATGGCCATTTTAATAGTTTATGTGTGATTTGGGAAAAAATGCAAGTGGGGGTGGATGGAGCACATAGTTTAGGTACAACATGCTTTTTTATTTTTTATTTTTTGATGTTTTTACACTGATTCGACCCAAATCAGCATCTCCTACCACTGCTTTCTAGATTCTATACATGAGAATCGATACGTTAAACTGTTCAGATGCAACTGCAGCCCAGTCCTTTTAGTCTCAGAAGATTCCATGTTCCGGTGAGAGCAAAGCAAATTAAAAGAAAAGAAGGAGGAGGAGGAGGAGGAGGAGGAGGAGGAGGAGGAGGAGGAGGAGGAGGAGGAGGAGGAGGAGGAGGAGGAGGAGGAGGAGGAGGAGGAGGAGGAGGAGGAGGAGGAGGAGGAGGAGGAGGAGGAGGAGGAGGAGGAGGAGAGAAGAAGAAGAAGAAGAAGAAGAAGAAGAAGAAGAAGAAGAAGAAGAAGAAGAAGAAGAAGAAGGAGGAGTACCAGGTACTCTGTAACTGCCGTTTAGGGGACCTCAGCCTAGAGTGTTTCTCATCTAGTACCTGCAAGTCCAGGTGCTCCTCGACTAAAGACTAAAGCAGAATTAAGTAACATCAGATTAGCGTATATGACAAACATGTTTATAGTTGAACCGGGAGAGCTCTGCTTATGCCAAGCAGCTACCAAATTCCCTCCATCCTGCTGGCATTTGGGGCACTAGCCCCTCATCTGTTTTCCCGGGGGTTGTAGCATAGCCTGTGTGGGCCCTCAGAATCATAGCTTTTATGGTAGGGAAGAAACAGCCATTTGGGTGCATAGGTGGCTGTATTGTACACGAAGCACTGAACGCTGTCCCCAGGGCCTCCAGCACCCTCCCACTCCAGCACTCGCACCTGCAGGGCTGTACGCTGGTACATGCTGGGACAGCCTTCGAAGTCATCCAGGAAGCACAACATCTGCTCAGCCACCTCATAGATCTCACCTGCCACGCAATGGCCCTTGCCTGGCAGGTCCAGCAGCCAAGGTATGTTGTGCTCGCCCGCGGACTCAACTGTGCAGCCTCGGCCTCGGAAGGCGGCTAAGCCATGTGACTGGTCCAGCGTGACTTTGTGGTTGGGTTGGCCCCACTTCGGGGTGCCATACACGAAGATGTGGGCCATCTGTCTGCAGACACTTTTTCTGATTGTGTTTTGAACAATACACACGGATCCTTCAGGAAGCAACTTGTCCCTGCCTAGTGTTACTCAAGCAGCAGGAGCCAGTGTGGGGTAGACACAAGAACACACACCTGGTGTGGTAAGGCATGTCTGAGCCACAGCACTTGAGAACCCAAGTCAGGAGGACTGAATGGTCCAGGCCAGCCTGTTAGAGGCATCTCTCCCGTGAGAGCGAACATCTGCTCTGCTCGGGACAGTGTCTGTGTCTGCGCCGCCCCCACCGTGGCCAAGGCGTTCACAGCATCAACAAATGAGTTTTATTGGGGCTACATATAGGAGTATGAGTAAGGGATTACAGGAGCAGAATACGGTGGTTTAAATATGCTTGACCCATGGGACGTGGCACTATTAGGTGTGGCCTCATTAGAGGAAGTGTAGCCTTCTTAGAGAAAGTGTATCCCTGTGTAGGCGGGCTTTGAGGTCTCCTAGTACTCAAACTCTGCCCATAGCATAAGAGACCCTCCTCCTGCCTGCAGAAGATACTTGCCTCCTAGCTGCCTTTGAATGAAGATGTAGACCTCCTTGGCTCTTCTAACCTGAGTTGGCCTGCATGCTACCATGTTTCTTACCATGATGATAATAGACTGAACCGCTGACACTGTAAGCCATCCCCAATTAAATGTTGTCCTTTATAAGGATTGCCTTGGTCATGGTGTTCACAGCAATAAAACTCTAACTAAGACACACTGCATCACCAAAACCCCACCCAGCACGGGTGACAGCTCACAACATCTAAACTTCTGGAGCTCACCATGAAACTTCAGGCAGCTGAACTGATGGGAAAGTGTTTCTGGTGATCCAAGTCTTCCATGCGGCTCACTGAGTTGCTTCCTCTTCTAGGTTGCTCTGCTTATCTCAGAGTTTTCTAGATAACTCAGCTAGTCCGAGAGCACAGTCTAGGTAACAGCTTCGTGGCACAGACCACATACCTTTATCCCAGCACTCAGGAGGCAGACGTAGGGGATCTCTGTGAATTGGAGTCTAGCCTGGTCTTCGTAGCAAGTTCTAAGATTGCAAGGGACTACACAGAGATGCCCTGTCTGAAAAAGAAAAGCAAGCAAACGGAAACCAACAGCCCAGAGGCCATTGAGCTTGACCCAAGAAAATGGAGCAGTGGAAATGGAGAGGAGATGGGACTGAGGTAGATTTTGGAGACAGGGCAGATAAATAGGTTGGCATGAATGTTCCCCACTCTTGTGTATTGGAAGACCCGGCAGACATATGGCTTTAGGGGCAGAGCTTGTAGGCTTCAGGCCAGTTCCAGCTCCACTCTAGCCTGATGCTTTACTTCCTGGTCAGTTCTAAGTAACAAGTAGCCACACGCTCCCTCTACCATGCTGGACCACGAACCCAAGTAAATTCTTCTCAAATTGTTCCTGCCAGATATTTTTGCTACCATTATCACAAAAAAGCAAAACTGTGAATAGGATTGGAGAGAAGGCAAATCAAATTCTTGTTTTCTACACTCTAGCTACTGCCTATTATTACAAGGTAACCCCTCTTAATCAAGCTATAGTGGCCTTTTTTTTTTAAAAAAAAAGATTTATCTATTTTAAGTATATAAGTACACTGTAGCTGTCTTCAGACACACCAGAAGAGGGCACCGGATCCCATTACGGATGGTTGTGAGCCACCATGTGGTTGCTGGGAATTGAACTCTGGAAGAGCAGTCAATGCTCTTAAACACTGAGCCATCTCTCCAGCCCACCATTTTATTTAAAGGCATCTATCATATTCTTTTTAATTTTGGGGGAGGATAAGGTATTATATCTCTCAGGGCTGGAGTGACACTCATTATGTAGCTGAAGATGACTTTGAACTTCTGATCGACCTGACTCTGCCTCTCAAGTGAAAGGATTATAAGCATATGCCACCACGACTGGTTTATACTGGATCAACCCAGGACGTCCATGCAAGCTAGGAACGTATTCTGACAATTGAGCTGGATCTCCAGTCTTTCTTACTTCAACTTACACATTAGTAAGTTAAATGCTCCTGTGTGTTATATGTCTAACCGTGTATATGTGTGTACATACATGCACTCAAGAACACATGGCATTGTGCGTGTGCGGGTGGAGCCCCAGAAACCTACCTGTCTGTTCCCCTGCACTTGCCTTTCACACGTGTGCCACCGCACGGCTTCTTAGTGGATTTTGAGGATCTGCTCTCAGCTCTCATGCTTGTTTGGCAAGAACTAATGGAGCCCTTCTCCCCTCTCCCTTGTTGCTTTGAGCCAGGTTGTATAGGAACATGGGAGTTAGAAGTGAAGAAGTCATCTTGCAACTGTGAGGTAACAGGATAAGACTGAAACCCATTGCAGGGATGCAGGCTAGAGTGAGATGTCCACACGGACGATTTGCCATATGGATGACTGGAGGGCTTTACCGCCAACTTCTTTGTTTTTTGGGTTTTTTTTTCTTTCTTCTCCAGATGAGATCTTGCTATGTGGCCCAAGTTGGCTTTGAACTAGTGATCCTCCTGCCTCTGGTCCAAAGTGCTATGATTAGAGGTATACGCCATCATTATTGTTGTTTCCATCCAACATGAAGCTGTACTTTTATTTATTAATGAAAGACAGTTCAAATTTCAAATCAAGCTGCAGTTACTTTTGACTCACCACAAAAGCCCCTCATTTTCAGGTGTTTACATCACTGACTCTGTAATAGCACTTACAGAATTGTTACTGGGGGTGGGGTGGGTGGCTCAATGGTTAAGAGCAATGACTACTCTTCCAGAGGTCCTGAGTTCAATTCCCAGCAACCATATGGTGGCTCACAACCATCTGTAATGGGATCTGATGCCCTCCTCTGGTATGTCTGAGGACAGCTACATTGTATTCATATACATTAAATAAATGAATCTAAAAAAAAAAAACAGGGGTTGGGGATTTAGCTCAGTGGTAGAGTGCTTGCCTAGCAAGCGCAAGGCCCTGGGTTTGGTCCCCAGCTCCAAAAAAAAAACCAAAAAAAAAAAAAAAAAAAAAAAAAAAAAAACTGTTACAGGCTCAGCAGTTAAGAGAGCTGTTGTTTGAATGAGGTGTCCATCCCCCAGTTGGTGAAGCCCTTTGAGAGGGTTGTGAAAGCTTTAGAAGGCACTGTCCTGCTGGAAGAATTGTATCACCTAGTTATTGTCTCACCCCACTTCCTGTTCCCTGCCCCTCTTTCCTCTTCTGTGTGCAGTTGAGATGTGATATCTCCACTTCCTCCTCCTACTGTCATGCCTGCCTGTTGCCATGACAGCAACAAATGTCAATGTTTTAAACCCTAGTCCTCTGGAACAATAAGCAAGAATAAACCCTTCCTTCTATAGTTGCTTTTGGTCACGATATTTTATTACAGCAGGAAAGTAACTAATACAAGCATGAGCCACTCTTCTGGAAGACCAGAGTTCAATTCCCAGCACCCACATTGGGTATCTCACCATCGTCTCTAACTCCAACTCCAGGGGATCTGATGCTTCTGGCCTTTGAAGGCCCTTCCCCTACAGGTACACATACTTACAAACACACTCATTAATAATTGTAATTTTAAAAAGCAACTAAGTCATTACTGTTGTTATTCAGAGTTTAGACTATCTTCCCTCTCAGCTGACATGTTTGCTCAGGACATCCCTGGTTTGCTTGCATGTTTGTTTAGAGATGGGTCTCTTTATAGTACCCAGGCTGGCCTCTACCTTCTTGTGACTAAGGATCTTCCTTTCTTAGTCTTTCTAGCAACTGAGACTCTCAGGAGTTTGGGATAGGGACTGTAGAACTCTCTATGACCAGTGAAGGTTCCATTTGGACATAGCCCTCCCTGCATCCTTTTCACTTCAACTCTTCTCCTTTATGCTTTCGGCTGCTGCCTGGTGGCCATGTGTGGTTGCCTGTGAGGAATCTTGTTCCTCGGGCTTTGATAATGATTCATCGGTGTTGGATTCTGTTCCACACGTACGCGAGGAACACAAAACCAACGGTGGCAGAAAATGCTCAAACGTTCTCTTTGTAAAAATATTTATTTCTATGTTGTGTATACATGTATGGGCACCGTGTGCACGCCTAGTGCCTGCAGAGGTCGGAAGATGGCACTGGACCTTTCAGAACTAGAGTCGTAGATGGGGGAGAGCCTCCATGAAAGTGCTGTAAACTGAACCTGGGTCTGCAGCAAGTGTTCTTAGTCACTGAAGCATCTCTCCAATCTCTTAAAATTATTTATTTATTTATTTATTTATTTATTTATTTATTTATTTATGTGCAGGTCTGTGTGTGTGTATCTACATGTGTGTTTACACACACGCATGCAGATGTCTGCAGGGGCTAGAAGAGGGTGTTAGGGTCCTGGAGCTACAGGAAGTTGTAAGCTACCCTAATGTGGGCGTTGGGAACCTAACTCTTGTCCTCTGAAAGAGCAATAATCCATTAACCACCGAGCCATTTCTCCACTTCCCCAAACTTATTTCACAAGAAAGTAAGCCGATACTTCCCCCCCTAGTCCAGCAGACACACACAGCATGCAGGTACTTTCCTAAGAGAAATGGATTCTTACATTATGCTCCCCTTCCAAGTGGATAAATGAGGCATGGCGGTACATGGCTGTCATTCTAGCACTCCCTAAGTCCTGCCTGGGCTACATAGATGCCATGCCCCTCATGACTCCGGGGACAGACCTGACTGAGACAAGCTTCAAGGGAATGAAGAAAAGACAGCTGGACACACAGAAAAGCTGGAACCAGGTGGACAGGGAGCTGTAAGGGAGAAACCACAGACCTGAAAACCTCTGTGTGTTACATAGAGCTGGGTGGAGAGGTGGGTTATTACACATAGCTGAGAAAGGGGGCAGGGTTATTGTGTACTGATTAATAAGGGGTAGGGTTACCATGTACAGAAGGCAGGGTAATTACAAGCAGATAAACAAGGAAGTGAAATTGTGGCATACGGATAAACAAGGAGCTAGAATTATGGTATATGAATGAATTGAGGGGGCAGGTTTAGTTCATCTCAGTAGAAACAATCTTTGTAGGGAGCAGCCTTCAGAAACATATCCCAATTAAGAAAGTTATGATGAACATTTTCTGCATACACTGTCAGCATCTACACACAGACCAGAAGGGAACGCTTGCTAGCTCTCTCAAAGCTTCACCCTGGGAGGGAGAAGGCTTTGTGGTTTCCCATGGGTCTGAAGCTTAGGGGTTCTTGACATGGCCATGCAATGTCAACAGCACACATTCTTGGGGCTGGAGAGGTGGCTCAATGGTTAAGAGCACTGACTGCTCTTCCAGAGGTCCTGAGTTCAATTCCCAGCAACCACATGGTGGCTCACAGCCATCTGTAACTGGATCCGGTGCCCTCTTCTGGTGTGTCTGAAGACAGCCACTGTGTACTCATATACATAGAATAAATAAATCTTTAAAATTATTCATACAAAATAAAAGTAAAGGACAGCGCACATTCTCTCCCTACAGTTAGAGAGTTCGGGCACAGCTTTTGAGACAGCCCCCATTCCAGTTACTCGGGGCCCGGATGAAGACCAAGCTGCACATGTGCTACACATAGGTGGGCAGGCCTAGGTCCAGCCCGTGTATGTTCTTTGGTTGGAGGTTCAGACTCTGTGAGAGTGGGTCTTCCCGTAGAGTTCCTATTGTTGGTATCAGGAATTGCCTTTAGAGGGATACCGGTGGGTCATTGTTGCCATGGCAACGACCATATATTCCCAGAAGACCTTTTGGCTCAATCTGTACCTCCACCTGGGAACCTTTATGTCACATTCCAAATAAAAGGCAGACTCCCTGTCCCCTCGCCCTCTTTCTCTTCTCTCGCCCCTTCCCCTTGTCTCATTCCCCCACTAAAATCTGACCGCGTGGAACCGTGTTGGTGTTAGTTCGGTGTACTCTTTCCCCACGAGTGCGGCCGATATTCTGATATTATTAACAACTGATACCTGATATTAATAACAACATTGGGGCAACTGATATTAATAGCAACATCTATCCCCTTCAGGGGCCAGAAATCCTTCCTCCTGTGGGATCTGTTCTGTCTGGTCTCAATGGGAGAGGAAGCGCCTAGTCTCACAGAGACTTGAAATGCCAGGGTGGAGGGGATGGGGGATGGGGTGACCAGGAGAAGGGCAGTGAGCAGGATGTAAAGTGAATAAGAAAAAAAGTTAAAGAGAATGTTTGACTTGCAAGAGGGCTCAGCAGGTCAAGGCACTTCCTGCCAAGCCTGATGCTTTGAGTTTGAACCTGAGAACCCACATACTAGGAGAAATTCTGCCAATTTCTTCAAGACATCCTCTGACCTCTACATGAATGTCATGGTACCCCCCAACTCCATGTTGGAGACCTCTGGAAGCCTCATGGTCTGCAGGGAAGAATGAAACTCAAGTTAGCACCACCTTTGCAAGCAGGAGACAAAACTTCCAGAGTTTGACCTCAGGGTTTGCTTTTCTCTTCTTTTCTCTTACACATTTAAACACAGTAAAATTTGGAAAAAGGTTTCCAGGGAACAATTATTACCACAAACCTTTAGGCAGAGCTACATAGAGTCTCCCTAGCAAAGCACCTGTCACCTTAACAATGAGTTTTACTGACAGATGAACAGTGCTCAGGGAAGCCTAAGGAGGAGGGATTTGTAATGGGCATAATAGAGTCTATTGATGGAGAATGCAAAACACATGGGGCCGCTTTCTCAAGGATGAGTTCTATTTGCCTGAGACAAAGTTTAGGATTAGGGACTAAATAATGCCCAGGATTTTGGGGGATTCAGGTCAGCTGGCTCCAGCAGAAAGATCACCAGGTTGTCAGACAACATTCACACCAGCCTTCGGGGTGACCAGGGGTCAGTCATTTCCCTCCTTTGAGAAAGCATTGGCTCCTGTAACAGGTTTGGCTTCTCCAATGCTTTCTTTAAGCTGTACCTCCTACACTCCGACTGTTCTTCCTGACAAACACACACATAAATACACGTAGCTCAAAAGATGTATATAAATATTGATAGTAGCTTTATTCATAGCAACCTAAAACTATAAACTCAAAGGATTTTTAGCAGGTAAATAGCAAAATAGCAAGCTGCAGCTTACGCATGTCATAATTATGAACAATAAGAAGATGAACTACGCACACGATTTGGGTGAACCTTAAGAACATACGTTTAGGGGCTGGAGAGATGGTTCAGTGGTTAAGAGCACCGACTGCTCTTCCTGAGGTCCTGAGTTCAAATCCCAGCAACCACATGGTGGCTCACAACCATCTGTAATGAGATCTGATGCCCTCTTCTGGTGTGTCTGAAGACAGCTACAGTGTACTCATATACAATAAATAAATCTTTAAAAAAAATATGCTTAGTGTAAGAAAGAGTTAAACGTCTCATTCTGTATGACGATGCTTTTTAAAATATTATTTTTATTTAATATTTTTAAAGATTTGCATATTTATTTAATGTGTAAGGATGTTTCACCTGCACGTATGTGTGCCTGGTGGCCTCAGAGTTCAGAAGAGGACGTTGGATCTGAGAGCAGGCCGTCTGCAGGAGCAACAAGTGCTCTAAACCACCAAGCCTTCTCTCCGCCTCTTGGTCAGTGTTTTATCTCAGCAACAGAAACCTAACTAGGACAGTGAGTCTTGAACAAAACAATACAAAACAACAGCAACAACAACAACAAAACAAAACTGAAGGAACAATGTAATCTACCATATATTATGATTTCAAATAAAAATTCTGAGTTTCTTAAGGAATCCAACAAACCAATGTTAATATGTCAATGGGAGGGCTAAGCAAACATGAGAGCCCTACACTCAAGTAATAACGAGGCACAGTTGTGTTTGCCAAAACCATAGCATTGGGCAGGGTCTTTGTTATGGTTTCATTGCTGTGAAGACACATCACAACCAAGGCAAACGTTTTTTTTAAAACCTATTTATTCTTTTATGTTATGAGTACACTGTAGCTGTCTTCAGACACACCAGAAGAGGGCATCGGATCCCATTAGAGATGGTTATGAGCCGCCATGTGGTTGCTGGGAATTGAACTTGGAACCTTTGGAAGAGCAGTCAGTACTGAGCCATCTCTCCAGCCCCCGAGGCAAACATTTAATTGGGGTTGGCTTACAGTTTCGTTGGTTCAGTCCATTATCATCATGGTGGAAATCGTGGCAGCCTGCAGTCAGACATGGTGCAGGAATTGCTGAGAGAGTTCTACATCTTGATCGCAAGGCAGCGAAGAGGAAACTACCACCCACAGGCAAGCAAGAGGAGGTTCTCTTTCCCACTGGGTGGAGCTCGAGCACTAGGAGATCTCAAAGCCCACCTACACAGTGACACACTTCCTATAACAAGGCCAGAACTATTCCAGCAAGGCCACATCTCCTAATAGTTCTACCTCTCATGGGCCAACCAAACCCAAACACTACCACAGGCAGGCACGTAGAGACAGGGGGATTCTGGGGGCCTTTGGCCCAGATAGCCTGGATCAAAGAGGGAGTTCCAGGTTTAGTGAAAGACTCATAGAAGATACTTCACATCAACCTCTGCCCTTCTTAGCCCTCTCTCTCTCTCTCTCTCTCTCTCTCTCTCTCTCTCTCTCTCACACACACACACACACACACACACAGGCCTCAGTCACTCGTGTTGTGTTAGCATTCCTTCTAGTCTCCGCCCCACAGGTGTGTCTGACTCACAATAAAAGGGGCTGCTTGCCTCCTCCTCACTCTCTTGCTCTCTTCTCTCTCTGTCCCTTCTCTCCCCATTCCCATCCCCCTCTCTCCACATGTTCATGGCCAGTCTCCACTCTTCCGCTCGCTCTCTCCACTCCCACAACTCCCGTCCCCATGGCCTAAATAAATTCTATTCTATACTAGAATATACTATCCCGTCCCCTCAGGGGGAAGAAATTGTATAAGTGTCATAAAACTGTTCATTTGTCCAAAGGTTAAAAAAAACAGGTCAAGAAGAACCATAGAGTGTTAGTAAGAGAGTATGAAGTTCAGGATGGAACCGAGAAGAACATGATTATAGAGGGGCTTGTGGAAGGCGTCTTACAAAAGCAAAAGCTGGGTTTGTGTGGTAGCAAGCACAGAGGCCAAAACACTGCTGACGGCTGAGTCAACACCAATGTGAAGACAACTCGTGCGGCCAACTCGTTAAATAAATGCTGGTGGGAGCAAGAGCAGGTTACGTGACCACAGAGCACTATCTGTCATTCACAAAGTAGATACCTTTCTCAGGAGGCTGAAGTGAGTATGTGCAGAGGTTTGAATGAGAACGGCCCCCATAGGCTCACATTTGAATACTCCGTCCCCAGCTGGTGGAACTGTTTGGGAAGAACTAGATATGGTCTGGTTGGAGGAGGTGTCATTGGAGGTGGGCTTTGAGGTTTCAAAAGTCCACACCATTTCCGGTTAGGTCTCTCTGTCTGCTGAGTGTGTCAGCTACTGCTGTAACCCCGTGCCTGCCTGCTGCCATGCTCCCCGCAGGATTGTCTGTAATTATAAACCCTAACCGAACATTTTCTTTTCCACGTTTTCTTGGTCATGGTGTCTTATCACAGCAATAGAAAAGTAACTAAGGTGGGGTGGGAGGAGATTAGAGAAGCCAGGCTGTGGCTGCTCCAACCACAGGTGCAAGAATGGAGCTGCAGGCTGGGGGGCCTTCCTTAATCCAGGGAGATTTAGGGCTTTCTTTTCATTGGTTGCTTTAAACTGTGGCTCCTTGGAGATAAGATCTCCATGACAGCTCAGCCACTGCCTGGAATTCCCATTAATCAAAGTCTGGGTACAAAGGCAGACTGGTCAGCTCCCAGGGGAACTCGCAGGTCTTGCAGGATGGCTTTTTGTGGTTTTTTTTGTGAAGTATTTTTTTTTTGTGGGGGGGTTGTTTGTTTTTTATTTTTCCTCATCCAATTCGCTTTCGCTGGGATGCTCTTTTTTTTTTTTTAAACCCAGTCTCTCTCTTCTACTCTTTCATTTCTTTCCTTTTTATTTTTAAAATTTTAACGACCCAACCAATGAATTTCAATAAGATTGTTTACAGAAGCATGGTCCCTTCATGAGGGGCTACAACACAAGAAACACCCCCCTCCCCCAAATCAACTGTTAACTGGGTATTAATCCTTAGGGAGGGGAGAGGATTTCTCACTGTGGAGAAAAGGGAAATAGTCACTTTGAAATGTCACGTGTACATACTTTATGTCGGGAGTTCTGGAGTTTAGTTGAGACCTGCTTGCAGAGCAATCTGGAGCTCTTGGTGGGCAGGGACAGGAGAGGCTCCTCTCCTAACAGTTTCAGGTTGGGAGTGACAGGGATTGAAAACAAATTTCACCCAGAAGGGTTTTCGCACTGCTAAATAAAACAGCTGCTGAGACTGGGAGGGGAGGTGGGGAGCATTCCCAAAGAGTTTCGGAGGATCAAGTGCTTAACTCTCTTCTAGGGTGGGCAGGGAGGGGATTTCGGAGCGTCTCCTGTCTGATACTTTCAGGAGGCAAAAGGAAACAGATACTCTAAGGAAAAGGAGGGGCTGTGTTGCTCTTTCCTTGAGAACCAGCCCACCAGAGAGGCTATGAAAAAAAATATCGCTTCACCATAAATTTATCTCCAGCATTATCTCCAGTAAGATTGAAGCTTCATGTTCACAGTTCCACTTGCTGACCCCTCCTCCTCTTTGAGCAAAAAGTTCCATCATTCCTTCATCATCATTCATTCATTCATTCATGTGTGTGTGCACGCGCGCGTGCACGTGTGCTTGTATGTGTGTTCACTTTCTTGTGTGCATTTATATATATATCAGTGCTAGGGTTTTGAATTTGGGTCCTCTCCCTTTAGCAGCAAGCACTTTACCCACTGAGCTCTCAGACTGCCCCATGAAGATTTTCCTTGAGTAGAATGGCATTCATATAAGGCTGGGGATGGCATTGATTATCTGAGCCTGGTCATTGGGGCTGCTATGAGTTTGAAATAAACACATTCTTTGAAGTAACCTTTGACTCACATTAGGCTACAGGCTTCCCACACTCCTAAATCTCTCAGTAAGCGTTTTTTCCCTTTCTCCTTTTCTCTTCTTTTTCAGGTAGGCTCACGTAGGCCAGTGTTGGAGACATTTGTTGGAGTCTAACCCCTTTGTTTATGCTGCCCAGGGAGCTCTTCTAGGTACTGAAAAAGTAGCAGAGAGAGACAAAAACACTCCAGACAACAGTATGTAAGGCGTGCCTGGAACCCTCGGGTGAGGACTGATGCCCCTGCTGGTCCTTCACTGGGCAGCAGCGGGCGGGACGATTCCCGACCCTCTGCAGCAGCTTCCTCGGTTTCCATCGGTTCCAGCCAGTCGGCTTGTAGGTGGCCACAGGCTGTCTGGCTCCCCGCTCAGTCCATCCATTCGATGCGCCTGGGCTTGATGCGGCCGAGGAAACAGCCCTCAGCGCGGGTCCTCCTGCTGCCGGTGGCGTGAGTCCCAGCGGGCGCCATCCCGCACCGCCTGGATGTGCGGTTCGGGAGGACAGTGGTGCAATGACCAGTGGCCGCTGCGGGGCGCTGTAGCCCTGCGGACAGCCAGGTGGGGCGTGGCCTGTGGGCGTGGCATATGGGGCGGGGTCCTAAGGCATCTAGACCACGCGCGGTGGAGCGTGGGGCGAGCGGCTGCGGGCAGGGAGCGCAGCGGCCCGCGAGCTCCGTGCGGAGCGGCCGGCCGGCGCAGGAGCAAAAGGTACTGGGCAGTCCCCGGCCCCTACGAGTGCTGGTGATCCTCAGGGAGCGCTTACAGGGACACAGGGAGGGGACGCCGCTGGCAGGGGCCGCGCTCCTTGCTGGCTCTCTAGCTCCGGGCGCACTCGACGTCGCGCGTGTGGGGAAGTGCTCGCCCTGCAAACTCTTCCGCTGTCCAGGGCAAGGGCAGTTTCCAGGGTCGTTTGGAGCGCAGCTGGTCCCGCGGGGCCTCAGGGCCTTGTGCGTCGCTTTTCAGTTTCAAGCTTCTCTCCCTTGCCTAGGGCATTGAAGTGTGGCGCTTCCTGTAGATTTGGGGAGCTGGAGAGAAGGGGAGCTTTATGCTGATCCAAAAGAATTGAACTTTGTAAAGCTGGCCAAATCTCCCCCCCCCCCCAGTACACTGAGAGGATTCACGAGGTGGTAAGGTGCGTGTGTGTGTGTGTGTGTGTGTGTGTGTGTGTGTGTGTGTGTGTGTGTGTGTTTACCTCTTTGATGGCATGAGACTGAGTTGTGAAACAACCAGTTAGGTGTGACTGGAAAACCCGTGTCGTTAAGCCTTAATATTTGGAAATGTGAACTGAAAGCGTCATACATAACCTCGAAGTTGGCATCAAGTTTTCCCATGCCCGGCATTCTTCCTGTGAGTCTCTTGGCTGGTGGTAGCCATGTGTATTAAGTTGGTACAGACTAAATGTTATGGAAAGAAATGGGCAATGGCCAATCACACCCAGGTGCAAGGTTGTCTCAAAGGTTGTGAAGGACACTGAGTAACGGTTTCTCATCTTTAAAATAGCTGTTGTGTGAGTAGTTGGCATAATTAACTTCCTTTGTTACCCCTACTGTGTGCTTAGCATATGGTGAGTTTTGTTTTGTTTTATCCTAAGAATACAGTGGCCAGAGGATGACTCATTTGGCAAAGACTCTTGCCACCAGACAATTTGAATTTCATTCTCAGAAGCTGGGACAGGGAGGAACTGACTCGTACAAGTTGAGTCCTCTGACCTCATCATGTATTATGGGTCATACACACACACAATACATAAATATCTAAAACTGAACGAGGAATTCATAATACAATTGGGAGGGTTTTCTGCCCTCTCAGCTTGAGGGGAAAGAGCAGGCCGAGAAAAAAATAAAGGAAAATTGGAGACCAGAAAACAGTTTGACAGTGTTCAGAAGTCTAACCAAAGCTGATTTAAAAAAAAAAAGAATTAAAGCCATCACAATAAAAATGCTAGGCTTAGGGATCTGGAGAAATGGCTCAGTGGTTAAGAGCATTGGCTTCTCTTCCAGGGGACCCAGGACCAATTCTTAGCACCCACATGGCAGCTCACAACTCTGTTCCAGTGAACCCAACACCCTCACACAGATATACATGCAAACCACCAGTGCACATCAGTAAGAATAAATACATTTCAAAAATGCTAGGCCTGGTGGTACGTACCTCCAATTCCAGTCTTCTGGAGGCCGAGGCAGTTTGACGTTTTCGTGGGATGCACAGCAAAATTCCATCCTTAAAACAAAACACCCAACCTCATTTGTTAACTCCTTTCTTGACATTGGTAAGCACCAAATGTTAACCTTAGCATTCCCCTTAGCCCATCTGTGTTTTCAAAGCCTATCTTCCGTATGAAAGCCAACTGCTTGTGCTATAACTCGGCTTAGCAACGCGGCACACTGCTAATTCCCAAAGTCCTCCGTTCCACCTCGAGAAGCTTCTGCTCAGAGACGTGGAACCCAAGAATAACTAGCAGACACAAGTACCCCATCACCCAGCTGAGGAGCCCTTCCCTCCCCCCTCCCCCAATCAGATTACTAGTCCCCCTTTTCTTCTAAATGAAGAACCGTTGGGCAGGGAAATGTCCAAGCAAGCATTTGCGAAACAATTTAGAGCGTTCTTAAGTTAAAAGCAGGATATCCAGAGTCAAACGGAAAACCACCGAAAGCTCACCGTCTGAGCCGGGAGACCTGCGGTGGACTCGGGGCGTGTTCAGTCTGTGTGTAGAACTCCTCAGCTCACTTAGAGGCTCTAATTTAAAAAGCTTGCTTGAGTCCCTAGGAATTTGGAAAACAGTAATTTGTGTCCCCGTGTCTCCAGGAAAAGTTTTTAAAAGAAATACAGCTATCAAGAGAGCATTGTTAAAGCTTTGAAAGTTGAAATGAGGGTTGAGACGAGAGTGATCTTTCAAAATGGCTTTACCCCACAACTCTCTTTCCTTACTGTGCCCTCCCCGGGTCATTGTTTTTCTTCAGGATAAACACAGTTCTCTTCAGTGGTTCTTTTTTTCCCCCCATGAGATAGGTCAACATACAGAAATCCTCCTTCCAGTGACTGTTGGCCAGCTCTGAAGTCTTAGTTGAAGGAAAGCCTCCTGGAGAGGCCCTGGGATCTTCATTGTGTAAGGAAGTTTGTCCTGGTATTCTTAGGCTGAAATAGGTAGGAGTGGATAGGTGAAAACAACTATCTATTTAGATTCCACTTGAAAATAATGATGCATGTAGAAGTTATATTCACTTAATTGAAAATATTTTTGAGATTTTTATGTATGTGGGTGTTTTTGCCTTTGTGTAAATCTGTGCACCGTGTGTGCGAGTGTGTGTGTGTGTGTGTGTGTGTGTGTGTGTGTGTGCACGCGCTACCCATGGGGATCAGAAGAAAGGACTGGAATAGATGATTGTGAGCAGGTGGCCGCTCTTCCTTTGGAAGAGCAGAGAATGCTGTAACCCCGGAGCCATCTTTCCAGCCCTATATTTATTTATGTAAAGGCAGGGTGTTGCTATGTAAGTGCCGGCCTCCCAGCATGGCAGTCGTCCTTCCTCAGTGCCTTGTCTGGATGACAGATGGAGGCCTCAGCATGCCTGGCTTCTGTTAGGTTTAAGTAGCCAGTCACTAGCAGGATGCCTGTGCCTGTCCTGTGTCTGGTCAGGACACTACTCCTCATTTCCTGTTCCGCAGCAAATTTTCCATAGCGCTTTGTCACAGCCAGCCCTGGAAACACAGCTCTGCAAAGACAAGCTATCGTAGGTACAGAATCAGAGCTGTGTTCTCCATCCCGCCACCCTGGGCTGGCCTCAAACTCCGCTGCTGGGATTCAAGGCGTGGGATTCAGTGCTTAGGCTGGGTTCAGCACTCGGGGACCACGTGTTTAGTACACTTAGCTCGTTAAGTGTACTAGAGAGGTCACTCCTGTGCATTACAGCTGCAGAATACCCAGCCAGGGTCCAGACTAACACTCCTAACTGGAATATGGTCAGTGATGTGCAGACTCTGAGACTCTGTGCGTCAGACCTGGAGCAGTCAGATTTACAGGGACGGAAAATCGGTTTTGGTTAACGGCAGTCAGGGAGAACATGCTGAGAAGGTTTGAGCTCTGGGAATCCGATGGTGTGTTTGAAGTTGTTTCTTTTTATTTTCGAGATTATGATATGATGATACCACTCTTCCCTTAATAGTATTTTAAAATAAAATTTAAGGGTGAACATTTCTGTTTGTGATCCCAGACTGTAGCAGAGCACTGAGTTCAGGGACAGTGTAGGGTGGCCAGAGAACCCGGGGTGACATCATCTGCCTCTCCCACCATCTCCTCGAGCCCAGGCAGGGCAGGGAAGAGTTGGAAAGCATCCGCGTGCTCCTTTTGAAAGGCAGGTGTCTGTGTTATTTACTGGGGGCTCCAGTAAAAAGATGAAAGTCAGCTGAACCCTCCACTCTCTGTGCTGGGGACTGAATCTAGGGCATCCCTGTGCTCGGCAAGTGCTTGGCCACAGAGCTGGAGGGCTGGCCTCTGAAATTAGGTAATTTGTCCCAATGACAGATACTTTAACTCTGAGGTTGCCTTTGGTTTATTCTTTGTTTCACAGTATTTGTACAGTGTATTCTGCTCTTTTCAGTATGACATGGTTAAGGGAGCATTTCATTCGCAGATTGTTAGAGTGTGAAGCACCACATAGAATTTACCTAAGCACAGTGTTTCTGAGGCTAAGACATCGACTTCCTCCATGTTCCCCCCCACCCCTCCCGGAGTTGAAGACTGAACCCAGTGCCTTGCGCTTGCTAGACAAGTGTTCTGCCATTGAGCTAAATCCCAACCCGGTTTCTCCATGTTTTTATTTTTTTCTTTCTTTCTTTTTTACTTATCCAAAATGGTAAAATTGTAACTTGCAGGCTTTTCTTACATATATGATTCTTCTCTATCCACTTTCATGTTAGAAGCCCTTTAAATACATTGTACTTAAACTCTTCTGCCCAGGCATGCATGCTGTGCATTGTAACAAACAGTTCTGGAACTCAGTGGCCTAATCCAGGGGAGTATTCGTCTAGTAAAGTTGGTTATTTCGGGCTGGCCAGCTCTCTTCCTGGGTAATTCTCCTTCAGGTCAGTCAAGAGTCAAGGCGCTTCCTTCTTTGTGATGGAGCTGTCTTGAATTTGTGGCCTAAAAGTTTAAGGCAGAAGAGAGTGTGGAGGGTTACCACACTTGGCCCGAGCCAGGTACATAGCTCTCCCTGAATTTAAGGAGTACCAGCCTAGGCAGCTATGGATGGATGGATGGATGGATGGATGGATGGATGGATGGATGGATGGATGAGTCTTTTGTAATACAGGCTAGACTTCACTTGGGAGCTGAAGCAGGAAGATTGAGAGGATTGGCCACAGAAAAAGCCCCTATCTCAAAAATATTCCAAACACCAAAAGACCAAATAAGCCACACATACACACACACACACACACACACACACACACACACACACACACACACACACACACTCTCACACACTCTCACACACACACACACACACCAAAAACTCACACAAAACAGACCGCACAGAACCAAAGAAAACAATAAAAAAAGAACACCACGCACAAACACACACACTCATGTATACACACACGTACACACATACAAACACACACACACTCACTTACATATACACACACTCACATACACACATACTCACTCACTCGGTTTTCACAGTGTAGGTGTGGATGACATCTTCATATAGGACATAATTGTATCATGAGTGCTCTGTGAGCAAGTAAAATGAGATTAAACCATCTGTGTTCAAGTACTTATTAGTGACTGAAGAAAATTGGCTTTATTCAGTCATCTGACCATAGAGAATCGTACGTTTAAGAAAGAAGGCGAGAGGAGGGAGATTAGGCCAGGACAAGAGCCTGCATGTCTCAGTGGCTTCCTAAACGTTATCATCACAGTGTAAGCTACTTAAGACTGCTGGCAGGCGGTAGTGTGAGTCTTGTTTCAGCTCCAAACACGACTTTGGCATGGGCTGTGTCACGTATTCATAAAATATAAGTGTCATTTTTACTTACTTGCTTTTTACAGGAAACTAAAGTTATATAGTTTGGTCCTTCTTAATTGCATGAAGTAAATTTGCTCCAGGAAACCCCATTTAGCTCTATCTAGCGCCTGACAGTTAAATGTGGGACATGTGAAAAAGATCTTGGTACCCAGTCAGCCAAGGAGAAGTTGTTGTTGTTTTTTTAAAATTTATTTATTTTAAGTATATGATCGCACTGTCGCTGTCTTCAGACACACCAGAAGAGGGGATCAGATCTCATTACAGATGGTTGTGAGCCACCAGGTGGTTGCCGGGAATTGAACTCAGGACCTCTGGAAGAGCAGTCAGTGCTCTTAACCACTAAGCCATCTCCCCAGCCCTTAGCACCGCTTTTCAATGTAGATTCCTTTGGTGTTGTCTTGAGTTTATAAGAATCTAATGTGAAATGCTTCTTCCCAGTAAAGAAGACAGGAGGCACACGGTAAATTATGTTCTGGTTTTCCACAAGTCTGGGAGGCCAGAGAGCTTTTCTTGCTTGACTTAATGGATTAATGATATGCTGGGTCTGGGGCCGGGTGCCGTTGGGAGTTGGTCAGCCCCTGGGTGGGGATTTCAGGGACACAGTGGGTCAGAGCTTTGATAGTGATAGTTGTTGGACAAATCTAGCTCCCTGCCTGTTTAATTTTTAAAAAACTATTTATTGCCCTAAACATAGTTATTATAGCAGCTCCCGATTGGCTTCTTGCTTCCAGCATCACTGCCATCTTACCCACTGGATGGCATAGCTGGGAACCTTCGGCCAGTACCCAGTGACAGAATTTGCAGCACTCTGAGCACAACAGCAGGTTTACCCCTAAGTTAAATCACTCATGCAGACACCTGCTGCTTCCCTCAATCCACAGGAAAGAAGTTGGTACGGACGCGTCAGAGAACGTTGGACCTCTTAAAGCTAAGAGTGAGCAAGTTCTGGAAATATTAGCCTAGGAGATCCAGACCTTTTGAAAATCAGGCCAGAAGGTTCACACTCAGCACTGGAAGGAGCGGGGGATGCGGGGGGGGAGGGGGCTGCCTGTGAGGATCTGAAGTTCATGATCATCCTCAGCCACACGAGTGTTAGAGAGAAACCTCGTCTCAAGAAATTAAATTTAAAAGTCAGAATCAAAGTGAATGGATGTCGAAGAGTTGGAGCGTAAAGAACTGCTTGAGTGGGTGCTTCACAAGCAAAGGATGACTGACCATTTCTTTCTTTCTTTCTTTCTTTTTTTTTTTTTTTAAAGATTTATTTATTCTATGTATGTGAGTACACTGTCGCTTTCTTCAGACACACCAGATGAGGGCATTGGATCTCATTACAGATGGTTGTGAGCCACCATGTGGTTGCTGGGATTTGAACTCAGGACCCCGGGAAGAGCAGTCAGTGCTCTTAACCACTGAGCCATCTCTCCAGCCCCCCTGTTTGACCATTTCTGATGCTTTGATTTTTGTTTGTTTTCTTTGTTGTTTGTTTTTTTGTTTCTTGTCTTTTTGAGACAGGGTGACTTGGTCAAGGTTTCTATTCCTGCACAAAACACCATGACCAAGAAACAAGTTGGGGAGGAAAGGGTTTATTCAGCTTACACTTCCACATTGCTGTTCATCACCCAAAAAAGTCAGGACTGGAACTCAAGCAGGTCAGGAAGCAGGAGCTGATGCAGAGGCCATGGAGGGATGTTACTTACTGGCTTGCTTCCCCTGGCTTGCTCAGCTTGCTCTCTTATAGAACCCAAGACCACCAAGCCCAGGGATGGCACCACCCACAGTGGGCTGGGCCCTCCCACACTTGACAACTGGTTGAGAAAATGCCTTACAGCTGGGTCTCATGGAGGCATTTCCTCAACTGAGGCTCCTTAACAGACAAAACCAACCAGTGTACAGGGTTTCTCTGCATAGCCCTGGCTGTCCTGGAACTCTGTAGACCAGGCTGGCCTTGAACTCGGAGATCTGCCTGTCTCTGCACGGCGGACTGGAATTAACAGTGTGAGTTGCCACCGATACTTGGGATGCTTTTAGTCCTGGGTTTTGTGCTGCCTGATGCCTGGCTTGCTCGTGGGGTCTTCTGTTTTCTTCTGGGTGCTGATCAAAACCTGGAAGAGTTGTACAATCAGTAATGGACAGTGGGAACCCTCTTTGTATCTGTTGGGTTTTTATACAATATGGAAATAAAAAAGTGGAACCCAAGAAACACGCTGTGCGGGGTCATTTCCATGCCAACTTGGCACAAGCTAGGGGCATCTGGGAAGATATCTTCACTGAAAAAATGCTTCCACTGAATTGGCCTGTAGGAATGTCTGTAGGGTATTTTCCTGACTGATGGTTCCACAGTACCTCAGGTCATTGTGGTCATTGTCACCCCCACTCTGGCAGTCCAGGGTTGTACACCGGTTGTCTTCCCCAAGCCAATTTGGTCGTGATGTTTCATCCAGCAATAGAAACCTTAAGACAAAAAAAAACTACACATATGGTTACTGCTGTACAAAGAAACTCTGTTTCGGGGCTGGGTGCAGGCTGGGGATATGGCTCAGTGGAGCAGGGCCTGCTGAACATCTCTGGAGAACATCCCCTGCTCTCCCAGGCCCTGGCGAGTGGCAGCATTTTGTATCTTACCTACCCCACTGAGGTAAAACCTGATGTTTTACACACTAAATATAGTAAACATTGTCATCTAATAAAGGCCTGAGAGCTAGTTAGCATCCTATTGGGAGACAGAGAAGGGAATCGATTTCACAGTGACTTCATAGGGCCCTTTAGCCGGCAGATTATTGAAGGCTTTTTTTTTTAAGTAGTGAGGTACTTAATATTTAATTATCATTATTATTAATATCACATAATATTTGATATATGATAAAAATTACCAGAATTCAAATTCCTGCCATTGTTGGGAAGGTGGGAATACCTTTGCAATTTTGTTCCTTCCGGAAGGTTCTCTAACTGCTAGTTATTGTCTATTGTTATTCAAATGGTAATTGTAGGTCCTTCCTCTTCTTCCCCCACTAGAGCTGCTCTCTTAAACACTAGAATTTCTTTGCTCTCCATAACTGAGCCCTGCAGAAGCCATGTGGAACACATCATATTATCCTTAAAAAGAATATCTATTATTTTGACGACACAGCAGAACCGGTTGTCTGGATCTTCTGTGGGACTCAGACTTTTTTAGATTCTAACTTGACACATTTTCTTCTTCCTTTGGTGAGGAACATTGTGCTAACAGTTTACTGGCTGCCTCATGCAGGACCATGCTTTTATGTGTTTGAAAATAAAATCTAAAATCCTGCCCAATTTGGCTGCAAACCTCTGTGCTCCTTGCTACCATGTTCTCCCACCCAACCTTTGGAATTACCTTAACACAGGGGCATTTACTCTAAGAATAAAAGAATAGGGCTGGAGAGATGGCTCAGTGGTTAGGAGCTCTGACTGCCCTTCCAGAGGTCCTGAGTTCAATTCCCAGCAACCACATGGTGGCTCACAACCATCTGTAATGGGATCCGATGCCCTCTTTTGGTGTGCCTGAAGACAGGTACAGTGTATTTATATATAATAAATAAACAAATCTTTTAAAGAAAAAAAAGAATAAATCCTAAGCAACATCTAGTCTCTGTTCTGCATCTCCCAGCCAGCTGGATTGGGCGGAAGTCAGCACCCCAGTTTCATAAGGCGTCTTTCTGATCAGTGTTGATGGAGGACTCGTTCAGAGTGCTCCCCAAATCTAAGCAAACAAAAGCCACATTATACCTGATGGGTTTTGCATTTAAAAAGCAACACCAGGGGTTGTGGGAGGAGAGTGTTGTGCCATAGTTCTGATCCAGGAGGAGAGCCCGATATTGACTATAAGCTGCTCTGAGATCATCCCTGTGCAGAGCTGCCAGACTCTATTAATTAGGGCGGAGTGGATGGCTTCGCTTGAGCAAGGATGCAGACTGCTCTCTGCAGAGCCTGGTCCCTCCGCCGAAAGTGGAGTACCCTTTTTTTTTTTTTTTTTTTTTTTTTTTTTTTTTTTTTTTTTTTTTTTTTTGAGGCATTTGTTCTGTTTCCAACCCCTCCTTGTAATTAGCACAAGGAAAAGTGGTTTCCTTGTAGTTAGCCTTAGTAATGTATCTGAGAAGCCAGGTCTCCACATTCAAACCTGACTGAGCTGCCTTTCTTGAAAGCAGACAATAATGATGCCCTTCGCAGGAGTCTGTTTCATGAAAACCTGGCTGACTTTAAAGAGAGGAGAGCAGAGCTGGCTGCCGGCGAGGCATGGGTCTGATTTCACGTCTGAGGGCAGCCTTTGTGCCCTCTGCCAGCTACCGGCCCTGGTGGGTTAGACTGAGCCTCATTGATTACCCCACTGCTCCCATGGGTCTGAGTCACAGTGACATTGTTCTCGCTCAACAAACTACCACTCTGGTCTGCAAACAGCTCACCCTCTGCCTCCACTGGGAGCTGCAGGCTGTCCTCACGGAGACCCCAATCCTCCCCATCCCGACCACCACATTTTATATAGTGAGAGTGGAGTCTCAGGGAACTGCATGGACACTCGTAGGGGGAGGGGCAGAGCTGTCCTTGCTCTCAGGCAGGTACATTTTCCTGACAAAATCCCTTTACTGTGTGGAAATGGAGAGGCAGAAAGACTCAGTACACTGTCATTTAAGGACCTTAACCTTCAGGACCGACTTGTTTTACTTTTTAAGAGTGGTTTGAACAGAATTTTTCTCAGCAGAGAACTTGTGACGCCCTGGCATCCTTGATAGACCCTGGTGAATCTTCACAGTCCGTTTGAAGTTTGTATCAGGCCTCCAACATTTTCATCTTCTGTGTGTTCAGGGTCGTGAAGTAGCTCCCATGGTTCCTCCAGTGGGAAGTTTGTGTCGTCCTCCCTCCCAGATCCCTCCTTCCCTCTCTCTTCCCTCTCTCCTTCCCTCCCTTCCTCATACCTCCTTCCATTTATCTCTTGTGCCTCTCCCCTTCCTTCCCTCTCTTCCTCTCTTCTCCCTTTCCTCTCTCCTCCCTTCACCGTTTCCTTGTCTCTTTCTTGTTTTGGGGCAGAGTTTCACAGTAGAAATCAAGCTGGCCTCAAACTTGTGATAATTGTTCTGCTCCTGTTTCTTGAGTGCTGGGATCGCGGGAATTATAGCTAGCTTGCTACAATTCCTTTTTCTTTTCCTTTCCTTCCCATCATGCGTATGCACGTGCATGTGGAGGTCCGATGAATCCTCCTGGTTCATCTTCCAACTTTTTCTCAGTCTCTCAGTCAAACTCCGAGCTTGGTGGTGAGACTTAGTCTTCCCCAGCCCCCCAACCCTTTAAGTTCGGGGATCTGAACTTGGTCCTCAGAGTTGTGTAGCAAGCACTCTCATCACTGAGCCATCTCCCTAGCCCTTGTAATTTCTTCATTTAAAACATATCAGAGCTGGACTGGCGCATGCACACAGTTAAATAAAATACATCTAAAAGCTCCCAATTGCTTTCCTCATTTATGTTGATAAACTCTCTTTATCTATCTGTTCTGGGTGACCATTTGCCTGCCATCTTCCAGCATTTACAGAAGCAACATTCTCATAGTCAGGTCTGTCTTCTTCAGAAAACCATGTTTTTTACATTCATTTACGTTATGGTGGGTAGGATATGGTGTGCGATAGCAAGCAGGTAGATGTCAGAGGACAGTTCTCTCCTACCATGTGGGTCCTGGGGGATCAAATTCAGGACGTTGGCCACAGGAGCTTCTAGCCGCTGAGCCATCTCACCGGCCCTCAGCTTTTCCTTGTATAACTATAGACGTCCTAGTCAGTTTTCACATTGAGGTTGCCTTTTTTCCCCTCTTCGTTACACATTCAGTTACGCAAACATGGCCACCCTGTGTTGAACTGGAGGACAGATTAAGAGTGAACGTACAGTGAGCTTTGAAAGGAGGCCTGTAATTGGCCACTGATCACAGGTCGAGCGCATCGATTAAGGAGTGACTTGTGGCCTGGAGAGCTTTCTTAAGATTAAGGAGTGAGCGCTGAGCCATGGCATCCCTGTTGGGGGGATTCACGTCAGGGCCTCTAACATGCTAAGCAAGTCCTCTATCACTGATACATACATGTCAGCCTGCATGATTCTAACCTCCAGTCATCATTTCCTTATATGTTTTATAATCCTACTAAGTGTGCATTGTTTAGTGTTGTTAAATGTTTTTGTTATATTTTCTGATTATTATTTTTTTTTTTTGTTTTTTTTGTTTTTTTTGTTTTTTTCGGAGCTGGGGACTGAACCCAGGGCCTTGCGCTTCCTAGGCAAGCGCTCTACCACTGAGCTAAATCCCCAACCCCCTCTGATTATTTTTAATCCATGAGTTTACTGCCTGTCCAGATGAGATTTATTTATTGATTTATTTACTTAACTTGACACAAGCCAGGATAATCTGGGAACAGGGAACATCAGTTGGGGAAATGCTTCCGCTACGTTGGCCCATAGGTAAGTCTATGTGGTATTTTCTTGATTAGAAGACCCAGCCCACCATGGGGGGTGCCATCCCTGGGCTGGTGGTTTTGGGTTCTCTAAGAAAGCAGGACTGAGCAGGCCATGATGAGCAAGCCATGATGAGCAAGCCAGTAAGCAGCACCCCTCCATGGCCTCTGCAGCAGCTCCTGCCCCCAGCTTCCACCTTCATGATGAACTGTACGTAGTAAGCTGAAATAAGCCATTTTCTCCCCAAGTTGCTTCTAGTCATGGTGTTTATCACAGAATATAAGCCTAACACTGTCCGTATTAATTTGCTGGTCACAGAGCAGGAGGCTGAACTAGCAGGAGCTTCCTTTCTCACAGTGCAGGTTCCAGGCTAGGCTCAGGGTGTCCTCTGAGGCCTCTCCTTGCCGAAAAGAAGGCTATCCTCTCGTCTATACTGGCATGGTCTTCTCTGCATAGCTCGAGTCTGCGTTCCCCAATATCACCAGTCAGAGTGGAAGAGGGCCCTCCCTCAAGGCCTCATTTTAACTTCATTAGTGCTTTATTGGTTTGTCTCCGGTGGACAGTCACACTGCAGTACCGGAAGTCAGAGTTTCAATAAAGGCCTTGTATTTGTATTTTGAGGGGACAATTTAATTTACCTTGAAACATTCTCCATTTCCCACACCCATTTCCTTCCTTCCTCTCCCCTTCCTCTAAGTTTCCCCAGGCCGTGCCTAAATAGTGCTGCCTTAGAGTGTTAAGAAGCACTACACTAAATCGCCTTGTATCTGTTGCAAAGCTGGTGCTCATAATTTAGGATTAAAACACTTATTTGGCACGGGTCCTCACACCCAGGCCCTCTGCCGCTGAGCCTTCCACCCAGGCCTTAAGTTTATGCAGCCTTTCATCAGTCCCTTAATAACTCAGTGTCCTTTGCGACGATGTTCTTCTTGAACACTTAGAAAGATTCTTCCATGTTTGTTTGTTTAGGTTCATCAAGGCATGGTTTCTCTGTGGAGTCTCACTCTGTAGACCAGGCTGGCCTCCAACTCAGAGATCCATCTGCCTCTGCCTCCCGAGTGCTGGGATTAAAGGCAGCTGCCACCACTGCCTGGCTTGGAATGCTATTTTAAAAACAACATTGAAACTGTATGTACACAAATACTTTACATTCTATTAGCTAATTCCTTAAAGTCGATTTTCAGAAATTAAATTATTAGGGAAAAGGGATGAAAATTTTAAATATTTCTATGTTAACGTGATATTTAATCAAGTTGAAAGCCTTATGACTTTTTCAAAAAACAAATAGAAACCATTATTTAGTTCAGATAATAATATTAAGATAGGGCAAGTAAACAGAAAGCAACCTGAACTCATGTTTGCACCTGACTTTCCTTGTAGACAGTCTTTCATTAGGTTGTGTGTGTGTGTGTGTGTGTGTGTGTGTGTGTGTGTATGTGATGTGTTTGTGTGTGTGTTTGTATATGTGTATATGTGTGGTGTGATTGCGTATGTGTGTGTGGTGTGGTTGTGTGTGTAGTGTGTGTGTGTATGATGTGGTTGTGTGTGTGTCTGTATGTGTGTGGTGTAGTTGTGTGTGTGTATGCTGTGGTTATGCGTGTATGTGTATGGTGTGGTTGTGCGTGTATGTGTGTGGTGTGGTTGTGTGTGTGTTTGTGTATGTGTGTGGTGTGGTTGTGTGTGTCTGTGTATGTGTATGGTGTGGTTGTGTGTTTGTGTGTGGTATGATTGTGTATGTGTGTGGTTGCGTTTGGCGGGGAAAGGAGGTAACATGTGTACTGGGGATGAACCCAGGACATTATGCCAAGGAAGGACTTCACCACTGAACTGCATTTCCACCCCCTTTTTTTTTTTGGTTCTTTTTTTCGGACCTGGGGACCGAACCCAGGGCCTTGCGCTTCCTAGGCAAGCGCTCTACCACTGAGCTAAATCCCCAACCCCATTTCCACCCCTTTTTTGTCCACTTTTGGAAGCAAAAATATTTGTATTTGGGTACTGGAAATAAAAGTCAGCCTGCCCAACTTACCGGTTAAGTATAAAACCACAGCCCTTCAATAATGAACATGGTCTGAGATAACAGACTATATAGTCTTATGAACTGTACCTGGG
This sequence comes from Rattus rattus, assembly GCF_011064425.1. Classification (NCBI taxonomy): domain Eukaryota; kingdom Metazoa; phylum Chordata; class Mammalia; order Rodentia; family Muridae; genus Rattus; species Rattus rattus. The sequence goes on from NC_046154.1 coordinate 110,101,461, forward strand.
GAGGATTATTAGTCTCTGAAGTTCAAAAGCTGCCATCTTTCTCAGTAAGAGTCTCATGGCTGGTGGTGACATTGTATCAGGTAGTGTGAGCACCTCCTTCCACTGGCCGGGACTTCACTTCCGTTTGACCTGATTAAGTGTCCTGTGTTAGAATAACAGGCGGGTAGAACTTGCTCTACAGATCAGTAGTGTTTTTTCTGTAAGCTAAAACACCTCTTTCGTCCCCTGCAACTTGATCATACTTGCCTCCTTACAGAAATCTGAACCGTGCTGGAGTGTTATCTACAAGCACTTACATCTGTCTGGCTTTTGTTTGGAAGCCAGAGCAGAAATGTCACATGATACACAGGAAAAGATCGTGTGATCTTGTGCATTCATTTGTAACCTGCCACGGTTTGCCAAGACTCTTTGTGTGTTAATAACACCTTTTCTAGAACGTTACCTTGCTTCCATCTAAACTACTTTGTAACTTTCCTTTGGGGGGTGGGAGGTTTACTCTCAACTTTGCTTTCAATTTTATTCTGTCTGTATAGCTTTCAGAGGGGTTGCTGGCAGGGCACACCTTGACTTTAGGGGCAGAGAAGGAATGAAGGAATTGTGGGGACTGAGAAGGCAGCCAGGGAATGCTGCCAAGGGGTGTGAGATTTCATCAGTGTATTTGTGGGTGTGTCGAGGAGGAAGAAGAACAATTTCAGAGAGTCAGAGTGAAATCTAAAACAAAAGGACAGCCTGCTAAGACCAAAAGGAACGTTCATCTTCCCAGCTGCCCTGAAATCTCGGGCCCACACAGATCTGTAAGAATGTGTGTTGTTGCAGGGGCTGCAGACTTGGCTCAGTGGTTAAGAGCACTGGCTGCTCTTCCAGAGGACCTGGGTTCAAGTCTCAGGGCCCACATAGGGAAATCACAGCTTTATACAACTTCAGTTCGAGGGGATCTGACATCTTCATATATGCAGGCAAAACCCCAATGCACATGAAATAAAATAATAAGAAAAGATTGTATTGCTGCCCAGTGAATAGGCATACGTTTCTAAGTTTTTAATTTTAATTTTCTGTGCCTGCGGTGGGGGTTGGGAGCTTATTTGTTTGTTTTGAGACAGGTTCTCTTTGTGTAGCCCTGACTGCCCTAATGGAACTCACTCTGTAGACCAGCCAAACCAGAGGCTGACCTGGAACTTAGCGATCCTCCTGCGTGCTGGGATTAAAGGTCACCACACCTGGCCAGTCTCTGCACAGATTTTATTTCTTTTTTTTTTTTAAGATTTATTTATTTTATGTATATAAGTACACTGTCGCTGTCTTCAGACACACCAGAGGAGGGCATCAGATCCCTTTACAGATGGTTGTGAGCCACCATGTGGTTGCTGGGATTTGAACTCAGGACCTCCAGAAGAACAGTCAGTGCTCTTAACCACTGAGCCATCTCTCTAGCCCAGTCTCTGGACTCTTAATCCCAGCAATCAGGAGGCAGAGGCAGGTGAATCTCTGAGTTCCAGGCTAGCCCAGTCTACAGAGCAAGTCCCAGGACAGCCAGAGAGCTACACAGTGAGACTCTAAAACAAAGAAACAAAAAACTAAAGGAGGAAAAAAGAAAGGAAAAGAAGGAAAGAAGGAAGGAAGGAAGGAAGGAAGGAAGGAAGGAAGTCAGTCAGTCAGTCAGTCAGTCAGTCTGAAGAGTTTGGAAGATGGCGTCAATATGAGGTTCAGGCTGGCTTTGAACTTGCCATATATCCTCAGCTGCCCTCAAACTCTGGTTTCCCCGTGCCTCCACCTACCAAGTGCTGATATTACAGGTATGTGCCACCATACCCAGCTTTATATATTTTTAATCATTTGCTTCTATCTGTGCGGATTGTCTGAGGACATTTTTCTTTTCAAGTTTTTACATGCTTGCAAATTAGGAATTTGTAAGTTTTTTTTTTTCATAGAAGAGTCCTAATTGACTTTTTCCCCCCTTCCCGGAGCTGAGGACCGAACCCACGGACCTCTGCTTGCTAGGCAAGTGCTCTACCCCTGAGCTAAATCCCCAACCCCTAATTGACTTTTAAATGATTCTTTTCAATGAACAGAGTTTTAACACTTGTTGAATTAAGGTTGGTCAATTAAACTTCACCCATGCCATGTAGTCTAATAGAAAAACTACATTTTAGTTAATATTTATCAATTTACAAGATGTGTTATTTATAAATACAACAACAAAAACGTCTTCCTGAATGTAATATTAGTGAGACAATTCAATTTTGGCCTTGGCCTGATTTGCAGAACACAATCTCCCTCACTGTGAATCCTGACTTTCATTCGGTAGATGGCCTGTTATCTTAACCGGTCTCTCAACTGTGTACTGGGCATCCTCTCTGTGCTTAGACTCTAACAGCCAGTTATGGGCTGTGTTTGGCAGTGACTTGTATAGTAGATAGAAGTCAAGATGGAAGGGCCATGGACTAGTGACTTCAGAGTTCTGCCTACTCTCATAATGCCGTAAGCACCTTGGAAGTGGGGTCTTAGATTGGAGTGGTTGCAAAAGGGTTCTCTTTCACCGGTGTCTGCAGGGCAGGCTGAGGCTGGTCTGCGGACAGTGTCTCAGAATCCTCTGCTAGACAGCACGCAGCTTCGAGGTGTGTACCGAAGGTGTGTGACTTGAAGTACAGTTTGAAGCTTTTCTCTTGCTTTCAAACACATCTTAAAGTGTAACAGCCGTAAGACCATCCAGTCCACTCAATGCTAATGGCTCTCCTCACAGCCGTGGGGCTTACATTCTGCCTTCCTTACTTCCTCAGCTTCCCCCAGTAGACATTACTGACGAACAGAGATGCTTCCAAAAATCATAGGTGCCCGGGGTCATCATGTGCGGTTCTTTTTCCTCTGGGGGCAAGCCCAGAGCCATATGTATGCCGGTGAACACTGCCACTGAGCTCTACCCAGCCTTTCTACCTCCTCTTTTGTGATATTTTCTGAATTTTGTGGGTGGGTGGGTGGGTGGCATAGATGTCTCGGTTTAGCAAAGCATTCATTAGTTCCTTGTTCTCAGCATTCTGACCAGTTGTGAGCCTCTGCAGTAACCACTCCCCTCTACAAAAGAAGCTCCCCTAGCAGCTAGGTGGACACAGAATGTCTATCGAGAAGAATATAGCTTCTCCACTAAGGCCTATAACCTCCCCAGCCAGGGGCTTTTGACCAGCTGCATGGCACCATGTGAACTGTATCCTTCTGGGCAGGCTTCACATTCAGTCACATGAATGTGGTTGGTTACCCCTATACCAGACTTACCACACTCACACCAGTGGGTCCGTCTTGCTTGGCAGTTTGGTAGTAAGTATGCAGTAAGTATGCAGTAAGTATGCAGCTCTGTGAGACTGTTAATGCTGTCTCCCCCAGCAACCTTGTCTTAGTTACTTCAAGTTCTGTGAAAGCTGGGTTATCGGGCAGAGCCTCCAGCTCAGTTCCAGCTTCATTTCTCTCTGTGCTCTGACTAGAACATGCGCCTTCTCCAGCAATAGGCGTTACTACCTAGTTCAACACCAGTGGCGATTGCCTTTGTTGCTCTGGGACTTCAGATCTCGGTGATTTTACTTAGTTTGGTCAAACCGTCTATGTTACCTATAATCTTTTATTTAAAGGTGAGAAGAAACTTCAGGGAAATGTCTGAAGGCTTTGTCAATCTGTATGGCAGGAATCGAGTCCCCACTAATAGTCTTTACAAACACCTAAGATTTGCTCGTAAAGACGTTGTCTTTTGAACTTGGAATTTTGCTTCCAATTTTATTCTATTTCCCTGAATTTTATAGCTTTTCTGGATAACCTATAGTGTTTCTCTGGCCATTTACATTTTTTAAAATCATATTTTGAGGAGTTTGATGGTTTCTTAAGATGTAGCATATCATTTTGTAAAAAAAAGTTCTTTGAAAGTTGTTTCTTCCTGTTTGTCCCTTCTTAGCATCTCCCTCCCCACCACCATCCCTTTGTCCCCTAGTTAAACATTTATTTATTTCGCTTTAAGAAAAATGATTATTGTCTGGGGCTTGTCTTTCATAATGAGGCCCTGGTGCTAGTCCCTTGGGCTTTGTGTTTTCTTTAGAACTGATAATTACCTCCGCACTCCTATACTCAGCCCGAAAGTCAATTGCAGAGGGAGAAGAGGATGCACAGGAAACATCCATTTATAATGTGTGGTGTGTGCGTAAAGCTCTTGATGCTAAAATAGCACAGACAACGTCAGGCAGTCAGGTCGACCTTGTCTTGAAGCAGGCGCGCAGATGCTGTAGCGGCGAGGCTTTGGGTACTCGGTGTGGTTCCAACAGTGCTGGGTGCTCCGTGTAGCTATTTCACAGTCCAAGGGTTTCTGTTGCTCTAAGATGCCCTGACCAAAAGCCACCTGTGGAAGGAAAGGGTTTATTTCTTCTTACAGTTCTCAGTTCACACTCATCACTGAGGGGAGTCAGGGCAAGAATTCAAGACAAAAATCTAGAGGCAGGAAGTGAAGCAGAGGCCACGCCCACTCGCTTGCCCAGCTTGCTTTCATTTAGCGCTAGGACCCAGGGGCGACCCCACCCACCGTGATCTGAGCCCTCCCACATTCATCATCCATCAAGAAAATGCACCGCAGGCTTGCCTACACACCAGTCTGGTGGGAGCATTTTCTCAGTTGAGCTTCACCCTTCCCAAATGACTCTCTGGCTTGTGTCAGGTTGCTGTAAAACTAGCCGGCACAGTCTTGTTTACTGCCAGCATTTTAATCCACAATTTGCCCCTTATCTGGGATATGTTTTTTAAAAAACTGATTGGTTTTGTTATTATTTTAAACTGCGTATAGATGTGTGTATCTGCCTGTGGGTATCTGAACATGAATGCAGGAGCTCTTAGAGGCCAAAGGAGCTGGAATCGCAGATAGTTGTGAGCCACCGTGTGGGTGGTGGGAATTGGAAGCAGTCAGTGCTCTTAACCCCGCATCCCTCCAGTGCCCTGTGGTTTTGGTTTTGGTTTGGTGTTGTTGTTGTTTGATTGAGCATTCCCTGCCTCCTGGCCACGTCCCTTCAACCCTAAGTCCAACCAGTAGTCACTGGATCCCACGTATGGGGCCTAAGAGCGAGACAACGGGCACTCATGCCTGGCCTCTGCTTTACTTCACGCTCTAGGTTCTTGCCCTGAGTTCCCACTTTAGCTTCCCTGTAAGCCAAGCACTCACTAAATAAATAAAAATTAAAATAAAAAACCTCTTGCCTCACTCAAATTACTTTTGATCATTGTTTTATCAAAGCCACAGGGACACAAACTAGGACACTACCCAGCCCTGTGCAGAGAAGTGGGATCCACCTCCCTGGAGGAAGGACATGTCTGCTACTTCCTTAACTGACTGACCCGCTCTGCGTGCTTGAGTGAGCGCTTTGTACTGGTTTTTGTTTTTTTTTTTAATTCACTGGACTGACTCTCTCCCTCTCCCTCTCCCTCCTCCCTTTCTCTCTTCCTTCCTTCTTTCCTTTTTCTTTTTTCTTTTCTTTTTTTAAAGATTTATTTTATTTATATGAGTACACTGTCACTGTCCTCAGACACACAGGAAGAGGACATCAGGTCTCATTACAGATGGTTGCGAGCCACCATGTGGTTGCTGGGACTTGAACTTAGGACCTTTGGGAAAGCAATCAGTGCTCTTAACCACTGAGCCATCTCTCCACCCCTCTTTCCTTTTCCCCTAAGGGTTTCTCTGTGTAGCCCTGGCTGTCTTGGACCTCAGTTTGCTGGCCTTGAACTCAGAGATCTGCCTGCCTCTCCTTCCCGTGTGCTGGGATCGAAGGCATGTGTCACCACCTCCCGGCTTAGCGTTTCTTTCAAATCAGTAACTTCCGAGCAGATTCTTTCTCCTAACCTGGCATTTTATTCTCAAATTCAGACATGTTACACATTTTCTTGTCTCTTGCCTGTGCCTTTTAGTATGCAATTGCCATTGTAGGTCTGGAGAACTTACTTAAAAGCATATGTCTGTCATACTTTTAGAAGTTTTAGTTGCCACTTCTTCTTGCGTATATGTCTGTGTTCATATGTGTGAGTACATGTTAATGTGTGTTCTTACGGAGGTCAGAGGTCTCCTCCAGCCATCATCACATCATCCTTGTGTTTTGAGATCTCTCCTCTCTCTCTGTCTCTCTCTGTCTCTCTCTGTCTCTGTCTCTCTCTCTGTCTCTGTCTCTCTGTGTGTGTGTGTGTGTGTGTGTATGTTTCTCTCTCTCCCTCTTCCTCCTGCCCCCTCTCCCTCTCTCTGGGACTAGATCACTTAACTGGGACCTAGTACTCACTGGTTAGGTCAGACTGGTTGGCCTTCAGGCACCAGACAACTGCCTGTACGATGATGTCATTATGCAGTAAGGCAGGTCCAGGATAAGGCAATGATCATTGGATGAGAAGGAAGGGTAGGCGCGGGGAGGGGGGTGTCTAGGAAGGAGATGGAGGAGGAGAAGCGGGAGGATCAAAATGGTGACAACGGAGTAGGATGATCCAGATACAGGTGGACTAGGTCAATTTTATCTTGTTTAGGTGGACAGTTTCTATCTTTATTAATTGGCAGTGAATTTATTGTGTGGATGTATTATGGATTGAGAATTTAACATATAAATCTGATTGATAAATTACAAGTTTCTGGAACTTTGATTTTACCTGGCTACAGAAGATGTTGGCAAAATTCCTGGTGGGCAGAGAGACAGCCTGGAGAGGGTGGCTATAAAATGTCTGGGGCTAGCATGGCGTGGTGCCTTGCCAGAATGGCGCATGGAACTGGATGTGTGTGTCAGGTATGGTAACAATCTGCCTAGGGGACAGAGTGAGAAAGCGGCTGGCAGAGAGACAGCCAGAGTTCGAGGCTCCTGCAGATCCACACGGAGTGGGAATGCACAGGTACCAGTAGCTACCGATCTATTTTTATTTTTACCGCAACAACTGCCTTTCTCCATCTATGCTCTTCTCAGCATTGAACTTGGTTGTCTGTGTTTGCAGGATAAGCATTTTACCAACTAAGCTATCTCCAAAGCCCCTCACCGTCCATCTGAGACAGTGATTATGTCGGCTAGGCTGGCTTTGAATGTTCTGTATAGCTAGGGATGATCTCGAACTCTAGATTCCTTTGCCTCCACCTCCTGGGTTCTGGGGTCGCAAGTGTGCACAGTCAATCCATTTCCTGGTTAAGCACATGCAGCTTTCACTCTGGCCATCGTCTGCACCGTAATTTCTGTTGGTGCGGTAGACAGTTTCACTTACTTCAGCCGAGCCTGTTAACAACTGTGCTGGTTTGCATGGGATCAAAACATGCAGGGTTAGCACCCTGGACCCTGGTCTGTTGCCAACAATGAAGACATCAAAGAAAAGAGTGAAACCAGGTGTCACATCATAGCTGTCTTTCCTCTTTTCTGCCTTCCTTCCTTTAAAAAAATTTTTTTTATCGATTACTCTTGGTCTCTCTCACAGCTTTTCTGAGTGAAACTGTCTCTCTGTGCCTCCTGCCAGCAGGGCAGCCTCCTAGCTGGTTGCCCTCGTGCCTTTTATGTCTGTACACGAGTGAAATGTGTTTTGTAAAGCAGACTCTTTGTGTAGACATAGTTACGAGATGGAACTTTTAAAAGTTGAAAACGGTTGCTAAATTGTCTAGAAAGGGCTTCCCCGCGTGTTTCCCAGCCCCGTGCCAAAGCGATGCTGCAAAGGCAGGAGGTTTGAGTTTGTTCCCCAGAGCCTGAACAAAGAGGCTGATGTGGCACGTATAAGGATGGCACCTTTTCAATAAATACCTCTGAGGTTAACTTCCAGCTTCCATAGGCACCAGTACTCCCACAGGCCCTATTACACTCTCGCGTGCATGCACCCAATTACACACTCACTCATGCACATACATATACACAGTAAAGGAAGGGAAAGGCTACTTGGAGTACACTCATTGCAGTACTGCAGCAGCCAGCTTGGTAACCTTCCTGGCCACCCGAGTGACTTACAGGCAGGCGGTGAATACAGCAGGGATATTCGGAGCAGAGGGACATTGTCCCACACAGGAAGGATTAGGACAGTAGGAGACGGTGCCGTGTTACTTATGGGCTGTTTATTTCTGTAAACCCCGCCCCCATGTATGTGTGCATGCGTGAGGGTGCCCAAGGATGCTGGAAGAGGGTGTCAGAGCCCCTGAAGCTAGAATTACAGGTAGCTGTGAGCGGCCTGACATGGGTGCTAGGAACTGAAGTGGGTGTGTTCTTTTGCAAGGGCATTAAGTGCTCTTCACCATCTCTCCAGTCCAAATTATTTCTGGAATTCTCTACATAGCAATCCTAGAGTGCTTTCTATTGGTGTGTTACAGTACTGACCAGACACAACCTAGGGAAGGGTAATTTGTCTTATATACCCCAGAGTACAGACCACTGAGGGAAGCCAAAGCTTCAACACAAGGCAGGAGGAACTGAAGGCCGGGGCTGACTTTTAATAGCCATGTAGCCAGGGATGACCCTGGACTTCTGGTCTTCTGCCTCCACACCCTTGTGACATCATGCCCAGGGTTTTTTGTTTTTGTTTTTGTTTTTCCTTCATCTTTATTAACTTGGGTATTTCTTATTTACATTTTGATTGTTATTCCCTTTCCTGGTTTCCAGGCCAACATCCCCCTAACCCCTCCCCCTCCCCTTCTCTATGGGTGTTCCCCTCCCCATCCTCCCCCCATTACCACCCTCCCCCCAACAATCCCGTTCACTGGGGGTTCAGTTGTGTTAGGGCCAAGGGCTTCCCCTTCCACTGGTACTCTTACTAGGCTATTCATTGCTACCTATGAGGTTGGAGCCCAGGGTCAGTCCATATATAGTCTTTGGGTAGTGGCTTAATCCCTGGAAACTCTGGTTGGTTGGCATTGTTGTTCATATGGGGTCTTGAGCCCCTTCAAGCTCTTTCAGTCCTTTCTCTGATTCCTTCAACGGGGGTCCCATTCTCAGTTCAGTGGTTTGCTGCTGGCATTCGCCTCTGTATTTGTTGTATTCTTGCTGTGTCTCTCAGGAGAGATCTACATCCGATCCGGTTCCTGTCGGCCTGCACTTCTTTGCTTCATCCATCTTGTCTAATTGGGTGGCTGTATATGTATGGGCCACATGTGGGGCAGGCTCTGAATGCTTGCCCAGGTTTTTGAGGATTGAAGAGCAACCCCACGGCTCTCAGTAAACACTCTCCTGAGGCCCAGCTGCTCAAGTAAAATTTACTGAAGAACTGACTTGTTGTCAGTCTTTTTTTTTAAATTTTAAATTATCGTTTGGAATAACTTTTATAAAGTTCAACTTCTCCTCTTTGTAGACTAACACTTTACTTCCTAGGAACAGCAAGCATGAAGGAGGGCAGGTCTGAACTGAGTGGTGTCCTGACGTGGTGAGAGAAAGGTTTGCTAGGAAGGGTTATATTGTTGGCCTTTGCAAGGATTATACTGAGGGATTTCATCTCCGAAGTGTGCGTGAGGATGTTTTGTTGATGCAATGAGTTACAGGTCCTGAGGACCTGGTTTTAACCCAGTTTTAAATACTGCCTCTCTTGTAGAGTACCCAGGAGTTAATGTTCATCAGTAAGTTTTTATTTAAAAATTTGGTCTAGCCCCTCTTTATTTTAATTATGTATATATTTGTGTCTCTATGTCTGTGTAAGTGCAGGCGACCAAGGAGACAGAGGGTGTGGATCTCTTGGAGTTGGGGTCACAGGCAGTTGTAAGCTGCCCAGTGTGGATGCTGGGACCTAACTCAGTCCTCTGCAAGAGGAACAAGTGCTTCGAACCACTGAGCCGTCTCCCAGCTCTGCCTCTTATTCATCCATCCATCCATCCGTCTGTCCTTCTGTCCGTCCATCCGTCCATCCATCCATCCATCCGTCCATCCATCCTTCCGTCTGTCCATCCATCTCTTCATCCATCCATGTGTGTATGTGTGTGTGTGTGTGTGTTTGTTCATTTATTGGTTTTTCAAGACACGGTTTCTTCATAACGCCTGGGCTGTCCTGGTACTTTCTCCGTATCCCTGTATACTAGGCTGACCTTGAACTCACAGAAATCCATCTGCCTTTGCCTCCTGAGTGCTGGAATCAAAGGTGTGTGTTAAACCAAGTTTAAAGGTGGTTTTAAACCAAGACAAAACCAGACCAAAAACGGTGTCTTGAATTCATATGACTGGTGTAGGTTATAGCTCTGCGGGGAGGGGCTCAGGGATGAACACGGCCGTTGCTACTGTGGATTTAGAGATTCCCTCCCCAGCTTCTGAACTTGCTCTCAAAATGGACTTTGAGAGAGTCCCAGCCCTGTGCTCCAACCAGCACAATCCAAGAAGGGTTTGGTAGGCAGACACCAAGACAGACATTCTGGCCTTGCCTGTCTTCTACTGCTTGAAGATCACAGTTGAGTGTCTCTTTTAAAGAAGGCGATGCACTAACCAATGGCTTTTTAAAGACTTTGCCTTTTCTTGGTCTTGATTGACCTCACCCTTGTGGCCTTCCTGCCAGTCTCTGCCTGCACCAAGTGCACACCTCCCATGTCCATCCGTGTGAGGGCAAAAGTGCTAAGTTGTCAGAAGGCAAACATTCCAGAAGCACACAGTGACAGAGTCAGGCTCCCTTGATCCAACCTTACACAGATAGTCTGTGAATCTGGACAGACACCCGTGGCTACCCACCACCATTTCAAAAACAACAGTGACCAGCCTTAGTAGCTGTAAATGAAATATAAAGAAAAAACAAAATTTTTCTTCTGCTGATCAAGTCCTCGAATACAAAACCAAATGTCAAAAAAAACCTGATTAGTTGGGTGGTGCGTACTGCAGACCTTCAATCCCAGCACTGGGGGAGGCAGAGGCAGGTGGATCTCTGTGAGTTTGAGGCCAGCCTGGTCTACATAGGGAGTTCCAGGACAGCTGGCACTATATAGGGAGACCCTGTCTCTATACAGTAGCAGTAACAGCAGCGTGATTAGTGCCGAGTACTGCTAGAGGCTGCACAGGAAGAGGCTCTCCCACAGAGGCCAGCTGAGAATATGCGCTGTATTTGGAGGCCCACTTACCAGTCTTTATCCAGGTTTTATATGGTTTCCTGTTGACAGCTGTTCTATAATATCTGTAGGGATTGTTTGCAGAGTGAGCGTGTCGGCTTAAGCTTACTGTGGTGGTTTAAGCACTAAGCCTGCTCCCTGATGAAGTTTAGTAAAATCAATCCAAGCTAGCTTTGTACCCAAAATAGTTCTGGGGACAGTGTAAGGCCAGGCAGTTCTGAGTTTTTCACAGCACGGGTCAAGACACTCTTTCCTGGGAGGGAGATTTTTGCCATCGTCTATCCCAGGATGGAGACAGCGTCCATCCAGGTCCTATTCAGAAGACACTTTCTAGAGACTCCCTTCTGTCTTGTGCTTCCTAGGTCTAGACCAGCAGGAGACCCTGTGAAACACTGTTGAAGCCCAGTTAACCACCAAACACTTTTAAGGTAAATTCTGTATTAATCCCAGAGATGGGAGGAGAAAGACTACAGACCCAAATCGCCACGGCCAAATTAATTAAAGCAAGCGTTTTATGCATGTCCATGAGCTGCCTCCCTTTAAGTAGGTTTTAGAGGTCAGCATTGGATATGAGGAAAACAAGGCTTTTATGTCTCAGGGGTAGGGGGTTTCCAAATGGGGGGTTTGGTGGACAAAACAGGTGGGGTTACAGGAGCAGAACATCATAACAAGTTAGTCCTTCCTGAAACAAAGGAGCAGTTGCAAGGTGGCCATAACCAGGTAATCGTAGTTGGTCGTTTAACTTCTTGAAACAAGTTGTGAGATGGTTAAAAACAACTTTCTGAAACAAAGCCAGGACTCCCATTCCTGGAACAGGCAGTGCAGGGCCATTTGTAGTTAAGGTCACAGGTGGGGCACTGCCCAACCCTTGAGAAACAGAAGTTTAGTCATAAACAGGAATGAACCTAGTTTGTCTTTACTAAGAAATGGCTTTTAAGCCTAAAACGGAGACAGGCTTGTTCTTCAGCTGTAAGTGGCATCAGCAGGCTTTTGAGCAATGGGGGAAGAAAGAAGTAATTTAAGGGTCTCAACCTTGCTACCGTCAAACCACCATAAATGGGGCATGGATCTGTGCTTTGGGATTTCAGTAGTGACTGATCCTGTGCTGTTCCCAGCACAGACAGTGTGGCCTTACCTTAGTATATTAGCATCACAGACTGAGTTGCTTTGTAAATCAATGTTTTTATTCCACAGTCAGTTCGTTTTTGCGTTTCTCTGTGTCGCTTGTCTGTCCTGGGATCCTGGGACTTGTACTGTAGACCAGGCTGGGGTTGAAGGCCTGCCCCACCACTGCTGGAGAGAGCCTCTTCTTAAGGCGGAGTTCTCACATGCAGACTGGCGCTTCCTGACATCCAGCTCACCTCTGCCAGCCGTCCTGTCTTGCTCTCAGTGGCCCTGCAGGAAAGGCCCTCACCCACTTCTGAGGAAGTCACTGCTGCTTGTGCAGATGCTGTCCCCATGCACCCAGCAGCCCTTTCTTCTGCTGGCTGCCGCCCCTGAATAAATCTGCCTTTGTGTCCTTAATGGGTGGAGGATGTACTCCTCTCCCCATGAGTTCAAACCATTTCTCCCTCACAGGATGGGACTCTTAGGATTTTGTCCCTTCTTGCTACCACTCCTCCATGAGAACAGCACACAGCCATGCATTCTTTTCGGTCCCCACCACTGACACCATGAAATACTTAGGTTGATTCCGTTGCTTTTGGCACTTGTACTACGTTGATGTCTCATGGTTACGTAGAAGTAGGTTAGTCCAGTCCTCTGAAGTCTTTTGTGTCTTTGCCCCTCCCCGCCCATGGCTCTTGGAATTGAGTATGTCCATGATTTCTATCTAAAGCACACAACTCTCCAGTGTGGCTTCCAGGACAGTGTGAAAAGCCTGCTGGTCCGTCGCTGCTGTATTCACTGTGGGGGAGTTTGCCAAATGCTTGCTGGCAGCCTCTGGCTCTGGGCTCCTTGGATCAGGGGGAAACAAAACCCTGGACTAGGATACCAGACAGGGTGGCGGAGCGGCGGGCGCGGGTTTTCGTATTGACATGTAAATGCCAGAGTCCTCGACCCTCTCTGTCCCTGCAGACTGGCAAGCTGCTGCTGGTGCACACAATGCAGGCTGGAGGACTGCTGTCGTGCCTTTGTGCTGGCTGTCCCTTGTCCCACAGAGGCTAGTGAGGTCGGTAAGAGTCCTCCATTGTGAAACTTCATTGTGGTCTGAGGCTGGACTGAAGGTTCTGCCAGCCCGCGTGGCCAGAGCTGCGTCTTGGGAGTGCCCTTTCCTGGATGTGGACAGAGGGACTCTTGACAGGGTTTGAAGTGGAAATGAGAACTACTAGGTAATTATTAATTTGACTTGATGCAGTGGGAGGAACACATTTGCATATATGTTTAGCAAATGAGTAAGGGCAGATGCCAGGTTAAAGGTATCTTTTCAACACGAACCTGAAATTTCTAAATAATGATTATGCTTGGGATGTTTTTTTTTTTCCTAACTTCTTTGTGGGGGATGGAGGGGATATTGGTTCTGGCTGGAGCTATACTGGACACAGCTGACTGCCTACCTCCCTCATCCTGGGGACCCTGCTCCCCTCCTCACAGGGCCTCACATTACAGCCCAGGCTCCCTCAAACTAGAGGTTCTCCTGCCTCAGCCTCTGGCAGTCGCAGGCCTGCCCACCGATCTGAGCTCGCATCAGGCTTTCTGTCCTGGCTCTGTCCCTACTCACCTTCTCCCCTCTTTCCCAGTCCCTAGCACTCCAGAGTGTGCACTAGTCCTAGGTAAGTTGTGTGCTTTGCTAAACCCCTAAAAGATTGTCATCGTGTCAGAATGTCAGAGAAGCGAAGGGAAGATCATACCATTTACAAAGTGTAAATAGGGCACAGGTAAACTGGTAGATGTGCTGAGAAAAGCTGTGACATGTATGTGTATTCATGTGTGTTTTTGCATGTGTCTGTGAATGCACATGTTTGTGTGTGCACATGCGCACAGAGGTTAGAGGTCGAGGGGCTGGTATTTTCCTTTGTTATTCTCCACCTTATTTTTAATTTAATTTAGTTTAACATGTATGGTTATGCTGTGTGTGTGCTTGGTGCCCTCAGAGGCTCTAAGAGGACATCGGATCCCTTGGAACTTGAGTTACAGACAGTTATGTGTTCCAGTCTTCTGGAAAAGTAGAAACTTAACTGCTGGACCACCTCTCCAGCCTCTCCAAACTTGTATGATTTGAGACAGGGTCACTCGCTTATCCTGGTGCTCACCAGTTCAGCCAGATCAGCTGTCTAGCTAGCCCGAGGGACCTTCCTGTATCCACTCCCTCAGGGATTGCAGGCGTGTGCTCCTGTGCCCTACTTCTTACATGAGTGCTGAGAATCCGAACTTGGGTTTTCATGCTTGTGTGGCAAATACACACAGCCCATGGAGACGCTGAAATTTTAAAAAGAGATTTTTCTCTACGTCTGTGGCAGAGTTGATGCAGTGCTGATCTGAAGTAACGTAGTTGGTACCTCCATCCCTTGGACGAGGTGAATGAGTGCTTGGGGGACGTTTGGGGCCCATCGTGTTGCATGTCCTTTAAGAGCTAGAGGGATGCTACTGAAAATACACGTTTAGACTCCATATCCAGAACGCCGAGTACTGTGCTGAGAGAATTTTATTATTTATTAATTCTGTCGTCTGGGGACCGAGCTTGAGGCTCACCTGCGCTCGCTGCTAGCTACGTAGCAAGATGTGTCTCAGGAAAAGAAGGGAAAGCCTTGGAGTCAGAGCTGCTGAGAAAAGGAGTCTCGCACAGCATCATTGCCTGGGCTCCTTATAGAAATGGCGGCTCTTTAAAGGAAGAGGTTTGTTAAGAAAACGCCCCCTCCCTTTGCTCATTCTCCCTCCTCCTCCTCCTCTGTGGGTGCAGACACAGCTCACAGAGGAACTCAGTGCACAATGCATCCGTAAGCTTTGAGTGTTCTGACACTGTTACAGTCTTTTGGAGTAATTATAGTAATACAATTCCATGCTTACATACCAGAGATAGCCATCATGAGGCTAGGGTAAGGCTCAAACCACGAAGCCTGTTATTAAGTGTGAAGTCTATTTTTAGTTTTTCAAGCGCCGTTGGCTCCCATGAACACAACTTTGGGGAGTTTGGTATGGTGGAAAGAGCACTGAACTGTTTCGAGAAGTAGACTCAGTGGCTACCCAGGTGGCCCTGCACGAATGACTGTGGGCCGTAGGGATGGCCTGGCCCAGTGGGTTTCAACTGGACCTCAGTAAAAACACGAGGGGACATTTTAGGTTGTTGCCGTGTGCGGGGCCCTCTTGCGTGTGGACACCAGACGCTGGGCAGTTGAAGTACCTCGGCGTGTGCTGCTCAGCCTGTTCTGGCCCTGTTTCCCTCCAGTTCATCAGTGGTTCATGGCCAGTATCCGAAACCACAGAAGCCAATGGCATCTGCGTCGGGCGCTTGGCGTTCACCACAGTGCCGTTTAATCGCATAGGTGAGGCTAGGCCAGCATCCTTGGGGCCACAGCAATACCGTATGATGGCTTTGGATTTTCCTTCACGGCCTCGTGTTCTCAGAGGGAAGGGGTGGATTGATGGTGGCTGTGGTCTCCCCAAGGGCCTGGACTTGTATTGTGGAGGCTCCCATCCTCATACTACCAGCCCTGCCACTTACTAATTGGACAAATTATTTAATGGCTTGTGTATCCTGTACATTGAGTGGAATGCTAACACCAAACGGGTATCAGTGTTTTGTTTTATTTTTTAATTATGCAGGGTGTGCGTGCATGTGTGCGTGCATATGTGTGTGTGTATGTGTGTGTGTGTGTGTGTGTGTGTGTGCGTGCATGCGTGTGTATAGTATAGTGTCTGTGGAAGTCAGAATTTGTCTCATTCCCTTATAGAAGCCAGTCCCTTCGACATTAAAATTCTGCTTGACTTCCTTCTATCACTCTACACGCTCAGGGATCTCCCCTTTTTGAACACTGGACGTATAAATCCACTTAGTATTCTGGGGCAAACATACTTGAGGACACTGATTAGCTACAAAGCAATTCATATACATAACGTGCTTTAGAGTCCTCCTGTCAGCACTTGAGCTCCTCCCTGCTGATCAGGAGCCGTCTCTGAAAGGATCTGATCTGGCTGTACTGCCTGTGCTCTTTCTCCAATCCAGCTTAATTTCCATCTGTCTGTCTGCCTGTCTGTCTGTCTCTTCTTTCTCTCTTCATACAAGGTATGTACCTATGTAGCCCTGACTATCCTGGAACTATGTAGTCCAGGCTGGCCTCAAACTCGCAGAGGTCCTTCTGCCTCTCTGTGTCTCCCAAGTGCTGGGACTAAAGGCGTGTGCTGCCATGCCTGTTTCAATTTAGTTTCTAGACACATTAAAGGGAAGAAACTTTCTTCAGCAACATGCGACAGGAAAATGGTCTGAAATGAAATAAATTATAAAGTGAGATGCTGGCCCCTTATATTTGTGGGCTGTAAAGATAACACTTATATTCACTTTTACCTCTGCTATGATGATTTGTCAGGGTCGGTGCACACAGTGGCAGGATCCATGCTAGGCCTTATGCTGCTTGCTGCCACTTTTGGACTGTGAATCAGGACCTACTGTGTGGCTGAGAACAGTCTACGCACCAGGCGTGACCCAGCGTGACCCGTGACCCACAGCTGTGTCCAGGGCAGTGATGGCACAAGAGGCGAGCTTATGTTTTGTTCTTGGTGGCCGGCCCACCCTTCTGCTCTTGACAGAAAGCACAAAGGCAGTCATGGACATTCAAACCCAGGAGTGTATCTACACGAGACTCAGGTAGACGATTTGGAAGATGTCTAGTCTGTTGGGTTCCCATCTAAAACAGTTTTCATGTCTTGGAAAATACAGAATAGGGCTCCAGAGACGGACATGGTTTTCGGGCACTGTCCAAGGTACTTTAGATAATCATTGACATTATGCAGTGAAATAAATATATGCTATATTCTTACCATGGTTGAGTTGAATACTTGTGTTTTCTCAAGAACAGTGGCTTTCAAAGTTGCCTATGAGCCACTGTGAGAAATCGCTTTTACATGGTGGAGAGTATTACATATATGTGTGATGACACAAAATAAAACAGATGTTTTCCAGTGTGCAGAGCCTTGTTGGTGAGCTCTGTTTCACGACTTCCTTCTTGAAAATGCCGTGTGCGACCTATTAGCTTATTTCAGTGACTTACAAGTGACGGCTACTCTACAGGTGGAGACTTGTGACTGTGGGCTGACTGATAGGCTTGGCGGGGACCCGCAGCCCTTCCTTTTCATCAGGGAGCATATTGCCTTCTCCCCAGTGCTGGGTCCAGAGCATATTGTACGTGCTCAGCGCACATCTCCAGAGAGGTCTGAGTGCTTTGGAGCTGAACAGGAGTCAGTGCTAAGCCCCTTGGGTTGGCAGTCGGGGTATCTGAACAACTTTGCTGTAGGACATTAGTCCTTCTCCAGGCTGGCTGCTGTAGCCGACTGCCTGCCTAAGAGGAGGGTTTAAGTGAAGATGGTAATTCAGACTGAATGCCCCTGAATAATGTCTTTGTCTTTGCTCTCCACAGAGCAGAAGGGAGTGCCATTTGCTTGTGATTGATACTGTTACAGTGAGTGTCTGTCTGACTTTCCCAGAGTGTCAGTCTGAAACACCCAGAGAGGTTTAACTTAGAATGTTTACCGAATCACCTGTGCCTAAAATGTTATCCTTAGAAGATTGTTTTGTGAATCTCCCCAGTATGTGGTCTTCCAGAATGCTGTCTATCATAGTAGCATATGCTGTAATATTCCTGTGCATAATACAGGTCAGTCTGCATTTTTATCTGACAAGCATCCCCCACTAAAAGCCCTTATTCTCTATATGTGTTGTGGTGACGTGCTGGGGTATACAGATGGATAAGAACAGATCTTGCTTTTACCATGTCAGGTGACAGTGGGGAAGACGGGTACCAAAGGTCGTTGTGACACAGAGTGCTGGCTCCAGGGGAGGTGGCAGCCTAGAAATCACACCCTAAGGAACTACAGGGAGCTCAGCTATGCAGTGCATGTTGTGACTGAGAGCAGACAGGAAAGCTTAACCAACAAGCCTCCCGTCTGTCTGTGGGAAGAGACTTTGTATATGTCATTTAGGGGAGGATCTTGGAATGAGGACATGGTCTGGATTGTGTGAAGTAAATCCCATGAAAAGTATTCTCTCAAAAGAGGCAGGGGGACTTTGACAGATATTGTAGAAGTGGAAGCCATGTGGTTAGGGACATTGGCCTTGCAAGTTGAAGAGTGCTGGGGCACTCTTAGCATTGTGTGGGAGCAGGGCCTGCTAACACCTTGCTTTCAGAGTTCTGCACTCCAGGATGAGAGAGAAGAAATTTCTCTTGATTTAAGCCACTGAATTTGTGCTAATTTCTCATGAAGAACCTTGGAAATCTAGACAGCCTAGTCTTCCATAGGCAGGAATTACATACACATGGGAGGGTGATGGAATTTAGCACAATTGGTCCCGAATACCGTTAATTTTTTTTAAATTACATTTTCATTTATTTGCTTTGGGAAGAGGGTGGGAGCGCATGGCTGCACATCAGACAACCTGTAGGAGCCGGTTCTTGCTTTCCACCCTCTGCTCTTTTCCTTCCTGGTGACTACAGTTTATGAACTGAAAAAGTCCCCACAGCCTTACAAATTCAAATGCTTTATAGGTTTTCGATTTAAAAATATCCACTCTTTTAAAATCCAAATTCTCTGTAAACCCTTACCCCCCAATATTTTTTTTAAAGTTTAAAGTCAACTGTGGGGTCCTGGGCAATCAAAAATAAATTAAGTAATTTCTTACTTCAAGAGGGAAGAACCAGGGCACAGTCACAATCCGAACAAAGTAAGACTGCCACAAGTTAAACCCAACGGTTTAGCTAACAGAATGTCCGGTGTCCGGGCTCCACTCTTGATCTCCTGGGCTCCTCCCCAGGGGCTCCACCGTCTGCACACACACTCCGTGTCTTCTGTGCTGAGGCAGGTTCCACTGCTGCTGTCCTTCAGTACTTACCCCATGGTACGGCATCTCCAGAAGCTGGGGTCTTCTGCATTTAACTGCATTTTCACCTTCAACTTCTCTGAATGATCCCTTCCATCCTGGGCCTTCAACGGCTGCTCTGGCTGCACCTTCACCAATGGCCTCTCCTGGCTTCTCACAGTGCCAAGTATCAGCTTCTCTCCACGACTCCCTCATTCCTTCAAAACCAGTTCCACCCGGGTGATTCTTACACTCTTAAGCATGAGGTATAACCTTGGCTGCCTCTGCAACACAGCTTCTGTGTGCTGACTCTGAGGAAACACTTCCCAGAAGATGTCACCTCAATGATGCCGGTCTCCTTTTTTTTTTTTTTTTTTGTTCTTTTTTTCGAGCTGGGGACCGAACCCAGGCCTTACCTTCCTAGGTAAGCGCTCTACCACTGAGCTAAATCCCCAGCCCCTGCCGGTCTCCCTCTTAATCACCAATAATTTCTCAGCTCTAGCCAACCAGCATCGAGGATCCCGGCAAAACCAAGGTTTCACTTTAGCAGTTCTGGCATTTTTTAATCACAGCACATTCTTCAGCCCTGAGCTAACCAGAACTACAGATTCTTCACACAGAAATCCCAGTAGAAGCTTTGCTTTTCTCTGACACTTCAAGCCATGCCTCCATCCTCCTCACTGCTCTCAGCGTTCTTATCTTCCAAGCTCCTACAGAAGCTCACTGAGCTCTCAATACTTAGTGAGTTTCTAACCCAAAGTCTCAAAGTCCTTCCATAATCTTCCCCCAAACATGGTCAGGTCTGTCACAGCAATTCCCCATGACACTGGTACCAACTTGTCTCAGGGTTTCTATTTGCTGAGATGAAATGCCATGCCCAAAAAGCAAGTTGGAGAGGACAGGGTTTATTTATCTGACTTACATTCCACATTGCAGTCCATCACTGAAGGAAGTCAGGATAATCCCTTACAGGGGCATCTCTGGAGTGAGCACGGTCCTGGGGACAAAGCCCTGGTAGGAATGGGTGACCAAGCTATCTAGCCTGTACACACACTGTGAGGGGGGTAGCAGGAGAACGGCTTCCACAGAGCTGTCATGCGTGACTCCTTGCCTTGGCGCTGTCTTGTCTAACAGTGTGTTTATAAAGGATCACTCGACAGTCCATTGTTCCTGCGTCTTGGGTAATGGCTCTGAGCATCCAATCACCAGGTAAAGAATACATACTTTTTTTTTTTATTTCCCGAATGGCTGAGGTCTTTCGTGTATACAGAGACAGTATAAATGTGTCCTGATATTGGTCCCTAAACAGTTCTTTTCTGCGGGGACACTGTTACTATTCACTGAATACAATTCTGCGATGCGTACCCCCTGTCGGCTTTCCCAGTCATTTCTTTGGAAGGTTGCTGTGTGTAGTCATCCCCGTGAGTCAGAGGAGACACCTCTCAGCCTGGGGAGAAATGCACACCCCTCAACAAGATACCAGCGCACGCCTCTTTCAGAGATTCTCGAGTTCAGATTCCAGAGAATTCTCCCCTGTGGAGGAAGCACACCATCTGGTTCCTTTGTGTTCTCTAGTGAGCTGGGATGAGCGCCTTGTAAAACCTAACTGGGCTGTGTTTCTTAGGTTGAGAAGCAGCGTGTGAAGGTGCTGGCCCTGGTGGTCCTCACCAGCACCGCGCCTTTCATGCCCTGCTTACCCTTCAGAGACCATGAACGCTGTGTCTGGTGGTTTCTTATGGTCACTTTTCATTATGAAAATCAATGTGTGATACAGAAGTATAGAATGGTGGGCTGTAAACACCATTCCTTATTTCAATTCACGTATTAGCTTCTCACTAAGGCAAAAGAAAAAAATATCCCCAGAAATCCATATCCGAGGTGTTGGCAGGCTCTGCCCCTGCAGGTGCTCTGGGGAGGCCCTGGCCCTCATCTCTTCAGTGTCTAGTGACCACACATGTTTGTTGGCTTGAGTTCTCATCACTCCAGTCTCTGCCTCTGTTAGTAGCTCTTGTATCTATGCTGCCCAACTCCCATGGTCCCTCTCCCATCTCTTGTCCTTCATTTTTAAAATTCTGTTTTTCCTCATGTGTTTGGGTGTTCTGCCTGCATTGTGCACCATGAGCTTGCCTGGTGACCACAGAGGCCAGAAGAGGGTGTTAGAGCTCCTGAGTCTGGAGCTGCAGACCTTTGTCGTGTTCCCACGTCTAGCAATTACGGAGCTGGGGTTAGAACTGGTGCCAACTCTGGTCCAGTGTATGTGCTTGTGTGTATCTCCACAGGCTCTCAGTAAAGATGGGAAGGGTGTCAGGAGCCAACAGTGGCCACCCAGGCCTGTTGGACATCTTACTAAGCCCCTTTCTCAGGGATAAAACAAAAGGGTACAGTTGTATTTCTCCAGCCTTAGGAACACTAGAGAGAGGGATTACCAACCCTAAACTGCCTCCCTCCCTCCCTCCTACCTGTCTGTACTAAGCAGTTTCATTTGTGATATTATCTGAATGAATGACAGCAGCTTTTGCAGGAGGGCTTGTGGGGTCATCTGTACGTTATCAAGCTGAACTGAGGAGGTGAAGTGAATCAGACCAGCCCTGTGGCCAGCCAGTCAGCAGGAAACTGATGTTACTGTGTAACCAAAGCCTGTGTGACAGGATGGGCGACACTGTGTCTTTCCCTTCCTCTTTCTGGAACATGGGAACAAACATCTGGAGTTTGAAATCCATTGTTTGTCCAAGTGACAGCAAACAAACTTGTACTAAGTTTCAGTTTTGGGAAATTTATGATGCTCCCAGATAAGACATTTGTCACAGCAAATGCAATGGTGGTGTTTATCGTTTGGTCAGGTGTTCACATAGGGAGAAGTAGGATATCCTGCTTCTCTCTCCTTACGCCCCCTGCCTGGGATGAGTTTTCAGTGTCCTGCATCCCTTTTTGGTATAAATTCTAATCTGTCAGACGTACTTCCTTTTATTTAAAAAAAAATGAGATGTCAGGTGAGATCCCCCCACCCCCTTACTAGCTGGAAAATTTACTCTCCATGATCAGTAGAGTATTTAAAAAACAACCAAAGAAATTTGTTTTTTAAAAAAGATTTATTTACTATTTATAAGTACACTGTAGCTGTCTTCAGACACACCAGAAGAAGGCATCAGATCTCATTCCACTGGTGGTTGCTGGGATTTGAACTCAGGACCTCTAGAAGAACAGTCAGTGGTCTTAACCACCCAGCCATCTCTCCAGCCCAAAAATTTACTTTTAATTTAGAGTATTTGTTATATTTTTTCCCTGAGATAAAATACTGTGACTGAGGCAGCTTACAGAAAGAAGAGTTTATTTGGGCTTATGGTTCCAAAGGGAAGTCCAAAACGGTGGTGACATCATAGAGCCAGGTAGCTGGAGCCGGAAGCTGAGAGATGACAGCCGCAGCTGCCGGCATGGACTGGAGTGAGTGTGGGGAAATGGCCCCCACAGGCTACAGGGAGTAGCAGTTTTCGGATGTGGAGGGTGTGTGGCCTTGTCGGAGGGTGTGCGTCACTAGGGGCAGGCTCTGAGATTTCAGATGCTCAAGCCAGGCCCAGCGTCAGTGTCCTGCTGCCTACTGATTCAGGGGGAGAACTCTTCAGCTGCTTCTCTAGCACTTGTCTACCATGCTTTTTGAGATGACGGCAGTGGACCATCTCTGAACTGTAAGCCAGCCCCCTATTAAATGTTGTCATTTATAGGAGTTGCCTTGCCTTGGTCATGGTGTCTCCTGTGCATGTTCCCAGAGGAAGGGAGCTGAGGCCCCTGCCACTTTGTCGCTGGCTGGTTCCTTGAAGAGCAACTCAGGGGTTGGGGTCTAGAGCACCCAACCCCTTTAAGGAGAGGCTCGGGGGGGGTATTTTGTCCTCTTTCCTTCTTCCTGTCTTCTCAGAGATGGGAGCCAAGGGCTGCCTAGTTCCCTCAGTAGCAATATTTTTTGATGTGTACAGCAAGCCTTGGCTATACCCAAGGTTTTAAAGATATGTCTGCTTGAAAAAATTTGCACCAGGGAGACTTACATTAAAAAAAAAAAAAAACGGAGTGCATGTGTGTGATTAAATAATGAATAGTGACTAGAACAGAGAAAGTTCTCGCTGTGCTACCAGTCGTTTTCTCTAGTAAGCCACTGAACTTCTGAGCATTCTCACTGCCACGTAATTGGGGCAGAGGGCATAAAGGCACGAATGGAAGAACAAGATAGGAAAGCACATGGTCATAGTCTCTATTTTGTTGTTGTGAAGAGACATTGTGACCAAGGCAACTTATAAAAATAAAGAATTTAATTGGGGCCTTGCTTACAGTTTTAGAGGGTGAGTTCTTTATTGTCATGGTGGGAGACAGGCAGGCATGGTATTGAAGCAGTAGCTAACAGCTCACATCTGATCCACAAGTTGCAGGTGAAGAATGTGATACTGGGCCTTGATGTGAGCTTTTAAAGCCTCAAAGCCCACCCCCAGGGTGGCATACTTCTTCCAATAAGACCACACCTCCTAGTCCTTCTCGAACAGTTCCATTCAATGGGGGCTGTTCTCATTCAAACCACCACACACTTCAGGTCACAAAAAGATATAGTACGTTCTTTACTACTCTCAGGAAAAACAGTGCTGTTTTTAGGGCCTTTGGGCATTAACAGTCGAGAAGTTAGTACTGCAGGACTGAGTATCATAATTTCAGGTTTCTGAGGACTTCTATTGTATTTTGAATTGTTTTATTTCAGGTTACCATAAGTCATCAAGGTAATCAGGATGTTCTTCATAGAGCCAGGACTGTTCCCAGCTTAGCTGGTCTCTTCTATCACAGAGAGGCCCCAGCATGTACTATGTGGAAGAGATGATACATCAGGTCCTAGCTTGCCGAGAGGCCAGTTCTTAGCGGTGTGGCTTTTGCTCCTTTTAATTATGGAATACAGGGTAACTTTGTTACTTCTGGACATGAGAGTTGGCTTTCTGTACATGGAATATATTAGAAAAACAGGACTTATGCTTGTCCAGATGTTTTTCTGAATTTTCTTTATGACGAGCACATGTCTGTAAGAGAACATGGTTATCTCCAGTGAGTGGAACTCTGACCCACTCGCGCATGGAGGGCAATGTCTTCCTGGCAAAAGCGGCACCAGATCAGGTGGTGTCAGGTTTCTTGGGGACACATCAGCTTACTGAAGTGTTCCTTTGGCTTTGACACCTGCCCCAACCCACAAGGCCGCTTGGAAAAGAAACAAAACATAATAAAATGCCCGCTGACTGTTACACTGCTTCTTTGCATTAAAGAAAACGACATTTCAGAAACTGGAAGGGTGTCGTTGCGGATGGCATCATTTGAAGAAGCTTGAAAATAATCCAGTACTATGTGCACCTGGTCTGATGTATAGAGCTGTAATTACATCTTACACCCTCTTTTTGTTTGTCTTGTTTACAAGGTATCTTTGTGTCGAGCCTTTGATACTAGAGAACAAAAGGCCATGATTGAGTGGTAGAGATGACTTGCCCCAACTCTTTCCTTAGCCAAGTGCTGGAATTACAGGTGTGTGACATCTGGAATTACAAGTGTGTGACAGTCACCTCACTCCTGTATACTTGCTGTTGGCATTACATTATACTTGTCTTTACACTTCTTTTTGTTGCATTTCTTTTGGCTATTCGGTGTTGGCGACCCCACCGCCCCTGGCTACCACATTTCTTTAAAGAATGAATATTAGAATAGTTGTCGTTTAAGATGAGTTATGCTGGGTGGAGAGATGGCTCAGCGGTTAAGAGCTCTGACTGCTCTTCCACAGGTCCTGAGTTCAAATCCCAGTAACCATATGGTGGCTCACAACCATCTGGAATGAGATCTGATGCTCTCTTCTGGTGTGCCTGAAGACAGCTACGGTGTACTTATATATAATAATAAATAAATAAATCTTAAAAAAAAAAAAAGCTGTGCCTGTTGACTTGAAAAGAATTTTCCCCTTCAATTAGTTTTAAAATAGCATTGTTCTGGGTGTGACTCATTCCTTTAATCCCAGCACACAGGAAGCAGAGGCAGGTGGATCTCAGTGAGTTTAAAGCCAAGCCTGGTCAACAAATAGAGTCCTAAGCCAGTTAGGGCTACATAGTGAGACCCTGTCTTAACAAAGAAATAAAAATAGCAGTATCCTAACTAAATAGCCATTGTAAAAATAACCTGACCATAATTATCTCCTGTAGAATAAACATTTCAACATCCCAGTAGAGCCATAAGCAGAAACAAATCCAAACACCTGTCTGCTAGTGACTGTTGCCCTTGTCCTTAGGGTTTCAGAGCAGTCTTGGCTGATACATACATTTTTGGAAAGAAAAAAAAAGTTATTTTAGATTTATTTATTTTACGTGTGTAAGTGTTTTGCCTGCAAGTGTATATGTGTACCATGAGTGTGTCTGGTACCTTGGAGGCCAGAAGAGAGTATCAGATCCCTTGGAACTGGAGTTACGAATGGTTGTGAGCCATCATGTATGTGGGTGCTGAGAATCAAATCCAGATCCTCTGCAAGAGCAGCAAAATACTCCAAGTCATTGAGCTGTCTCTGCAGCTGATAAACTGTTAACCCAGGTTAAGATTTGATCCCTGTGGGGCTCAAGAGATGATGGCTCAGAGGTGAGGAGCACTGGCTGCCCTTCCAGAGGACCCAGGTTTGATTCCCAGCATTCACGTGTCGGCTCACAATCATCTGTGACCCAAGCTCCAGAGTTGATCCTTGAATCCTTAGACAGGATCCTTTCTGGGCTTTTGGCTAGCTCTAAGAAAATAGAATGATTATATAAATATAAATTTATATAAAATATAAATGATATAGTAATAGCGCTAAAAATGCAATGCATTGTGGCAAGTATTGCATAATATTACATTAACTTACTCAATTAAAAGCAATTGCAGAGCTGGCTACATAGGCTGTCTAAGAATGACCTGCCTTCTTACCCCTCCCAGTGGCTGTTTCCCACAGTTGGTTATGGGTCCTCCCAGCACAGTGAAGTACTGATTGATCCTCTGTAGCTGCTGACTCCAAAGACATTAATGGGGATGATAGATTCAAGAACCTATTCTTGACCTGGCTTTCAAAGAGCAAGAAGCTGGAGTGTGCCTCCACAGTGTCTCTCAACTCTCAGGGGAAACTCCCATTTGACATAGCTACTGGGGAAAAGATGGAAGTTCCTCAAAGTAGTTAGATTAGAACTTCTCTGAGAAGCAGAAACCCCACTTCTGGGCATAAGTCTGTCTTCAAAGGAAATGAAGTCATCTTTCAACTGGCGCTGGCCTCTCTTTGTGTTCACCACAAAGATGTGCTGAACACCACAATTCTTTGCTTTGAAACAGAGCCTGGCTCCAGAGACCAGGAGGCCTTGAACTTTCTGCCTTCCTTCTGCTTCTGCCTCCTGAATGCTGGGGTTACAGCTTTGATAAAGGAGAAATGTATACATAGTAATACAGTAGACAATGGGACTCGGCCTCACAGAAGGGGAACCGACATCTGCAGCAACAAAGATGAAGATCTGGGGGCCATTGTGCTAAGTGAAATGAGCTGGAGAGCCAAATACTGCATGATCTTACTTCCATATTCAATAGTGAAAGCCACCTACTAGATACAGTGGTTGTGGTGAGGGGAGGAGGAAATACTACAGGAAGTGGGGTGATGTTGACGGAGGCAATACACTCAGTTATAAGGTGCGAGGTTCTGGAAACACAATACACACCATAGCAGCTGCAGTCAGTGGTGATGCTTGAAGTTGCTGGGGAATCGCCAGTGTCCTTATAGCATACGCAAGCGAGCTGACTGCAGGAGATGATGTATCTGATATAACCATCACCAGCGTATACGTTTAATATCTACAGTTTTAACTTGTCGCCATACCTCCGTAAGTTTATTGAAACAAAACTCACACACACACACACACACACACACACACACACACACACACACACACACACACACACACACTCTCTCTCTCTCACACAGCCTCTGCTTCACTTCCAGCTTCCCAGTTTTGGGCAGGTGCCTAGCTAGTCCCCATCTAAATCTCCAGTCTGGGATCTGAAACTGTAGATATCAGTTTTCTGTCCCCAGCATCTAGGAAGTGTGTGAGACCAGCTCCTTCTACGCAGCTGCAGTGTAGGTCTACAGTAAGGTGCTGGCCAGTGGGAGGCAGAAGATCCCTTATGTGCACACACTTCTGTATAAGCACCAAGTCTGACCCTGGGTGTTGCCCAAGCTTATCTCTAACGCATACTGTTTATTTGGGAGTAGCTTCCACTGTTAGTTTACAGTCTCTGGTGCAGTAAGATAAAGGAAGTGAGCTCCAAGTCACTGACGGGCAGGTTTTATTTTTAAAGAAAATAATGGGTCTAGATTTACCCCAAACTGTTTTCATGGTTCATAGCATTACATACAACACAGGCTGATGGTGTTATCTGTCTAGAAATGCACTCCCAGTGTTGGGTGTGAACGGTAATCCCAGCACACTGTTTTCAGCCTAACGTATGCATGCAGACATAGGTTATCAAGAAAAGATGGAGTTGCAATTGGCAAGTCAGCATCTCTTAGAAAACTGGAGGTTTGGGTAAACTAAGCCATGAGCACATATGTGTCGAGGACGGCTTTATATAAATGTGTACCTTACCATGTAAATGTTTATAGTAAATGAAGGCATCTGCTTCTATAATCACAGACTGTCTTCCTTGGTAGGGTAGCAAGGAACATTTTGAAGTACCAGGGCTTCAAATATGCTAGTTTCTATGCTTGACCAGCACTCTGGCCCTTCGTGGCCCTCCTATATCATTCTGCTGCACCAGAGCCGACCTTGTGACTCCTGCACCGACCCGGTTTTATGTTGTGCAGCCTGAGCTTGCCTGCAGTGGTGTGACTATGAATATTTTAATACATAAGCAAAGTAGGAAGGACTCCCCAACCCCTCAATACGGTTTCACTGTGATGTAACCTTGCCAGCGTGGAGTTCGTTATACAGACTAGACTAGCCTTGAACTTACAGAGATCAGCCCGATTTTGCCCCCTGAGTGCTGGGATTGAAGGCTAAAAGCTAAAGGCCTTGGCAGTAAGTTCTCGTCTATGTTCTACTAAAGGTGCACCATCATGACCCACATCTGTATAAGCAAAGAGGCGTGTGGAAACAACTCCACTAAAGGTTCTGTGAGTCCGAAGTCCAGGAGTGCCATAGCTGAATGGTTCTGACTTAGGTTGGGCCTGCAGAGTTCCTAGGACTGAGTTTAATGAGAGTCTGTAGGAGTTGGCTTTAATGTTAAGATGTACCAGGGTCCTGTTGATGGTAAGTGACCCTGAGATGGTGAGAGGCGACCTTGCCAGAGCCCTGAACATGGGTCCAGCCTCACAGCTAGGAGATGTGAACTTGAGCACAGAGAGACGTTTGTGTGGAGCATAATACAGAACAAGAGCGTTGCTCGGACACTCCTGGAGGGGCAGAAGGGGCTGCCTGGGACAGTCCGCACTGGACGTCATCTGCGACTCAGCTACTAAAACTGATATTGTTGACTTGAGCATCCACATTTGAAAAACAGCAGCGCTGAGAGATTTCTTTTCCTGCATGCCTGTGCTTTAGAATAATCAATAATGAGCTTTATTGGTATATTTTCAAGCTTTCTTCTACTAAAACTTAAAAAATCATGGAGCTTTGAAGTTTGTACTTCTGTTCCAGCCTGGACAACAGATCTGTAGGAATGATGGGCTCTCCCTATACAGGAAGGGTGACAGCAACTGTCCTTTGAACACCGAAGGACAGTCCCACCATCCCAAACATTGTCCCAAATGAAGTGTGGGTGAGAGGTGGCTGCAGCGTTTCTGAGGGCTGAAGGAAGCAGTTCTCATCTGTCAGGGTGTGGACCACTGTCTGTCCTCTTCCATCCTGCCTTGGGAGACAAGTGCTTTCTTGTCCCCCCAGGCCAGGAGAGTTAGTTGGGAGGTGTGTGTGTGTGTGTGTGTGTGTGTGTGTGTGTGTGTGTGTGTGTGTGTGTGTGTGTGTGTCTGTGTTTCCCAAAACAGCTTTCACTGCAAATGAGTGAGAATCCTCCATTGATGGTAAAAGGCCAGAACTGCAGCCAAACCAGTGATGGGGTTGAAGCCCCAGCTTTCAGTACTCAGGAGCCTTGGAAGTGCCCTACGATTGCTCTCACCCCCCAAAATAATAATAAGGAAACTAGAAGCTAAGAAATTAGCCCACTGCCTCAGGTCTGGGAGGCTGGCCACACAAGACCAAAGAGTCCTGCTTCTTGCCCGAGAAAGGCTGTGGTTTACCTGAGCCTACTTTGTGTGGCATCGGCAGCTGTAACAATATACTACACAGTGCCCACTTGTTATTTACATTGCAAAGGCAAAACATTGCTTTAATCTTTTTGCCCAAATAATAAAAGGTATGCAGTGCTCCGGACATTAGCACCTCCATATTTCTGTGGAGCACTGTCTATGTTTTTACAGTTAGAAATCCACTCAGATGTGATGGGGTGACTATTAATTCCCCACTGTGTGGATAAGGAGACATCTTAGAGGTATGAGGTGGTGCTGCCGAAGATTGGGAACCTAGCACACTGTGTCACCATCGCCCACTCCCGACCATTCTATACCCTAAGTCCTTGAATAGACATGGGTGCCGTTTGTTGAATATCCAAACCTTCTAAGTCTTTACTCTTCCTGGCCGTCTGGTAAGATCATGTGACTACTTCTAGTTAGAAATGTCTTGTGTCACTCACTTCTGGGCTGGATGTGTGTGTTATTCCAGTTCATGTTCTCTGTCTGCTGGATGCTGGCAAGGCTCCAGATGGTGGATGCTCTGTCAGCCTGAGTCAGAGCGGAAACAGCTGCCAACCCCAGGTGATGTATCCTTCCAGTGTTTGTTACCACAGCTTAATTTAGCGCCAGAGGGATGTGCTGAATGCTGTAAGGGGCACAGCAGCAAACAGGTGGCTACTGAAAGGTCTTTGCAAACAGTTGCATTAAGAAGCCTGCGTAAAACATTGTTACAGACGCCAAGACATACAAAGTAGGCACAAAGTAAACCACACCCTTTCTTCTCCAAGAAGCAGGGTTCTTCAGTCTTGTGTGGCCAACCTCTTCTTGAAGCAGTGGGTTAATTCCTCAGCTTCTAGTTTTCCTTATTACTATTTTGTTTTGGTTTGTTTTTGTTTTGTTTTGACAGCTTTGGCTATCCTGGAACTCACTCTGTACACCAAGTTGCCTCCACCTACTTAGCGCTGGAATTAAAGGCGTGCACCACCATGTCTGGCAAGTCATTAGTTATTTCTAAAACAACCAGACTATCAAATGAGATCAAATCATATGCCATAAAATCCACTGCCTTTCAGTGTGCTTAACAGTTGCAAACCCACCATCATCATAGAACGTTTCGTCATTCCGAATGAAGCCCAATGTCTGCTATAGCAATTTCCACTGTTCTAGTCAATTAAAAACACGGTTTCTGTGTTTGTCTCTTCTGAACTTACACATGTAAACAAAGTTATGTAAATAAAGTATTTATATGCAAATAAAGCTATCATAGACTAAGTTACTTAGAGGCCAAGATCCTTGCTTCATTCTGCTGAAGCGCTGCTGCACTGCACATAGTAGGTGTTCAGCTCTCTGTAGGGTGAGTGGTGTGGAAGGCAGTGGCTGAGTTTGCTTGTGGGTATAGCTGGGAGCTGCTTAGATTGCCCTGACTGAAGAATGAAGGTAGCATTAGAGTGACCACCCTCTGTTCCCTGTTCATCTAGATTCTAGAAAATTCTGCCTTAGCTCTTTATGAGATGTGAACATTTACCTAGCAAGGGCCACCCTTGATGTGGAGTGTAAATCGCAACCCTCTGTAGTCGAGGTCATGAGTGGGCTCACCGTAGCCCAGCTTCTCCTTCATCTGTAGAGTCTTCCCACAGTCCCACTTTCCTCGGGCCCTCACCAGATTCCTTCCTTTCTAAAGAAGCCTGACTTCCTGTCCAGAGATGAGCTCTAAAGCTCTTAGAAGCACACACTGAGGCCTCAGGAGAGCCCTGCTGCTGAGTGGTCTTGTGGCTACTGCTGCTTTGTTGGTCCGTGCAGCTCCTATCTCATCTGCAGACCCAGGCCTGAGTTACCAGCTGCTGTTCTTCAGTTCTTGCCTGGGGTTTTCATGACCACAGAGGCAGTGTAGACAAGTGGTTAGAGCCGGGGAGAAGACCGCAGCAGACTGAGCTAGGCACAGCTACTGTCTGTCCTTTGTTAGCCAAGAGCTGGTGGGGACTCCCCAGCTGTTCTGTTTCTGTCTGGAAAATAAGCACGTGAATAAGTTAGCGGTGTGAGTAGACCTCTGAGGGCTTTGTAGAGTAAATGAGGTGGGTCTTTTTTTTTTTTTTTTTTTTTTTGGTTCTTTTTTTTTTGAGCTGGGGACCGAACCAGGGCCTTCATGCTTCCTAGGTAAGCGCTCATCGGCTGAGCTAAATCCCAGCCCCGAGGTGGGTCTTTATAGAGGTGGGATCACGAGGTGGGACAGGTCTCCATAGATCCCACCTCATGAAATTCTGAAAGCGCAGCTTGCTTTAGTGGAGTTATGTGGCTGCTTTTAATATTATCAGTAATTCAGTCTCATTGCTCATGTCACTGCTCCCCAGGGAAGAGGAAAACAAGGCACTGCTGTTTGTCCTAATGATTTTGTGAGAAGTAATTGGATTCCCTTGTCCCCATCATCTGAGAGAGGGGTGGGTTGACCAGATGGAACATGCTTCCAGTGTGGCCTCAAGTGGGGTATGAAGGAAAAGTTATCATGATTGGAGTTCTAAAGAAATCAAGTTGAAAACAGTTCCAAGGTCTCGTAAGAAGCCTTAAACGTCGATGTATAGCTTATAGGAGGGGTAGCAAACACCTTACACTTTTTATCATTTTTTTTAAACACCAGTAAATTCCCTACTTGTCATATTTTAAGGTGGTCCCATGGGGTGTGGCCGGGGTCTCAAGACAAACAAAGCAATATGGAACAGGTCTCCTTGATATAGTAAAGTCTTTGGACTGTACCCTTCTCTGCACAGAAAGTACTACAGGGGAAATGTAAGCCACATGTGCTGTGAAGCTGGGCTCAACAGCACTCCCTGTGATCCCACCTGCTCAGAAGGCCAAGGCAACCAAACAAAGCAAACAAGACCCCAATAGCGACTGCCCTCTCTTGGGGGCAGAGGTCTGGCTGGTGGGGAGCCAGCCTTGTACCCTGTGAGGACTGTGTTTGTTGGGGTTGAACTGTGTCCTCCCAGTGCTGGTAAAGTCCCCAAAGGGGAGGGTCTTAGTAGTGGCAGAAATGCTGCAAGGCCCAGCAACTGGTGCCTCAGCACACGGTGCTTCAATGTCAGTTTTAATCAGAGGCAGTGATGGGGTGAGAAGGTCAGAGGTCAAAGGTGACACTCCTCACCGACTTTTAAACAAGATGGACTTGTTTCTCCTCAGGAAATCCAGGTCCAAAAGCTTATGGTTCACAGCATTTTTTTTCCTTTTAGGTTTTAAGTTAAAATACACCAACCAGAAGGGCTGGAGAGTTGACCTACCAGTTAAGAGCCCTTGTGATCTTGCAAGGACTCAAGTTTGATTCCCGGTACCTCCATGGTGGCTCCCAACCACTTGTAACTTCATTTCTAGAGTATCTAATGCCTTGGACCTCCACGGGCACCAGGCACACATGTGGTGTCAGTCATACATGCAGCCAAACCCCCATACACATAAGGGCAGAGGGGCACGCAGAGGGGCACAGGTCGCATGTATAGATCAGGAATGGTTGTGTTTACATCTGAATGCTGTTAACCTTCCAGAAGCTTCCTACCCTCCCTACCCAGCAAGCTTCCTCTCTCATTTTTGGCACAACAGGTCATTTTACATATTTTTGAGTACTGGATCATGCAACAGCCTTTCTTAAGTTTAGATGGATGCTTGTGAGATTTGCTCCTATATCTGTGAGTAGACAACTTCTTGATGTGTATTGCTATATAATATAATACACTGTAAATATACTATACAGCACAGTTTGTAACTTTGTTGTTAATGGACATTTTGGTTATTTTGCAGTTTTAAAATATCCATATTTCCAACTCTGTGTAAAATTAAGGCAATTCCTAAACAAGTTACCTCCAAATATAACCTAAAATTTTTAATTTCTTCATGGGACAGAAAGCTATTCATGTTTTCTTTAAGTATCTGTAAGCATCACATAAAGCTATTAAATGTCTCCTTACGTGTGGCAAAAGGCATCTGGAATGCTGTATTTATTTCTTCAGCTTAAAATGTAAATTATAATGTGATTGGAAATGTTCCTGTTCCAGTGTGTGAAGCATTATTACCTAGACTGTCTCATTTCAGCTACTTAAGTCACCAAGCCATAAGTGGGAATACTATCTACATAAAATGCTCCCGGGGGGCTGGAGGGGGCTGCCACAGTTCGTGGGAATAGGTTACACGATTTCTGTGCTTGAATAGATTACCAACAATGTATTTTACAGTTGTCATTGTCGTTCTGATTAGTGCTGGAGTATCACTGCTCAAATGTCTTGTGGCGAATGTTTCTGCCTTTTTTCCCCTAGATGTTCTTCCCAGAACTGGAATGGATCACTGCAGAAAGCCTGTCTCTAGCCCCACCAAACAGCTTTCTGAGGTATTGGTTTTAGCAACTCACAGTGCAAGAGTTCTTACCCTTCTAGACGTGGTCCACCTTTGATATTTTTAGGCTTATAGATTTTTAGCCATTCTTATCAGGGTACTGGTAGTCGTTCTATTTTCTCTTCCCTTGACTTCCCAGCACCTTTGTGGGACTTTCCGGCTGTCTGCGTGCTTGTCTTGGGAAGCTACTGTTTGCAGCTCTAGATTATTTTCCTCCTGGCTCTTGTATCTCTCTTTTGAGGATGAGAGACACGGTTCTGCACGGCCCACACTGGCCTCGGGCTTGCTTTGTAGCTGAGGATGACGTTGAAGTGCTGGCCCTCCTGCTTCTGCTTCCCAGTGCTGGGATTGCGCCACACCATACAGGGTTTTGTGCTGGGCACAGAACCCCGGGCTTTGTGTGCGCTAGGCAAGCAGTTTCTCTACTGAGCCACATCCCTAGCCCCTTAAAAGATTAAAGACACCGTGGCAGTCTCTCTCTGGCTTTCTCTCACTGGGATGACTTGGGGCTGGATCTTGTTCCTGGAATCTGTTCCTGATTTCTAGGTGACTGTCCCCTTTCAAAGTCCCCAGATGAGGTCTAGAGTATTCTCCACCAAAGCCTTTTACTCTGTGTTCTTAACTCTCAGGGAGCAGGTTCCAGGAAAGGCCATGTTGGCTCACTGCAGTGCACAAACCCCTTCTTGATGAGTAGGTCCTTGCTGCCTTAGGATCCTACTGGGTCCTACGAACGGACAGTAGAGAACAGGTTTCACACATTTCCTTCTATTTTTTTGGACTAGATTAAGAAGGGTTGGCAGTTGGCCATCCTTGAAAGCGTGACAGATTCAGTAGTGACTGAAGGTGTTTTATTACCCAGTGTCTGTGTCTGTCTATCTGTTTCTCTCTCTCTCTCTCTCTCTCTCTCTCTCTCTCTCTCTCTCTCTCTCTCTCTCTCTCTGTGTGTGTGTGTGTGTGTGTGTGTGTGTGTGTGTGATTTGTCCATTTCTTCCCATTACATTTTTTTTTTTTTTTTTTTTTTTTTTGGCTTGTAGCTGTTCATAGAAATCCTGAATCTTTTGCGTTTCTGTGATGTTTTCGTCTCTGATTTTGAGTTGTGACTATTTTCTCAGTCTAAAGATAGGACATTTTATCTTTTTAATAAATACTCATCTCATTTGTTTCTTCTCCTATCTCTTTTCTTTTACTAACTTTTGGTTTGTTCTCGTTTTTCTAGTTTCTTGAGATCCAGCTGTAGATTGTTCTCTGGAGATCTTTATTTTATTATTTTATTTTATGTGCATTGGTGTTTTGCCTGCACGCATGTCTGTGTGAGGGTGTCAGATCTTAGAGTTAGGGACAGTTGTGAGCTGCCATGTGGGTGCTGGGAATTGAATCTGGATCCTCTGGAAGAGCCATCTCTCCAGCCCCCTTTGGAGTTTTTTTTAACCATTTATTTATTTATTTATTTATTTATTTATTTATTTATTTATTTATTTATTTTTATTTATTGTACGTTGTAGCTGTCTTCAGACACACCAGAAGAGGGCATTGGATTCTATTACAGATGGTTGGGAGCCACTATGCAGTTGTTGAGAATTGAACTCAGGACCTCTGGAAGAGCAGTCAGAGTTCTTAACCACTAGCCATCTCTCTAGCCCTGGAGACCTTTTAAAAATTGTTTTGATATTGATCTGTCCATGTGTGTGTTTATATATGCAGGCACATTTGTAGAGGTCAGAGCACAGCCTGCATGAGTCAGTTCATTCCTCCTACCATGTGCGTTCTAGACACAGACACCTCAGGCTTGGTGGCGAGCACCTCTGCTCTCTCACCAGCCCAAGCCATTTACTTTTTAGCATGGGTATTGAATGTTGTACGTGTCTCTCTTAGGATACTTTTCCATATTCGATAGCTTTTAATATTGTGAGGGTGATAAGGGATAACAGCCGATGTCCCCAACACGAAGGAAAGGAATGTTTAACTGATTGAAGCTTTGAAGCTTGTCTAGAATGTTTTCCTGAATTAACAGGAGAAACCATCGGTCACAAGCCTTTGCTTTTCTGGTGTGTGTGTGTGTGTGTGTGTGTGTGTGTGTATGTAATTGGGCCACATCCACACTACTTCATTTTCCACATTATCGTGGATCCAAACACACGCAGGAGGTGGGTGGGTCTCATTAATCCCCAGTTATATCTGCTTTCATTACAAGGAGCTGCTGTCACACCGTGTGCTGGTAGCCATGTGACATTAAGTCCTATCTACATTGCAGGCTGTAACCCATAGCTGAGCCCTCAGGACTCTAGGTGGTTAGAGCTAACCTCCAAAGCAGGGCTCATTAGATCTAAACAGGTATGGGGGGATGTGGCCAACCAAATGGAGGAAATAGCACTGACTCAGTTGGCTTCTCCCCGACCTGTCTTACCTGCATTGGTATAATTATGAGAAGCATAGTCTCTGGGCTATTTCCCAAGCTCAGGTTCCACATGCCCTCCTCGGCCATTTGCATCAGCCTTTTTATCAGAAGTCATGTTGGTGGCAGTGTCTTTCTTGTAATTTCTGAAAGGGCCCTCCTCCTCCTCTGAGATTACTCCATAAGCTTCAGCCTCTCTGGTTCCTCTGTGGGCCGCCCTTCTCAGCCACTTCAGACCTGGAGCCAGGCTCGTCTCTAGATCCATGGGTTTTTTATGTGTCTCAAAGTTATCCGAAGTGGCCATTGTGAGCCTTTGGGGAAAACACAAGTCTACCCTCACCCCCACATCAGCAAAGCCAAACCATTTTCCCGTCATGATGTCTTTCCCCAGCAGCATAGAGTCTACCCGGTCCTGTGATGACCCCTGCTGTTCCGTGGCAGTGAGGTCATCTTTTGTGTGATTCTTAAGAAATCGGAGTAAACGAGGTCTTGTTCAAAGACTCGTCAGGGTGTAAGCAGGAGCACTGTCCACCTTGAAGTGCTGAGGGCAGCCCGTAGTGGCAAATGCATCCAGGCAGTGGGCTGTGTGGTCTGCAGCCTTCCTTGTGAGCATAAACAAAATGAGAACGGGTGTCAACAGAAGCTCTCGCCCAAAGGAGACATGGAGAACATCCATCCGCCAGAGAGTACTGGGATGTGATCCTCTGGGGCTGACAAAGCGGCAGGCTGGAAAGGAACAAAGTCGGCTTACTGCTTCACTGTTTGCTTCGCTTGCTCTCGGGAGAGATGGGTCCTTCTTGTAAGGAGGAGGGGTTGGTACAAAGCATGACTATCACAAGCTTGTATTGAGGCAGTCTGCGTAGCAGCAGGACAGCAGGACAGCAGAACAGCAGGACAACAGGATAGGGACACCGAGACAAAGGCATTGGCTTGTGCAGTACCTCCAGCCAATGGCCTGGGCACACGTCAGTGTGGCCGAATAGGGCTAACCTAGCAGGCTCTGTGGGTGATGAGGGTTCCTGTGTTCTCTGGAAAAGATGGCATTAACGTTTATACCTTACCTCTGCTGCATGTAAGACCTTGTGTCCAACATAAAATAGCTCCCAACATGAACATTCGGTATAACACACGTGGGCAGGCTATTGTAGGAAGATCCTACAGGTATCTCAAACAACAGTTAGAGAAACAAGGGAGAGATGCCTCTTCCCCTACTTATTGGCCTTACTCACACTAATTTTTAAAAACTGTGTTAGGGGTTAGTATAAGTCAAGTGGTAGAACTGAAGTCAAACCTGCCACTGCCTGAAGGGGCTCAGTAGTGCACTTTGGTGGCTGAGGTCATAAGTTTGCCCTGTTGGTTCACAGGGATCCACAGGGTGACGACCTCTACTATTTAATGAGACTGAGGAGGGGTTAATGCCCCACTGTTTAACGGGACTGGCATGGGCTACTTCAACAGTTTCCCAACCCTCTCCGAGGTTGGCTGTGAACATTGTTGTTGAACCACAGTCATCAGCCCAATGGATTTCTCTCTGACACCTTGGCATAACCCTAGCACTGCAGTGCCAACCACCAGGGGCTACAAAGCACTGCTTACTTTCAATTTGAAATTCCTGTAGTGGTATCATGAGCAAAATGTCCTTTGTTTCCATGTGGCTAACAACAGGCCACTACCTGCTTTCTCAGGGCACACAGCTTCCTTCATGGCAGCTGTGAGAGACACGGCTTGAAAGTGGCTAAGGTCTGTATCGAGGAGCAATCCTCCTCGTTTGATTTAAGCATTTATAGGAGCCACTAAGTCCCTTCTTACAAGTCTGGCTAGCATCTTTCAAAAGTTGGTTGTTTGGTAAGCCCCTTCCTGTCTGGGGTCAACTCTCCCTGAAGTTGCAGGGCTGGGTCACAGAGTCTGGGTGCAACTTTTCCGGGCCCTGGTGGATCTCAGGCAGCCACAAGGTTCTTCCTGCTTTGCTGGGTGAGTGTCTCCATGCCCCGAAGGCAGCAATGCTGATTGTTGCCGGGCTTGCAGGATGGCTAAGAGGTTGCCAACCCCTCTTTAATGCTCTGTGCCCAAGAACATGCCTGCAGTTACAGCAGTTCCACAGGCTAAATTACATTGTGCCCGGTCCTGACAATTCAGTAAATCCTGTTTTGAATAATAGGTAATCCCCAGGGTTGAGGCAAGATTTTACCACGCTTAGAATGCCAGGCATTGTTGCCAAGGACACTCAATAAATCCTTGGCTCTCCGGAGCTGTAGGCCATGGCTGTACGTGTTTGTTTGATCTCCTCTAAGGATGTAAATCGCACAGTCTCGTGACAGCACAGTATTTGCTCTGGGTTATTTGGCTCAAGTTGTTCAAAATTCGGGAAAGCAGTTAAAACTAGCAGTGTCTTCCCTGTAAACAAGGCCTCCTGGGAAGAGCGAAACCACTTTCTTGAACCTCGTGGTGCATGTGCACATGCGCGTGCACGTGTGTGTCGCCGTGGGCTATGCTGTCGGGTTTTCTTTATCTTCACTCTCCTCAGCGACTCTGCATCTGAGGCATCAGCAGGTCAAGGCAAGCTTGTCTCACAAATTGAGCTTCCTCTATTCCCTCGGGTCCTGGGGATACTGTGGAAACTGCAGCTACCTGTGTGTTGTGCCTCACCTCCACACACATTGTCTATGGCTATTTCTAGGGGACCGGGGATTGGTCCTTCAGGATCTGAGGGGCAAGACCTAGATCTGCCCTGACAGAGTCTTCCCTCCTGTTAGGTAGCAGCAAGGGATCCATGGAGTCACCAATAAGACTCCACAAACCAAAATGGGAACACGTTGGATTCCTCAGCCCTGTGTCTATCCCCCAACTCTTCTGTTCTTTCTCACAAGGCCAATCCTAAAGTCCCTTCTTCTGGAAACCAAGTGGGGTCTGTCATCCCGAAAGTGTGATGGTTTTTCCTGACGGTTCATGAAGGTTGGGACTCACGTGTCAGTCCGTGTTATTTGTCTTTCTTACTGACCATTGTATTCATGCGCTGTGAAATCCGTAGAAGAATTCTGGCTCCCTGGGTCAGCAGCACACAGTGGTCTGCCTGGTCTGAGAAAGTTGTGGGAATACCATTTCTTAGTGCTAGAGCCTCGAGCTCTGCCCACTTAGTCCACTTTTCTGCACTCCAGCATCAGCTCAATAATGGAAGCTTCTGAACAGGAAAGCCAAGACTAGAGTGCCAGTGCCCTGCGTATACCCCTTCCCCCTCAGATAGCAGCCTGAAGCAGGTCAGGGAAGCAAGGGCGTAGGGACCGCCCTGCCCTGGGCCAGTTGTCTTCATGCTTTCTCTTATTCTTGTAGTAAGATACCCTAACAAAAGCAACTTGAATATGGAAGGGTTTCTGTTGCTGCAAAATTATAAAAAATGCTGTCTTTTACCCCCACTAGGTCCGGCACCATAGTGCCCCAAGATATCTGATAGACATCTTCATCTCAGTCAGCAAAGCCTCTCACCCGCTCTGCTCCACCCCATATCACACTGCCAATGGCTTCTCTCTGAGCCTGGCAGCAATCTCTCTACCCATCTAGTTCCCAAGGCAGGTTGCCACCATGCCAGAAGCACACATCCCAATTCCGTGGCGGCTTAGTGTCTCTGGCCGCCACATACTCTCTTAAATCTTAAATCATCACATGAAAGAACACACAACACAGTAACCTCTGATCCCAACTGATAAGATATAATTGCCCACCTAACATACAAATCCCTGCACACATCCATCCCTAAGAATATTCATAACAACCTGTAAATGTGCAGAGAGGAGAACATCAGCCTCCGTGTTCTCTCCGCTGCTTCTGTCTGCTGCTGCTTCTGCCTCCTCCAGTCTTCTCCCTCTCTAAAACTTGTCTCCTGCCCATCCTTCCTTCTCGTCCAACGACAGGCCTCATTCTATCTTGTACCTGCCTTCACCTGTACGACATCCCACAGGTTTCAGCTTTGCACACAGTACAAGGTCCAATATATTCAGGATGAGGGAGGTCAGGGCACAGGAGTTTGAGGCAACCGCCATCCACGGCGAGGGAGAAGAGAGCAATAAATACCCACTGTTCCCTTTCTCCATGTATACGGTCCAGGATCCCAGCCAGGGAATGGTGATCCCTACAGTGGGCAGGTCTTCTTCTGGTAATCCCACACAGGCATGCCCAGAGACATGCCCACATGTCTCCCAGGATATTCTATTCTGTCAAGGTGACAATGCAACACTAGCCATCGCACCAGACATTTCTAGACTGAGATACAGGATGATGGGGGGCCCTGGCTAGCAGAGGGGAGAAGAAAGTAGTCCGCTGCTGTATCCCTGTCTTTGGAAACTACCATGTATGCTGTAGCGTTTGGTTGCGGGTGTCAGCAAAGCGGACAGTGAATGCACGGTTGCCTGCAAGGTTTGCGCTAGGTAAGGCTCGTCTCTTCCCTGTCCTTCCTTCAAGGCCAATCGCTTTTGTCAGGTCCCAAAGAAACTGCAGACACAGGGCTAACTGCCATGCCCGTTAGCATACCCAAGTGCATGGTGGCCTCTAGGTTCTCTCAGTCAGTGTCTGTCACCCTGGAGGGTATACCCTGTCTCCTCTCCCAAACCTCTTCAACTCAGGGGCTTCCCTTCCCTCGCCCCTGAGAGTCTCTTTCTCTATAACCGCCATTTCAGACACATGCTCTCTTGGTTTTCCTCTTGGTCCTCTGCTGTGTCTTGGCCCCCTTTCCTTTGCTCCTCCTCTCTTCTCTTTCCCACTCTTCCCATCTCTCTCCTCTCATGGACTCTTCCAGATACCGCTGGCTCTTCTCTCCCTCATATCCACCATGAAAGCCTTCTAGTCATCCATGCCCAGGAGCAGCCATGTTCTCCCTTCAGCCATTTCTTACCGTCAGCAAGCAGCTGCCATCATAGGGGAGGCCTGGGGGGCCTGGCTCACGATGAGTCAAAGGACAGACTGCCTCCAGAGACTGCCATGGAAGAGACAATTCAACAATGTCTTCCCTGCCGACGGACCGGCTTATCACTGGATGACCTGCGGTCACTATGGGAGGAAGTCCTGTGCACACATAGGTACAGAATAAAAAGTGACAGAGCCACAGAGAAGCGTCTCGCCGTGGCAGCTGTCAGTGAAGAGGCATACAGCTGGTCAAAGTGCTGCGCATGGGGATGTGAATGTGTGAAGTCACTACGCTGGCTTTTCCAGCACTAACAAATCCTTAGTAATCGTCATTAATGATCCTAGAATAAAATTTCTGTCTCTGGTGTCTGATAATGGTGTAGTCTGTTTGGCTGCCAAGCATGTTTCTGGAATAACATGAGCTTGTGTGATTGGTTGGCTGTGAAATGATGTCAGTTTCTATGGTTCTTACTCAAAGCCAGTGAAGTCAGCACGTACGGTCCTCCCCAGAAGGAGAGATCGGTTCCCTCAGCTCAGGCTTCCTCCCTAGAAGTGGCCTGGCCTGGCCCTCATCACCCTCGAGAGCCGGTCCTTCCTCCAGCCGTCTCTAGACCCACATTTCCACGCTGCTGTTCTGCCTACTTTCAGTTCTTCCCTGGCATCTTACTTTACGAGCAGCTAGCTTGCTCAGGAGTGGTTTCGTGTGTGCTCTGGTTGCTGTGGGCTCAGGTTTTAATTATCCTAAGTGGTTTGAACTGTCTGTCCTATCTGTCTTTCCCCACAAGGCGTGCTTCTAACATGGAGAGCCAAGGTGATCGAGCATCCATGAACCAGAAGCAGGAGCTTGAGCCTCTCGATATTGAGCTGTGCTATGACCTTTCTGTCTGAAGAATGTTGTGTCTGGGAGGGAAGAACAGTAGCTGTCAGCTCTCAACGGTTCTGATTGCAGGCTCTGAAATATGCTTCCTCAAGCTGCAGCCTGTGGCTACTGCTGAGGAGAGGATGGGGCGGGAGCCCCCCTACCTCTTGATGGTTCTACTCCTGCTCCATGGACCATTTTCTGAGCGGGGTATGGAGTTAGAGCTCCCCAACCGTTTAGTCAGGGTCTCCAGAGAGGCGAAGACATGAGGAGCTACTTGTCCATATAGCTCCAGGAGATGCAGAAGGTTCGAGTGTTTATTAGGGATTGGGAAGTGGAACTGTTTGTCACCGTAGACTGGAGAACAGACCAAGGAGAG
The DNA here is from genome assembly GCF_011064425.1 of Rattus rattus. Lineage (NCBI taxonomy): Eukaryota > Metazoa > Chordata > Mammalia > Rodentia > Muridae > Rattus > Rattus rattus. Next base: position 110,143,668 of record NC_046154.1, read on the forward strand.
CCTGGGAGCTCATGTGGAGATGCTAAGTCTGAGAGCCTGAAAAAGTAAGATACATAAAGCAGAGAAGGTAAGGCCCAGTACAGTGGGACCCAGCCTTCAACCTTCCCCACTCTTCCTGTTCTCTTGGGGCTTGAGATAGGGGATGGGGGAATTAAGCGATGCCCACCCACATGGAGGTCTTCTGCTTTACTGGGAGCCGAAACTCAAAGGCTAGTCCCTCTGCTGCATAATGATGTACCCCTTAACTTAGTCAAGTTGACACACAAAATCAACCATCCCAAGTATCTTTGGTTTTAGATTTTTGAATTATCTTTAATTGTGTGTCTGTGTGTAGTTCATGTACCCATGGGAGCTAGAGGTGGCTGATCCCCCAGAAGCTGAAGATACAGACAGTTGCAAGCCATCTGATGAGGGTACTGAGAACTGAGCTCGGGCCCTTAACCACCGAGCCATCTCTCCAGTCCCCTTGAGTACCTTCCTATCACTAAGGAAAGGGAAAGTAAACAGTGGTGTGGAATCCCTTTAGGTTTGGCCTGATTCTGTGGTGAGGTTACATGAGCAAAACGTTCTCTCTGTGCAGCAGGGAGCTCAGTAGCCTGGTTTACTTTCAGAAGCACAGCATCAGGGAGCTCTGCTTTGTGCAGTGCCCAGACAGCTTCAGTCACCCCCTGGCAGCTCTCCAAAATGGAGTCAGTCAAGGCCAGCAGGCTGAAGCCAGGTCAGAGGCATAGAGGAAGGTATGCCTGGCCGAGAGGGCTTGCTTGCTTTGCGACCAGACAAGAGGAAGTCTTAGCTTGTGGGGGTAGAAGGTTCTGGCAACATCCTCATCATAGGAAAAAAATCAGAGTTGCTTCTAGAAAATCTGTTCATTTCTACATTTGGATGTCAGGAATCAGACTGTTGAGGGGCTGAAGAAATAGCCCAGCGATTGACAATACATACAGATCTTACAGAAGACCCAAGTTCAGCTCCTGACACCCACATCGGGCAGCTCATAGCTGCCTGTAACCCCAGCTTCAGAGTATTAGCACCACTGGCCTCCTGGTACATCTGCACGTACACACCCCACACAGGCACGCACACCTGCACAGAATTAAAAATGAAATAAAACTTTCCTAAAAAGGCTATTGGATTTGTTCTCACCATGCATGCACAGAATGCAATATTAGGTATCTATGGGAGGCCTTGTTTTCCTCCGTGTGCCTTATGAATGTAAGCGAGGGATTCAAGAAAAATCTTGGCTGCAGCACATCCTGGGGGAGAGCTGTGCCTCTGCGGAGGGCAGGACGGCTCCTTGGCCTGAGAGATGCATCCACCCATCTCCTGGGGCAGAAGGGTTGCTCCTGCCTGGGACCCTAGCCCGATGTATCGGGTCTGATCCTTTCCTCAGCCTCTGCCTTCACAGTTAGGCCACTGTTAGGCTGCAGAAAGGAGAGAGCAGGATCAATAGAGAGAAACGTAGGGACAAATGAGTGTGTTCTGCTCGGAAGAACAGTTAAGTCTTGTCATCTGTCATCCTAGGTGACACTGGCTTTTCCAGTGTGCCACACTACCTTTGCACTCCAGGCCTTTGCTCAGACAGTTTACTCTGTCTGGAGTGCCCCTTCGTCTGGATTTCAGGTACCCGCCGAAATCTCCCCTTCTGTACAGGGCATCTCCCTGACCTCTCCGGGAGGTTGGTTCCCTCGGGTTTGCATCACCAAAAGACCCTGAACCCCCCTCTCCTAGCACATCTCACACGTGCAGTTCCTCGATCAGAGTCAGGCTCCACAGCAGACTTGGGCTGATGAGGATAGGGAGGTTTTGCTGTTGTGTCTGGCATTTCCGGGTTGCTCAGGTATCATTCAGTGAGTGAGCGAGGTGAATGCTTGCAGGGTGCTCCGTTCTTCCCTCATATAGAGAAAAACACGGCGAAGGAAACATCATTCAGATTCACACTTAACAGACTGAGGCCCAGTGCTGCTTGGGACCTTGGCCAAGGCCATGTCACCAGCGTTAAAAAGGCTGGACCTCACAAGAATTAATAAAACCGCCAGCCAGCCTGTATAGTGTCCATCGAGGGTCAGGCATCGATCTGACACCTGCCGGGACCTAATGAGATGGGCAGCATTGGAGTGCCCACAGCGTACGGTGCCTTCTGGTATTGACCCCAGAGAAACCGCTTGAAGCTGGGTGTTAACTGTCACCCTGACAGAATCGAGGCTCTGGAGGGAGACTTGGGCCTGCCTGTGGGAAGTTATCCTGCGTGTGGTGGGTCCATTCCCTGCCTGGCTTCCTGGAATCACGTAAGAGGAGCAGCTGAGTAGTGGGTTGTGTTCACTCCCTCTGCTTCCTGCCTGCTGATTGGCGTGAATGTCAGACTGACTTAGGCTTTCCGCTACATTGACTTGCCCCTCGGTGATGTAATTCCAGCTCCAGGATGTTAGTGCTGACCCTAAGACTAGGAGACAGGATAAACATTTCTCTTTTAAGTTGCTTTTGTCGAAGTATTTTAGTGTTGTAACAGTGAAAGAAATTGAGGCAAGATGTTTTGGGTGTCTTGGGAACCTGGAGTCTGCAGCTTGCGAGAAGACTTTTTTTTTAAAGATTTTATTTTACTTATATGAGTACACTGTAGGTGTCCTCAGACACACCAGAAGAGGGCATCAGATCCCATTACAGATGGTTGTGAGCCACTATAAGGTTATTGGGAATTGAACTCGGGACCTCTGGAAGAACAGTCAGTGCTCTTAACTGCTGAGCCATCTCTCCAGCTCGAGAAGGCTTTCTTGGTGCCCTCTGCCATCTTCTGGCCTATCTTCATTTTTTTTTTTCCTTTCACCAGCCAATGGGAGTAAGTTAGCAGGCCTGCTGGCTAATAAGATGTCCCTTTGAAGAACAGAATACTGCTTTTTCCAGGTTGAAAGAAACCCTGTTAATTACTAGGAACCTGTTGTCTGCAACTGCCAAGAGAGAGAGAGACAGAGACAGAGACAGAGAGAGACAGAGGGACAGAGACAGAGAGAGACAGAGGGACAGAGACAGAGAGAGACAGAGGGACAGAGACAGAGAGAGAGAGAGAGAGAGAGAGAGAGAGAGAGAGAGAGAGAGAGAGAGATGCTTCTGTCTATGGTTGCTACACTATCCTCAAAACTGCCATGCCTTTGCTCTCTGTGTCTCATACAGGTCAATTGGGGATGGGTAGTGTCAATGCAAAAACCACAGTTTTTAATCTTAAAGGAAATACTGGATGTTTTGTTCTGGAGCCATTTTGAGTGGCCATGGCCTGAAAATGTAGTTTTAGATTATCGAAAATTCCATGTTCCGACATGAAAGCAGTTTCATGAGGTTTTCAAAGTTTTATGGAACAGCTGGGTGATGGTGGTACACACCTTTAATCCCAGCACTTGGGAGGGAGAGGCAGGCAGATCTCTGTGAGTTTGAGGCTGGCCTGGTCTACAGAGTGAGTTCTAGGACAGCCAAGACTACACAGAAAAACCTGTCTCGAAACAAAGTCATAAATCAAGGCAAGTTTAAAATACATTGGTGGGCACGCACATCAGAAAGAAAGTTATAGGAAGATGGGGGTGGGTGCGTTTTTCTGTAGGCCCAAGGTGTGCTATCTGATGACATTCTTAGCCTTTGGATTGCTAGAACCTAATAGTCTGCTAAGCCAATAGATTGTAAACGTTGTTTGTCTATTACTCACAGATATTAGTTCCAACACAGGCAAGGAATGGCCATCTGGAAGGCTAAACCTAGCCCAAGATAAGACAACTGGCCTTTTGTGCCTGCAGCTTTCCAGTGTGCAATACTGAAATTCTGATTATCCAGCCAATCTCTGCAGACATAGCTTCTTTTCAGGAGTTTTCATTCACAGTAGGGGAACTAGCTTCTCACAGGGACCTGGGGACAAGCTGCCAACGATAAGATTGGACTTTCTGGGTTCGGAAGGTAGGTCAGTTGGTAAAATGTTTGCCTTGGGACCAGTAGGTCCTGAGTTTGATCCCAGAACCCACATAAAATATCTGGGTGAGGCCGCACACACTTGTCACTCCAGTGAGATACGCGGAACTCTAGAGTTCACTGGATACTAAGCTGCCGACCAGTAAGAGACGAAAGGAAACTATGAGAACAGTGCCTGAGTAGTGACACGGGGTTGACCTCTGGCCTCCACATGCGTGTGCGTACATACACATGGATCCACATGCGTGGGAACCTGCGCGGGTGCACACATGTGTGAGTGTGCACACACACATTTTAAAAAAGATTTCATTTTCCGAAGCCCAACCCAAGCGTAGGTCTGTCGTTTGTCTTAGATATTTCAGATTCTAATTTTATTTATTTGTCTGTACTTCTGTGACGCACATACATCTGTAGAAGGTGGGTCTATTTTGAGGCTATGTCCCCTGAGCCATCAGGCCAACCCCTGAAGGTACGTGGTATTACATTGCCTCTTTGGGCAATGCTACTTTCTATTTTGCTGATGACTCAGGGCTAATATTATAAATCATCATTTATTTATGCAGCATTCTAAGGATTGAACCCAGTGCCTCACACAAGCAAGGCAAACCTCTCTACCTCTCAGCTACAACCACAGTCTCTGAAAAAAAGAGGGTCTGTCTTGAGCTTATATGTCCCCAAGCTGTTCACCCCGAATACTGTGACGTATAATGTCTGAATGGCTATTGCGTCGTGTTACACTGTAAAGCTGACACCCAGAAGAATTAATTCCCCAGATGATGGGTAGGTCTTTTTCTCTCGTTCCAAGCCACGCATTAATACTGCTGCGGCTCAATGTGACGACTGGGAATGAGTTTAATTTGCAAAGACAATTAGGCAATTTCATGGCTGACTTGAAGCATTTGTCTCTCTGGCCACTGAGTTGGTTCTGGTTGTCACCCTAACATCCTCCCTGCCATCCAGAGGAGAGACGGGTGTGAGGAGCACAGATCTCGGTCGTCTACTTCACACACCAGGGAAGAGGCGAGGATTTGCCTCCATCAGAGTGGGCATGTCTGTAGGGCATTTTCTTAACCAGTGTAGGCGGGCCCAGCTGACTGTGTGCTACCCCCGGACAGGTGGTCCTGGGTAGGCACGAGAAAGTTGGCTTAGCCAGGCTCAGTGGTATAGGCAGGCCTGATAATGATGCAGGCAGAACCCTGTGAGTTCCAGGCCAGGCAAGGCTACATAGTGAGACCTCATCTCAAAAAAGGGAAAAGGAAAAGAAAGGGTTTGCATGGAGAGATAGCTCCATGGTTAAGAGCACTGTCTGCTCTTCCGGAAGACGCAGGTCCAGTTCCCAGCACTGATATGACGCTGTCCACCGTCTGTGATTCTGGTTTTCACGGAGATCCATCTGACACCCATTCTGCCCTCCTCAGGCACCAGGCCTGTGTGCAGACAAATCACCTATGCACATAAAGTAAAGGAAGGAAAACTGAACTCAACATGAGCCTGGAAGCAAGCCAGTAAGCAGTGTCCTTCCATGGTCTGTGTCTTATTTCCTTCCTTGCCTTCTCTTACAGGACAGCAAAGCCCTTTCCTCCCAAAGTTGCTTTTGGTCACTGTTTACTTGCAGCACAGAGAAGCAACTAAGACATTTGCTTAACACAGTAAGGGCTGGGCTCAGGCCGCCTCAGTACCTGCACATTCACAGCAGTCAAAAATGAATGGGGCTGGAGAGATGGGTCAGCAGTTAAGAGGTCCAGAGTTCGATTCCTGGCAACCACATGGTGGCTCACAACCATCTGTAATGAGATCTGATGCTCTCTTCTGGTGTGTCTGAAGACAGATACAGTATTCCCGTAGACATAAAATAAATCTTTTTTAAAAAATCAATAAATGCCCTTCGTCTTCTGAGAGTGAAGAGAATGAATGACATTTTCTCGCTTTTGCCTAGCCAGTGCTTGTGTAAAGTGAGTTTGAGGAATACAGTGGTCGTTTACATCAGTCTTCGGGTCCCGTTTTGCGTTCTTCTCTCGCTGTCTCATGTCTAACTCATTCTCTTGACAAATGTTTATTAAGTGTGCTGCTTGGGTGTTCACCGGGGGCCTTACCAACGCGGTGTGAACCAGGACAAGGTTCCTGCTGAATCCATGCTCCCCAGGGCCGGTGCTAAGGGGAGGAGACTGCATGTACACATGTAGTAAAGTAGATTGACCAGGGCCATGTGGAGCAGGGACAGGACCTGCTCAGGTTAAGGACGGTAGGGAGCTGAGAAGGGCCCTCATTCCTATCCACCTGCTCTACCTGGTAAGCTGGTGCTACACTCTTGGCATGCAGGAGGGCAGGCCTTGTCGATCCTGGCAAACCTAGTGAGTCTGTCTGGACTCCAGCCTGCTAAGTGGGGCATGCAGTTTCTTTTGGGAAAAGAGACTAAGAGATTCAAAGTCTTAAACGATTAAACAAGAATACGGCTCCCAAATCACTCACTGCCTTAATAAAGTTCATTAAAACAGAATGTATATTTAAAGCTGCCGAATGATTAACCTTATTGCAGTGTAAGTACTGATAGCTAAATTCCTTCCCGAGGCCTAAGGGCATCTCGAGTTAGGAAGTGGGGAATGGATTGTAAACCTTTGGTACTTGGAAGTAATAAGTCACAGACGTCTATACTATAAAATCAGATAAAATGCCCAAGTTTGGGACTAGAGAGGTGGGTTAGGGTTAAGAACACTGGCTGTTCCGGCAGAGGACCCAGGTTTGGTTCTCAGCACCCGTGTTGGGCAGCTCACAACTTCTAGAGATTGCACTTCCAAAGAATCTGATGTCCTGTGACCTCTCCACAGATGCACAGACAGACAGACAGACAGACAGACACACAGAGAGAGAGAGAGAGAGAGAGAGAGAGAGAGAGAGAGAACATATAAACTTAAACTGGCACTCATAAATACACATAAAATAAGTTTTAAAAATCTTTAAATAGTAGACAGTCGCTCTGGGAAAACTTCCTGCTCTGAAGATTCTGACACTGTGGACTGTATCCAATTCCCCTGGACAGCTCAGATAAGGAAAGTAAACTAAGAACTCAACCCACCACGCACACACACAAGATCAGTGCAGAAGCAGACCTTGTGTTTCGGTTTTACTGATGACTGGACTGTGGTGCATAGATTGTGGGGCAGTGGACCATGCCACCGGACAAACCCGGTAAGGTCGAGCAGATTCAGGAACCCCAGCAAGTCTCATAGTTGATAGCGGTAGGCATTTAAATCTACTCCTGACCAGGTTTCTGTCCTAGAGCACGTGACCCTGACACCCCATTGAGAGGGCTGTGACAATCAGTTACATAGGGACAACACCTGAATTCTCCCTGCAGATGTGGCATCCCTAACATCTCAGACCAAGCCAATAGAAAGCATCTCCTGTTAGAACCCCAACCCACCCCAAAATGTTTATAAGGCCCTATCCACAGGGAATAAAGTACATGAGCTACTTCACCAAAGACCTTGTGAGAGCGCCTGTCACATGGAGCTGTGACACTCCAGGGTAGACTGTTGTTCTACCAAAGCTTTTGTCGCTGGACCTCTACCTGGAGCAACCAGCTGGGTGCTCGAGCCTATCACAGCCACTTCCTGCTTGGTGGCCCTCACCTTGGCTTCTAGCTCCCTGCCACAGAGCAGCCTGCCTTGCTCTGACTTCCCCTCAGAGAGCTGCGATTCTGTGACCACTCTGGCTGGGCCAGAGCCCCTCAGACCTCTGAGGATAGCACCTGGTACACAGCTGGGCAATAAAAGATCATTTTTCTGAACTCTGCCCTGAGCCAGGCCATTGAATACACGAAGGCATTTTTTTTTCTACTGCAGTGAGACCCCTGACAACAGAGTTTGCCTACCTGTGAGCTAACAGAGGAAGCTGACTCCTTGACTAGGAAGGCAAGAGACCCACAGTGGCCCCAGCAGTTGTCCTGATATTTTTGCAGCCTGGATTCAGGTGGACCCCACCTCCCGTCGGCTGTGCACTCCTGAGGTAGTGGTCTGTCCTCTATTTTTAGCTGGAGATGTGCGTGTCACATGGCTAGCCACTTGGGCGGTGGGGAGGATTCTAGGGAGACCTCCCCATAACCCGTGCCTACCAGGAAAACTCAGTGAAGGTCAGCTCCTTCACCATCGGTGACCTCGGGCCTGGCAGCCCTTGCTGTTTTGTGCTTTCCCAGGATGTTCTCGGTGACACAGAGGGAAACATGCAAAGGCTTTCAGTGAAAACGCTGCTTACAGTATTTTTTTCTGTTTCTATTTAACTATATTGGACTCTGCTCTACGTATTTTATACATTTTGAATCTATGAACAAAAATTTGAAACTTGTACTTTTTTAATGTTTTAATTTTCCTAGTGCCGTGTTTTACAAATATTTCAGAATGTAGCGGTTTTAGAAATGATGATGATAAAACAAGATAAAGGTAGACGTCCTCCGGGAACTAAGCGTTTGACTCATTGGACTTGTGTACATAGTAGAAATGGACTCTGCCCAGCCTGCTAGAGTGAGGCGTTTCCAGTCCTCCCCTGGGGTAGCAGTGGTCAGTGGTGAGCCAGCTCCCTATGTGCTTCCAGTAGGAGATGTGCAGTATCCAGGTGCTGCTCCTGCTGCTTCCTCCTCCTCCCCTCCTCCATTCCCTCCTTTCTCTCTCCCTCCTCCTCCTCGTCCTTGTGGAGGTCAAAGGACAGCTTGCAGGTGCGGATTCTCTAAGGTGTGTGTTTGCCAGCAGGGTTTCCGTCTGTATCTCCTGCCGATGACCATCACAAGGAGCCATTAGCTCGCTGGAAAGTGCACAGCATCCTAACCCTCTTATTCCTTCCTCATTTGTCCCCATGCTTCTGCACTAGGAAACATGACTGGAAAGACAGACTTGGTCACATCAGCGTTAGGAGGAGCTAGTATAGGACCCCCAATCCTTCTGCCATTATCAAAAATCCTTCCTTGTTCTGTACTACTTTTCTGGATGCTTCACCCACGGTTTGCGTGTCTACTCTGTGCAAAGTATGATGAACAGAAGAGTAGTAGAGTAGACACCATTCTTCAACCTCAAAATTTTAACTGTTACTGTTTGGATAAGCTCTGAGGTCTGTAATTACTTAAGATCTCCAGGAAAAAAGCCAATTAGAAAAAGTTATTCCACAACCCAGCAAAAATTATCTCACAAGAATTCCTTTTGTGTGTTGGGGTTGGGGAGTTTCTAAGATAGGGTTTTTCTGAGTATCCCCGGATGCCCTGGAACTCGCTCTGTAGACCAGGCCAACCCTGGACTGTAGTGAGATCCCCTGCCTCTGCCTCCTGAGTGCTGGGATCAAAGGCGAGCGCCACCACTGCCCGGCTCTCCCAAGTATTCCTAGTGAGAACTGAACTTCAATTCGAAGAGAGGCAGCCTTTTCCTACCTCACACCTGCCTCTCACACTTCCATTTCTGGACATTAAAAAGAATGTATCTTTGCAAGGAGAGATATTTATTTCCCCAAAGTGGGAATGCTTAATGGCTCGATTTCGAATCGCCAGATGTCTGTTTGTTCTTGGGGTGTTTGGTGTTTTACATTAAGCCTGCTTGATATTGGCCGGAACTCAAGTCACTAAATGACAGAAATGCCAGAAAAAGTAATTAGGAAAAGTCATTCCACCGCCCAGCAAAAATGATCTCACCGGATGAAGGCCAGATGTCGGATGTTGATTACCGCTGCTCATGCAGAAAGCAGGGGATAAGTTGGCCCAATTGATGGGTGTGAACTGTCACTCCCAAGACGGTACAGAGGATTTTGATTTATGTAAGGAAAGCCCTTCCTCATCTCTGCAATGTCCTCACTCTTCATCTACTGAACCATGGTGAGGGTCTGTCAGCTTCGGAGTCTGTCTGTCTGGACCACACCCTTGAGGACTAGAGTGTAACCACATGGTGCTTCTCTTGACTACTGGACCCATGGTGAGACAGCTTTGGCCTCTGCCTTATCTGTCACCTGGACTTCATAAAGCCCGTCTGTTACTGGAGAACCATATGTTAGTCCCTATGGTATCAGAGTCAGCCTAGACCATCAAATAATCTTTGAAAGATCTGCCATTCTGGTATCTGTAGGTGTTGGTGGGTCCTTTCCTAGAAAGAACAGTGAAATCGTTGTTATATGAACTGATGGGGATGTACCTATCACAGGGCCCTTCCCCAAGGAGACCTAGCCCTCCCTCAGCCTGCGGATTGCAGCAGCTGATGTCAACTTTCACTTTGCTCCTTTTTGTGTGTCTGGCAGCCCCAGAGGCTGGAGAGGAGCAGGCCTGCCGGCAGCTTTCCCCTTGTCCTTAGCAATTACAAGATTGATGGCAGTGGCTGAGATGCCATGTCTGCTGTCGCTGTATTTCAAGACATGGTTTCTTTGTGTATCCCTGAGTGTTCTGCACTTGCTCTGCAGATCAGGCTGGCCTCGAACTCACAGAAAAAGAACCTCTAGTCTCTGCCTCGCAAGTGCTGAGATTAAAGCTGTGCATCACCACCACCTGACTGACTGACTTACTGTCCTTCCTTCCTTCCTTCCTTCCTTCCTTCCTTCCTTCCTTCCTTCCTCCCTCCCTCCCTCCCTCCCTCCCTCCCTTTCTTCCTTTTTAAAAAAGATTTATTTATGTATTTTATGTACATGAGTTTTCTATTTGCATATACACCTGCATGCCAGGACATCAGATCCCATTACAGATGGTTGTGAGCCACCGTGTGGTTGCTGGGAATTGAACTCAGGACCTCTGGAAGAGCAGTCAGTGCTCTTAACCACTGAGCCATCTCTCCAGCCCGAAGAGACACCACTTTAAAGCAGTCTTCTAGAGCTGTCACTTGGGGGTTTACACATAATGCGTTTCAGAAAAAAAAGTCAAGGTAGTAATAGGAGGCAGTGGTTGATCTGGCAAGAGTTGAGCCGTGGAGGTAGGGACCCCTATCCCCACACCTTTCTCCTGCCAGCCAAGCTGAGCAGAGTCAAGGTCTGGTAGTAGACATGCCTCATCTCTGGCCTGCAGCCTGGTGTTGCCTGCATTTGAGCAGCAGGAGTGGTGTGGGATGCCAAAACACAATGTCTTATTCCCATGTATCTGAGGTGGCAACATGGATGACTGTGGGAATACTCCAGCTATCTGCTTAGTAATGGCTGGCATTTCTTTGTGGATGTCTTTTCCAAGACTGCAATAATTAACTTCTTGGAATAGTAAACCTGCCCAGCTTAGCTTCTTACATAATGTTCTATAGAAAAGCACATGTTTTATCGGTCTGGTAGAACCATGGAGTACACATCCCAGGAGTGTCAAAGGTTTGCTGGCTGAGAGCCAGGCCCTAGTCTTTCTGTCTTGTCGATGTTGTTGGACAGTTTCTGTGCATCGTCTTCATGACAAACACTTTACTTTCCTATTTAATCTCACAGCATCCATACTAGTAATTCTTTTGTTACCTGCCCCATTTTTGCAGAGGAGGAATCGATGACTTAAACTCCTTGTCTACAGCATTCAAAACGCAGTGCTTAAACTCCTGTTTGCTCGGCTCACTGCTGCAGTACTGAACTTCTTTGTTAAAACTGAGCTGTAGTTCACAGATGCAACTCATCCTTCTAAAGGATGCGGTTGGTTGGTTTTCCGTATAGTTACGGCGGTGACTCACCACCTCTAGTTCTACAACATCTTTATCTCCCCCAAGAGAAAGCCCTCACCCACTGGCAGCTGTTGCCGTCCCCACGCTCTCTCTCCTGGAAGCCATTGCTCTTCTGTCTCTGGATCTGCCTGTCCTGGAGAGTTAGCAGGGATGTGGCTACCGCATGTGATTCTCTGTGTCTGGTTCTTCTAGTCAGTTTGCTGTTGTAACATGAGCTGCTCGTCTTGTGTCTTCTGTGGATGAGGGTTGTGCCCTTGTTTGTTGGTTGAGTTGTTTTCTGTCTGGTTGTTGTGATGCCGCTGAGGACACTTATAGACCAGCTTCGTGTCACCGCATGACCCCAGTTGACTTACCTACGAGTGGCATTTCTATGACAGTTCTTTGCATTAACTAGACGTCTCCTTGAAAATGTTTGAGTGTCCTCAGATTATAAAACTAATACGTACAGCTAGAGAGATGGCTCAGAGGCTAGCAGCATTTGCTGCTCTACCAAAGCTTTGTGGTAAGCCCCAGAGAAGAAACTCGGTCAGCTGTCCAAGTATCCCAGTTCCAGCACCCACGTCAGGCCGCTCATAATTACTTGCCTGAAACCGTGGCTCTAGCCATCAGACATCCTTTTGTGGCTTCTGAAGGTACCTGCACACTCATGGAACCTGTGCAGAAAGGCATACCCACATTTGAAAAGATAGTAAACCTTAAAAAAAAATGAAATGAACCAAGTGGTTTCTGAGGCGGCGTTTCCGAAGTGTCCTGTTCTGAGTACGAAGGTTCAGGTGCTACAAGGAAAAAGGTGAGGAAAAGGCGCTGTGAAGAAAAACTTTTATTCTAAAATCCAGTGACAGAGTTGTGTCTGAGCGTTGCCCAGAGGCTTGCGGGTGGGCCGGGAAGCAGGAGAGGTAGGTAGTGATATTCCTATCGCTGTTTCTGACATCCTCTCCCGTCTCTGGGATATACTCAGGGAAATACTTCAGCCTAATCTGATAGGATCACCAGCTAAAGACATCACTCTTAGTGTCCTCCTCTTTCCAGCTGTTGGACACTTGAAGCCTAGGTCTGGTCATGGGCAGCACTTCCAGTCACAGGGTGGTGAGAGGCCAGCGGAAGACAGACTTCCATACTCCAGTTCTGGGGAGGGGCCTATGGACCTTCCCCAGGGACGAGTCATTCAACACTCGAGAGCATCCAGGAGCTAAGCCCCAGAGAGGAAACTTAGCTATCAAAGTAAACCTACATTTTCCTACTGAGAGAAAAGAAAGCCTCTCCCTATGGGAAAAAAAAGGAAATCAAAAGAATGAAGATTCAGGGTTAACCTGCCACACTGTGTGAGGACCTGAAGGTTTAGCACCTCTCAGGTTGACCTGAAATTTGTGATGTCTTCGGGTTCTCTCCTGAAGCCTGTGGAAGCTGAACTAATTAAATGTATTTTCATTGTAGAAGTAATTTGACTATGGTAATAATTGGACTATACTGACAGAAATGACTATTTTAGGTCTGTTTAAAACTCTTGGGAATGGGTATCTCTGGGATTAACTCCGGGCATATAATAAGCAATTTAAGGTCAGTGTCATTTCCATTAACACCGGTTACAGTGGTTCAAATTAAGAATCTTTCCTTGCAAAGATGTGGCAGGGTTTATTTTTTTAACAGGCTTAAGTGTTTTTAAGATTTTATTTATGTGTGTATTTTATGTAACGGGTGTTTTGCCTACATACATGTCCGCACACCAGAAAATCAAATCAGATCCCATGGAACTATGGACAATTCTAGACTGTTGTGAGCCCATGTCGGTGCCGGGAATTGAACACGGGACCTCTGGAAGAGCAGCCAGTGCTCTTAACTGTTTAGTGGTCCCTTCAGCCTGATGTGGCGGAATTTTAATTTTCAATAATTTATAGTAACTGTGGTGATAATTTGACAGTTGCCGTGTGTTTTGTGACTGCCTGTGGTTCATCTACGTCTGGAACTTAGAAGACAGCCTTAGCCAGAAGATACCCATGAATAACGTGGGCTGGGAAGATGCTGACTATGATGAGCCCGAGCTGACTTCAGGCAGGGAACTCTGGGAAACCTTCTATCTAATTCTGCCTCACCTTCTTGAGGGTCAGAGCCTGAGTCAGAGAGCATTCTGAAGCAAGTTCTGTGCACACATTTGTCTGGTCACAGCAAAGCTCTGTGCTGAAGCCAAGCACCATTGTTCTGTGCGCTGGGAAGTACTGAGTCCAAAACACCCCCAGGGCAGCCCCTTTTACTTGTTAGCTAGAGTTGATAAGGAAGCCAGGCAGAGCAAAGTTGGGAAAGACTTGGAAGTTAATTGGAGACTTTAGCTTGCTGCTAACTTTGTGTTCAGATATGCGCCACTCATATTCATGGAGTACCTTCTCTGAGCTGTGTGCTGTCACCTCCTGTGTGGGTTATGCAGGCTGCCCTATACAGTCAGTAGCCGCTGCTGGGAACTATATAGCTAACCCTGTTTGCTATACAAGAATGTTAAGCCCAAGGAAGCCAGATAGCTCACCTGCCCAGAGTTGAAGATCAGTTTATGGGTGCACTATTTAAATCGACCCTCTTTCCCCATGCTGTTTCCATCCTGCCTCAGTCAGCCTTGGCAGAGAAATGAGAAGCTGGATCTAGCCGTCCTCTGCTTATGCGCTATGGAGAGAGTCTACACAGTTTAGGTCTTGGCATCTGCCTTTGCAGGAGGTGGGCAGTATTAGCATAAAGCACACTTTAACTTGATTTTCAGTAGTATTTCTTCTACTGCATCTCTCAGGGGACGGAGGCCTCTTCAAGGCCTGGGAGGACCCCAAGGCAGGGAGCCCAGGAGCCTCAGGGTTGCCACTCAGCTCCTCTTCCCAGCTGGCTTTCTGCTTTTCTATGCTGCTGTGCTTCCCAGAAATGGTTGCCTGGATCTCTAGGCCTGGATCCCTTTTTGAAGTCCCCTGTATCTAATCCCCTCTTAAGCTCTGTGTGATGAGAGATTATGTCCCACCCCTGCCCCCGCACTGTTCTTCCCTCGTGGCCCCAAGTCCCCTCAGCGGCGTGACTTCCAGTAATAACTGTAAAAGCCACATCTGTCTACACATCTGCCTTGCCCACCCCGTCCTTGCTCATCACCTAACGCCGCTCTTTCTCCCCCTCCTTGTTTGATGTTCAGACTTCATCCACACTTACTGCCTGTATGCATGTACACACACACACACACACACACACACACACACACACACACACACACACATTATAGGCTGCCATTGTATAAGAGGGACACCAACGGGCTCGTACCTTTCTGAGGTCATATGACCTTGCTTAATCTCATACGTCACAGATCATCAATTTTCCCTGCAAGTTCCATGATTTATCACCGCTGGCTATACAACCGGTAGACGATGTGTATTTATCACAGAGGCACCCACATGAGCACCCTAGGGAGCAAGGCTAGGGAATTTCAGCCTCACAGGCTCCTGTGTTTGCAGGGAAATAGTCTAAACCCCAATAGTATAAAAAACAATAATAAAAATAAAATAATATGTATATAATTGCATACTATAATCACTATAAATGATAAATATAATAATTATTATTACTATTATCACTTGTGCTAGGGATCAAACTCAGTGTCTCAGAACACTAGACGAGTGTTTTACCACTGTTGTATCATTAGTCATTACTTTTCTTTAATCATTTAAATTCTTATCTATTTTTCTATATATGGGTTTTGTCTGCATGTATGTTTGTGTACCATGTGCACTCTGTGTCCTCAGAGGTCAGAAGGGCATTGGACACCCTGGTTTGGAATTACAGTTATGAGCTGTTGTGTGGGTGCCAGGAACTGAACCCTTCATAAGTCAGCCTTGTCACCCTCTTTGAATTCTGCATTTTATACCCCAGAACATCTGATCTGGGCAGTCTGAGGGCTTTTCAAGCAAAAGGTAGTAAGAGAGAAAGGGTGGCAGTAATGACTCAGTCACAGTCCAGTTCCATACGCTACAGCGAGCTTTAAAGTGTACATTCCTAGCCAAGTGTGGGGGTGATACCTGGAAACCCCATGCATGGGCAGTAGAGACAGGGGAATTAGAAGTTTAAGACTAACCCTAGCTGTACAGTAAAATCAGGGATAGTGTAGGCTGTGTGAGATCATATATCAAGGAAGGAGAGAGAGAGAGAGAGAGAGAGAGAGAGAGAGAGAGAGAGAGAGAGAAAATTGATTAATTGATCCAAAGTAAATGGCAGAGATGGGAATGCTGCCTAGTATGAATCGTGCTGTGGGAACCTGGAGAACAAAGGAGAGACAGACGAATCTTCTGAGAGGAGGCCACCTTTGAATCAGATATGAAGGAGAAAAGGGGATTTGGGGGTGATGTACAGAAAGTTAGATGCAAAAATAGCACAAGGGTGCTTTCAGATGCTCTAAATACCCCTGTAGCCAAGCTGGGGAGCAGGATGTGGAAGGGTTGTCAGAAGCGGCTGGAATTAGAGTCTGAGGGCAGATCATAATCGGTTTGTGTATCCCTGGCCTTTGGAGGGATGCATATCTGAGGGTTACAGGTCCAGCTAAGGAGAAATATGCCCACATGCACAGGAAGAAGAAACTCTAATATAGAAGAAGGAATGGCAGGACTAGAGACAAAGAGACCAGCATAGCAAATGGCTTAGTGTGCGAGTTCAGTCCTGTAGTTAGCAGAGCCTCTAGTCTTTATGTGATTACTGACACAGGTTTGCCAAGAAACACAGAGAAGTCCAGGGATAAAGACAAAACAACTGGCACCAGGAGCTAGGGAGATGGCTCAGTGCTAGGTAAAGTGCCTGCTGTGCAGGGTAGGGTCCTAAATTTGGACCCCAGTAGCCACATAAACCCTGAGTGTGACAGTATGCCTCTGTCACCTCCGCTGGGGTGGCACAGAGGCAGGTGGTGGATGCTCAGCCGACCTAGCCAAATTGGTAAGCTACAGATTCAGTGAGAGACTCTGTCTCAAAAATAAGGCGGAGAGCTACAGAGAAAGACAGCTGACATTGATTCTGCACACGCACACCACACACACACACGCACACACACACACACACACACACACACACACATGGGGTGGTGGGAGATTGGCACCAAAGGCCTGGCTACCACCTGCAGAGAGACGTGGGGTGAACAGCTCCTTCTGTGTGTCAGCCCACGGTCTGTTCTTCTATCTTTGCCATCTTGAAGCAGATGGAAGCAGAAGGCTCCGTTTCTCATCGCCCCTAACAGTGACAGATCTGATAAGGAAACATGTCTGTCAGAGGCTCACTGATCTGAGACCCGGTGAGCGGACAGAGAATGTCACCACCGTTAACTCCTTAGCCTTCCTGAAAGTCAAGTTGAATGTGCCCCGGTAACTCTGTGTCTGGGTTGTGTTGACTTGAATACAGTTTCCTTTAATGGAAGATACGTTTGAAGCAGAAATACAGCCACTGTCTGAACCTTGAATATGAGTGTTGGTCCGGCTCTGTCTCCCTGGCACAGACCCAAGGACGGAAGCAGATTTCCATGTGTACGCCGAAATCCGCTTTACTTCTTTACTCGGTGCACTTTCTACATTTAGGTCATCACAGATAGGGGCTACAGAAAACATTCTCCATGTCCAGTTAAAGAGCAGCTATCAGTGAGAACCGGATCCAGGCAGTGCTGTCAGAGAAGACAGAACAAGGACCGTGCTTATCTCTCTGAGCACAGCTGCCAGACGTCCTTCAGTGTGCCCACATCTCCGGCCAGTGAATTATGATGGCCAGCATGCACGGGGAAACAGTCATTTAGAAAGCTGCCCGAAGTAAATGGTGGTGCTGGAACGGAAGCCCAGGTGTCTGACTGCAAAGCTCTGGTCTTCGTTTCTGTTCCGTACTCTTTCAAATCAGAGCACTTGGTGATTTGCTGCAGGGTCACGGGGAGGGGAGAAAAAGAAAGGAGAGAACAGTTTCGGGTGAGGGAACCAGGTTGACTGAAGAAACCTGCAGCCCCTTATCAAGGTGGGGACACAAGAAAAGGAAGAGGTTTTGAAGGAAGGATGTTGAGAGGGAGCATCCAAGTAAGTTGTCTGTTGGGTGGCTGGGTGTTTAAATATAGAGCTTTAGAAGAAGTGACTGAGGCTGAAGAAGTAGATGTGGAGAGATCTGTTTCTAGGCAGCAGAAGAGGGTGTGGGCAGCGAGGAGGAGGAGGAGAGGAAAATAAGTAGAGAAGAGAGAGCCAAGAACCTCCAGGACCTGCACCATTTAAGGCCCCTGGGAGAGAAGACCCCCTCAGTGAAAGAAAAGAGAGTCCTGGGGAAGGGGGAGGTCACAGACATTAAAGAGGGAGGAGCATTGATGGCGGGTGGTAGAGCCTGATGGAATGGAGGAACTGTAGAAGGTGGGAGCTAAAGGGACATTGTTGAGCCTGGAGTTAGATCAGTGTAAAAGCAGCTGCTGCACCAGGAAGAGCAAAACTAGCTTCTCACAAAACTCAACCCTGCAGTGTGGTATGAGGGGTTTTGTACTTCCTCGTGTTCCCTGAGTGAGACAAACATCCTGCATCATGTTTACAGAAGCTTCATGCAGAGCAGTCAAACTTTGGAAGAAACCAAAATGCCCTTCAATGGATAGAGTAGCAAACCATGGTACATCCATACAATGGAATATTATTCACCACTGAAAAGGAATTGGCTATCAAACCACAAAACTATACGGGAAATGGACCTTAAATGGTTATTGTTAGTATAAAGTAACCAGTCTGAAAAGGTGACAGAGCTGTCTGCTTCCAGCTCTGTGGCATTATGGGAAAGACAAAGCTGTGCAGACCTTGAAGAACAAGAGGTTTTAGGGAATGGAGCTATTCTGTATACTTTAACTACAGATGCAAGTATGGGGCATTGGTCAAAGTATCTCACTGTGCTCTGTGACAGAAAAGGAACTGTGTAAAAGGCGGAGCCCTATTGGAAACCAGGGGCTGGTCTCTGACACTCAGAGATCCACTTGCCTCTCCTGACATGAAAGGCAAAACAACTGAAAAGAAGAAAGAGAAAGCAACGATGTGCACACCACTGTGAGCAAAGGCAAGCCTGATGTCAGTGAGGAATACCCATGTTCCAAGGAGAGTCAGCACCTCCCTCTCCTCCTGCCGACCAACTCCCACCACCAGGCAGGGCGGTTTCTGTCACATGGTGTGACAAAGTCATTCGCCAGTCTACCCGGTGTCACCTTTGGCCATTGTCCTTGAATTAAAAGCTCTGATGGCAATTGTCATTTTTCTCGTTGTCCCTAATTCTGCATTAATTCTCCTCTTAACGCCTATGTCTGCCTCTGCTCCACCCCCAATGCTTGGCCCTAGCCACTGAAGAGTAACTTCTCTCCCAGTCTCTGCTGTCCTCTTTGCTGTTTGTTAGTCAATAGATAAACAGGTAAAACACCACAAAGAAAATAAACTAAACGATTGACCAAAGGTCTCTGGGGAGGCGGGTGTGATTAGGGCGTGCGGACGCTCATTCTCGGGAGGTTCTGTTGGTTTGGGCACATTCCTGTTTCATCTTGAACATCTGAGGATTTACCCAGAGGGGTTTCAGGGTGGCAGCTCCCAGGGGCTGTGGTGTAGGCCAGCTCTTTGGCGCTCATGGGTATCACTAAGGGCGACCTCCCACTCAGTTACTCTTCAGGTCCCAGGAGCTATTGTGTTGTGTGAGGAAGGAGAGGGAAGACTTGTGTATCTTACTCTTCCTGTTTTCTCAGGGTTGGAGCCATGGCCTGCTTCATCTGGAAAGGACAAGTTGTCTAAGTGGCATATCCTCCCATTCTCACAAAATCCATAGGTCCCGTAGGCCCCTTAGCTATGTAATGGACAATAAAGAGCAGCCTTGTTCCAAGCACAGTGAGAGGCACTGCAGATGAAGATGATGAGAACAGGGCTCACGCAGCTCGAGGTAGGGAGACCAGCCTGAGACGTATGGCATTTTTCACAAGGGATGCTGTCGGGGCCACCGTCACACCTGTAGCCTGAAGGGCAAACCCACAGGCGTTTATCTTCCTTCAATTCTAGAGACTAAAAGGTGTAGATCAAAGTCTAGCAGGAGTCAGTTTCTCATGGAGACTCTACCTCAGCTGCAGGGGGCTGTTTTTCCACATTGTCCCTGTGGCCTTTCACCGGAAGGTGAGGGAGCTCACGGGAAAGAAAGCACATTGGGCACTTTGGATTTTTGATGTCTCTCCTATAACAGCACTCCCCCGTCATGACCTAATTTCTCTTTAGTTGCCACTTGTTTTCAGTGACAGTTGCGGTGGGGCTTAGGGTTGGGTCCATTGCAGAGCGTTGCAGGTGACGTTGATGGTCACATCTTGTTGTGGTAGATGGCATCTGTAGGGACAGCAGTGGGCTGAGTTTTGAGCACAGGTAGAGTCATGGGCTCTGTGATGGGCAAGCACGTGCAGCCGCAGTCGGGAGGTGCTGGTGGTCTACAGCAAGCAGTCAATCATTCTTCAGGAGAATGGGAGGTCACAGCAGCTCTGGACTACCAAGCTAATGGGTGTTACCTCTAAGCAGTGTTTTTAAAAAGGGGGAGCTGTGCACCCCAGGTTTCCTGGATAATACACACTTGTCACCCTGAAGTGGGAACTTTAGGGTTCTTTGGAAAGTCAGTTGTGTTGGATGGTGTTTTGCTGGAGGCAGAGACGTGAAGGAGTGTTTTGTTTTGTTTTGTTTTGTTTTGTTTTGAAGGGAAACCAAGTGAAGGACGTTTTGCTAAAGCAAGCACCTGAAAGGACACAGGATGAAGGGTTCTCTGTTAATGACACACATGTATTGGTCCCCTTATGTTTCATAGTCAAGCTCCTTTTGTTGGGACTCGGGTGTAATTTTAATTTTTTTAAGTCTTATTTTCAATGATTGTTTTTGAAACGTTTTAACCTTCCTTGGAGCCCACCACCCACCAGAGGTAGTGGAGAAAAAAGGATACAGGGGAAGTAGACCTGTTTAAAAAGGTTCTTTGGAGCAACTCCTGTCTGTGCTGTCTGGAAATCCGCACTTCAGTTCACAGGTGAGCAGTGGGAGCTCGATCCACTCACAAACACTTCCCGGATATACCAGCAGCCCAGCTCGACAAAATCTGGTTAGCCACAGCGATGATGTGACCTAGCAGAGACAGCCAGGCCTCAGCCTTAGCTCGAGTCAGCAGGAGAGACCAACAAGAACACCAGGAGTTCTCAGCCGTGCCTCTGTCAGGGAAGATCAGCAAAGACTCAAGACCCACGTGTCGCACAGCTAGCTGTACCAGCAAGGCAAGCTCTTTCTGTCTCTGTCACTCCGTGGAGTCCTATTTTATCCCCTCCAAACATCACACGTCGTCCACGTGCCTTGCCTCAGCTCGTGCTTCCAATCAGCCTGAGTCCTTGGAAGCTGCAGCAAACTGCAGCTCACCACTAGAAGGTTTTTGGTGCATTTCTCTCTACAGCGTCCCAACAAATGCAGCTCAACTACGAAATGTAAGGCAGACCAATACATTCGTATCGTTAGCAAAGAATCTCTCACCACATGCTTGCTTTAACAGAACATCCTCTCTCCTAAGTCTGCTTCAGGGAAACGTTCCTTCCCGAGTCTGTCTTAGCCTTTTGAACCTGCGTCCACTTTAAAGAAACGATACACCAGCAAAACACCATCCAACCGACTTTCCAAAGAACCCTTACGTTTCCACTTCACTCCAGAGAGAAACGAACTAAAAAACTTCTGGTGGTGTGCTGTGGTTTCTTGCTGCTTCTGAGGACTCTACTGAACTGGACTGCTGGTGTATCTGTGAGGTGTTTTTGAGTGGATCAAGCTGCCGCTGCTGACCTATGAACTGAACTGCCGATTTCCTGACAGCACAGATGGGGACAGGTCCACTTCCCTGTATCCTTTCCTTTCCACTACCTCTGGTGGGTGGTGGGTGAGAAGAGAGGTAAAAATATAAGAACCATCATTAAAAAGTAGGGTGTGGAAAACCTAAAGTCACATCACTCAACTTCTACAATAACAGCTTCTTTGTGTCTGCTGCCGAGGTAGCTGTTGATTGATTCAGTAACCATCAGATTAGCCTGTCCTTGCAAAGCTCAAGAAACAGTTGCCCCTCCTGCTTTGCAATGGCGGTATGAGATGAGGCTCGAGGAGCAGCCTCTCTGCCCTGCCACCTCCTCCTTTATGCCGAGAACCTTCTGCAAGCAGTGTGTCTGTCCCGGGACTTGTGCTTACTGCCTCAGGCAGAGGAATTCTCGTGGTCCTTGGAGACAACGGACTTTAAACTGGTTACTTTGTTTCTGTCACCTGGTCTTTGGGTCTTTGTTGTGGTTTAACAGAGGCCAGGTTAATAGTTTCTTCAAAGTAGGAATTTTTTTCACCTTTATCATAATCTCACGTAGCCCCCAGTGGTGATCGCATGAGCAGGGTTGTGATTGGTTTTGGATGAACTCATTATGAAAAATGGTCAGAAGGAAAAGGGAAAGATAGTGCTATTGTCTCTTGGCCATCGTCTCCCTGGTGTATTTCTACATTTGGGCACTACCTAGGCCAGAGTCCACAGTCTGACCTTTCTGTGCCAAAGGACAGAAGCTGGCTTTGTGGCCACAGGAGCTGCTGTCCTCAGGGGAAGAGAGGCGAGGTGTGAGGCAGGATGGTGGTCAGAGGATTCGTGGCCAAGTTGTTCTCCCCCTTCTAACCCTGTCTTCATGTGGGAAACGTGGTGTCTGGATTCAAGTCAAAAATGAAAGCCTGATGTCCCTGGTAGGAAGTTGCTGTTGCTTGAGGAAGTGGACCGGAAGGAAGGCACACCTGTGATACCTGGAGGAGCGGCTGCACTCTCCCATCCTGCTCCCTCACGTGGAGGAGTTTACCAGCAGACTGGGTTTACAGACATCTCAGAGGTTACTCCACCCGACCCTGTCTGCACTGCATGCTGCAGTCCTGTATGGGACTCTGCTCCAACAGCCTGTGTCTGGGTCGCTGCGCAGGACGCCAACATTGAGGACAGCAGGTCGTCCTCCTATCCCTTCCTGTGTGCTCCCGTTCACCCTGGGCTGCAAACCTGGCCTCTCCGTGGTCATCCCAGCATCCCTCTGAAGCACTGTGCTCAGCTGCGAATCGCTCCAAAGCTGCGAATCGCTCCAACGCTTGCCCGGCAGGTTACAGGTCCTCCCCTTGTAAGAGCAGTCTCACAAAACCAGACTCTCCAACACTCAGAACAGCAGCCTCTGGAGCCGAATGGATGCCTTAATCGGTTGGTGATGCAGAGGGCGTCCGTCTGCGGGGGAAGCTAAGGAAGAAGGCTTACAATTGCTGTAGGTAGATCGGTAGATCCGAGCCACCCAGAGCAGCAGCAGCCCCAGGAAGCTTATGATCTCCCCGGGAAAGAATTGACTGCGTTTCCAATAGGAACACAGAGGACAGCTCCATGTGTGAGTAATCTCTCCGGCGGGAACAGGCTACTCTAGTTATTCTGTGTGCTCTCTAACCACGGCTCTGGTGGGCTCTGCACAATGCCTGGCTAGGACTTTTCTTTGAAAGGCTCGTTAGTGTATTGGGAGGAGATGAGATGTGGTGGCTTTCAGACGTTGGCCAGCACCAGGGGAGTTGGTTGTAAATCAGCAATAAAGAAAAGAAAAAAAATCAAACCTCAAAGACCCTTTGCTGTCCACAACAAAACTGAAAAACAACAAAAGAATTAGCCGACGAGGGAGCAATGAATGCAGAAGGGATGGGGCTGGGAGGGGAGGAGGGCATGGGTCTCGGGAGCCCACCCCCACCGCTTGTGGTGTACTCTCTGGACTTACCGTGCTGTGCTGTCTGCTTGCTGCCTGCCTGAGGAACAGGGGGCAAGTTTGCCTTTAAGCTTTTCCCTCCAGAGCACAGTGAAAGCAAATCCTGTGACAAGGGCCGTGATTGACAGGTGCAGGCAGACAGATTGCTACTTCCAGAAGCAAGGCTCTTCCGAGTGGTCTATCTCACTGGAAGAGGAAGCTCAGGTTTCATGGGAGGCCAAAGCTGCAACAGCCAGGGCACCCAACAGGTTAGCAGCGAAGTCTAACTCACAGCCTGCAGACTGGTCACACCCTTATACTTCCTTCCCCTCTCTCAGGGTTCTCCATCCTTCCCCATCCCCGGCTGCCTCCATCTGGCCTAGTTTGCTGGTTCCCAGGCAGGGAGCGGGGCATTCTCTCACTCCAAGTGAGGTTGGGAGGGGAAACGGGAGGAGAGGAGACTCTGTGGTCCTGTGCACCTGCCCTTTGTGTCTGGCGTCTGCCCGTTTACGTCCTAACGTCCTAACGGCGAGATGATCCCTGCACTGAAGTCACAAATGACTTTGAGATGTCCAAGTGCGAGGGGATGGTGTTAGCCGCAGATAAAAACTGATATCCTGGGGTGGCGTTACTGCTGCTCATCTTGCAAGCAGTTTTCTCTGCAAGCATGCTGGGGGCGATGGGGCGTATCCAAGACCTGTTGTAAACGACCACTGTCCTGCAGGGCTGTGGGTTGTATCATGGGGGAAGTAAAGAGGAGCCTTATGTAGCCACGACCAAAAAGCAAGATATAAAATGCCATTGCTGGTTGATGAACACATTCTCATCAATGGGGTGTTTTTATGTTTTTTTTTTTTTTTAATAGTGACGGTAGCTGAACATGCAAATGGCGGTTTACCTGGTAATTATCTAAATGAAGCAATCTCAGCCGGCAGCTATAACCATAAGAACTTCTGGCCTTAGTCTCGTTATCTGAGAGGCTGCATCTGTTGCATGAGACGGCTGTCTGGGATGGGAGTGGCAAGCAGTTTTACAGGAGCTGGTTGGACCTCGTGTCTGTTGCTAAGGGGGCTGGATTGCTGTGGGAATCGGGCAAGCGGGGGTGAAAGTGCAGCTGAGCACCCCACCCTTTCAGGCAAGCTCTGGAGTAGATGGGTGGATTTTAGCAATGGTGATGAAACTGGTCTGAAGCAGGCCCTCTTTGACTCAGATACCCTTTGCAAGAAGGGCTCTGGAAGGGAAAGGGTACAGATAAAGGCAAGGACATAGAAATAGCAAGTGGGTGGATAGAGGGAAGGACCTGCAGATGGGAGAGAGGTCCCTCAGGAGCTGGCGGCTAATGCCGTGCATTTTCCTGCATTTGGCACAGAGTGGTTTTGCAGTGTTGGAGTTGAAAGAGAAACAAATCAGTGTAGTTTGTGTGAACGGAATGCAGCCCCCCCCACCCCCTGCATAAGAAGAAACAATGCACTCTGTGTTCATAAGGACAAGCCTCCTTCACGTGAGTGCGTGTGTGTATGTATGTGTGAGTGTGTGTGTGTTTGTGTGTGTGTGTGTGTGGTGTGCCTGTGCGTGGCAGAGGTGGTCAGGTAGGAGATAAGCCCCAAATGTTCTCTGTGTGGCTTTGGGCTCTTCCAAAGGCATTTCTGTTTCCCTCACTGTTTTGAGTGTTAACTCCATTCTCTCACTGGGCTGGGAATGTGACTTTGTGGTGGCATACTCGCCTGGCATGTGAAAGGCCCTGGGCTTGATTTCCAGCACAGGAAGGGAAGTGCACATCTCAGGGCTGGGACACAGTGCTTCTGGTGACCTGACCTGGTGAGGGAGAGCAGACTGGCCTTGCCAGAGTCCCTTTCTCTCTTTACTTTTTTCTTTTGCCCATATTTGGAGCGACAGATGGAGAACAATATGAAATGTGACAATAGAGACGGGGTAGGTAAGAATTATCTTTCTAAAATTACAGTGTTTACACCTGGCTAGATCTCTTTCTTATAATGAAATGCCACGTCCACTCCCTACTGCTGTGGGAGTAGAGGTGGCCGGGCTCCATTCTGTATATGAAACTCTACCCCAGCTTCCCAGGGTCATTGGCCAAATAACCAAGAAACCTATCAAGTTTCTTGAAGCAACTGTGAAAGATGCTAGTATGAACACCAAAACATGGTCCAGTGTTGGCTTGAAAAGAGTGGTTTTTCCATGCGTGTGTGTGTGTGTGTGTGTGTGTGTGTGTGTGTGTGTGTGTGTGTGTGTGTGTGGTGCCCATGTAGGTGTCAGAGGCCAGCTTGCTGGAGTCTGTTCTCCCTTCTCAGGTCTTCAGACTTTGCAGCAGGTCTGTACCTATACCTGAGCCATCTCCCCGGCCACTACAAACATGTTTTAAACACAGAGCCTCCTTCTTCCTCCCCCTGCCTCAGAGCAGAAATCAGTACCCTGACTTGGTTTGTTCTAAGGGCAACTTGAGCCGAGTGTAGAGTTCTATTAAGGCTCTGCCCTCAGTGGTTTGGTGGCCGTTTATTTTCCTCCCACTGAGCGAGGGGAGAGGAGTGTTTGTGGAGGAGGTCGTTCCTAAACTGGCAGTGCTGGAGCTGCACTGAGTGAGGCGTCAGCTTCTTCACACCGGGCGTATTTCATCACTTCAGAACTGGAGCCCACCCCAGGCTGTGCTCAGTTCTCTGTCTGCTCCAGAACTCAGGAGACTGTATCGTTTGCATAAAGTAAAGGATGAAGGAGATCATGTTTGCTGCGGAAAGGAGCGGGGATGGGGGTGTCTCCTCAAGTGTCTCTGAGTGCATGTTGGCCATGGTGGATTCATAGGGACCTGGGCCTCGAGGCTAAAGGTTGATCATACACAGTATGTGTTGTTATGTATATAACCAGGAGGTATCTAGGGAGTTGTAGCAGATCCCCTCTTTAAAAAAACATTAAAATATAATTGTATCATTCTTCGACCTTCCCGCAACCCCATGTTATAGCAGGCCTCTTTACCCAAGGTAAAAACGCAGCCTCCCAGTTCTGCCCGTCTTGTGGAGAATGGTACTGAGGAGGGAGGAAGTAGAGAGGTTGGCACACTGCTGCCTTCCACTCTGAAATGCTGTGGAAGTGTGCTTTTGGCTTCCCGTCTCCTCAGCTCCCCCACCCAACATCCCTCCCCACCCCCCCACCCCCCCCACCCCCTGGCTGTGCAGCAGAGGAGCACCCTGAGGTCAGCAGAGGTGTGGTCTGTCTGTCCTCGTGTGCTGAGTGGCACTGATGGACGCTTTGTTTTGTGACCCCCTAGGACCTGAAGATGGAGTAGTAACAAAGGCATCCCCCATGATTCTCAGCACCCTTCGCTGTGGACTCCAGCCCCAGCCAGAGGCTGCATGTGGAGCTGAAAAAACTGACCAGCTGCTTTCCTGAGAGCCCCTTTCTCTCCTAATTCATGAGCCAGCAGGATGCGGTCGCCGCGCTTTCAGAACGCCTGCTCATAGCTGCGTACAAAGGCCAAACAGAGAATGTGGTTCAGCTCATCAACAAGGGTGCCAAGGTAGCGGTTACCAAGGTAACAAGGAAAAAATGCCATAGCTATTCTCTGGGAATAGCTTACCTCTTGTTGCCTGCAGAACTGTTGTTTAGTTCATAGTTTTGAAAGAACTGGCTTTTGGTGAAGGGATAAAGGCTTGGGAAGTAACAAGAAGCACTGAAAATGTTTTATTGTCATCTTTCAAGCAGAGAGTTTGTAATTTGCATTTGACCGTCTTTTAAAAAAAAAATCACATGACTTTTCCCCACCCACATTTGTAGCCAGTGGACAAGATGTCTCTTTGGAGAAGTTCCTATCCAGAGGCTCACTGAAAAGTGAGCTGGGAGTGGAGGGTGGTAATTTATATCAGGCAGGCCTCCTGGCAAGGTGAACCAATCTTTGGTCAGAAAGCCCCATTGTAGTCTCACTGTCCAGTCTGACAGCTTGGACCGGATGCCTGATATTACTACTGTGGAGCTTTGTAAGACATTTATCAACCAACTGTATCAGGGCAGATCACAGAACAGTTGATTGAAGGCAGTTTTATAGCAAAACCCCAAGAAAGACCATGTGTGTTTGTGCCAGCATTTGGGAGATCCTAAGTTTGAGGACAGCCTGGGCTACACAGATTGTCACAGAAATAAGCAACAAATAAAACAAAGAAGTCAGGCCCTCCATTCTTGGAGTAATGCTGCTGCAAAGGTATCCAGCTTCTAGGCCTGCTATGAGTACCCTGAAGCCCCCTGGAGAATATTCTCTTCTCATCCTGAAGACGTTTTTGCCCAGATGAAACCTTACATCCTTGGCGCCCTGGTCCAAAGCTCTCCTGCCTTCCACTCCAGGGAGAGCCACACAGATGGAGATACGGTTTCATTTTTTCATGTGGCATTGTCTGTTAATATCTGACATTCTGGGCCAGATGTCAGTCAGCTGTCAGTCTCAGTCCCTCTGAATTGCACACTGGCCTTGAGAGAGAGAATCTTGCCCACGGGACCCCAGAGATCTAGAAGTGTAGCCTGAACCTGGCATTAGGACCCTTGACTGCCACCTCCTGTGGCCAGGCCTGTACCCATCAGAGGTACCAGGTCAACCAGGTTCAGATTTGACTCTGCCGTGTTTGCGAATTGTGTGACTAGTTTGACTTTTCTAAGCCCCAGTTTCCCTATCTGGGATACAAGAATAATATTAACCTTTCAGGGTTGTTATAATAATAACAACTTAGTCAAAGCATTTGCCACATAGGCTGCCATTTCATTTTATTTTTAAATAGAACTCATTGTCATTTTTTTTATCCACAACTTTATTGAGGTCTATTTTACATGCCCCAAGATTAATCTAATCAGAAATTATCAAACTGCTTACACCATGGTGCAGCCAATGCCACTGCTAGGATTGAACTGTCCCTCTCATTCCTAAGTTGACAGAATTTGAGGCGTAATTAAATTGGATGAGTCTGTATGATGAGATGGGTGTCCCTGCACATAGAAACACCAGGGAGTCTAAGGCTGGCCCAGTCTCTGACTTTCTGGGCCAGAGGTTGGTCAGCCGTCCGTCTCAGTCACTCCTGTGTTTGAGTTCCTGCCCTTTGAGCACACAACGAGAAGTTGTCCTCAGCAAGCTAGAGAAAGAATTCACCAGGACCCATCCATGTTTGTGCCCTAATCTTGGACTTCTTTTGGGGAGATAAATTTCTGCTGTGGCAGTCTGAGCATACCAATGAAACTACATTCTAACTTTAGAACGTTTCAATCATCCAGTGAAAGGCTACATATCCATTTACCATCTCCCTAATCCCACCCCAGCTCTCAGTGACCATCAGTCTCCTCTTTTGTTTATGAGTTTTCCTTTCTTAGATATTATAAAGAAATGGAATTATAGGTGACCTGGTTAATTTTATGCCAACTTGACACAAGCTAGAGTCATCAGAGGAGGGAGGCTTTACTGAGAAAATGCCTCCGTAAGATGGGCTGTTGGTAAGACTGTAAGGCATTTTCTTAATTAGTGATTGGTGTGGGAGGGCTCAGCCCATTGTGGGTGGTGCCATCCCTAGTCTGGTGGTTCTGAGTTCTTTAAGAAAGCAGGCTGAGGAAGCCATGGGAGCAAGCCAGTAAGCCGTACTCCTCCACGGCCTCTGCATCGGCTCCTGCCTCCAGGTTCCTGCCCTGTTTGAGTTCCTATCCTGACCTCCTTCAGTGATAAACAGTGACATGGAAACCAAATAAACCCTTTTCTCCTAACTTACCTTTTGGTCCTAGTGTTTTCGCAGCAATGGGAACCCTAACTAGACATATGGCTTCTGGTCTTCTGTCCTGATTTCTTTCCTGTAGTGTAGAGTTATCAAGAGTGATTCACGTTTCAGTGAATGAGTACTTCATTCCTTTTTATGGCTGCATAGCGATGCATGGTAAGCACACATAGAAATACACGGATAGTCTCTGCAGGTAGGAAGGTTACACTGGACAAAGGTGTGATTATTGTCCCTGGTGGGGTGGAGGGAGACAGCGTTGCTCAGAGCAGTGTGCAATTTCAGACTCCAGAATTCTTTATCTCTTGAATTTTCCATTTCCCATTTCAGATTGTGATTGGCCCTGACAATGGGTTATTATAGGGAGTGAGATGGTGGATAAAGGAGGGTCACTACTGTCCTCTAGTCAGTCGATTGACATTTCCGGTTGCTTCTAGTTTAGGGCTATTATTACATGTTTGTGTGGGCAGAGTTTGTATCTGTGTTGAGTGAATATCAGGGAGATTTGCTGAGTCACATAATAAATATGGTTATCACTGTAAGAAAATGCCATGCCTGGTTTCAAAGTGGGTTTGTAATTTCACATCCCCACCAGAATGTGTGAGGGTCCAGTTTCCTACTTCACCAGCGCTTTCTCTATCCTATTGTTTGTGGTGATGTTCTCTCATTATTATAACCTAGGCTGGCCTTGAACACATGGGATTACAGGTATGAGCCACCATGCCTGGTCATTGTTTTAAATACAGATAATCTTTGACATACAATGCAGTCATGTCCCCATAAAACCATCAGAGTTTGAAAATGTTATAGGGTGAAATGCATTTTCTACAATAGGTTATTGACCATCTCAGCTTAGTATGACTGAACACTCTGGATATCCTGTGCTATTTTTCTGATCATGTGGGAAACAAAGTTGTGACTTACTGTTGCTTGCCCAGCATCCCAAGAGGGTCCCAGACTACATATTTCTATCCTTGGGGGAGGGAAAAAAATCAAAATTCGAAATGACTTCTGGTGAATGTGTAATTACTTTTTTAGTCAGTGTTGAGGAATCGTGAGTCAAATCACCATAAACCAGGGATCATTTTTACAATCTTTACAAAAGTTAAACTTATACATACTGGCGGTGGTTATATACAACTTTAATCCTAGCACTCTGGAAGCAGAAACAGGCCTGGTCAACAGAGCAAGTTCCCAGGCAGCTAGGGTCTATGCAGAGAAACCCTGTCTCTAAAAGAAAAAATAAAAGAAGAAGAGGAGGAGGAGGAGGAGAAAGAGAAGAAGAAAAAGGAGGAGGAAGAGGAGGAGGAGGAGGAAGAAGAAGAGGAAGAGGAGGAGGAAAGGCACAGGCATTTAAAAGCTGTATTCTGTGTGAATGGGTATTTTGCCTGCACATGTGTCTGTACACTTACCTGGGTGTAATGCCTTCAGAGGCGATAAGTGGGTATCAGATCCCCTGGCACTGGAGTTACAGATGGTGGAAGACTTCTATGTGGTTCTGGGAATTGAACAGAAGAGTAGCCAGTATTTTTAACCACCAAGTCGCCTCTCCAGAGCCTGCTAGAGGCATCCCAGTTCCACTTCAGCTGAGCGTCCCATTCCCTCTCTGGACCTCACTCAGGCAAACACAGGGCTCTGGCTTCAACATACAGAAGGGACTCTCAGGATGTAAGTAAGCAGCAGGCTTCACTAAAAGAGTAACCTAGATGTTAAGCACATGCTGAGCAGAAGGATCCCAGGGAAAGGGTAAGGTCTCTGAGTGTGGGTGTGGGCTTCTCAGAGGAGACTGTCCTTGGTGGCTACATCCCGTGTCCTTTCTAAGCTACATAGCTCTGTGTCATTTACAACAAGGTTTAAAGGTTAAAGATTTTATCTTTTGTAAGCAAAACTGTAGGCTTTATGAAGGACAGTGTTTAGATTTAGAATGAGAAGAATGCCAAAAACTCAATGCTCAAATACATCATTTTGCCCCCTCCCCTCCCGTGAGCAGTTTATTTACTGTCTTTGGCGTCTCTGTCTGAAAGAGCTTTAGGAGAGCATGCCTTGGGTCTGGCTGATCCGTGTCTGAGGCTTGCTGATCTTGTTGGCAGGACAGGAGAACCAGGCCTAGGGCCGAGGGACTTTTCCACATCCCATGATGTCTTAAGAAATGACTTTCACATCTCCTAGCCGATTCCCTCCCTACCTGCTTGGTTCCCCATTCCTAGAATAAATGCTAACTGACCAGCTCAATTTTTAAAATTAGGTCAAATGATTTTAAGTTTTCAATGCCTACCATGGCATAAGAACAGATTCACATCTTAACCATATGTAGCCGTGAGTTTCAGGGGCCCTATAGACATTCGCACTGTGGCCTGGCGATTGCCACCAGTCACTTCCAGACCTTTGTTCATCTCTCCAAATGGAAGCTGTGTCCTCATTAAACACGGACTCCTCAGTCCCCTCTTGAGCACATGGAACTCCCTCTCCTTTGAGACGAGGTCTCTCTTACAATGTAGCCATGACTGGCCTGAAACCAACTCTGAATTGGCCTTGAACTGGAGGCTGCCTTCATGGGCACAAACGTGCCCATGTCCCCAGCTGGAGCCCGTTACTCCTCTTCGGGTCTCTTTTGTAGTAAGCGGCAATCCCGTGTGCCATCCCGTAGCCAGTCTGTTTCCTACTTGGCTCCCATTGTCCCTCCACTAGCCACCCTCAGTGGGCCGGCCATCCATGCTCCCTCCTGAATTTCTTCTTGCTGGTACTAAGGATGCTATAGGAGACGCCTCTTAGGAAACACAAAGGCGGCGTTCTCTTTCGAGAAAGCCGGGCTTTATAAATGATTTATAATGGCTTTATAAGTGATTGCATTCTCTCCAGAGTTACCTCATGTAAGACGTATCCCCACCTGAGGCCTCATTTTATTACCTTAGCATCCACAGGTATTTTGTTGTCTGGATAAACCCTCTGCAGTGCTCCTGATACTGAGCGTGGTCCTTAGGCTTAGTGCTAATGGAGTGAGGAAGTGTAGGGTAGGCTGGCTTTCTGTGAAGTGAAGCTCTTCTTGGGATGCTGTAGTTTTTCTCTTCCTTTAAATGTATCCAGGTAAAGTTACTTGGCGAAACCTCAATGGAGAAGAAAATAAAGGTTCATTCACAAATTAACATTTATCATTTAATGAAAGCCACTGGCCCTGGATAATAGAACAGGGATTAGATGACTAAGAAACAGAAACCAGGTATTGGGGGGAGGATACACAGCTGTACCCCAGCACTCTGAAGATAGCAAGCAGGTCAGGGTTTACACCCCTGTGTAAGAGAATGAGAGACCTTGGACTGGTTAGTCCTACGAGGGATGTCTCCATTAAATCCCTCCCCTCAGGGCTCAGGGAACTCTGTAGAAGAAGAGGCAGAGGCATAGAGGCCACCAAGGACTCGGGCCTCTAAACACAGCAGGGCTGATGCACAGGTGAGCTCACAGAGACCGTGGCAGCGTGCACACGGCCTGCACGGATAAGCCAGATGGGGTCTCAGGCCTAAGAGGAAACTAGATGCCATCTCTCAGATGCACCAGAAGCTAGCTCCAACTGGCAACCGCAGAAAAGAAAAATTAGTTTTCTCCAATGTAGTCTGACTGGGAACACAAACCACATTTTTTTTTTTTTTTTTGGTTCTTTTTTTTCGGAGCTGGGGACCGAACCCAGGGCCTTGCGCTTCCTAGGCAAGCGCTTTACCACTGAGCTAAATCCCCAACCCCCACAAACCACACTTAAAGGCAGGCTTCGTGGCCAGCAGTAGGTGGCCAACTGAAAAAAGAAAAAACCTCGATGGTATTGTTGGAGGGTTTTTTATTTGTTTGTTTGTTTGTTTTTGACCTTACAGTTCTCTTGCTTGTGTATTAGGGTTTCCGATTCTGTGGTTTTTTTTATGAGCTTTCTGTGTATGCATGTTTCTCTCTATGTGTGTATGTGCTTCTTGTGCTTTTTGCTTTTTTTTCTTTTTCTCTGTCCTGTTCCGTTTTTGTTTGTTTTACAAGAGAAACACAGGGGTGGGTTGATGGGGAGGAAGTGGGAGGAGATGAGGGAGGAGAAATTGATCAGAACATATTGTATAAGGAAAAAAATTCTATTTTCAACTAAAAAAAAAAAATCAGATTCAGAATCGCCTTGAGCTTCGTATTGAGTCTTGACCAAAACAAAAGAAGACATAGAACCCAGGGGGCTGTGCACAGGGAGTTGTCCCAGGGTGTTCCTTAGGGTAGGCCTGAGGGGGAGGGGCAGCGTTCAGGAGGGCTGCCTGACAGCTTCTTAGGAAGCTCTTCCCTTGCATGCTTGTGTCTTCCATATAAGAGGACATCTGCAGGTGATGCAAAATTAAGCCAGCTCTGAGGTGGCCTGGGTAGGACCCCCTAGTTACACCCATGTGACCCCTGTGAGTGGTGTACTCTCGCCCTTCCGTGGTGTTCCGCCTGTCAGTACACTGTATCTGTATCTGTAACCCGCCTCTGTAACAACGGTGTCTAGAGGGTGGTGGTGGGAGGGGCTAGAGGAGGAAGAGTCCACAGAAAAGCATTGAGAATGATGCCTGGTGTATCATAAGCTGCCAGCTTGCAGCCTTCCTCCCCCACCCCCTCCCTCTTTCCTCCCTGTGTAATCTTCCTGTGAGTCCTGCTCCCAAGACCAGGAAATAGTTTTGTATGTTTCCAAAAATATGTAGGCAAGTAAAAGCAGGCCTAAACCGCTTAGAGATGTAAGTTGGCCCACACTTGGCACAGTGACTCTTTACGGGCTGCCTAAGAGCTTTACCGTGGGGATCTACCTGTTTGGTGGGATGGCCCTGTATCTGCCATTATTCGGTTAGACCGGAACCATTTGATCAGTTGCCTCCTGCGGAGGCCGATTATCTGCCGTTCTTCTCAGTATGCTGTGGTGAGCATACTTGGATGTGTCTTCCAGACATAAGAGATCTCGACTGAGCAAATTCTTAGAAAACCCCTGCAGCATAGTGAGGATCCGTTAAAATTATACCGACCCCACTAGAGGGACACGCTAACTTAACTGGTCTGCAGAGAGATTCTGGGGATGACGGAAAGAGACAAACACTGCAGGCTCCCGCTGACGGGGCACCTGGACGAGGGAAATGCCTGCTTTAGACTTGGCAGCTGGAGTGTGAGAGCCATCACAGGCTGTGCCGTCTGAACCTGGAAACGAACTATTCCTGCTTCTTCTTGCTGCCGGTAGTCAGTGGTCCTTGGCTTCCATTCCCCTCCTCTGTCTTCATATGGCTTTCTCTGTGATTTGTGTCACCAGGGCGAATAGTACCTTCACTTATGTGTTAAGGGCTCAGCCTACTCCAGGGTGACATCTCAGATCTTTCACATCTGCAAATGCTAAGTAAAGCCATGATCATAGCCTCACAGGACCCTAGCAAGACAGAGACGGGTCAGAGTAGAGGTAACTAGCCAGGGAAGGGTAAGAGTTCCCCTTGGGGATGCTTACGGTCGGCTCTCTGAGAGGCTTTATCTGGGTGAAAGTCTGGTTGTGCTTTGCAAGAAACAAGTGGCTGTTTTTCGCCTAAAGCAGGGTCACCTCTGAGGGTAAAGGGCTTTATTACAGTTTGGGTAAGTTTCCCAGAAACCCACGATATAAAAATCTGGTCTCTGGTTGTGGCACTGTGAAGAGGTAATGTTAATCCCACCAGGCGAGCAGAAGACTAGTAGTGGGCCCTCGCCTTCCTGGCTTTTGTTCTCTTGCTCCCTCAGGCTCTGTGGCCGTGATGACCTACCTACCTTTCTTTATTGTTTGTTTGTTTCTTCCTTCCTTCCTTCCTTCCTTCCTTCCTTCCTCTCTTTCTTTCTCTCTTTCTAAGATTTATTTTAATTTTATGTATATGAGTACACTGTCGTTGTCTTCAGACACACCAGAAGAGGGCACCAGATCCATTTTATAGATGGTTGTGAGCCACCTTGTGGTGCTGGGAATTAAACTCAGGACCTCTGGAAGAGCAGTCAGTGCTCCTAACTGCTGAGTCATTTCTCCAGCCCCCGTGATGACCTTTCTGACCTTTCCTACCCAGTGACTTCCTCTAACCTCTAAGACTGCATTTGTTATAGTAACAGAACACTGACCTCTGTAGGTTTCTGGCAGCAACTGCACAGGCACAGCGCATGCAAACCAAACCACCCCAACTTACAGGCCTGCACGGCCACTCTAGGAAGGCACCTTTTCCAGGTGGGGCTCTGGACCAGTTCAGTCTGAGCATTTGTGTTTCATGACGGGGCTTATTTGCAAGATTTGTGTCAGAGCCTGGTTTGCCAGCCTGTTGGCTTGTATTCATTTTCTCAAAGCTTCTGGTCTCTGGGGTGGGGTGGGGATGGGGGCAGACAGTGGGAACTACAAGGCTACAGGTTAGTAGTTAGATAAAAGTGAGACCTTGAGAACGTGAGCTACGTATAGCATTCTTTGAAGACTTCATGACTGTATTTAAGGCGAATCTTTTACATTTATTTATTACAATTTACATATATGTGTATGATGTGTGTATGTGGAGGTGTGTGTAGAGATCAGAGGGCAACTTTCAGAGAACAAACATGATTCTCTCCATGTGGCTTCCAGCGATTGAACTTAAGTTATCAGGCTTGGTTAAAAAGCACCGTAGAAAGAATTGTAAAGCTGTACCTGGAATGGTAGGCACACAAGCCCAGCTGTTCAAACTGCTGAAGCAGGGAAGTGGCAAGTTCAGGGCTAGCTTAGACTACAGACTAAGTTCAAAGCTAGCCTGGACACTTTAGTAAAAGCAGATTGGAGAGATGGTTCAGTGGTTTAAAAGCATTGGCTGCTCTTCTAAAGGTCCTGAGTTCAATTCCCAGCAATCACATGGTGGCTCACAACCATCTGTAATGGGATCTGATGCCCTCTTCTGGCACGAAGATCTATGTGCAGATAAAGTACTCAAGCATAAAATAAGTAAATTAATTAATTAATAATCTTTTCATGAATACAGAGTAAAAACAGGTCTGGGGAAGGCTCATTTGGAGAACATTTACATCCATGTGACCCTAAATCCCATCCCCAGTATCACCCCTTCCCCACACCAAATAAATGAATTATTTCCCCCTTTAATAGGCAATAACCTAAAGCAGAGGGCGCAAACGCTGGCTCGTCCTTGTCCTGTGCTGTCTCTCATCAGTCCCTTCCAATGTTCCTTGTGTCTTATAATTCCCCCCTCAGACATGCCCTGCACAGACATGCAAATAGATACAACTGTATACATTTTCCATTTTACCCAAATTATAGGATATTATACATGCCCCTTCTCCCCCACTCCCCTCCCCCTTATAAAAATTTATTTATTTATTTTTATGTGCATTGATGTTTTGCCTACGTGTATGTCTGTGCGAGGGTGCCAGGTTCTCTGGGACTGGAGTTACAGTCGTGAGCTGCCATGTGGGCGCTGGGAATTGAACCCAGGTCCTCTGGAACAACAGCCAGTGCTCTTAACCTTTGAGATATCTCTTCAGCCCCTAGTCCCTCCCCTTTTTAAAATTGTTTGTTTTGTCCTTTTTGAGACAAACAAGTCCTCAGTATGTAGCCTTGGCTGGTCTGGAAGTCCCAGAGACCTTCCTGTCCCTGTCTCTGGAATGCTGGGATTTAAGGCATGCACCACCATGCCTGGCGTCCCTGCCCTTTTTGGTTTATTCAGTAATATTGGTGAAACCGTAGTTGGGGTATCTAATCCCGGGTTGGTGGGTACACAGATTATGCTAATCTTCTTTTTTTTTTTTTTTTTTTTCTCTTTTTTCGGAGCTGGGGACCGAACCCAGGGCCTTGCGCTTACTAGGCAAGTGCTCTACCACTGAGCTAAATCCCCAACCCATATGCTAATCTTCTGTTTTTGCTAATTATGCTGCACTAACTAACTTTGTTTTGAGATCATGTCGCATATGTGCTTCTATGTTGCGTAAAATATTTTTTAAAAAAGCACCATCCCACGCTAACACTGGCTGCTCTCTGGCCCTGGCTGCCTTCATGGTTAGCCCTGTGCAGCCACCGCCCATCTCATGGTTCTCTTGCTGCAGATTCTGCCCACATTCCGTAACCAGGTAAAATCAAAACTCTAGAGGCTTCTAATTTATCAGTCAGATTTATATCAGTAAATTCTTATCCCACAAAACGTCCACACAATGAACTCAGAGCCAATTGACATTGATGGAAACTGCCCACCTAGATAAGACAAATTGTCCTGTAATTATCCATCCCTTATAAGATATTCATATAAAACACTATTTAAAGCCAGGCAGAATCTGGATCATCCTTCTCTTCCTCCACCTTCCTTCTTCCTCTGCCTCTCTGTCCCATCTCTAAAACTCTCAGCCCGCCTTCCTTTTCCACTGCCCAATCACAGGCTCTCGCCCAATTTTGTGCTTGCCCTCACCTGCATATAGACAGCAGCCCACACTTCCACATGGGGTAAGTTTCTCCAAGCGATACTGCCGGGCCAGAATGTGTGTGTCCTTGCAATTTTGACAGCCAGGGTCAATTGTTCAATACGCTGTGCCAATGGCCGTCCACAGCACTGTGTGAGAGAACGCTGGGCTCTCTCTTTGAAGGCTCCTCCTCCCCCTCCATTTGAACTCATCTTACCTTCCTTGCATTCTCCTCTGGAGCTAGTATAGTTAGTCTGACCTCTGACCTCTGTTTCTCTTCAGCTCGGTTTGGGTCCTTACTGTTTCCTCCGGGAAGTAGGAGAGCAGGGAAGTGGGCTGAGAGAAAAATGGACGCCGATCCCACATCTCATTCTCCCTTCTTTGCCTTTTATTCCAACCGGGAAGCAGAGCTGCTTCCTGAGCCCACACTGGACGAGGGCTGACGTCTACATCGGCTGTTCCCATACCTATTCGCCTGTGCTCTGTGGAGCAGTGCATTCCACTGGCCAGACTGCAGCGCACTGAGCCTATGGACGTGCATGCCAAGCTAAGCGGGATGTCTGATGCGGCAGAGGTGTCGGGCGTTACCCCAGGGTCTTGTGACAGCCAGCAAGTGCTTGTCTGCTCACCTGTGCCTGCCCTCGGGTATCTGCTTTGCAATAGACATGGACATTGACAATGTAAAGACAAATCCTATGGAGAAACATAGGCTTCTGTAGACGATCCTCAGAGATCACTGGGGGAACGCATTCATGGCGGTAGTTCTGAGCAATAATTATAGTGTATTAATGGTGAAGCCATTGAGATGGCCCCACTAGTCCCAACAATAAGTGGAAACTTTTGAAATACATAGGTTATCAGTAAAGTGAAAATGTGCTTAGTGGTGTAACGCTGGCCACTATCCACAGGGTCTTCACAGTGTATCCCCACCAGTCACACCGTGGCTTGTGATTGGATGGATGTCTGTGTCACCTCCGGCGCATTGACTGTGCAGTTCTCACCTTACACCCAACACGGTCCAGGGCTGCGAAGTCCACCCACCTGTTGTCTGTCCCCACAGCCTATCTCCAGAACTCTCCCTTCTCTCCACACTAAAACTCTGTCTGTGTTGGAGACTAACTCTTCTGTCCCTTCTGGGAGCCTCTACTGACCGCCATTCTACTTCCTCTCTCCTTGATTTTGTTACCTGTCTTAAGTCTTTCACAATTTCTCTTAAGTATGGAGAAAATGGATCACGACTGCCTTCTCTGTAAGCCGGGTGAGCTTATTAACCTTCCAAGCCTTCACTGGCTGTGTGGGAAGTAGCCGTGATTCCTTTTGGTGATGAAGAGTCTTAATCCAGGCACAGTGCTTACACAGGGTGATCCAGGAGGAGGACAAGGCTCAGTTGAAGATAGTTATGATCAGAGTGATGACCGTGTCCCCACTGCACTTCATTGTCCTCAGAGGTTCCTTTGGGTCAGTGGTTGGCTGCAGGTAGGAACGTGTAGACAGTCCTAAAAAATAACGATGCCCAGGTATGATTCAAGAGACTCTGGGATATGGTCTGGCCTTGAGGGATGCCCACGCGTTCAGAGAGAGAATACACTCTGCTCTAGCAGCTTCTCTTGTGTGGGGAGTAGGATTACACAGTCTATGGAGCTCGGTAAATGTCACGACATACTGATATTCTGAATACTGTTATTCTGTTTAATGGGAAACAGATACTTCTGTTATGGCAGTGAATATATGCTGTGAATTCTTTTTTTTTAAGAATTATTTATTTTATGTCTATGAGTACACTGTAGTAACTTCAGACACACCAGAAGAGAATATTGGATCTCATTACAGATGGGTGTGAGCCACATGTGGTTGCTGGGAATTGAACTCAGGACCTCTGGAGGAGCAGTCAGTGCTCTTAACCTCTGAGCCATCCCTCCAGCCCAATATGCTGTGAATTCTTATGTGGCCTGCCTGGGGGAAAAAAGCCCAGAAGAGTACATGGTCCACAATGGAATGATAACCCCTACCTTACTGTTCTGAGGATCCTGATAATGTAGACGTTATGGGAGCTTGTGTGCTTCTAGCAAAGGTGGGTAGACACCTTCAGGAGATGCTTTCTGGAGGGAA
Source organism: Rattus rattus (assembly GCF_011064425.1). Classification (NCBI taxonomy): domain Eukaryota; kingdom Metazoa; phylum Chordata; class Mammalia; order Rodentia; family Muridae; genus Rattus; species Rattus rattus. The sequence continues at coordinate 110,183,261 of NC_046154.1, forward strand.
GATGACCTCTCAGACTGGATAAGGGCCACTCAGATTGGGGGCTATTGTAGGTTGATGTCACTATGCAGGTGAAGGCAGGTACAGGATAGAACGAGGCCTGTCATTGGACGAGAAGGAAGGATGGGTAGGAGAAAAGTTTTAGAAAGGAGAAGAGGCCAGAGTGAGGGAGCTGAGAGAACATGGTGGTGGGCGTTAAGATTCCTCTCTGCACATATTACAGGTCGTTATGACTATTCTTAAGGGATGGATGTGTGCAGGATTTTGTGTTGTCTGGATGGGCAAATTACATCTTATCAACTGGGTCAGAGGATGTTGTGTGATGTGTTCTTTCATGTGACAACTTAATTGAGTTCAAGAGAGTGTACGGTGACCAGATGCACCAGGCCCGCCATGGAATTGAGATGTGTATGCCTGGTGTGGTGGAAACCAGTCAAGAGAGCTGTGAGTGAGGGCGGGACGGCCTGACAGGGTGCCATGTTGGAATGGCTTTCAGACAGCAGGCCAGAAAGTAGATATGTGGGCAACGTGGAGCTGCTGAGGTGAATCAGCACTAGTTCCAGTGGCCCACCGGAGCCAGAACTAGCGAGAGAGCGTGACTGCCAGGGAACTCGCAGGAACTGGTTCTGCCCTTTTTTTTATTTTTACAACAGGGTATACTGTAAGAATTGACATGAAGGGGTTGGCATAAACCTCTGTACTGTGACTGAGGAGAACAAGCTCAGGACCTAGGGATGGACCCGTCTCTGGCTTTTCTGGGCTGGGTACCCTCAGTAGAAGGGCTTAGTTAAGTGGTGCTCAGTGGGGCTGGAGGTGACCTTGTGATTCCAGCCCTGGACAGGCCTGGTGAACATATGAGCTCCTGCCTGGGTGTCCTGGAGGAGGCCATGCATCTCCCTCCACTGTGTTTAGTCAGTGCAGTTCGTATGGAAGACTGCACAGAAAGCCTCCATCTAAGTGATTGGTAACCCAGAGAAGAATTGATAACCCATGCAGTTCCCCTAAACCATGTAGGTCCTAAGCCCTAAACTCCCAGGCAACAGGAATTTGTTTCTTGTGAGCATAGGTATGATATGGGGGTGGGGTGGGATGAGCAGTGATTGGCATGTATGTGAAGGTAACTTTACCAGTTCCCTCCAATTGTTTTCTTTTTATAACAATTTATTTACTTTATATATGTGAGTACACAGTCGCTGACTTCACACACACCAGAAGAGGGCATTGGATCACATTACAGATGGTTGTGAGCCACCATGTGGTAACTGAGACTTGAACTCAGGACCTCTGGAAGAGCAGTCAGTGCTCTTAACCACTGAGTCATCTCTCCAGGCCCAGCCTATTTTGCCTTTTTCTTCCACCTTTCCAGGAGCCAGCTCGGGTTGCCAGCCCCTTACCTGCTGAGCCATGTGTACCCGGTGGGTCTAAACCACACTACATGTTATGTTACATATTGTGGCCCAGTTTGAGCGTCAGAATTTTAAAGTCCCCCCCTAATCCTTGTATCTTTCTGAACAAATGCAAGCCAGTCATGAGTGCCCTGTAGGATTCCCAAAGCAGCAGTCTGACAGCTAGTGCTTGGCAGGCATTAGACAACGAACATGCCAAGAGGACTACTGCCTCCTCTGCTCTGAGCTGCCCTGGGGGCCTCTGGCCAGAACCAGCAAGGGGTGGTGGTGGGGGTGGTAGGGGTGGTGGTTGGTGGTGGTGGTGGTGGGTGGTGGTAGTAGTGGTGGTTGATGGTGGTGGTGGTGGTGGGTGGTGGTGGTGGTGGTTGGTGGTGGTGGTGGTGGTTGTTGTTGTTGTTGGTGGTGGTTGTTGTTGTTGGTGGTGGTGGTGGTGGTTGTTGTTGTTGGTGGTGGTGGTGGTGGTTGAAGGTGGTGGTGGTTGGTTGTGGTGGTGGTGGTGATGGTGGTGGTTGGTGGTGATCGGTGGTGGTTGGTGGTGGTGGTGATGGTGGTGGTGGTGGTGGTGGTGGTTAGTGATGATGGTGGTGGTGGTGGTGGTGGTGGTGGTGGTGGTGGTGGTGGTTTTGTTGGTGGTGGTGGTGGTGTGTTGTTGGTGGTGGTGGTTTTGTTGGTGGTGGTGGTGGTTGTTGGTGGTGGTGGTTTTGTTGGTGGTTTTGTTGGTGGTGGTGGTTGTTGTTGGTGGTGGGTGGTTGTGGTGGTGGTGGTGGTGGTGGTGGTTGGTGGTGGTGGTGGTTGAAGGTGGTGGTGGTTGGTTGTGGTGGTGGTGGTGGTTTTTGTTGTTGTTGGTGGTGGTTGTTGTTGGGGGTGTTGGTTGGTGGTGGTTGTTGTTGGTGGTGGTGGTGGTGGTGGTGGTTGTTGTGGTGTTGGTGGTGGTGGTGGTGGTGGTGGTGTTGTTGGTGGTGGTTGTTGGTGGTGGTGGTGGTGGTGGTGGTGGTGGTGTGGTGGTGGTGGTGTGGTGGTGGTGGTGGTGGTGGTGGTGGTGGTGGTGGTGGTGGTAGTGTTGGTGGTGGTGGTGGGAGTGGGTTGGTGGTGGTTGTTGTTGGTTGTTGTTGGTGGTGGTGGTGGTGGCGGTGGTGGTTATTGGTGGTGGTGATGGTGGTGGTGGTGGTGGTGGTTAGTGATGGTAGTGATGGTGGTGGTGGTTTTGTTGGTGGTGGTGGTGGTTGGTGATGGTGGTGGTGGTGGTGGTGGTGGTGGTGGTGGTGGTGGTGGTGGTGGTGGTTTTTTGTTGTTGTTGGTGGTGGTGGTTGTTGTTGGTGGTGGTGGTTTTGTTGGTGGTGGTGGTGGTTGTTGTTGGTGGTGGTTATTGGTGGTGGCGGGGGTGGTGATGGTGGTGGATACTGATGAGTACTCAGAGTCCTTCTTTTCATCTGTAACAAAGTCAGAAAATAGATTGAAGGGCGTGTTTAGAGACTGGCGTGTTTAGAGACTGAAATTCCTTCCTCAGCAGGCTCATTGCTTCCAGCCTGTTAGCTGTTGTATGTCTTAGGCTATTCTAAGGCGGTGATTTAGGGTGTGGTTGAATGGGTAGTGCCTAAGCCTGGTTTGTTTATAGCCCCTGTTCCTATTGAATGCAGCAATATGGAAAAAGAATCCCATACAGCGATCAAGAGAAGTTTCCTTCAATCTGGCTCCCATGGGCACTGGTACAGAATATTCAGACATGCACATGATATATGCCATATACATAGCATATATATACTATGTAATATGTGCAGGCAGGCAAAACACGCATACACGTAAAATAAAAATAAATGAAATATTTCTTTAAAAAGAAAAAGCATTTGACAACATTTTATTCCCAATTCAGCGATTCGGAAATCAAGAGTTTTCTAGGTGTGGTAAAGGACGTCTTGAGAGACCAGAACAGCAACACATTGTACCCTTCTGTTGGCTTCACGCTGAGAAAGGATGCTTTCCTTCTGAGACCACTCCCATCCCGCAGGATCCTGGAAATTCTAGCCTCTGCAGTAGGGAAAGAAAGGGAACACAGAAGCACAGGAGCATACAGGCTTAAAACCAACTTTACCCATGGATGGCAGTCATGACTGTGGACCAATCCACTTGTTGCCTCTGAGTTTTACACTTAAAACTAGGTAAGGCGATAAATGTTAAGGTTGTGTATAATTTACCACAAAAAAAAAAAAAAACATACACAAAAAAGTAGACCCAAGAAGCAACAGACCATATAGATGGTCTAATTCCCACGGGATTCCAAATGCTCCTATTCTACCTCCCAAGTTCTGGGCCTCTGCAGACGTGAGGTACGATGCCCAGGCCAGCATAAGAAGTTCTTACTCCTACTCCGCACCTCTGACATTCTTAATCTTACGTACTTTCCACTGGGAGAGGAAGACAAACAGGTAGGGTTGTTCCAGGAATGCAGGGAGAATTTCAGGGCTCATTATGCCAGCAAATTAAAGGAGGAGAACTTCCTTTTGACAGTTGCTGAAAGGGCAGAGACTCTCATTGCTTTAAGAAGATGGCCCTTAGCCTCCATTTGTAGTGTATCATGCCCTGGGCCACCATGCTTTGTCCGCTGATGGATCACTTCATTGAAGTAGCTCCCTTTGAAGGGCATGTGCCAATGATGTCTTATCAATTAGGATCATGTGCACTGAATAGCCAATTAAATTACAAAAGCCATTTTTAAAAGATTCATTCATTTATTATATATAAGTACCGTGTAGCTGTCTTCAGACACACCAGAAGAGGGCATCAGAACTCATTACAGATGGTTGTGAGCCACCTGTGGTTGCTGGGAATTGAACTCAGGACCTCTGGGAGAGCAGTCAGTGTTATTAACTGCTGAACCATCTCTCCGGCCCACATAAGCCATTTTTAGTCACTTTGCTGGTGGGAACTCTTAAGGGAAGCCAAACTATGAAGATTACTGTGTCATCTAAAATATGCTTCAAATAATCTCTCCAAATTATTGGTGATTGTGGGATGATGTCATCATATAGTTGAGCCAGGTACAGGATAGAATGAGGCCTGTCATTGGACAAGAAGGAAGGATGGGTGGGAGAAAAGTTTGAAGGAAGAGGAGGAGATGGCAGAGAAGCTGCCGCGAAGAGAACATGGAAGCGGACGTTAAGATTCCACTCTGTACCTTTACAGGTTGTTATGAATGTTCTTGAGGGATGGATGTGTACTGGGCTTTGTATGCTTAGGTGGGCAATTATATCTTATCAATTGGATCAGAGGTTATTGGATTGTGTGTGTGGATCTTGTGGAGAATTGAATTTAGGAGAGTGTGTGGGGCGCCACGGAGTTGGGATGTGTGTTTCTGCTACGGTGAAGCCTGCCTTGGGAACTAGACGGGTAGAGAGATTGCTGCCAGGCTCAGAGAGAGGCCTTCGGCAGTGTGATACGAAATGGAGCAGAGCGGGTGAGAAGCTTTGCTGACTGAGAATTAAGATATCCAGCAGATATCTTGGGGCACTGCAGTGCGGACCTAGTGGGGGTAAAAGACAGCCCTTTTTTTTTTTTTTTTTTATAATTTTAGACAACAGGTGATTATTGTTTTTCTAAAGGGCTGTCCCACTAATGGCTGTTGTTACCTGGTCACTATCCATTCCATTACATTTTGTCCTGTTGTTAGGAAGTTCTTCAGTCTGGCTGCTTTTTGTCACCGCTGGTCTGGTTAAGATGTGATACGTCACTTGTCCAAGTAGACAAAGCGTGTTTCTCATAAGGAAAGGAAGCTCTGGAAAATTGTAGACCGTAAGTTGTTTTTAAATGTGGACTTTCATTTTTTTTCCTGCCCCTTCCCCATGCCATTTCTTTCTAAAAGTATTCGTAACTTTGTCTCATTGAATTGTAGGCCCGAGAAGACTTGAAGGTCTTCTAAACAAAATGCAAATCATTCCAGGCACTGGTTGGAACTTTCAAGGTCAATGGTTAGATGCCCTTGGGACATCTAGGAAAGTGGGGGCTCTTGAAGTCCTTAATGGGTATTTTGCTAAGCTAGGTGTACGGTGGTGTACTGTATGGGCCTGTGCTCCCAGCACACGGAAGGTGGTAGCAGGAGGATTAAGAGTTCATGGCCAGCTACATAGTCTATTTGAGGCAGCCTGGGCTTCCTAAGATCTTAACTAAAATAATAATAATAATAATAATAATAATAATAATAATAATAATAATAATAATAATAAGAAGAAGAAGAAGAAGAAGAAGAAGAAGAAGAAGAAGTAGTTGTCATTTTCCCTTCTGAATGCCATGTCTTTAACACAGGCTGCTCTTTCTTGAACTTTACAGTGTCCTGCCACACACTTCACCATCCCTTAGTGCCATGGATAACACAGAGACACTGCCCTCCTCCAACAAGGGCTGCGTGATTCTTGTCTGGTGTGTTCTCACATCTGAGGAACGGATGCACGGTCCTCCTTTTCTTCCCATTATAGTGTTTGCCCTCATGTGGGCCACATCTATCCATCTGTCTCTCTGGAGCATCCCCAGTTAAAATGGCTTAGTTGTTTTTATTTCTCTGGGCTAACATGTCTCTGTCCTGTGACTTCCCCTCACCCTTGCCTTCCTTGGTAGTCTAGTCTCTTCCGTCTTGTTCCTTTGCTTTTCCCCAGGTCTCGGTGTGGCTCTGGGCAGATGGGCATCACTGAGTGAAGCCGTGTTGCTGGAATGACTGAGTCACAGCCAGTACCCACACACCTCACTCTAAGTGTGCATCCAGGTCGTCCACTGCTGCACTGCTGCTCGGAAAGTCTGCCCCATGAGTAAGAACACCTACTCAGGAGCTGTGACCTGGGTGGATGAGTGACCCGAGTCCTGTGTGACCACGCATCCAGACTTTGGGAGGCTTCGGAGGCGATGGAATCTTCTTACACCTTTTTCTGCAGGTTGTGGGTCTCAAGTGATTCTGACCTTGAAGAGTTCTCAGTGTCTGCGTCTGCACATGTACAGGGGGAAGACACATGTGCTTCCTTCCATGTTTAGTTTGCCTTGGTTACCTGTCTGTGTTCTCTTGTCGCCCTCATTGGTGGGAGACCACTATCTCAGGGGGCCTCCTCCTTCTGGAATGTCCCTGTCAGCCCTCCATGCTTCTCTCATTGGAGGGCAGGGATCATTCTGCTCCCCTTACTAATCACCAGTGCGTATAATTATGGGTTACCTGCTGGAAGGGAGACGCTCTGGTGTTCCAGTGCATCAGCTCTGTAGACGCCCATCACACCCAGTGTCCCAGAATCGTTGACAGTGGGCCTGCTTTCCTGTGGCCATTGCTTGACAGCGTCTCTAGGCTGTGTTTATACTTTGGCTGTCTGAAATGAGGCAGCCTGAGCTTTTATCTCACCTTGACTAGATGGAGGGGAAATGAGAGGTATACCCCCTCTAACTCTCCTGGCCTGGGGTGGCCCATCCTGAAGCTACATCTAGGAACCAGTAAGTAGCTTCAGAGAGGTTAGATCAGTCACCACTCCACCTGGACACTAGGATCACCGGAAATTCTAGAAATACCCTCTCAGGATCCCACACAACATTGATAGATTTTAACCCTTTGGTGGTTATTGTTTTGAACTTATTAAACGATTATGGGGGGGGCTGGAGAGATGGCTCAGTGGTTAAGGGCACTGACTGCTCTTCCAGAGGTCCTGAGTTCAATTCCCAGCAATCACATGGTGGCTCACAACCATCTGGAATGGGGATCTGATGCCTTCTTCTGGTGTGTCTGAAGACAGCTACAGTGTACCTTATAATCAATCAATCAATCAATCAATCAATCTTTAAAAAAAAAGATTATAGGTAACTTGGGGCCTGGAAGATGGCCAAGTGTTTAAAAGCACTTGATGCTCTTGCAGAGGTCCAAGGTTTTGTTTGCACCATTCACAACCACCAGTCACTCCAGTTCCAGGGGAGACAGCACCTTCTTCTGGACTCCACTGTCACCAGGCACCTACATACATGCAGCCAAAACGCTCAGACACATGAAAATAAAAGAAAATGCATCTTTGTGAAAGATTTTAGGAGCTGGGCAATGGTGACACATGCCTTTAACCCCAGCACTCAGGAGGCAGAGGCAGGTGGATCCCTATGAATTCGAGAGCAGCCTGGTGTACAGAGCAAGCTCCCGGACAGCCAGGGCTACACGGAAAACCCCTGTCCCAGAAAATAAAACAAACAGAAACAAATGAAGAGATAACAGGTAAATCTAAAGCGTGGTAGGGCTCGCACTCTGACGGTCCATGCTCTCAGTATCCACCTCGGGGTTGTTAGAAATGCAGATTATTAGATCTATCCAGATGCCAGATTGAGAACTCTGGCACGAAACAGAGCTGTGTTGCAGCTAGTCCTCCAGGAGACCCTGGTGCTGTGGTAGAAGAAGGACTGCTGTGATTAGAGGTACCGTTGTTACAAGGAGCTGCATGGTTTTATGTAGCTTGTAGTTATAACCACCAGAGCGTGGAGAAGGAATGTTCTGGTGCAGTGTTATATACTGTTGGCAATGAGGAAGGCACCAAGGAAAGAGCAGCCAAAGGAATCCCTCTCTCCTGGGCAGACGAGGCTTAGCCACAGGGACACTCTTTGGAAACTTATCCCAGCCCCTCATCTCTTCCAGTGTCCCCACCTGTCACAGATCAGGCACCTGAGAAGGTTGTATGAGGACTGGTAGGTGGGCCCTACCATTGATCGGAAACCTGTGCAGGAGGAGGCCAATCAGACATCACAACTAAGCTCCCCAGAAGATGTTAGTGGTGTAGAGAAAGAGAAAATCTCTGTCCATTGCTTTCAGAGCTGGGAAAACCAGGTGATGTCTAAGAGCTCCGAGGGGTCAGTGTCTGGGCACAACATTCAAGAACCCAAGAGCATCCCAAAAGCCAGACACAAGCCCCCTGTGCTATTTCACTTTTGGACAACTTGACACAAGCTTGGGTCAGCAACTGGCTGTGTCAGGTTGGTAGGTAGGCAAGTTTGTGGGACATCTTTTTGATTAATGATTGTGGAAAGTGGTGCCACCTGTAGGGTAGGTGCTCTTAGGGTGTGTAAGACAGCAGGCTGAGCAAGCCGTGAGGAACAAGCCAATAAGCAGTATTCTCCCATGGTCTCTGCTTCAGTTCCTGCCTCCAGGTTCCTGCCCTGCCTTTCCTTAGTGTGACAGACTTTGACATGGAAATGAATGTGAGATAAACTCTTAAGATTGCTTTTGGTCATGGTGTTTATAACACCAACACACACACACACACACACACACACACACACACACACACACACACGGACAGTGTATGGGTGAATCAGAGCATGGGGGTAGGGTCAGAGGGCTTGCGGACTGAGTCTGTATTTCTAGAACAAGTGAGAGCCTCTTTATGCCTTTGCTTCCTCATCTGTAAAATGGGCTTGATAGCGTCCACCTTACAGAGTTGGAGGTCGGAATGAGGTAGCGTGAGGCTCTTAGCAGTGTCTTCAGCATAGCAAGCATCTACTGCTGCTGTCTTTTTGCTCTTCGTTGCTCTCTGTGGAGCCCGATGGTCTAGGCTGAGTCAGGCTTGTCTGAGGATAGAATCTAGGGTACCGGTGCACCAACACTTCTTCATACCTTTGTACTGTACAGTCTTTTCTCCCGCTTACGGTCCCTCCCCCACCAGTCCTAGGGGCATAGAAATAGCAGCAGTTTCATCTTGACCTAGGTTGTGTAAAAACCTACCTCTAGGGAGCTGGGCTTTTTTTTTTCTATTTTCCATAAGTCAGGCCAGAGGTGTGCTGGGCACTGGGTAGGAGAACCTCTTCTCTAAAAGGCCCGGCTGTTCTTGCTCTTCATGACAGAAAGTTCTGAAAACAAAGCCCATTTCTGCTTCTTGCATTCTTCCTTTGTCAGGGGTGGACCTGACAGCTTCGGTCTTCTTTTGCTAGTGCTGTGCCCTCCCAGAGGCCAGCAAAGGAGCTGAGTGTAGGTAGGCACGAGAGCTTTCTCAGAGAAGCCCCTGTGTGCTTGCATCTGCTAATGTGGACCAGGAAGCTGACATGTCCCCTTAGGGCAGAGTCATCCTTGAATCTGAGCCTCTCAGCACCCCACAATTGCCATTTGTTTCCTAAAGTCAATCTAGCTGTGGCGGTGTGAATCAAAATGACGCCCATAGACTCATAAGGAGTGGCACTTTTAGGAGGTGTGGCCTTGATGGAAGTACGTCACTGGGGGGTGGGCTCTGAGACCTCAGAGTCAATCCAGGTCTCGTGGCTCACAGTCACTTCCTACTGCTTGCTGATCTGAATGTAGAATTCTCAGCTACCTCTCAAGAACTCTGTCTGCCTGCATGCTGCCATGCTCCCTGACATGATGATAATGGACTGAACCTCTGCACCTATAAGCCAGCCCCAATTAAATGTTTGCCTTTTTAAGAGTTGCCATGGTCATGGTATCTCTTCATAGCAATAAAACCCTAACTACAACACCGGTGTTATGGAATTTACTCCAGTGTCCCTGTGCTTCAGGAACTCTGGACCTCTTACACATGTCCTTCCCACCACCCAGTGTCCACCTGATTCATCACTCATTAGAGGTACAGTTCTTTGAGGAGATCACACTCCAGCTGGTCTCAGGATGTTCTGTGGTTTTCTAACACAAAACAGCAAATGCCATGAATGAATGAATGAATGAATGAATGAATGAATGAATGCAGAAGTGGCTGGGAAACAGGAGGAGGAGTTTGGAGAAGGGTGTTTCCAGAGAGGAGGACTTTGTAAGCAGAAGCACAAAGTGGGAACTTCAGAGCAGATTTCAAAGTGGAAGCAAGATGTGGAAGGAGGGACCGGCAAGTGAGAGCCTTGAAAATTCTGTCTCTTCACGCCTAGATGACAGTGTGAACAGCTCACCAGGCTTTGCTGTGGTAAAGGTGTAGGGGTGCCTGTCCAAGAGGCACAACAGTTGGGGGACTTCCTTAGCTTGGGGGCTGGGCTGACAGACAGCAGCAGTAGGGAAGCCACACCAGGTGGAGGATTGTACTTCATTCTTGTATCAAGTCTGGGTGGGTGTGGAGTCAGATGAGAAAGCAGGCTTGGGTAATGGTCCTACACTAAATCACCAGGCATCGCTAGAGCTGACTGAGACCTATCTGACTCCAGCAGCCCTAGCCTTTTACTTCTCAATGAGAATACTCTGATTTTGGATTGGGATATGTCAGCAGTAAAGGGACATTGTGTTTGTAATTCTGAGTGCATTCACGCATGTGATCTGGTTTGAGCCCATCTTAGTCCATTCCAGGGTCTGAAACAAGATGCTATAGACTGGCGGCCCAAGTAGCAGATCTCTGCTTCTCATAGTTCTGGCTACCATGAAGTCCAAATCAGGGGGCCAGCACCCATGTGGCACTGTATCATCCCCTGCCCTATCTACAAGACACTCATCCTGTCCTGAGGTTCACTGCTCAAAGGCCATCCCACTGACATGGTCAGTAGGCCAGGAACCGTAGGACCAGGCAGTCACGCAAACGTTAGGCTCCGTGGAGGAACCACCACGCTGTTTCCTTCTGCCTTCTGCCTATGCTCACTTAGACAAACCTTTTATTCTCCTGCCCATCAGGAATAGGTAGGTGCTGGCAGAAACATCCTCAGGGTCCCTTGAGCTGTGTCTCTGGGTCTAGCCTCTTTACGGGCAGTCCTCCATGCCTGGTCTCTGCTGCTTTTCTTCTTAAGGCACTTGTATTTGACTGCTGTGTCTCTTTCCTCACATTCCCTCAGCCCCACGATGAGCTATCCTGAGATCCAAAATGCCTTAGAAAACTTTGTGAAGGTCCCTTAGTCAGTGTTGAGATGTGAGGTCATTTTCAAGGACATCAATGACACTTGGAGCCTGAGCCCAAGAGTAAAAACCATTCACTTCCCTTCCTTTGGGCACCGTGCCTCTTGGAAAGGATCAAGGTTAAGTAGCACTTGATGAGAAAGAAAGGTCAGTCCTTTGTCTCCTTTGCGACCTTCCCTTTTTTGCAAAGTTTTTTTTTTTTTTTGAAGCCTAATTCTTGGGAGTAACCTTGTCCCTTAATTGCAAATTCTAATTTTAAAGCAAGCTCTGGCCTCTTTCTTCCCAGACTCATTCTACTGTTTTGATTGGATTTCATGGCTAGGAATTAAGATCCTTTTTTGTCTGTTGTTTTCTCCACGGTTAGTTATCATGGCTAACGGGTGCTTTAGCGAGATCATAAACATGCTTATCCCACTAGAATATCAATAACGGCAGTGGGTTCTCGGTGAGAAAGGCTGGATAGAAGGACCCCATAAGTCCCTTTTCCTCCAATGCTGTAGTCACATAGCTTTTCCTCACAGTAAATCCTGAGGGAAAACAGGATGTCTCTGGAGAGCTGGGAGTTTGACAAAGTTAGTTCCGTAGACAGAAGCTAATGTACGCTCAGCAAAGTGCACTTCCTTTTGGGTATCACACACCATGGGAGCCCACAAACTTAATACAGTTATAGAGAAGGGACTGGTTCTCCCTGTGACTCAGGCACAGGGCTGAGAAGACCATCTCACTGTAGTGTTGATCCTACTGGGCAAGAATAAGACCACTACTCTAATATCTGAGCCAAATACTGGCCAGGATGATAGACACTGACCAGGTCCTTACCCAGGATTCCCAGAGTATGACACCAAATTACCTTAGGCTTATAAAGTCAAAACCCACAAGTTCTCTCACCTTTGTCTATTGGGCAAGCATATATCCGGATGAGTACTGCCTGAGTACCTCCCACCTTACTTGTGATCAAGCAAATCTTATGCACTTGGGGCAGCCAACCTTGTTTACAGAAGTGAAAACACATGGCTAGCTCTCCCATAAACAACAGCCCCAGCATTCCAGGAAGCTACCTGTCCTTCTGCAAGTGGGGCTTATGGGTTAGAGGCGTTTTTGTTTGTAGATCTCTTACACACAGTAATTTCAACTTAAAACATGACTTTAACCCTCACAACAGTCCACAGGGAATACCTGGATGCTGTGTGGGAAACTGTAACAGTGTGTAACATCGCTGTAATAGAATGTTGAACCAAAACCCAACAACAAACAAAAGTACAAAGAGAAAAGCCAAATGGTACTCTGTTGCTTCGTGTGACTGAGATAGGTTTGAAACAATAACCTGTATGTTGCCTCTGGCAGTGAACAGGAAATGACAGTGTAATTAAAAGCAAAGGAAAGATAAGTGCCAAATTCAAAAGAAAGGTTAGCTCTTGGGGGCCACAAAGAGGTCTGGAAGGCCTCACAGGAACAGCAATGGATTCTCTGAATTTTTTTTAAATAGTTGTCAGGTATGTGGATCTTGATTATACTATATTTTTTAAATGGTCGATTTTGTAATTTTAAAATCTGTCTTTAAAAGGAGGCAGAGCCTTTTCCAAGCCACCTCTGCTTGGCTATGGCTTTTAAGTTTATGGAGTTATTGACTAGATCTTCAGGAACTGATGAATTTGACATTTGTTTGTCCCCCAGGTTCCATTCAGGTTCTTGGTCACGGCCCTTCACCACCTTATGGTTTTAGCACCAGTGGAAAACAGGAGGACAAGAAACCCCACGTTTTGCACTTCCTTGGTGCTTAAAAAATAAGATGTAGGCTGGAGAGAGGGATGGCTCAGTGGTTAAGGGCACTGACTGCCCTTCCAGAGGTCCTGAGTTCAAGTCCCAGCAACCACATGGTGGCTCGCAGCCATCTGTAATGGGATCCCATGCCCTCTTCTGGTGTGTCTGAAGAGAGCCACAGTTAGTGAGTTATGTTATGTGAGTACATAACATAAAATAAATAAATCTTTTTTTAAAATGTAAGAATTATGCACTAAGAGAAATCTTTGCTTTTTTTTTTTTTTTCTTTCTTTCTTTTTTTCGAGCTGGGGACCAAACCCAGGGCCTTGCATTTGCTAAGCAAGCGCTCTACCACTGAGCTAAATCCCCAACCCTCTTTGCTTTTTTAAAACACATTTTGTTGTTGTTGTTGTTGCTATTGCTGTTGTTGTTGTTTTGAGACATGGTCTCACTATGTAGCCTGGGCTAGCCTGGAACTCTGAGAACTGCCTGACTTCTGGGATTCAAGGAGTGCACCACTATTCCTAACGGAACACTTTTATTTCTTGGTCAATTACAATTCCAGTGGCCAAGTTAACCAAGGCAAATTCAATTCTGGATAAATTGGTTGAGAATCCCCTGCCAGAGTAAAAGAACAACTAGGGGTAGGGGCAGGGCGTTCTCGAAGGCTGGTACGCCATCTTCTTCGCTTCAGTGTCCTGCCTGCTTGGGGGATCTTGTTCTAAAACCAGCCATCTCTTTTGCATTAACAGCATGGCCGGACCCCCTTGCATCTCGCTGCCAATAAGGGTCATCTTTCTGTGGTGCAGATTTTGCTGAAGGCTGGCTGTGACCTCGATGTACAAGATGATGTAAGTAGGCGTTCCCTCCGGCGGGCGGAGCAGGGTTGGCCGGGAGTTAGTGTGGGGTAGCATCCTTCGGTGCCGACGTTGGCAGTATGAGGAGCGAGGGGGGAAGAGTGCCAGGATGGTTTTGGCCCTAGCCTGGTCCCTGTGCTGGCAGCAGCTTTCTTAGGAATACCTGCTGGGAGACCCATTCTCAGCAACACACTAGTTTGCTGGAGGCTCCTCCACTCTGGTTCTCCGTCACTCCGTTAGCATTTGAGCTCAGTCTCTAAGAGCATTTGTCTGTGTCTTAGGACAAAGGACACTGGTAGTTGGAAAGACCCACTCACTAGATGTGTGTCTGACCTCACTTACTGCTAAAGCAAAGGTGAAACTTAAACCCATTCCCCATCCCCTCCCCTCTTTTAATCTTAGTTTCATTTAGTTGGACGTACCATTCCAACTAAAAGGGGAGAAGGGATTTAGAACGCAGGAACAAGGCCTGCAGAAAGAGTTCTGTGCTATTACTGAGATATGACTCCATCAGCTCAGGGATGTGCCGGGACAGGACTCACCCTGGAGCCTCCAACATCATGTGTCAGGTCTGCATCTATGAGCATTGGCTGAGTGGGACTGCACAGCACAGAACCCTGTTCCCTTGGGTCTTTGGAGAAGGTGAAGTCTCTGAGGAGTGAGGGTCCTCCAGTGAGTTATAAGGAGAAAGCACTATGACAGTATGATTGGGAACCATTTTCAGGAAGCGTTTTTCTTTCTTTCTTTCTATATATTATTTTATCTGGATGTTTTACCTGCGTGTGTATCTGTGCACCACAGCACGCCTGGTGAAGAGGACATCAGATTCCTCTTTCATTCCCTGAAACTGGAGTTATTTACAAGCTTTGAACTATCTACAAGAATGCCAATAAATGGTTGTGAGAGCTGTGGGTGCTGGGAATCAAACTCGCACCCTTTGATAAGAGCAGAAAGTACTCTTAACCACTGAGCCCGCTCACCACAGTACGATTCTGACAGATAAACGTTCTGCGAGTAAAACAGCATCTTCCAGCATATGACCTTGTAATAACTTCTTCCAGATTCACTTGGAACAACACTAGCTAGAATATTCTTTGCAACTCTGTACAGTATCCTAAAACCTGACAAACACATTCACAAACGACTTGGCTACGTAGCAGGTTTGAGGCTAGCCTTGAGTATGTGAGACCCTATCTAGGGGCAGGCAAGCAAACAGGTAAGCAGGTATGTGAACTGGTCTTATGCATGGGCAGAGGATTTATCAGCGTATCATACAATCTCTGGTTATACCTGAAGCCTACTGGGTCACTAAGGGTGCTATTCTGAGAAATGTTGATTTAGCTTTAAGCTTTTGATTTTCACCTGGGGTGATAACACTTTACTTTTCTACGCTGTCACCAATATAACATTCCTGACCCACATCTTCTCCTTAGAGGACTGATGGGAAATACAGGAAAATAAATGATCAGAGGAAAGGTAGGGCCTCAAGTTGCTGGTACAAGCTTGTTGGGATAACCTAGGCTTCTCTTTGATAATTAAAGTTCTTGCTTGCCACTGTGGCGAGGTCACAGTGCCAGGCATGCCAGCCTATCCAACCAAATTCCAGTCTCAGGTGCTGAGTCTGAGGCTTGCCATGGTCTTGTGCGGCAGACCCTAGGCTGATGTTTCTGGTATGGAAAGGGAACAGAGCAGCAGGCATGAATTCTCACAGCGAAGCCCTGGTAAGCCAGGGCAGGAGGAAAGCCAGCCCTGTGTTTAGATAAAACCCTGCTCTTATCTGAGCCATTAGGGTCTTTTACATCCTCTCCTACCCTATATAGACGGTGCATACCTTGCTTCTCCATATGATATGAAATACTGTAACAACAGCGTGAAAGGTGGAGGCAGGACTGAGGTGACACCCACCTGTTTCCTGTGTACTCACCATTCCTGATGACAACCAGCGTTGCAATATCGACAAGAATGCAAATAAATTGCTTTATCATCATTAAAGAAGAGCGGGACCTAACAGTGGAGGGGCATGTCACTTTAGAAGTTCCCCATCTCGGAGGTGGATAGAAGCACATTGACTATATAAAGATTTACTTCTAACTTCATATTCTGCAGATACTGATCTTTATGGCATGGTAATATCTGAGAATTAGAGGAAGAATGACCTTCAGTGGCCTGGAGTGGGATTATTATGAATTTCAACCCGTGGAAGCCAGTTTTTTAGAATCTGCAGCTCCGGGAGCAAATTCTGTCTTGTTTCCCGCTAATCCTATCAACTCTCAGAGGAGCTCAAACGCCATTTCTGATTGGTCAATGAGTAAGCACATGACTCCTACCCCAGAAATAGTCCAGGATCCTGTGGCCAAGGTAAAAAGCATGAAGGAAGACAAAAATAAGAGAAAGCAGAGAAGAAAGGCTAGGAAGGACCCCAGAAGATCTGAGAAAGAAGAGGTCAGCCCCGCGCGTTTCGCGCTTCGTACCTGGTTGGTGTAGGGCTTGCTTACAGCACGTTTGCTTGGGCCCCTCGGGGCTTCCTCCGGAAGGGGGTGTGCTCCATCCCCGCATGACCAGGGCTTCATTCACGAGCTTGGCTTTGGGACACCCAGTGCTTTTCACTGCATAGGAGATGGAAGTCAAAGCATTTCAGAACAAAGATTTAGACCTCAGGTTCTGGGGTTCTGCCATGTGAAGTCCTGGTATTTCGGGGACGTCGAATGGTGGCAGTCCAGACTGCTGTGCTAGCAGGCCAGTATGTTCCAAATCAGAGTGCCAACTGCAGTGTTCCTGGCAGTGTCTCTTCCTTTGCTCCTTCCCAGCTAATCATTTAACACACAGACGCTGGGTGACTTAGGGACTGGCTGGCCTCGATGCTGCTCTCCCAGCTCGCGTAGTGAGGCAGCCCCAACCTCACAGACGCCAGCTCCTTTTGGAGACTGGTGCTAAGGTTGGACTGGCTTCAAAAGCTGGTGGCAGCTTGCTGTAAAGGCAGAGGCTTTACAGTTTGAATTAGCTAGCTGCCCTAGGTGAGGCTTATCGATAGAACAGGTTAGGGATCACCAAGAGTTGAGGGAACATGGAGAAATGTGCTGAGAGAACTAGGCTTCCTTTGGCATTTTCTTCCAATTCAGGGTTTCCTGATACAGATCCTATTCAAGCTGAGTTGCTGTGTGGGTCCATTTGTAGGTCAAGGGTAGCCTTTGTGTGGTGTTTAAAAGAGGACATGTAGCCAGTAGTATATTTAAAATAATGAGAATATATACTATAGTACCTTCGTGTGTTTAGTTTTATAGGAGCCAAGAATTGATTCTCAGGTAACTGAGAGCACTTCAGCTGAGGGTCTGGGCTCAGCTGTGTTCTGGAGAGTCAGTGGTTCCACACATGGCTCCCCAGCCCTACCCCACCCCCGCACTCTGTCTCTCTCAGAGCCTTTCATTCTCATCTTGGTAACTAACATGAGAGGGCTAGCGTCTAAGATTGGAGGAGGCCACTGGAACCAGTTTAGCCCTGGAGGACAGCGCTGTTTGTCCTGCTGTAAAGAACAGGGCAGTAATAGACACGGTCAGCAGAGCGCCAGGCTCTCCACAGCGGCAGTAAAGCTAGAGTGGGAGTCGGATGCTTGCACGGGGTCGCACCTGAATGGGCCAGCTGGCCTAGGACAGCTTCTCACTACGACTGCACCCAGCTGTCGGATCTCCTTGAGTCTTAACGATCCATTTGGAAATGTTCTACTAAGAACCGACACAAGACTCAGGTTTAGTGTTCCTATCAAGTTGGAGTCTCTCAAAGGGAAGTTGTCTCAAAGGAAGCAAACGCCCTCCATAGGTGAGCAAAGACGTAATAAGCAATGGTGCCTGCTGGCCCAACGCTGCCTCAGCTCTTCATTTCATGAGCAACTTGAGGAATACGGTGGACCGTTTGACCTGAACGGAGCCCTTCACGGGACGGTTTGACCAGACTTGCCGAGTAGGGCACGTTGCTCCCACTTTATATGCAGTAGCATGGAATGCAAGTTTCTTCTAAAGAGGCTGCTCCGATTGATCCCAGGAATGTTTGGCAGAATGCCCGTCACTTGTGGGATGATTAAAAGGCCTCTCCTGCTAGGAACCCGACTGAGTCAGTACTGAGCTCACGTTTCTTGTTGAGAACAATCTTTTTATTTTTTTAAATGACCATTTTGGGACAACCCATGGCTAATCTGATAGGGAAATAAGATGTCTTAGAAATCTTGGCGGAATTTTAAAAAGCTGAGACCTGGATGCGATCCCATCTGACGTGTTTGGGCATTGAGCATGGCTCCACCCGGAAAACCCTTCTCTGAGTCTAGCTCATCTCCAGGAAGCCATGTATAAGTGTTACATTATCCATGTGTCTTAGTCAGGGTTTCTATTCCTGCACAAACACCATGGCCAAGAAGCAGGTTGGGGAGGAAAGGGTTTATTCAGCTTACACTTTCCACATTGCTGGTCATCACCAAAGGAAGTCAGGACTGGAACTCAAGCAGGTCAGGAAGCAGGATCTGATGCAGAGGCCATGGAGGGATATTTCTTACTAGCTTGCTTCCCCTGGCTTACTCAGCTTGCTGTCTTACAGAACCCAGGACCACCAGCCCAGGGATGGCACCACCCACAATGGGCTGGGTCCTCCCCACTTGATCACTAATTGAGAAAATGCCTTACAGCTGGATCTCATGCAGGCATTTCCTCAAGGGAGGCTCCTTTCTCTGTGATAACTCAAGCTTGTGTCAAGTTGACACACAAAACCAGCCAGTGCAATATATGACCATAAGACACAGAAGGATCCTCTCCAAGTTCAATACTTTGGATTAATAGTCCAAATCTAACTTATAGTGTAATGAAAACCGACGGTGTCAGGGGCAGAGTTGTTGAATACAGAGCCAGTCACACCAGTCATGGGGCTGGGGCTGCACATCCTCTCCCAGCCCTCTCCATGACCCTTAAATCATCAAGTAAATGGGGAGAAAGGCTCGTAGAGGGGTAGTCCTGTTCCTCATGCCTTCTTATGGCTTACATTGTAATTGGTAATAACTTTACCTAATGTGTGGAGTTATATATGTTAAAAGTTAAAAGTCGGAAGGTTATACTCTTGTTAGTTCCAGACTTAGAAGGCAGAGGCAGGAGGATCTCCACGACTTCGATGGCAGCCTGGTCTATAGAGCGACTTCCAGGACAGCCAGGGCTACACAGAGATACCCTGTCTTAAAAACAAGTTTTTTAAAGTTGCAAAGCACTTTGGCCAGTTATGAGCATCTGGGGTTGCCAGTAACCATTGCAAAAAAGAAGCTTCCCTAACCAAAGCAGACACCAGCACTATCCTCCAGGCACAAACTTCATTATTTGGAAAGCAATTTGAGAGGTACATCCTGTCGATGCAAAGCAACAGCTGGGGCTTCCCTATCTGGGGCCTATGGCCTCCCTAGCCACCGGTTTCCAACGGAGTTTATAGTGCCAGACGGGATTCTCTCCGGTGGAGAGACCTGGTCCTATGGAGAAAGCCGGTGGTTACCGCCCCGTCTCAGTCTCTCAGGGCTGTGATAACACACCACAGCCAGGGCAACTTTATAAAGCTCAGCTGAGCTCACGGCTTCAGGGAGTTAGAATCCGTGCTGGGATGGCGGCAGGAACAGCCGGACGCTCACACCATGATCCTCAAGCAGGAGGCAGAGAGGCAGCGGCACACTGGGAATGGTTGAAGTTTTTTTGAAACCTCAAAATCCACCTCATCTGACAAGGTCACCCCTGTTCCCAAACACTTCCACCAGCTGAGGACCAAGCATTTGAGTACGTGAGCCCAGGAGGGCCATCCCATTCAAACCACTGCACCCCAGCCCAGACTTGCCGCTGTCGCGCGGGGGCGGGGGAGGGGGCTCACTGGTTAGTGTTGCACACTAGGTCTAAGCTAAGTAGGGTGATTAATGGCCGCTCGCCACTAGCCACCTAAGAGCATTCAAAAGAACAAGGAAGAAATTAAAAGTCACTTCTTGTAGATGAAACAATTTAATTATTTTATGGGCATGGGTATTTTGCCTACATGTAAGTATGTGTACTTCATGCGTACACGATGTCCACGGAGACCCTCTGGAACTGGAGTTACAGCTAGTTTTTTTTTTTGTTTGTTTTTTTTTTTTTTTTTGTTTTGGGTTTTTTTTTTTTTTTTTTTTTCGGAGCTGGGGACAGCTGTTTTAAGCTGCCGTGTGGGTGCTTGGGATTGAATCTGGGTCCTCTGGAGGAGAAACAATGCTTTGAACTACTGAGCCATTTCTCCAGCCCCCTTCCATGTGGATTTTAAGAGAGACGTTAATGATTTTTATTTTAAGAAAAGCAGATTTGAGGTTATTTTGTGTTGAAAATGGAGTCTCGCTGTGTAGACAGGTCTAGCTTTTACCTCATGATTCACCTGCCTTTGCCTCCTGAGTGTTGGGATTATAGGTGTGTACCAAGTACCCAGCCACATGTGTGTTCTGGCTAGGATTGAGTAGGTTTTATTATTCTCTCTCTCTCTCTCTCTCTCTCTCTCTCTCTCTCTCTCTCACACACACAAACTGTAACATGAAATATATTCTGAAACTCTGAAATGTTTCAGAGAAGTTCAGGAATGTGTCCTCGCCCCTCTCTCTGGAAAATGTACTAATGCAAATCTTATCAGCTGACTCATAGAATCCTAAAGAAAGAACCTTGGCCCTTCCTTTTTTCCTGTGAGGGTCCTGAGGCCCTGCAAACGGTACACAACTATAGACAACCTATTCTTCTGATCCGCTGGCCCTTAGCTTATGATTCCTACCTGAAAATATCCACACGGTTCACCCATCTCCCCTTTCAAGCCTGGACCTCAGGCATGACTTGACTTTGCCTTAACTTGACTCTTGAGTGCATGCCAGAGATCAACTGTGTTCCTAGAAGCCCAGAGCTCAGAGGCCTTCATTACTATCACCTCTGGGGTGTTTACTCCTCCTCTCTGCCACAGTTAGGGGGGAAGAGTCAAGTTCTGCTTTGGTGCCTGAAGGAGAAAACTAGTCACCCTAGGAATCCCATTGCTGAGGAAGGGTCAGAATGCAGCATAAATCAGGCAGAGCCATCTCAGAAATATGTGGGAGGAGGCTGCAGTCCTGGGGTCCTCACACCCCCATGTTGCTCTGGGCTAGTGCAAATCAGTGAACAAATTACACACCTGTCATCAAAGCATGAGGCCCTTAAACTGTCACAAGTGGAGAGTGATTCCTCTGTAATCTGGGCCTGAGGACCTCGCAGGGAATAAGGATTGCAGGAGCTGCTGGTTGAACTGTATGCCATATACAGCCTGGCTCCCAGACATGTCTCCATTAGGCAGCCAGAAAGAGCCTGGCTCTCCTTCAGAGGTAGATCTGAGGCCAACACCCACTCTTGCTATTGACATAAGATCCCTTCCAGGTTATGAACAAATTGCTCTGCTGCGTGCATTCTCTACTAATGGGACCCCAAAGCTTGCTTTGCCCAAGCCCTCCTGCAAGTAACCAGTCTCCTTGATGAGATAAGAGATCCCCCGAGACTGGCTTAAGGAAGGAACGACGTGGACTGCTAGAGAAATCTATTGTTCTTGCCTCTGTGTCATTTTGTAGGGGGACCAGACAGCCTTGCACCGGGCCACTGTGGTGGGAAACACTGAGATCCTCACAGCGCTTATCCGGGAGGGATGTGCCCTGGACAGACAGGACAAGGTGAGTGGGGTGGTTACGGCTGACTGGAGCTGAGGAGCAGGCCTGACTCACTGTGGTACGTTCAAGATGCTATCCTTCTCCCAGCCAATGAGAGGCCAATCCAGACCTCTCTGAAAGAGTATCAGGGACCCCAGACTTTGTGTTTGTTTAAAAACCCTTCCCACTATGCTGAAGCTCTGCTAATAAGTCGAGGTAAAGGAAAGGAAATGCAGAACTCAGGACCTGTGAAAGTGCCTTGAAGGTGAGAGGAAGACGCATCCTCAGGGGCTCTGTGTTTTCAAGCAAGTTGAATTTTTTAGCTCTTGAAAACAAAAGGAACCAATCATTTCTTTCTTCTAAGAATCCCAGTGATACATTGTATACTAGCCCAGCGTTTTGAATCCTAATGACACATTGTTTACTAACCCTGTTTTTAAATTGTCGAATCTCAGGATGTGGATGTTTGTATTTAGTGCAGTGCGGCCTCTGTGTCTTTCTCTCACCCGCCCGTGTGCAGCAAAGTGAGCAGACAGGAAATGCAGCACGAGATACCTCAGCACATCCCAGGGCCCTGGCTCAGGAATGGTTCCTCTCTCTTTCTGCTGCTGCTCCAATTCTGACCCCAGCTGGGCCTGGTGACCTCTTGCCCTCCCCAGCGTTGCCCTGCTCCTCGATGCTGGAACCCTGGCTCTCGTCTTTTGGGTGCCATGTGCATTGGGCCTTAGCTCTTTCGTGCACATCTCTCGATGTACATAACTGGAGAATGTACCCTTGCCTGAGCATAACAGCCTGGAGCTACTACATGTGTGTTCCAGCCTGCCGGTCTTTCATTCCCTCTCTCCTAGTAACTTAGGCAGATGGCGGCCATTTTGTTTGTTTGTATTTAAAAGCCATGTATCTAGAAGTCTTGGTTAACTTATTTACAGTCAGTGTGTCTTTGATGAATGGTAAACCAGAGACCCCTAAATTTTGACAAAGACAAGGGTATGGTGTTGCATGCTTTTAATCTTAGCTTTCACGGGGTCTCTGAATTTGAGGCCAGCCTAGTCTGTATATCAAGTTCTAGGCCAGCCAGGGCTAGTGAGATCTTCAGTATCTTCGATCTTCAATAACTAAATATTTTTTGTGTGTGAAGGAATGGGATTGGGGGAATTTTCTATCTAATAAGGCCGTTTTTCAGGGCGTCTTCTGGTATCAGGAGCATGGTGGCGCCTAGGGGACAGTGGAACTGGGAAGGAATGACAGTGTACCATCCCAACCATGCTGTTTTCTACAGACAGAGCCGTGGGGGCTCTGGAGCCTTTCTGGATGGTGCGCTTCCAAGGAGATTTATGCCCTGACCACCCACTGCACCTCCCGAGGTCGTTTCTCCTCCATGAGTCCAGAGTGGCTCTTGTCCTGCTGTTTCTAAGAGAATGGAGAAACCGGCCACTCAGATCTTTGTCTGTGATCCGTGGTTCTGATGGGCACCAGTTGCAGAAGGTCCTGCAGCTTCTGTAGTGTGGTGTTTGGATGAGAGGAGCCAGAGCCTAGGTAATGTGTTGTCTTGCCCATGTGTCACTCAGGATGGGAATACGGCCCTGCATGAAGCCGCCTGGCATGGATTCAGCCAGTCAACCAAGCTGCTCGTTAAAGCCGGAGCCAACGTGCTTGCCAGAAACAAGGTGAGGCCCGGCAGCTGACCTCCTCCTTCACAGATAAGGTGGATTGTGGGAATCTTTACTCCTGTTTGTCTCCTATCTGTGAGAGTCGCCTGGGAGAGCTCACTGGGGCATGGAGGACGCTGCAGGGGCAGCCTCACCTAGACGGTTCTCTGGAGAGGTAGGTTGGCTGGTCAATGCCCCTGCATCCCCTAAAAGGAAACGAAGTTTTACCTGTTTGTATGGTAGCTACCGTCTGAGGTTTCTGTCTTAAAGCAGCGAGGCATGCTAGGAAAACTTTACCCTTAGGTGAATACTACGATAGCAATACTCGAGCAGTAAAGATGCAGGAGAGGAGTGGAAGGTGCTGGCTCAGTGCTAGCCTGGAGAGACATCGCCCAGGTATTATCAGTGGCTGTCTATCTCCGTTTAGACTTATCAGTCTCTGGTGTTCGTTTTTACTTTTGTGCCCTTTCCAAAATTTCTAAACCGAACCGATTATTTCTTCAGCCATCGGGAGAAGAGGCACGTGCTATTTTATAAATAAAAGGAGCGTGGTCAGCACCCTTAGAATATCTGTAGAGGTTTGGAGAAGGGAGGGGGGTTGACAAGGGGTTGCCTTTTCTCTCCTGGGGTGGCCAGTGTTTAGGAACCTGGGGATTTCCCATAATGCACTTGCGTGGTTGGTGACTGGCTGTGGTCTCACATGGAGAAATGGAGGAATTCTGAGTCTGGGCTTGGGGAGACACAGCAGTAGAGCTGTGGTCAGCAGCTCTCCTCAGGCAGCCTTGTGCTCACATTTCTTGAGGTCTCTTCATGGGCAAAAGCCTGTGGGACCCTGAAAGGTGATTCATGTCATTCCCAATGAGCCATGTTTAAAAAGAGCTTCTAAGACAGGACCACGTTGGAGAGTCAGTACCCAGGGTTTGTATCTACTGTAGGCCACATTTCTAATGGCTGCCTTGGAGGAGGGCTTACATAAAGTCTGTATATTAGGAACGACTCATATCTCATGAGTTCATACAAGTGTACGTGGTTGTGTAATTACTGCCAGAGTCAGGTCCCTGGAACTGACTGGTTGTAAGCTGCTTGTGGGTGCTGGGAATTGAACCTGGGTTCAAATATCCCATGAGGGATATTTATTTAGTGGCAAAGTATTTCCCCTTAGGTCAACATTTTTCCATAATTCAAATGTTTATGTTTCAAAACATTGAAAACAGGCCTCCTGGTACAGGCCTCCTGGTACAGGCCTCCCGGTACAGGCCTCCTGGTACAGGCCTCCTGGTACAGGCCTCCCGGTACAGGCCTCCCGGTACAGGCCTCCCGGTACAGGCCTCCCGGTACAGGCCTCCCGGTACAGGCCTCCTGGTACAGGCCTCCCGGTACAGGCCTCCCGGTACAGGCCTCCCGGTACAGGCCTCCCGGTACAGGCCTCCTGGTACAGGCCTCCCGGTACAGGCCTCCCGGTACAGGCCTCCCGGTACAGGCCTACAAGCCACGTGTTAGCCTCCCCTTCCAGGAAGTGTCCATAGCCCATGCTGGACAGAGTCCTCTGAGACGGGTTCATCACAGCACTCGTGCTTGTGATTCAGAAAATACAAGGACCAATGACAAGCTCAGGGCCTCAGGAGGGAGGCCCAAACTCTGTCTCTGGTAAAGAAGTCAAGGCTAAGCGAGTGAAGAGAGGGGACTGTGCAGTCACCATTCCTGTATCGGGAAACAGCAGCTGGGATCCATCCCTGTCACTGTGTGGAATGTGACCATGGCTGACGCCCCTGAGTGAGTATTTCACGGTGCAGGTCTGCAGGTATATGCTGCTAACGCGTCTCCCCTTCTCTCTCTCTCTCTCTCCAAGGCAGGGAACACGGCTCTGCACCTGGCCTGCCAGAACAGTCACTCCCAGAGCACACGCGTCCTCCTGCTGGGCGGCTCCCGGGCTGACCTCAAAAATAATGTGGGTGACAGCGCCAGCCTCTCTCAGGCACTGTCATACGACCTTGGGAAAGAATGTCCCCAGATCAGACTCAGCGTTGATACCTACAAACTATAAAGTACCAGAGCGTTTGGGAGCCTGATCTCTAAATTAGGACTTTGCTGTTTTCTGAGGGGTCGCTTAGGGAAAATGCTGCTTTCCCCATTAATGCCTTGAGTTTACCTTAGCATTTCTTACTGTGTGTCTGTCAGGACCAGAAAGACTGTATGTAAATGAGCAGTTCTCACTCTGTGGGCCGAGACCCCTCTGGCAAACCTCCATCTCCAAAAATACTTAGCATTGCAATTCATAACGGTAACAAAATACAGTTATGAAACAGCAACAGAAATAATTCTACAGCCGGGGTCACCACAGCACGAGGAACTGCATTAAAGGGTGGCAGCATTAGGAAGGTTGAGAACAACCGGTACAAATGATTTCAGGATGTCTACCCACCCACATAGAGGGTTGTATGGCTGCTGCGAGGACAGTACCAGGCAGGGCTGTTCGTGGTACTCAGTACCGAGCCTCTTCAAAGGGCAGCTGTTGACAACAGCAGTGTCTTTCCCAGGAGTAGACAGAGCAGTAGTTCTAGAACAATGTGTCACTAGAAGGGCTTGAGGACATCCTTCCTCCCGTGTTTTCTGAGGAAAGCTTGTGGTTTAAGCTTCTCTCAGAAATTGCCAGTATCTCCCTGTTTGGGGCAGACTTAGATAATATAGTTCTAGAATTCTCCGAATCCTAGCATTGGCTGTCTCTTAGTCCAAAGGACTGAGACAGCCGTGCTAAGTGGCCGCGATTATCTAGACAGAAAGAAAACACCGGCCAGAGCCTGTAGAGTACAGCGATGTCTCCCTGGGTTATCAAAGGCAGTGGAGTCTAGCCTTGCCCACTAAGCAGGATTGTGCGTCTGACTCCTCAGCTCCCTACTCTGTATTGCTCCTTGGGGGATGACAGCAGCCTTCCAGCTGCGATGGGTCCCTGCTGGGAAACTCATTTCGAAAGCAAGATTACAGGTCTTCACTTCATTATTTCAGACACTTTGTGCTGTCGGGGAGGTCACTCAGGCTCCATTATCACCCACATTAGCTTTTCCAAAGCGCTCGTGGGAAGTGAGCGTCTAGTTTTATATGCACAGAAGCAAAGCAAAGCAAAGACTCTTGGGATTGGAGTAGCCATGTTATAGGTCCGTGCTTCCCACAGCATACACTTGTCTGCCAGCTTTTAAGTGATGACCTTCACTGTTGTTGTTGTTGTTGTTGTTGTTGTTGTTGTTGTTGTTGTTGTGTAACCGCTGGCTACTGAGAGTTTGCTTTCCGTCCACAGGCAGGGGACACCTGCTTGCACGTGGCTGCGCGCTATAACCACTTGTCCGTTGTTAGACTCCTCCTCAGTGCTTTCTGCTCTGTTCATGAAAAGAACCAGGTCAGTGCCACACCTCTCCATGCACTGTGTACCCACCACGGGGCAGCCTAATGGGATAAGGACAGGAGCAGAGGCTGCTGGGAAGTGTTGCCTTCCGACTTGTCTGGGACCCCACCAGCACTGTTCTCTGTGGGTATCTCACTGTTCCAGTGGCCCTGGCTTACCTGGCGGCCTCCATCCTTGGACGCGTATCCTTACCGTTCCAGCACACGTCACCGCAGTCACATAGTGAACATTTTGGGGAGAGCTTACCGTGGCTTTTGCTTACACTGGGATTTTTACCAAGAAAACCTACAAAAAGGAGTGTGGCGTAGAAAAGAAGCCAGGATGACAGGTTTCTCACGAATTCCACCGTTCCGTTCCCTACACTGCCTCTTCTGTGTGAGCTGCAGAGTCTCCCGTTTCTTTAAAATTGTGCCTCTGGGAGCTGTCTCCCTTTCAGGGCTGGTTATCTGGGAACACTCCTTATAAGAGAATATGAAAACGTGAAGGCTGCTGGTGGAAGTGCAGAAAGCAGTCAGCTTTAACCAAAGCCTGGGCCTCGGTGTCTCCCCCTGAGCCTGCAGATGAACTTTTCTGGGGTCCACGCAGCTGGCTGAGGCACAGGCACAGGTTCTCAGCTTTCCCTCAGTCTCAGCTCAGAAGCCAAGTGCTTCTAACCCTGACCTCCCTGGGCTGATATACAGGGTGACCTGCTCTTAGCCCCCAAGCCTGTCTGAAACCCAGAAACTTTGAGACCCTCCATTCTCAGCTACCCAACTGGTCCTTTTCACCTCTACAAACGTAATCCTGGTTTGTGGCTTCCGGACTCCTCAGGCAACACGGAGGATGTGGTGAATGCCTTGACCATTGAGTTTTGGGGTCTCCTCCAGGCTTGCACAGAGAGCCTTGTGTTTTTATGACAAGTCTTGCCTGGATTTGGGAGAGCATTCTAGGCAGAGGTGCATAGCTAGCCTAGAACCAATATGTCTGTCGAGCAAGCTGTCTTCTGGTTGCTTTCAGGCTGGAGACACGGCCCTCCATGTGGCCGCTGCCCTAAATCACAAGAAGGTAGTTAAAATCCTGCTGGAAGCCGGTGCTGACACGACCCTTGTGAACAATGTAAGTTGATCCGCAGCAGGGAGTTCCACAGACTCGCAGGTCCTGAGGATCCAGAGAGCTTCGCCCAAGCCAGAGCCCCGGGGGGCTCTCATCTGAATTGGGCCATCTCCAAGCAGCCCCAGGAGTTAACAACTCCTTTAGACACTGGGCTGGGTGGGCACAGCCTAGCAAGAGGAGAGTTCTAAGGGTTCGCAACAGGCGGGCCTGTGTGTCTCAAGATGGCCCCTGACCAGTTGATAAGCCCAGATCCGCTGCCTTTCTCTCTGAGAAAGACTATCCCTCCTTTTTCAGTATGCCCGATCGCTTTTGTAGGCCCCACAGACGTAGGTCCCTTCTTCCTCCAAGGGACCTGCGGCATTGAAGCTGGTATTCCTTGTTTCTGTGTCTAGCTTGCCTTGCCCCAACCCCATCTTCTTCCTCCATCATAACCCTGAACCTGTCTGGCGTTGTCCACAATGACCAGGACACGCTCTCCTTCCCTTTAGAATCCAACTGGCATCCACTCCTGGCTTTTAATTGTGCCAACCTGCATGACGGCTGGAGCTTTGTGCTGAGGCTGCTCCCGGAGGGGAATTCAGGCCTAGCTGGGCTTTCTGGTCCTTCGTGTTGTTCAACAGAAACGCCCACCCTTACCTCCCTCCTTTCCTGCCCCTCTGAGGCTAAGAGGCTTTAATGGGCCTCGCTGATGCCGGCCACCGAGGAACTGAGGTCTGGGAGTGTGGTGAGAAGTGGAGCTACCCTACTCTGGCGTTCCTTTGTCACCTGCCTCCCCTCTGTCTTTCCTCAGGCAGGCCAGACCCCGCTGGAGACCGCCCGCTACCACGACAATCCCGAAGTTGCTCTGCTCCTCACCAAGGCTCCCCAGGTAGGACCCCTGCGGGGCTGGCACAGTTAGCCGGGATTCCTCTGGCCACGAAGTACTGAGGCCAGCTGAGGACAAATTAGAACTGACGGGCCAAGAAGCCAGGCGCGCAGAGTGTACTACTCCATGTGGGGCCAAGGCCAGCTCTTTATCCAGGGTGCCCTGGGCTCTCTGTGGTGTGCTCTTGCTGCCATGAGCTTCCTGAACCCTCCCTTCTCAGATACCCAGCAAGGGAAGACAGTGGTCCAGTTCAAACCAGACAGGGGCCTTGGAGAAATGAGGGGCTATTTCCCAAAGAAAGGTAGGTCAGGGGACCACTCTGTCTAGATAGATCAGTAAGTATCCACCAGAGGCGGTGAAATACAGAATAGGTTCCCACCCCTTCTTTAATTGGATCTGAATACGTTGTTCCTTACTCAGAAATGGTGGCTGATTTTATTAATTGAGTTGACGTTAAGTAACCATATGAGTTTGTAATCACAGCACCCTGAAATCACAGCTCTTTCCCCCTTCATAGTTTTACCCCCTGCAGACAGTCTCTGTATAACTGGGCCTACCCTTTCCATCCTTCCTCAAGCCATAGCTAAGACAGGACGGCATTCTGGAGTGCACCATCACCTCCTCTAGTGGAAGCAAGAGTCACTTTCTTAGTGTTGGGAAGGCAGGCTATCCCAGAGCAAGGCTGGAAACGCAGGTTTGCCCGTCTTATTGAGGCCCAGGGAGTGAAAAGAAGCTACCAGGCACCATGCTGCTAGTACCAGGGCCCAGCCTGTCAGGTGGCCCTCACGCTGCTATGACTAGCAGCAGTTCCTAGACTGCTTACAGTTCTCCTCTTTTGTAAGAGGCGCATGTGGAGTCGGTCCTACTCAGTGGTGTCTGCATATCCACACACTCGGATCAGGCATGGGGGGGTGAGAAGCTACTAGATAAATAATATGAAATCCTGAGGGAATGTTTGTTGCTGAGATGAGAATGGCCGTGTCGAGGACTCCGATGCCTTAGATCCATGGAGGATGCAGCCTTCCCCGGCTGGTGTTGGAGGGGTGGCCAAGCCAATGAGCTCTCAAAGCTGAGGACAGAGGGGCTTGAAATCCCTCTGGTCCATGTGCGGATGCTGAAAGGGCGTGCAAAACCGTTCACCACCACTTGTCCCCACAGACGTTTACACTCTGAAGACCGCGCCCCTTCAGAGACTGCTCATCCTCAGGGTAGCTAAACCTGCCTCTTGGTTCAGTGGTTGACAATGAACCCTGCCCCTTGCATATAATAACCTCAGCCCCCTGTTCATCTGTTTATAATGAGCATGCTCAGCTTCCAGCATGCTGCAGCCACCCCATCAGAGTGATCTCAGCTTTTCTGTGTCTGTCTACGTGCCTCTGTGTTCCTAATTCCCTGTTGCCTCCAGGGTCCCAGGACCCCATTCATGCAAGGGTGGGGTACCCCACCTCACTTGCACTTTGCAAAAGATAGAAAACTGCTCCTGGTCTCTCATAACCGGAAAGTAGGGAGTGCCATAGAAGTGTCATCAGCAGTCCATCTGTCTGCCATTCCAGCCCTTGATATCCACTCAGCTCCATCCTCAGCAAGTCACCAGGCACACAGAGTGGTGTGTGTTTGTCCCATCTGGCACTTGTCTACCAGAGCAGAGCAGAAGAGAGCTCTGCTCACTTCCTGAACAGTTCTCCTCTGTGTTTCTGTTTAGCAGCGGCCTAGGGCTCTGGGGAGGTAGTTTGGGAGCTGAGAGCACTGACTGCTCCTGTAGAGGACCCAGGTTCAATTCCCAACACCCACATCGTAGTTTACAACCATCCGTAACTCCAGTTCCAAGGATCCAGTGCCCTCTTCTGGCCTCTGTGGGTACTGCATGCATATATATTTAATATGGCAGCATCCAGGCAGGCAGGGTACAGGAGGGGCTAAGAGTTCTATCTACATCTTCATCTAAAGGCTGCTAGCAGAACACTGACTTCCAGGCAGCTAGGACAAAGGTATTAAAGCCCACACCACAAGGCCACACCACCCAACAGTGCCATTCCCAAGGCCAAACATAGACAGGCCATCACATTCCATATATGGTTTTACTTACCACATCTCCTCCTTGCACTGAGGGACTCTGAATTTACACACACACTCTCTTTACCTATCGTTTGCTGCTACCTGCTTTGCCTATAAACAAAAGTCCCTTCGTTGAAGCCCTTAGTTAAGTGTAGCCTTCGGTGACCAAGGCCTCTGGGCCAGCATTCGCTGATTGCCGCAGCCTGGGAAGTGCTGTGCTGTTCTGTTTGGTTTCCATTACCCTGAGAACAGCTGTGGGCCTTACTGTTCCTCTCAGGGCTAATAGCACATCTGAGGAGGGACGCTTGCTTGCTGCTGCGGTTTTGGGTTCAGATGACCTGAGTTATAAATGGCGGCTGCGTTTCACAAATGTGAAGACGTTCAGGCTTGAGTTCAGCTGTGCCTTGATGTAAGATCCCACAGGCCAAGCGAACAATCCGTGCTGGTGGCTTTGTCAGACTTGACTTACGAGAGTCTGAACTGTCACTAACTGGTTTGTGGCAGTGGCTCTGAGACTCTGGGCCAGAAGTTGAAGGCCCCTGATTCCTCAGATCTATGTTCTGCAGCTAAACACTCTTTGTCAACTAAACATCTTAGTGGCTGAGGGCAAGCACTGACTCAGGTATGGCCGTCTCCTGGTCCCAGCAGCTCCCCTTCTTTCCCTCTGATGACGAGCAGCTCTTAGTAGCTGAAACATGTGCTAGAGCTCCTCACCCAGCAGCTCCTGGGTACCCCAACATCTGCTGTCTATACCCTTCTACCTTAACTGCATTGTGAGGGGCAGACACCAGCCTTCCTTTGGGACGCCACAGTTAGTCTGACGGCTCACAGATGCCCTCCATGTTGTCCGAATTAAGTCGACAGTGTTTGGGGTGTGCACTCTGGCCAAGGGAACTGGAAGGTGGGGAACGAAACTGCCTGGAGCAGGCCTGCCGCATGGCTTGACGTTCCTGTCCTAGTTCTGAGGGGGTGGCATTCTCTGGAGTTAGGCTGTGCATAACTATCCGGCCACGCCGGCCCAGCACATGGACGCTTGGTATTGTTGCCATCTTAGAAGTTCTTGTGATCAGAGACGATAGCCTACCCTTCTCTGGGTCCCTGTTGTGCCCAGCACAAGACTGAGGAGGAGGAGGCATACAAGCGAGGTCCAGAGGTTTCTATGACGGCATTGCTTCCCACCAGGCTGTGGGTTCTGTTAGGTCAGAGTGCCATGCCCAGGGAGGATTCTCTGCCCCACGCTGATGCTGTGTCCCCCGTCACCCCTACAACTGTGGTATTTGTCTCCTTTAGATCTTGCGCTTCAGTCGTGGGCGAAGCCTGAGGAAAAGGAGGGAGAGGCTCAAGGAAGAGAGGAGGGCTCAGTCTGTGCCCAGAGATGAGGTGGCCCAGAGCAAGGTATGGCGGACTCTTCCGCAGACCCCAGACGCCCTCCAGTTACCGCCCCCTCAGCCTGTCCTCCCCCCTGGGGCCAGGCTGCTGCCCCCTCCCTGGGGTCCCTACTTCTGTCCATAGTTCCAGATCCTGTGTCTTTATGTGTGTGTGAGTGAGTGGCCTTCATCCTCCCTGTGTGTCCCATGTGCCCTCAGCCTTTGTCCCATCGTGCATACACCCGCACTGCACCCTGAGGTGTGCAGAACTTTGGCTGCGCTGCCATATTGTCACCTGGAGCCTTGTTAGCAACAGAGATTCCCAGGGCTTGGCTTGGACCTGCTGGAACAGGAGCTTAGGGTGGGGCGCCTGGTCTGTTGGGAACGGCTTTCTAGGTGATTCTGAGACCAACCAGGGCAAGCTGCCTCGTCAGTTTCTAACTACAGCATGGACCAAGGCAATTCTGGCTTCTGTGTGCACATCAGCAAAGGACGTGGGTTGGATGGTACAGGTTATGAACTGGCTTCGGAGTCCCCTTTGTTCTGTTCACCCCTCCGTAGGTGCCACTGGGCAGTGAACAATATGGTGTCCCTTGTAAGACCAGGGACACTTTGGGGGAAGGGGGAAGTGCAGAGGGTGCAGGGTGACAAGGTCTGATTGGGTAGCCCTGGCTGGTCTGGAACTCACTAAGTAGACTAAGCTGGCCTTGAACTCAGAGATTAAAGACGTGCGATGTGCCCAGCTCTCTGAGAGCCCTTGGCAGGGCCCATGATACAGAGACTTTTTCTGGACACATAAGATGTTATTTCTAAGCTGGGCATGGTGCCACACACCTTTAAAGCAAGCATCAGAGTACACACCTAAGAGCATGCTTCATTTCCTGCAAATAAAAGGCCAGTCGGCCACCCAAGAGAAGCTGTTGAGCCCGCCCACTATGTAGAAGACATCTGTCATTGGTTAATGTCCCTGCGCGTCCATTATTGGATGGAGTCTTGCAAGCACCAGTATCCCAGCTGGAGTCAGAGGCAAAAGGCTCGAGTGGAATAATTCGGGGCCTTTTTCCTTGTAGGGAAGCGTCTCAGCAGGAGACACCCCCAGCAGTGAACAAGCTGTACCCCAAAAGGAAGAAGCTAGGAGAGATTGCCCACCAGCCTCCCAGGAGCCAAGAAAGGATGAAAGGAGGAGAAAGTCAAGGCCAGAGGTCAGGAGCAAGCAGAGAGGGGAGGGGAGCCATGGGGCTGGCTGGCAGGAGGGTCTAGGGTGACTTGCCCAGAGGACAGCATTCCTCCGGCTGGCTGTGTGGGAACAGGCACAGAAATGAAATTCACTGGCTTTAGAAGGAGGAGATGGTGCTCTGGGTTTTTGGGTGCTGCTCTGAGCCCAGAACCAAGGGGGCGCTCTTTATTTTTTACTTCTGAGGTAGGATTATATTATGCAGTGTTGCATGGGAGACAGAAGATGCTGGCAGGGTGTCAGTCTGGGGCGTTGCCGGGACTTAGGAGTGGCGACCCTTCCTTCCCACAGGTGTCAGCACTATCTGACCCCACCCCAGCAGCAGACCAACAACCTGGACACCAAAAGAACCTACATGGTCATCACCACCAGAAAAAGAAGAGCAGACATCGATGCTGGTCCCCACCACCGCCCCACGGGTTCAGGGCGTACCAGCTCTACACGCTGTACCGTGGCGAGGATGGGAAAGTGATGCAGGTACACAGTGGCATGGGCCAGAGCCCTGCAGAGGCCGAGGGCTCGTGAGGCCTGTGCCTGGAGGTGGTTGGCCCAATCCAAACCCGTGCAGATGTGCCCTGCTGTGCAGACCCCAGGGTTGGGGAGGGAGTCACCGCCTGCAGCATTCTCTACCATCTGCAGGGGACCTCTGCTTTGAGGCTCCAGGTGGGTGGATTCGAGCCTCTTTAAGATAGGTGCCCTCAGAATCTCACGCTCAGAATCTTAGTACCTTTGGATCCAGTGCTCGACCCAAGGGACATTCCAAAGCTAGCATGGGGATTAGTCTGGCCTCCTGAGTCTTCTGCCTCCCCCTGGTATCCCTCTCAAGATGATTATTGAATAAAGAAGGGCTAATTTCAGCCTGTCTGTCTGTCTGTCTGTCTGTCTGTCTGTCTTTCTTTCTCTGTTTCTGTGTCTCTGTCTCTCTCTGTCTCTCTCTCTGTGTGTGCGTGCGCTTAGTACAACCAATTTAATTTAAGCTTATCTGTGACTAGCTTACGAATAAACGAGATTCAGACTATGATTATTTTATTTGGCTTTGACAATTACTGGGAAGGGGTAGGGGGTAACCCCTAATCTACTCTTCCAACTGTTGACCTGACTGCCTCCCCAGCAGTGTCCCCCAAACACTTGCTGTTTCTCCTGGCCATGCACTCACAGTACCTCTCTCTGCATGGTGCCTTCTTCTCTCTCCCTTGTCACCTCTCCTTTCTTCCTCATGCTTCTCCACCCCCAACCCAGTAAAAACCCACCTACCTCTAATCCCTCCGATAATTGGCTGTCACCAGTTTTATTTAACCAATAGTTAAGGAACAAGGTTTGCTCAACAAAAGCTGAGAATGTACTGGTAGGCCTAGACCTTTGGGTACAGAATTTAGCATTAGCAGCAGACCAGATTTCAACGTGTGTGTGTGTGTGTGTGTGTGTGTGTGTGTGTGTGTGTGTGTGTCTGTGTCTGTGTCTGTGTCTGTGTCGTGTGTTTCTGTGTGTAGAGAATACCTGTGAGCATAGTGTGTTCGTGTGCATGTTTTTGAGTGCGTACTCCTGTGTGTGCCCTTGCAGAAGCCAGCGGAGGGCTGGGTACCCTGCTCTATCCTTCCCACCTTATCCTTTGAGACAGGGTCTTTCACTGAACCTAAAGGCCAGCCAGCTCCAGTCCCTGCCTCCCAGCTCTGGGATTGCAGACATACTGCTGGCCGACCTGCATTTTTTTTTTCTTTTTTTTTCGGAGCTGGGGACCGAACCCAGGGCCTTGTGCTTGCTAGGCAAGTGCCCTACCACTGAGCTAAATCCCCAACCCCTGTACCTGCATTTTTACATGGGTTCTGGGATCTGAACTTAGGCCCCCAAACTTACACAGCAAGGAGTCTTGCCCAGGGAGCCACCTCTCCACCCTCTTCCTTTTCCTCTCCCTCCTAGGCACCCATCAAAGGTTGTCGCTGTGAGCCTCTGATCAACAAGCTGGAGAACCAGCTGGAGGCGGCTGTGGAGGAGTTAAGAGCAGAGCTGGGATCAGTGCAGGACAAAGTGAACACAAAGCTGGGCCACATGGAGAGCAAGAGCCAGCACCAAGTAAGCAAGGGACTCGGTCTCTCCATGACAGCTGTGAAGGGCTCCTGCTGTGGCTCAGTGGTAGATCCCTGGCCCAGCATGTGGTGGCCTCGCGCACATAAAGATCATGGAAGTCATGCATTCCTGCCAGGCAGAGTGCGCATGCCTGTGATGTCAGCACTTAAGAGGCTGAGTCAGGAGATCACAAACTCAAGGGCCATCTGGGCAGCATAGTGAGACTTTGTCTCTTACAAGAAAGAAAAGTGGCGGGGTGCGGGGGGCGGGGGGTGGGTGGCCGATGGCGGGGGCGCACACCCTTGATCCCAGCACAGGAGACGCAGAGGCAGGCAGGTCTTACAGAATGAGTTCCAGGCCAGCCAGAGCTACACAGAGAAACTCTGTCTTTAAAAATCAAAAACAGGAAAAGGAAAAAGAAAGAGAAAAAAAAAAAGCAATACACTCTCATTTCAGAGAGTGTTTGTTTGTTTGTTTGTTTTAAGAAAAAGCAGCATTAGAGAGGACGCCAATTGCCCACAAGTGGTGATTTAAAAAAAAAAAAAAAACTATTGATATTTAGGTTTATTTTCTTCAACTGCGCTCTTCTGAGACTGGGTCATGTGGGGTCAAGCTCGTCCCAGACTCACTGTAGCTGAGGAGACCCGGGAGTTTGGATCTTCCACCCCCATTTCCCGAATGCTGGGGTTGCAGATCTGCACGCCACTCCTGTTCTTGCATGCTGGGGTCCGAACCCCAATCGTGCTGAGCAAGGACCTACCAACTGAGGCACACCCCCAGCTCCTCTGTTCAGCTTTTCATCAGGAAAACTGTCTGACACAAAGAAAAGCCGAGAGAAGACTGAAGTTGAAGTAATGAGTTCTTTTATACTCGTACTGAGAGCCAACCAATTCTCTGGTTTTGTTTTAAGAAAAAGTCACACCTCATGGCCCAGGTTGGTCTTGAACTCTGGTCTCCTTCCAAGTGCTGGATCAGAAGCAGAGGCCACAGCCAGCTTCAGTTCTTGGCTTTTTGTCCCCCTTAGCGCCTCTCTGTTTTTCTTCTGGAACTGAGGGAGACTGAGTGGCCCTGCCCTGCAGTCATCTCGCCTCTCATCACCTGACAGTGTGCCCACCGGGGATAAGCACGAAGTTATCACATCTAAGAGAATCAACAGTAATTATACAATATCCAGTTCACGGCCATGCTTTCTCAGTTGTTCCCAAGAATTTTGTTTAGTTCTTTTTCCACAGGTTTTGTTGTTTTTTGTTTTTTGGGTTTTTTTGTTTTGTTTTGTTTTGTTTTTGAGACAAAGTCTCACGTAGCCCAGGCTGGCCTCGAAGGTATTACATAGCTGGGACGGTTGGCGTGTGCTACCACATCCAGCTGTTTGGTTTGAGTCTTGGTTGAGGATCCTTTGTGCACCTGACGGGGGTTCTGTGGTCTCTTTGAGTGCCTCCCGGTCCCCTCCAGCTTTCTGTCTTCTAAACACCCAGGCCGGTTGTCCTGTTCGGGATTCATTTG
Source organism: Rattus rattus (assembly GCF_011064425.1). Taxonomy (NCBI): domain Eukaryota; kingdom Metazoa; phylum Chordata; class Mammalia; order Rodentia; family Muridae; genus Rattus; species Rattus rattus. The sequence continues at coordinate 110,219,991 of NC_046154.1, forward strand.
CTTGTTTCTTAATGAGTGTGTAAGTTGTGTCTTCAACCGTGCACTTCTGTCAACGGAAAGGTTTGAGGCCGTGGTTCATGGTTCTGTGAGTGTGGTCTCAAGGCGGCGGCAGCCCATGCTGGGGAGGTGAATTCTTGGGCCCATTCCTCATCTCCATTCCTGAATTTCATCGCCATAACTGGAATTCTGAGTGAGGCCCACAAGTCTGTGCCTAGCAAGACCTTCGAGTGCTGCCATGTCTGTCAACAGTTGCTTAGGTTCCAAGGAATACTTCTGTCAGCCTGTGCCATGGTCAGTGGTGTGAACTCCAGAGTGCCTTCCACACGGAGGCACAGAATCTCCGGGGACCTCAGGGTTCCTGATGCTAAGCTGGGCACTGTGTTCTTCTGCTGTGAAAGCATACTTTCCTTGTCACTAGTAAGAGACGTGCAGCGGGTAAGACTTTTCATCGAGATGTGCTTTAAGGAACTTACAGAATAATATGTCTTAGAGAAAGTGCTCCCCACAAAAGGATGTGATTCCCACCACCATCCCTCGGTGCCCACTGACTCGTCCTTGGAGGTTTTCTTTTGTCACTCAGAACTGCCGTGGCGACCTCTAGAGCAACACAGGCCTCTGTGTCCCGGCAGCTTGCGTTTCCATCCCTCAGGGGGCCTCAGTGCAACCCTGTGTGAGGGCTCCCTGCGGGTGTCGGGCAGAGACGCAGACCAGGGAGAGATGAGAATGAACTCTAGGTTCGTACTGACTTCATCAGCACGGATGAAGACATCTAAAGAGTCTGATACCAGACAGTTGGTTCCCAACATATTTAAGCCTAGTATAGTTGGGAAAATAAGTTTCTTGGTGTAATACAGTACCCAGTGCATGATTACATCAAAACTCAGGAAGACGGATGTGTTCTAGGGACAGACTTCCTGTACTAGGGTAAGGGCCTAAAGGTCTACCTGACTCGGGTCATTTGAGCTATCCGCTACCTCTAGTCCTAGTCTGGGAGTTTGGGGAGTGCCTGGCCCTGAGGGACATTAGAGTACTAGCCACCTCTGGTTGTAGGAGCTTAATATGGCCTGGCCCAACAGTTAATGCAGATCACCAGGCTGTGAATCATGCCTGAGTCTCAGCTTTCTGGAAGGACAAACAGTTTTGGGTTTTTTTTGGGTTTTTTTTTGTCTTGTTTTATTCATTTGTTTGTCTCATTTGTCCCATTGGAAAGAGAATCCTATTTTCTTTTATTTAGGATTTTTTTAAAGACTTATTTATTTATTATATATAAGTACACTGTATCTGTCTTCAGACACAGCAGAAGAGGGCAGCAGATTTCATTACAAGATGGCTGTGAGCCATTGTGTGGTTGCTGGGAATTGAACTCAGGACCTTGGCAAAAGCAGTCAGAGCTCTTAACCACTGAGCCATCTCTCCAACCCCAAATCCTATGTTCTTAACATTCCTGGTTTCTCTGGAGATCCATGGGGTTAAAAACCCTCATGTTATGTTCCCAACACTTAGTTTTATATATCCTGACCACTTCCCCATGTACTTAGTTACATAATATTCTATTAATATGACATAATTAACATAAGCACTTATTAAATATTTTCTTGTGCTCATGAGTCATGTTAAGTTGAAAGTTTATATATGAAACTTTTTGGCTACTTCTCAGAAAACGTTTTTGCATTTAGTTTTAGTGCGCGTTTGCACACATTTGTGTGTTGTGGATGTCAGAAGACAGCTAATGCGACTCTATTTTCTCCTTCTACCGTGTGAGTCCTGGGGATTGAATTCGGGTTCTCAGACTTGGGCATGGGTTAGGGTAACTGTCCAGTGTTCATGCTCAAGGCTCTTGATAAATGCTGGCAGACTACCACATGGAAAGGTTGTATCTGTTTGCAGTCCACCAGTAGGAGTTGGTGGCTCTAAGTTTTTGGCATCACTTAGTATTTCTTTCCAAGGTTGTGTTAAATGAAGGAGCTTTTACTGTTCAAGTTTTATTTCTTTGTTTATGATGAAGCTATACTCCTAACACCACACCCCCCCTTACCCCCCTTACCACCAATCCCCAACCCTACCACCCCCACCCTTACCCCTCCCCCAATCCCCAACCCTACCACCACCACCCTCACCCCCTGTGTATGCGTGTGCCCTGTCTCTCCTCTTTCAGACAATGTGTTACTTTGTAGCCCTGGCTGGTCTACACAAGACCTACCCGCCTCTGCTGCCAGCATTCAGGGTAGAGGGAGCACTACCCTGCCCACAGAGGCTGAACCTTTTCAGATTTACCTGCCTCTTGTATTTGCGGAGAGAAGGTTTGAAAACTATTCAGGTCATGATGCATTAGCCGACCTGTAACCACAAAGGACTGTGTCGGGTGAGAGCTAGATCCTTACAGCCTCTTAGTGTGCGGATGGTGGCAGATTGATGGGTAAAGTCTGTCCTCTTCCCAAGAGGCCAGGGCAAGACGTAAACCTGCTGTGGTTTGCCCTGGAGTTATCTGTAGTTTGATGCTAATTCCACTGCCCCAAAGACAGCTCCTACTCACTACTCAGGACTCAGGTGACTTCAGCAGAACCTTCTCCCCATTGAATTTGTAAAATACAGGTGAGGGGCAGGTACAGGATAGAAGGAGGCCTGTCATTGGAGGAGAAGGAGGGATGGGTGGGAGAGAAGTTTGAAGGAAGAGGAGGAGACTGGAATGGAAAGGAGGAAGAGACAGGAGGGAGAGAGAGAGAAGCCATGGCAGGTGACGTTAAGATTCCGCTCTGTGTGTTTACAGGTTGTTATTAATGTTCTTAAGGGATGGATGGTACTGGGCTTTGTATGTTTAGGTGGGCAATTATATCTTATCAATTGGGTCAAAGATTATTGTGTTGTGTGTTCTTTTATGTGACGGTTTGAGTGTAGTAAAAGTGTGCCGTGGCAGGAGACACTGGGCCGCCGTGGAGTTGGGATGTGTTTCACCAAGATATCTAGCAGATACCTTGAGGCACTGCGGTGCTGAACCTAGGGAGGTAAAAGACAACCATACTTTTATTTTTTATATTTTACAACAACATAAACCTGGTCAGTGTAAGTCAGTCACCTGGGCCAAGGTGTGCTCGCCCCTCCCCCCTTCTGGTTTTATTTTGCTCGTATATACATTGGTTTGCCTAAATGTGTATTGGTGTGAGAGTGTCAGATTCCCTGGAACTGGAGTTACAGACAGTTGTGAGCTGCTGGGAATTGAGCCGGGTTCTCTGGAGGAAAAGCCAGTGATCTTAACCACTTCCTCATCTCGCCAGCCCCAAATGCTGTAGCTTGGAATGAACCCCTGCACACGTGGCTGCTTTGGGTGTGGACGTCTCTGTGGCAGAAAAGGAGAGGGCACCCTGGGAAATAGAGAGAGTAAGCAGCTCATAGAGGAATATAGGAACCCAAGAGACACACGTACCCACTCTGAAACTGGTGCAGCCTCCCCATGAAAGTCCGTGTGCGTCACAGTGAGCCCTGGGGCTGGCTCCTTCTAACACCAGCTTTGTTCTCTTCTTTTGGACCTCGTCAGATCAATGAGGTTGGTGTAGCCTAGGAGTTAGGGCTGACAGAATCATTACAAGGCCCCAGGAAGGTCTTGACTGAGTGGCAGCACTTGTCCTTGTAAGCAGTCTTTGAAAGCCTCTGTTCCCCTTCCACACATGCCTTGACTGCTTTTACCAAGGCGATAGGAAACATGCCCACGGGGTTTTTGATTGTTATTCCTAACGACAGCTTTGGCACTTCTATTCTAGGGCCTGTCAGAATCCCTGCCTACATGATCTACATATACATATACAGAATATACAAAACAATATTTACAAAATAAAATATACAAACATTGTGCATTTTTATGAACTTTTGCTCTACTAAGCACTTAGGACTTCGGGATGAAAAAAAAAGGGACATCAGTGGCCTTAAGGAAATACATGCAGGGACTCTGAACATCCAGAGTCTCGTGCTGCGAAACAGGACAGAAGGAAGAACTGAAGTCCATTGCCTGTTTTGTGGACTCTGCTCACGGGTGGAGACCAGAGTCCTTTCTTAGATCATTTTAGGATGCACTCTGTCTCTTGAACCCTAGATGTGCGTTTTGGACAAACTGATGGTGGAGCGGCTGTCAGCGGAGAGAACGGAATGTCTGAATCGCCTGCAGCAGCATGCGGCTGCTGAGAAGCAGGAGGGAGAGAAACGTCAGGTAAGAACCAGTGTCTGTCAGTCCTTCACTGCTGGCCTACCATGTCTGCCGAGCTGGTCCAGGTCTAGCGATGCAAACCAAGAGGCTGAGAGTGCGAAGACCATAGCCTGTTGTTTCTGTAACCAGAGTAAAGTTAGGAGCAAAGGGTGCGTAGTTCTGTGTGAGCGACTTGCCGGGCCTGCTGGGCACTGTGCTGGAAAGGCCATCTTTGCCAGTCGGTCATTCTTCCGTTCCCTCTGCAGGAGTCTACTGCTTTTCCAGGCCAACAAATGGGACTGGTCCCTGTGAGTTTGTGAGGGACTGAGTTTGTGAGAACAGCCAAAATCACTGGTTTGGAAAATTTGTAAGGTGTTAGGCATCTGAGATCTGGGTGACTCAGAGCCTTAGCTTGGTGGCAGGCATGGCCTGTGGGAGAATGAGTGAACCCTAACCTTTATATGTGCCAATTGTAACCTCAAGTGTCAGTTTAAAAGGTCATTCTCTGGGACTAGAGCATTACTTCCATAGTTAAGAATGTGTCTGTTCGGGGTTGGGGATTTAGCTCAGTGGTAGAGCGCTTGCCTAGGGCAGCGCAAGGCCCTGGGTTCGATCCCCAGCTCCGTAAAAAAAAAAAAAAAAAAAAAAAAAAGAATGTGTCTGTTCTTCTAGAGGACCCGGCACCCATGCTGGGTTGCTCACAACTATCTGTCACTCTAGCTCCAGGGATACCTGCATACATGTTCACACAAATACACAGATTGTCATGGTGGGTTGGGAAGAAGATGTGCATGCCAAGGCACATGCATGGAGCTTAGGCAACTTGTAGAAGTCAGTTCTCTCCTCCTATGTGGGTTCTGGGGATTGAACTGAGGTCTTTAGACTTGGCAGCAAACACTGTCACCACTGAGCCATCTTACCAGCCCATAAAATAAATCTTTAAATAAAATTGTTTAAAAGATTATTTGATTTGTGTGTATGGATGTTTTGTCTGCATGTGTGTCTGTGTACCATCTGGGTACCTGGTGCCCTTAGATCCTCTGTGACTGGAGTTACAGACGGAAAAATGGTTGTGAACTGACATCTGGGTGCTGGGAATAGAACTCAGGTCCTCTGAAAGAGCAGTCTGCCCTTAACTGAGCCACACCTCCAGCCTCCCGAAAGTTTAACTCTGGTGCTTTAACTCATAACCCTCAGCACACTCAGTCTCTGTGTGTTACTCGTTATTTTAGATGTCGTTGGTGGATGAACTGAAATCCTGGTGTATGTTGAAGATTCAGAATCTGGAGTTGAGACTTTCTGGAGAGTCTCGGACCTTTAGAGCTAAATCCACGCCATCTCCCTGCGACTCCTCTCCAGGTACTCACCCTCACACAGTCTCTCAAGGGATCCACTCCTCCTCCTTCCTGACCTGAATACTGATTGTCCACACTCCGGAGCTGCAGCAAACACAGTAAGGCACGAATGTTAGGAAGCCTGAAGTAAGCAGACCACGTGAGAGTGCAGAGTAAAGCAAGGGATGTTGGCAGGTGTCCTTGTGGTTTTAGGCACCAGGACCAAAGGCAGCCTGGGGAGAAATTTGGCTTAAACATCCCAGGCCACACTCCATGACTAAGGGAAGTGAGGGCAGGAATTGAAGGTAGGAACCTGAAGGCAGGAACTGAAACAGACCTCAAAGGAAACCCTGGTCCAGTTCAGTCAGCTTGTTTTCTTCTACACTCCAGGGCCACTCGTCTACTAGTGGTAGTGCACACATCACCGTTAATGAAGAAAATGCTCCCACGGACTTGCCTGTAGACCTTAGCTTCTGTCAAGGGTCGGTGGGTCCTGTGATGCGGAGTGATGAAGGCCCAGCTTTCTCCCAGGCAGGCCTTTCCCCTGCTGCTCCTATTCCAGTGGCCTCTTGCTTTTACTTGAACCTGCAAAGCCTTTAAGCAGCCACCAGTGTCCTGACCTTGCCCTAGGTGTTAAGACATGCTTTAAATGGTGACTCTTTAGCTGCAGTCCGTAACCTTGATAATTTTTAAAACTAGCATGTGTCCATTGGGCAAAGTGGTTTTGTTACATTTCCACACACCTGCATCACCTCAAATTCCACCTGGTACCCTGCTGCTTATTCCTTTCCAAACAGCTCCTCTTCAACCTTAAAAGTCTAGATTCTAATTGGACATGGTGGCACACACCTTTATTCCAGCATTTGGGGAGGCAGAGGCAGATGTATCCCTGTGAGTTCAAGGCCAGCCCGCTCTACATTTCAAGTTCTAAAACAGAACGACATAGCAAGACCTTATTTCAAAAAAAAAAAAAAAAAAAATTCTAGATTCTGAAGGCTCTAAATGTGAGCGAAAAACATGTATGACCTGCCCCCTTTTTGGTCTAGGTTATTTCACTTACCACAGTAATCTCAGGTTTTATCCTTTTTCCTGCAAATAGTATAATTTTTCCTTTATGGTTGAATCAAACTCCATTATGTGTATACATATTTTGGTAATTAGGTCCTAATGGGGAACTTTGATAGGTCAGTTGCTTAATTTAGCCCTATCTATTTACACGGCTTTAGCTCTGTGCCAGTCAAGTTTAGAAACATCTTGAGCCAACTTCTCATGCTAGGGCTAGCTCTGGAACCGGCCATGGTGATTGCAATGTGGATTGAAGAGCTGGATGAGGAGTGTGGCTTACCTTCCTCTCGACTCTGCCGTAACCCTAAAATTGCTCCTAAGAAAGAGTTACCTGTGGGGTGTGATGTCACACACAACTTTGTTCTCAGCATTCAGGAGGCAAAGGCAGGGGGATCTCCTGAGTTCCACTATATGGTAAGACCCTTTCCCAAACAAAGGGTCCAAAAACCAAATTGATACACAGGTTTATATCCCAGAAGTGAAGGGAGCATCTTCCTCCTCAGAGATTAGCGCTCTTTCTGTGTTGAGATATTTTTTAAGTTTTGTCATCCTTACGCATTAGAAACAAGACCCAGAGACATCTATGGTAGGCAATACGGAAAGGCCAGGAATCTAGCCAATATGTTATTCCTATGGCTAACACAGAATCGGAGAAAGCCCTGATGAACTCAGATGGGAGACCTGGTGAAAAAGTGGGAGAGAGGGAGGGAAAGCACGGAGAAGCAGGTGGGTGGGTGGGTGTCCCGGCAAAGCTGATGTTCTCAGCACCCCCCGTCCTATGGCTGAATGTGAGTGTGCTCTGATGTTTCTCTCTCCTTTGAAAACAGCTGTAGACCAACCAGTGGTAGCTGCAGGGCCGGGAGCAGCTTCCGACAGCTCCTCTCAGGTTGTGAGGCCCAAGGACAAGGCACTCAATGCCACTGCTGTCCCCAGACACCAGCAGGAGCTGCTTCCCTCTGACTGCACAGGCTCCGGGTTAAGGAAGGTCAAGGCCCCGGGTGCTTCCAGACTGGGTGATCAGCAGACTGGGTCCTGTGTCAACCGAGGCACTCAAACCAAGAAGTCTGGGAGAGGTGGGCAGACCAAGCATCGAGGCCAACAACCGACAGCCAGCAGCCCCAGTGGGCAGCAGCCATCCGCGGCAAGCAGTGACGCCCGAGATGCCTCGCAAGCCCTGGAGCTAACCCAGTATTTTTTCGAGGCTGTTTCTGCTCAGATGGAAAAGTGGTACGAACGGAAAATTGAAGAAGCACGAAGCCAAGCCAGTCAGAAAGCTCAGCAAGATGAGGCCACACTGAAGGAGCACATCAGAAGTCTAGAAGAGGAGGTTGCCAAGCTGCGTACAAAGATGCAGAAGTAAAACCAGATCCTGAAGTGGACCCAGCAGGGTTTCCAGCTTGATAACAGCAAAGTAACTGTGTCCCCAGAGTTGGTTGTCATGCACAAGGTGGATTTGCCTTTAATAAAGTCACTAATTTGTTGTGGACACATACTTCGTGCTCTGAAGTTACAAGGCCTTCACTGGTTAATGAATCCTGGGAAGATGTCCATAAACAGCAAGACACACCAAGAGGAGGAGGTGTGACCCACATCTGTGATTCAGTGACATGAAGTGTGTCAGAAGCAGAGCAGAGAACTCTGGGAACCCCAGTAGCCATTCACGTCCACGCCAACACACCTGCTGTGCCTAGACGGTCCTTCTAGCAGAGCTGGGACTCAGATGCGGGAAGCCCTCTTTCTCCCATGTAACTCAAGATGCTCATCTTTTAAAGGGGTGAAACCCTTTCAGGTTGTGAGGATATACACTGTGATGACCTCATTGTCCAGTGTGTCTTCAAGTAAGTTTAAGGATCATATAAAGGAGTAGCAATTGCTGACTGTCAAGTGAGAAGAGTTTAAAATATTGGTCAGTTACTGTGGTTTTGGCCAAATAACTGAGCAGATTAATGGAAAAATATTCACCAAACAACTCCAGCCAGTTACCTTAGATTACCTTTCTAGAGTCAAGACGTTTGTTCCATGTTTTGTAAAGAAATCAGGAAATATCACGAAAGTTTAATTTTGAATTGACTTCTCACTGAAGAACATCAAGCCGTCAGAAGGCTTTGCCTGTTTACTGAGTAAGATGTACTAGACTGAGGTGGTGACTCTATCTTGGTTGAGACCTTAGATTTGCCTAATCCTTTGGTACATGGAATATGGATTATGTCCGTCTCCACATATGCATAGAAACGTATGTTTCTCTAAGCCTAAGGACCTAATAACTACTGTCCATGAATTATAACTAAAATGCTGTTCATTGAGCCAAAGAGAAGTGATCTTTGCGGAATAGTATGCATTTATGCCTTGGTCAAGCCAAGTTCTTCCTTTTGCTTGTAGTGACAATCCACAGATAGACATTCATATAAACACGACAGGGCAGATATTGGGTATGCATCATCCAGTGAGCCCAATTATTTCCTGGGACCGACCTATCCTCAGCCTCTTGGGAGGTACAGCCCTTCCCCATTCTCCTTCACTGGAGTCCTGTCCTCAGCTCACTTGCACCTGAGCCCTGCTATGACACTACCCACAACAAAATGTCACTCACTCCTGTAGGATCACTCCTTATTCATACAGTAAATTATTGGGAACTGCCTAATACTGAGTAAGAGACGAAACCCCGAGCTCAGCATGAGTTATTTTCACTATTAGAATACTCATTACCTCAAGAAACCCTTGACGAGAAGGGCAGAAATCAACTGTAACTGAACATCAAGTCTAGACCACAGAATATCTTAGTGGCAGTGCTTTGATGATATCCTCCTACCTATGAGAAGCAGGCAGCTTATCACTGTGAATGGATGTTTTTGTCAAGTCATTAAGCGTAAAGACCAGGCTATTGTCTAAGGCCAGTCAGCCCCTGACCCACAGGGTTGACTTCTGAGGAAGTGGTGGTTGGCTTGTTTTTGGAAGGCTTACCGTGTACTCTAGACTGGCTTTGGTCTCATGACCTTCCTGTCTCGGCCACCTGAGTTGGGACTAAAGGAGTGAGCCCCATGGCCAATCCTGTTTTGTTTGTAACACCAGTGTTAGGTTTGTGGCAATTGGTCCTCAGCATTGTACAGCACTGAGGATCAGCTGTGTCTTTCTCCTCGTGCTGTGTGCAAAAACAAGCAAATATCCCAGCTGTACTTTTACAGATAACTGCTCATACCATACACTCTCACAATAGGTCATGTTTCAGACCGAGGCCTAAAAAGTGTCAACAGCCGTGAAGAAACATGTTATAAAACAGTAGTGTTGCATATCAATGTCCTTTTTAAAAAACAGGTAATTGTTAGCACATCCCTTAGTGTGCATACTGAGCATCTGTGCTGGGGTGAAAGTGTTAGTCTAGCATCACTTTTGATGTGGAGTCCAAAATACAGGTTTTTCATGTTTAGATTTGTGTGTGCAAGGCATGCTAATTTTTTTAGTCACCTTGAACTTGTGTCTCCTATAAGCATTAAACGTTTGAGTTCTGTCGGTATCCTACTTTTTTATAGTCATTAGTTCTGCTCACTGCACTTAAGAATTCCTGAATGAGCCCACACCCAGCCACTTTACAGACGTAGAGCAAATGCATCCAGTTTAAAGTCAACATCAGGCGTCTTTCGTCAAAACAAAGTGGGTGCAATGTGTGTCTGTGGGAAGTCCTTTAACTTGGTGAATGCAAACATATTAAATCCACTAGGTATGAGACAGAATATCACTTTTAAAAAAAGATACAAGGCTGGGCATGGTGACACACACCTTTAATCCCAGCACAAGGGAAACAGAGGCAGGCAGTCCTGTGAGGGTTTGAGGATAGCCTAGTATAGAAAGCAAACTGAAGGACAGCCAGGGCTCAGAAAAATGTTCTCTCCCAAAAATCAATAAATAAAATAAGGTTACTTGCAGTAACCACAAACAGTAAATGATCAAAGAGGCTTACTTTATAATTAGAGGAGGGGGTGTGAGTACAGGTACTGAAGCTAGAGTAATAGGCAGTGTGAGCTGCCCCAAGTAGGTGCTGAGACCTGGACTCTGGTCTTCTTTAAGAGTAGTATGCTCAGGCTGGAGAGATGGCTTAGTGGTTAAGAGCACTAACTGCTCTTCCAGAGGTCCTGAGTTCAAATCCCACCAACTACATGGTGGCTCACAACCATCTGTAATGAGATCAGATCCCTCTTCTATTCACATACAGTGAATAGAAAAAGTATATTCTTAACTGTCCACACTTAATGTGAATATAATTTCTTAAAATCCTGTGATTTCTGACTTGTTAGGGTGACAACTTTTGTTTTTATCTCTTTGAGCCCAATTCTGCATCCTTTTCCAAGGCAGATGTGGGCTGCTTCTGTTTATAATGACCTTTCCTGAGTCATCCTGGTCTGTTTCTCCCACGAGTGCTACAGTAACGTTCAGGCTTGGCCTCCCTCAGTCACCAGCACCAGCACTGTTCAGGAACACACACAGCAGTGCTGTGTGTGAACCTAGACATGGCACTTGTTAACAGGGAGAGCCACGCGGGGCAAACTGGCAAACTGGCTTTTGCCACTTACCTGCTACGAAGCTTTTGTGTAAATTCTTTTTTCCATTTGTTAATCTGTCTTGAGTTCCATCATGTTTTTACCTTCTTTAAAAGTAGTTAGGGAGGGTGTGATGGTCTATGCCTTTAATTCTGGCACTTGACAGAGGCAGGAGGATCTGAGTTCAGGGTCAGCCTGGTCTACATAGTGCATTCAGGGCCAGCCAGAACTATATAGTAAGCACAAAAACAAAACCAACAACAAAATGAAACCTCGGCTTGCCTTGGGCTCTGATGGCTGTATGTGCTTTATAGAATTCTCTCCACACCACTGCTGGACCATCATCAAACCATCATTGTTCACATCTAGCAAGTGTTGTATAATCTGAGGACTTTAGACTTACTCAGGGTCTGTATTTGAATTTGCATGTCAAGTAGACCACCAAAGGGGACTATTAACATCTTCTCCACTCATGACTGTTGATAGAAAGCATGGAGGCACTTGGAAGACGGAGGGTGGAGTTAAGAGACCCTGTTTCTAAATGAACCACCAAATTGTTCACAAATGCTTGTCAGCTATTTTTGCATAAGCCATGTATCTGAAAAAACAAAACTGACTTATGAAGGTATTAGATCACTCCTGCAAAATTGTACATGGGACCCTAAGGCCTCAGGGTGTGGTGTTGGGCTTTGGAACACAGACCATGCACACCTTGCACCGTCTTTTCATGCATCCCAGTACAGGATACTAGTCAGGTTCCGTTTGGCTTCTCTGTGTAGATGGGATGTGGACTTCTCACAGGTAAGTTCAGATTCATCAACAAGCTTTCACTTGTCAACTTTGTGATGTATTTCTCTCTTTCCAGTTGTCGCAGCAGAATGCAGTGTACGAGACTCTTCCGCAATGACTCAACACTCCATGAGGCTGCACTGCCCACCCAGTCTTCCCTCTTCCTCTTGGCGTCCCAATGTTCTTATCTATTTCCAACAGGGCTCCATTAAGTCTCAGTCCTTTGGCTATCAAACATGCCACACCTGAAGAGAGTCACTTCAAAACTGAAGGACAAAGCAGGTGTTTCAAGCAGGTTCTAGAGCAAGTTCTCAACTTTCCTAATGCTGTGACCCTTTAATACAGTTTAATATTATGGTGACCAACAACCATAAAAACTGTTACTTCATAACTAATTTTGCTTTTATGAATCATAATGTAAATATGTGATATGCAGGATATCTGATATTCAACCCCTTCAACCCCTGTGAAAGAGTTGTTTGGCTCCAAGGGGGTCATAACCCACAGCAAGAGAACTGCTTTCCTAGAGTGTCTCCTGGAGTCAGTACACTGCCAGTCCTATATGTGTTTTAGTAACAGCCTGAGATCTAGGCATCACAACGTACCATACTCTTACAGTCTGAAAGTGGCATGGTGAAGTCCACACATACTCTCTATCTTGTGTTTAAACTGTTTATTGAAAAAGGAGTTGCCCACAAACCACACAATAATCTCAGACAGGGATAGTTTGTTGAGTGCACACCCTAAGATCAGGGCCTTAGCCCAGAATTCAGGGCTAAGGCTACAACCCCAACATCTTTCCTGTCAGCTTATAAAAGCTAAAACCACAAAAACTACAGTGAGCTCAGACACAGGTACAGGAAGTGCTGCCCAGTGGTCAGCTCTGACTCAAGCTGTTTTAGACATCACAGCTCACGTCGATGTTTAGTTTGATGGGTCCTACGTGAAGCTTTGTGGAATTTCCTAAGACTAACAAACCTCATTCATATCTGGATATGTGGTCAGCATGACTCTGTTCTGGGTCAAGTTATTCTTCTGTGTCAATGACTGGCAGGCATGTTACAGCAACAAGACGAAATAGCTGACAGGATGGAACATACCGGCTACAGCTATGCTGGGGGAGTTGTGTGTCTGGGGGCAGAGACGGGGGCGCAGGCCTCCACAACCTCCTTGGACTGTAAACTTACCTTCAAAGCATGAACCTGCATCAGTTAATGGGTCTGCTGCATCCAATATTCAGAGTCTGGTTATGAAGAATACTGAATTCAACTGGGTATGCTGGGCCACACCTTTAATGCTAGCACCTGGTCTGCAAAGTGAGTTCTAGGACTACGAGGGCTACATGGAGACACCCTGTCTCAAAAAGCCAAAGAATGCTGAACTCTGTGGTGCACTTTTACATAGGTAAGGCTTCAGTTCTCTTGATTAGAGACTTGCTAAAGTATGAGGTAACTGCCTATCACGCTCCCCCTTTTATTTTAATCACATTTACTCCCGTTTTGGTTTGTGTGCCACAGTGCCTTGTGTGGAGGTCGGAGGACAACTTTCTGGAGTGGTTTTCTCTTTCCACCATGTGTGTCCCAGGGGTCAAACTCAGGTCGTTGGCGGCAGCAAGAGCCTTCACACGGAGCCATCTCACCAATCCTGTCCACACTGCCTTTTCAAGAACTAATAACTAATAATCTGTTTCTCACCAAAGTGGCTGCCATTTTACCTTCCTGAGGGGCAATGTAGGCTTCCAAGCTCTCATCTTGACATTAGCTCGAGTTTTAATTATAGCCAGGGACTGTTGTGGAAATGTTAACACACCTTCATTTACATTCTCGATCAGACTGATTATCGTCTTTTTCATGGGTGCTTTGTGACAGTGGCTCTAAGCCTCTGCAAACACATGGAGGTCTGAGAATCTTCCAGTTAAGATTTGGCTAAAGCAAGTGTCCTCTCTAATTCCTTTAGCTGCATGTTGCCTTGGGTAATCATCATTCGGATTGCATCCTGTGGAGGAAACGAATATCCTAGTCATTGTTTTACCAGGTTAACCACGAAAAAGTTCTTTTACTGTACCTGCTACATTCAAGAACCAACAGTGGCTGGTTACAGGCGGTAGCTGTGGGCTTACCACGCCCAAGGCACTATAATCCCTTCACCAAAAGAACCCCCAGCAAAAAAAGTGCAAAGTCAGATGCCAGGCTACACAGTACAAAGCCAGATGCTGTTGCAAAACAAATGTAAAATATCCAGTAGGAACTCAGCAGTGATCAAAATGAGCCACCTTAGTGTTCCAAAGATGTTCTCTAAACTTGACAAGCTCAGTAACACAACGGGACAAAGGAGCCGTGGCCCCTCCACGGTCTTGCTCTCACCTCTTCGGTGGCATTTTTGTTTCTTTTAAATTCTTCCCTGGCCCAATCCTGAAGGTATTTCCGGTCAGAATCACTTGGAATTTGCTTAATCGCTCTCAAAATCTTTCTGTAGAGGAGGAGAACTTGTTGCCTTCTCATGAACTGCTCGGGGAAGGAAAAATACAAATTAATACATAGCCGCTGGCTCCACCTCAGCCAAGAGAACTGTAAGCAGAAATGTCCCTTTGGTCCTCAATCTCAAACAGAACAAGACAAAACTCAAAGATCTTGCCGGCGGTTTGCGTGAGTAGGGTACACCTATCACCTCCGCCCTCGGTTCTGTGGTGAGCCAGGTCACAGGGAGAGTGCTTCAAAAGACCTCAGAGGAGACAACCCTTCCCGGGCGGAGCTCCCTCCGCGGCACCGCCAGCCACGGTCTAAACCGACGCGGTCAGGACTACGTAGGCCTGCTCAAGGCGGGCACCCGGGACCCGCGGGGCTGAGAGAACCGCCGTACCTGCTTCAGTGTCATGGTCGCAGGTGGCAGGCGGGAGGCCGCCATGTTGCCTACGGAAGCAGCTGGGCACAAGGGCGGAAGTGAACCTCGAGCACCTGGACACGGAAGCGGAAGTCGGGGAAAGGCGAACCTGGTTTCTAGGAGACGGACGCGCGAGTCTCGGGTTTCCGCTGTTAGCTCTGTTTTTCCCAGAACGCTGGGGGGGGAACTCATCATCCGGGAGTTTAATCGTTTGACTGGAGGAGAGAGATTATGCGCTTTTTTTTTTTTTTTTTTTTGAGCACCTTGATGTGTATAATCGAAAGACCGACATTATACTAGCAAATTCAATTTACATCCTGAAAGCTTTTCTTTTTCTCTAAACTTTATCCTACAGAAAGCAGGTCACCTCGATCGATTGATTGTTCCGGCTCCGTGCATTTTCCCTACTCATGAGGCTTCCCGCTTGTTTGATTTTTGTCCCCCACACCACATACTCAGAAATCAGATTATTGAATCTCTGCCGGATTATTTGTCCAGCTATGCAGTACTGAGCATCTGATGGCTTCACTTGTGATCTAAGTGATCTAACCTTTCCAGCTGTGTCTACTCCCCGCTATGGTTTCATCTCTGAACTGTACCGTGAAACGGCCTCTCCCTCGCAAGTGTATCTATATGTAACTGCTCAGAACAGTTCCAGACACATATGATTCTTAATTCTCGGTGTTTAGTTTCTCAGGCATTGTGAGTGATGCTTCTCATGTGTTTTTTTCAATTTTTCTCTAATATGGGACCTTGAGGATCAAACCTGTATGAGGTTTGGGGGCAAAGCACCTTTACTGTCTGAGCCATTTCAGTGGCCCTTGGATAATTTTCTCTCTCTCTCTCTCTCTTAAAGATTTATTTATTATATATAAGTACACCATAGCTGTCTTCAGACACACCGGAAGAGGGCATCAGATCCCATTACAGATGGTTGTGAGCCACCATGTGGTTGCTGGGAATTGAACTCAGGACCTCTGGAAGAGCAGTCAGTGCTCTTAACCACTGAGCCATCTCTCCAGCCCCCTTGGATAATTTTCTTATTGACTGAGCATCCTCTCCAGCCCTGGGTTACTTCTTTATACTTAGAGCTTTAACTTTACATTAACATATTTGTTTCCTTGGAGACTTTACAATTTTATCTTCTACTCACAGCTGCTGTAAACTTGTAAGCTTTTCTGATCGGTGTTACATTTACTCCACCTAAAAGTTATCTTCATATGGCACAATATGGATCTAAGCTCTTTTTCAGCCAGTAGATTAAAAATTCAAGATCATTTATTAGGTAGTTCATGACTTTCTCTGGTCATTTCTTTTGGATCTGAGTAATCTGATCAGTCTTATTTTATCTTGGATAAGCATCGAGTTATAAATTTCGCCTTTTTGTTGTTTTTCTGGCAGATCCAGTAGTTTCTCGTTAGGATATATTTTATTACTATTTTCTGTGACTCTTGGAAAAGCACTGAGCTGTTTCCACATCACCTGGGGATATTTATAAGAATTCTGAATTAGTGCTGGGTCCAAGTTGGGCACCGAGAACAGGTATTTTGTACATTCTTTTCTCCACAATCACGCTAGCCACAGGCAGTGTTGTCATATGGATATATATTCCCTGTCCTGAAGATTTATATTTTGAGTAGGAAAGCTTTGAAGGTCAATGCAGTGTTACTAAATCAACTGAGAGTAGGGTAGGTCCTTGCCCCGAATAAACTCTCAGTGTCAAAGTTTAGGCACAGCGTTTTTAAAGACAAATGACACAATGACATCATTGTCAGGTGTAGGTCAGGGGATCCGGGTAGCATTTGTTTTGACTATACGACCAGAAGATATTTCGGTTATATGTCTGAGCCATGGAAAGTCCCAAATGTGCTAGCACTGTGGATGTGACTATCCAAGGGGTTTAAGGGACTAAATGTGAGCCTTAGCTGACACAAAATGGAGCCAGGGTAAGCTCAGGACAAGAAGGTGTTACCTTACTCACTTCGTTACTCATTTCTTCTAGTAATTTTTAAATATTTGATTTCTAAGAACGGGCATGTGCGGGCTGGAGAGATGGCTCAATGGTTAAGAGCAATGACTGCTCTTCCAGAGGTCCAGAGTCCAATTCCCAGCAACCACATGGTGGCTCACAACCATCTGTAATGAAATTTGGTGTTTCTAAGACAGCTACAGTGTATTCATATAAATTCAATAAATAAATAAATAAATAAATAAATAAATAAATAACAAATCTCTAAAGAGAGAAGGGGCAGGTGCTGGTTCTTTAGGATTCTTAGACCTACAAGGAGAATAAAAGGTCATGTGGGCCTGTGAGTAAGGTGTCAGTCCTGGCTTCCAATCCACCCAGTTATGGAGCCAGAGATGATTGGCCTTTTTAAATGTATCATTTGTAAGA
This sequence comes from Rattus rattus, assembly GCF_011064425.1. Lineage (NCBI taxonomy): Eukaryota > Metazoa > Chordata > Mammalia > Rodentia > Muridae > Rattus > Rattus rattus. The sequence continues at coordinate 110,237,160 of NC_046154.1, forward strand.
GCCAATTGGTATTTAAATGCTTAGCTAGGAATGGCTCCATGAATAAAATCAGATACGTTTTTAGAAAGCTATTCCTTAAATACAGCCATTGGGGCTAGCCCCATAGGAACCATGGTGAGTAAAATGAGTCTAAATAGGGGAAGGGACATCATGATCCCCAGTTCCACAGCTCTGCTTAGTTTTAGCTGAGTGAGCCCACTGACTCCCAGCTTTGTAGCCAGGGCAGAGTTGGAGAGCCAGGCCCTGTCAGTCTCTGTAAGGTAAATTGCTCTGATTGGACCTTCACAGTCTGGGCCACTTCCTTCTCAAGTGGCAGTGTTTTCTTTACCTGGACTTGGTGGATCCATGGGGGGACACCTGTCCCTTAGTATTTAGATGTCGTCCATGTTTAGCCACAGCTGACTAGCCCTGTGGCAGTCTCTGTCTTACATCATCTGAAACTCTCTTGGGAACTTTTAACAGAATCAAGCCTTGAATTAGTTTTTTTCTCCTAAGAGGAGAACTGGAAGCCAGGGTAAAGAGTATGGCCAATTGAATTAGTGTGCAGGTCCCATAACAGTTGTGTAGCACACTTAGGAACAGCGTTCTCCTGTTCACTGCATTGTCAACTTGGGAGATACTGAGGGCAGAGTAATTTGTCTCTGTTGTTTGACACACTTAGGATATGGGCAAGAGAAGCCTGTCACATGAGACATGAAGAGTAACTCATCTTTTCTAATAGATAAGGAGGAGGTTTTCCTGGCATGGCCTACGTAGTGGAGACAGGAGCAGCAGACGTCTGGCATGTCTTATTCCCGTGCACTTTTATCCTGTAACAAGGCCAGCATGCAAACCTCTGCTGAGTTTTGTGTCCCATCTAAGGGAACTACTTGAACCTGGGGATGGCTTGCCATTCAAGAGTATCATAAATTAAATCATAAAATATAATTTTATTAGACAAATCCCATGCTTATCCAAAATCCTTTTTAAAACCCTTTTTATAAAAAATATATAACTGGTGGTAGTTTGAATAGGTATGGCCCCATAGCCTTGTGTGTTTGAATGCTTGGCCCATAGGAAATGGCACCATTAGAAGGTGTGGCCTTTTTGGAATACATATGGCCTTGTTGGAGGAAGTGTGTCACCATGGGGTTGGGCTTTGAGGTGTCTATACTTAAGCTCTGCCCAGTGTGACAGTCTCCTGCTGCCTGTGGATCCAGATGTAGAACCCACCTGGGAGTTGCCCCAACTAAACCTGCATTTATTCCTTTTTACTCATGTCTGATCTGGCCTACACCGAGTTGTCAGAAAGCCTATTAATCAGTTTGTAGAACTCTGAACTACTTGCCCAGCAACAAGTCTGCCTGTGTACCACCATGCTCCCTGCCAAGATGATCAGACACTAAGCCTCTGAAAATTGTAAGCAGGCCTCCAACTGAATGCTTTCTTTGATAGAAGGAGCCTTTGCCATGGTGTCTCTTCACAGAAACAGAACAGTGACAAGGACATTAAGATTACTGGCGTTAGAAACCAAGCGCTCCCCCCCGACTGCCTTCGGTGACTCAGCCCCAGCAGCCATGCCATCACCAGCCACCATGATGACAGCCAGCTCTGTCTCTCTTGCTCTCTGTCTACCTCTCTCTCAGAAGAGACTTTGCACTCCTCCCACTGCCACACCAACAAATCTCTTGAATAAGACCTGTTGTGTGTAGTGATCTTTGAGGCATTCCTTGGCCCTGATCCATCAAGGTACTCCTTCCACAGCAAAACCCTAAAGTGTTGTGTGACTCAGGATATCCTGGTGCTTGCATGCTCCCCCCACCCACTTGGGGAGTCTAAGCCACACTGGGACCCCATCACTTAGCTCCAGTCTATCTGCAACTGTTTCATTTTCCAGCTCACCAAGTGCTGGGCACCCCACTGAACAGCAACAATTGGTTGGGTGCAAATGCTTCCCTGGATCCGAGAGAGACTGTTGAGCATCCAACATACCCTGGTTGTGAGGTCCGAGTCGGACCTCTACCAGGAGTCCTTGAATGAGACCCATGGAGGCAGCAATGGACGCAAAAGCAAGAGGAGCTTTATTATTCCAACAAGAAGGGGACAACCCTGAGTGAACTCTTTTTATTTTTTTTTCTTTTTTCCGGAGCTGAGGACCGAGCCCAGGGCCTTGTGCTTGCTAGGCAAGCGCTCTACCACTGAACTAAATCCCCAAACCCCTGAGTGAACTCTTAACAGGGAGTTATATACCTGGATTTATATATAAGGGCAAACGTCAAACAATTGGGGCAGAATTTGAAAAATGGTAATTAGGCAGGGTACCTTGCGCATTTGGTGGAGTGAAACAACTTTCAAATTGACTCAGTGTACCGTTCAGGACTTTCCAACGAGGAATCGGTTGGGAGTCACAGGTAGCTTTGTTTGACAGTTTGGCTTGTAGCTGTTCCAGGAATTAAACCAGCTCTACCCTCCTTGGAAAGGAGGGGTCTTTGTGCTCAGAGGTTTGTGGTGGAATTTTCCCACTGGCCTTAACCCCAACTCTGGCTTTTTCATGGTATTTTTGGAAGTGGGGATACCACTGGCCATAGTCTTTAAGGCTCAGCTGATCCTTTCCCTTGGGTGAGACTTCATTTTTGATCTCAGTTTTCACCTTTTGGCTTCATTTAAAAGTCCTGGTACTAGGGGCCATGTGTCTCTTCTGGCATTTTAGTCCTGACCTTCATCCAGTGCAGTGGCAATCCACTGAACAGCTTGCATTTTGCTTGTTTGGTTCCCTTGAGTCCTGGGGATGCCTTGGACTTTCCCTTCTTCCTCATCTAAGGGACCAGTGTAGCCTCTTCATCTAGTGCCCAACCTAAGAGCTTCTAAACATATTCACTTTTGCAGTCAAATCTGGCCTCAACACCCTTAGATAACCAACCAAAACGGCCACCCAGTGGTCTCTACAACTTGCAGAAATGAAAACAAATTCCCCATTCCTTATTTCTTTTTTTCTCTGCTCCAATTCCTGTTTGTCACACCCCCTCACCCCAAATAATGTCCTGTCTTTAAGTTATGGCTGCTGTTAGGGTAGGAGTAGGTGACTTTAACTTTTCCCTTGATTGATTGGCTCTATTGCCAGACTTTGTGACTGGTTAAGGTTCTGGGGGATTTCGGGGACTTTGGCTGATAGACTATTCTTGGCTCAAGCTAGGGGTGGGTGGGTTGTGGGGCAACTTTCTGGGGGGGGGATTTTTCCTAGAATTGACTTGTTTTGGACTTTTCCAGTTCTGGGAAACAGAAGCCGAGGCCTAGTCTCCCAAACTGCCAGTTTGCAGGCTGTCATGGAGTCAGCCTAGCTCGGGCTGACTCAGTCCTCTCATACGCTCCCTTAACTGAGATCAGAGCCTGAGTGGTTTGTGTAGTGACTCCTGACAACCAACACTAAAGACACTTCCAGGTTCTTTTCTCCTGCGTGCTCTTGGCTACCTCTGGCTCCTGCCTGCAGTTCCTCAGCTTCAGCTATCAGCTCCCTCATGGTCTTATAGCAATACCCTATAACGTGGTGCTCTGTTTTGGGACTCCCTCTCTCCACTGACTCAGATTTATTTGAATAGCCTGTGCTCAGTACAGATCCATGTCCACAAAAATCTTGATTTCCAAACTCCCCTGAACCTTAACTTCTGCCACAAATGACCCCCAAATATCTTTTATCTAAACTCAATCTGCTCTTAAGATTTCTCTACTTTCCACTCCTAGAAATCTTTTATTTTTATGATTTCTTTGTGCTCTGCTCTCAAAAAACAAAAACAAAAAACCCCCAAAACAAAACAAAAAAAGCCCCCCAAAACAAATGAACACAAACAAACAAACAAACAAACAAACCAAACAAACAAACCAACTCCACAAAAACTCTTAAGATGATGTGGTAAACTCTTTTTTTTTTTTCTAGAGCTGGGGACCGAACCCAGGGCCTTGTGCTTGATAGGCAAGCGCTCTACCACTGAGCTAAATCTCCAACCCCGATGTGGTAAACTCTTATCTCAAAAATCTATAAGTTGCTCATTGGGTAGCTACGGTTAAAAAAAAAGATCTAGGGCTGGAGAGACGGCTCAGCGGTTAAGAGCACTGACTGCTCTTCCAGAGGTCCTGAGTTCAATTCCCAGCAACCACATGGTGGCTCACAACCATCTGTAATGGGATCTGATGCCCTCTTCTGATGTGTCTGAAGACAGTTACAGTGTATTTACATGTAATAAATAAATTTTTAAATAAAAAACCCTAGAAAAATCTGTAATGAAGTTGGCGTTAAACTGTTAGGGTCCAAGCTGAGCAGACAGGAATCCACGCAGAGCAAGAGCTTTACTTGAAGTAGGCAGAAAGGGCTGAGCAGTCAGGGACAGCAGCACAGACTCGAGAGCTCATTGCATTCTTGCACGCTCACCTTGGTAAATATTTAAGCAGATGACAAAATTTCATTGTAACCAGGCTGCTACTGATCCACCAGGGCCACAGAACACACTGCTAGGCAAAGCGACAACACCCTCCCACCCCCAGCCAGAATGTTACAAAGCTTTCAAGCTTGAAAATCACAAATATCTGCCAAGTTACAACTTTTCATCAGTCAGAGTCATCTGCTCTTTCATGGTTAGGAGCAATCATTTTGTCTTGGGTAACAAAGATTGAGGAAGAAGTCACAGCTACCCCTCTAGAAAGCTCCCCTAGAGCCTGGGAACATGATCTTAACTTCAGCTTAGGATCAAAATGGAGTCTGACAGCAAGGTGTTATTTGTGTGGTCCCAAATTGCTTATAACAAAAGGATTATCATTAAAGAAATCTATACATGGTTATATATGTATACACATGTGATTTAACACTTGTCTAGGATACATACATGTGTATGTGTGTGTGTATGTAACTTGGTTCAACTCTGTGAGAATTCATAACTTGGATTTAATTCTCAGTCACTAAAAAAAAATCTACTAAGAAAACATGTTTTTAAATAGCAACCATGTGACTCTCCATCTTGGCTGATGTAAGCAGTCACATGGCTGGTTGTCATCTTTACTGCAATAAAGAGTACATGCCAAGTGACGTAACCACCATCTTCATGTGACCATGTGGTATAAACAATTGTACTTCTTTTTTTTTTTTTTTTTTAAAGATTTATTTATTTATTTAATGTATACGAGTACACTGTAGCTGTCTTCAGACACACCCAACCCCATTACAGATGGTTGTGAGCCACCATGTGGTTGCTGGGAATTGAACTCAGGACCTCGGGAAGAGCAGTCGGTGCTCTTAACCGCTGAGCCACCTCTCCAGCCCAACAATTGTACTTCTTTGTCCTAAAGAGTTGTTTATCGGGGTTGGGGATTTAGTCAATGGTAGAGCTGCCTAGCAAGCGCAAGGCCCCTGGGTTCGGTCCCCAGCTCGAAAAAAAAAAAAAAAAAAAAAAAAGAGTTTATCTCCCTCTTAAGTGTATCTTTCTTCAGACGCACCCGAAGAGGGCATCAGATCCCATTATAGATGGTTGTGAGCCACCATGTGGTTGCTGGGATTTGAACTCAGGACCTCTGGAAGGGCAGTCAGTGCTCTTAACCACTGAGCCATCTCTCCAGCCCAGAATTTTACAGATTTTTAACCCCCACCCCACTTTAATTATAGACACTTAATAGGTCCTGAAAGTTTATATTTCAGCAAAAACTTCAGAGATAACAATGACTTTGAATAGGAGATGATTTTTGTAAACAAGACCCAAGAGGAAGGGAAGTAACCAGCGAAACCACCTGCAATTACAAAAATACCTTTTAAACTTTAGCTGTTTTTATGTGCACAAAGCCCCCCTCACCCCTCCTCCACTGTAGGCTTACATTTTTCAAAATCTGCTATAAGGGACTATTAGGGAGAGGAAGATGGTTAATAGGATAAGGGTTAAGTGGACTTGTTTAGACATTTTTTGGGGTAATTCCAATCTTTGTTGTCAGTTCAGTCCACTCATGAATTATCAGCAGCGACTTGATCCAGAAGGTACAAAAAAGTCCATTGAAGCAGCAAGAAGCAGCCAGAATACTCCCATAAGTTCTTTGATGTGTCTATGAAGCTATGACAAGAGATCAGTGGCAAGGACCAATGCTACAGCGTCCTCAGTGAAGACCAGCGTTAGTGAAGCCCAATGAAGTCCAGCAAGGCAAACCAATGCCAGAGCCCCGCCCACTGTTGGGTTACACTCCTTCCAGACATCAAGTGTCCTCTCCAGCCAACCACCTCACGCCCTTTCACCAGAGAGCTTCCACCTGCCTGTTCTCACCAAAACATCCTCTCACAAGACAGCTTCCAGAAAAATAAATACACATGACACAACCGAGTCTCCAACAAAACCAGAAATTCCTACTTCCAGCCCTCAAGTCAGGGAGCCAACTTGGATCTGAAAGAGACAGGACAAATCCCATCTCCAGAAGTAGTTTTCCAGTGAATTAAAAACAAGGTGTGACACACACACACACACACACACACACACACACACACACACACACCCCCTGTTGTGTGTATGTATGTGTATATATATAAAATTACATATGTATATATCATATCCAAAAGGCACTTGTTTTCTGTTAACTGAGGAGCTGAAACAAGAGCAAGCACCTCCAGGCTTAGTGGTGCAGAGACGAAGGCAAACACATAAACACAGGGCAAGAACACAGCTGGTGTAATTTCATGGCTGGACTGAGCTGGGCTGCGTCGACCAGGTTTGAGCTCTCAGCAGGACTGTGTAGGAGCTGGGTGATGGGGATCGAAGGGCTTGAGATCAGACCCTGAGGGGAGGAGAGCTCAGAGAAGAGGAAGAAAAGGCTGGGAAGGGGGTACCACGTGAGGAGAAACATGGAGACTGGGAGAGGAGAGGAGGTAGCTGGGGGTACACAGACAAAAGACAGATGGAATCAGAGGACGGAGGTTCCTGGAACCATGAGTATAATCCCAGAAAGGAAATCAGCACAACTCATGTAGCCAGGTGACAAGGGCAGAGGCCTTCTCCCTTAAAGGTGAAGTACGGGCTGGAGAGATGGCTCAGAGGTTGGGAGCACTGACTGCTCTTTCAGAGGCCCTGGGTTCCATTCCCAGCAACCACATGGTGGCTCACAACCATCTGCAATGGGATCTGATGCCCTTTTCTGGTGTGTCTGAAGACAGCTACAGTGTGCTCATAGAAATAAATCAATCAATCTTAAAAAAAAAAAAAAAGATTAGGCACACACGCCAAGTTGGCTTCTGATCATTAAGTAAAAGATCTTGGAGAACAGAACCAAAGGAGACAAGGCAGGGACACATTAATAAGAAAAATGCTACTCTCTGGGCAGAATCTGTCCAGAATGCATCCAACCACTCATACGGTTCAGCCAGTCAGCCATTAGAAACCCAGGTCTCCCAAATACTCACGGAGGTGGAATCAGAATCCCAGGACCTTTATTGGTGTAAGAGTTGTCGTCTTAGGAATGCCCAAACCTAACAGGGATCCTTACATGGCCTGGCCCTCTTAGGCCTTAAAGTTCCTCAGGAAGCCTGACCTTCTCAACTAGAACTGAATTTGGTGAGCAAATGTAACTCCTAGAACCAGGCCCTGCTCTTTGTTGTCAGGGAGCACAGCAGTCATTCCAGACCCTCTGGGCTCAGTGGGAGGCCTGGCATGTCTTCAACACCTCATCTTCCCCAGTGGCTGGGAGGGTCTGGAGTGAGGCAGACTCAGTCCTGTGGGGAGAGGAGGGAGGGAGGGAGGGAGGGAGGGAGGAGGATTTCCTGGAGCTCCTCATATACTACAGTCCAGACAACTACACATCCAATTTAGAGTTCTTTATTAGCCAACAACCAAGGGCAGGCTCTTGCCCCAGATACTGAGCACCAAAGCTCGGGGGCACAGGTCTTCTAAGGACAAAACCCATGAAGTCACTCCTGTCAGTTCTAGGTCAGAGGGGTCAGGTAACATGTTCTGCCTATACACTGGTAGGCGTTTTGTTTATTCATCTGGGCCATGGTCAGAGGCACGGCACTTCCTCAAGTGTTGCTAAGTGTGACTGTTAAGAGTTCAAGATGGCATCACCTCAGTCACTTTAGTAAGGATTCCAGGCACTGGTACCTTGCAGCACTCTGGTTTCCTGTCAGTGGTGGAGAGGGGAAGGCAGGCACAGGAGAGCTAAGCAGGGTGAGAAGCTTGCCTTAGCCTGTTTACAGAGCTCTGAGGGGTTTGATTCTTTGTTTTTTGAGACAGTGTCTCACTATATAGATCTGGCTGTCCTGAAACTCACCTGCCTCTGGCTTCCCAGTGTTGGGATTAAAGGATTGCCCTACCCAGCCTTGCTTCTGAAGGGCTTTTCAGCTGGAGAAAGCTACTTAGATACCACAAGTAACATGAAATAGAATAAGCAAAACAGTTGAGATGTCAGGCGGGAAACAGAGCTGCAGCTGCAGTACAATCAGAGGCAAAGAAGGGATGACGAATGTCAGATAGCTATGCTAGATAGACGTGTGGTTAGGGTGTGTGGTGTGAGTGTGTGTATGTGGTGTGTGGTATGTGTTTGTGTGTGTATGTGTGGTATGAGTGTGTATGTATGTGTGTGTGATGTGTTTGTATATATGTGGTGTATGTAAATGTGTTTGTGTGTGGTGTATGTGTGTAGTGTGTGTGTGTGTGTGTGTGTGTGTGTGTGTGTATGAGTGTGGTTAGGGTTTTGATGGAGTTATAAAGAAGACCCATGGGGGAAACTTCACCAAGTCAGGTTATGCAACAGTAAACAGGCAGGCAGACAGTGCTGAGAAGAAATTGTGTACCTGAGTATACCATTCAAATCTGGTATATCCAAATACAGTATATTATTTCACATAAATGGTGTCAAAAATTACTAGTATATATTAAGTCTGTTACCCAAGACAGACACTGTCAGTTACCAATGCAGGACAATACTTGGTGGTGGTCTCATAAGATTATACTAATCTTGTAGTTGTTTTAAGTATCATACACTGTACTTATACAGTGACAATGTCTTGCTGCTATGTGACCTACAACTACTTGAGAACACCAAAGATCACCCTTGCTGTGCCTTCATACACTTTCACCGTCTTTTGGTATTATGTGATCCTGGAACACGAGATTCACCTGTCTCTGCCTCTCAAGTGCTGAGATAAAGTGTGCACTACACCACTACACCCACCTTCACAGGCTTTTCTGATTAGATGATTTTACAGCTGTAGTGATGGGAACGTTATCTGAATAAGATCATGACGACAGCATGCAGACAGTGCTTAAATATGAGGCCTTAGCTATCTGGCCAGACTGGGTAGCTGCGGATAGGCGGTTGGGGCAAAAAGCCCAACCATCCCCTTTCCTGTGACATCCCAAGTTGAAATGGCACCTATTTATATGATTTCTGCCCCAAACCCCAAGCACTATTCTATGGGCCAAGAAATCACAGTAAGTACATGATTTGGGAGGCTCTTTCTCAGCTAGACACGCTGATTGCAACTGTAGTCAATGCGACGTGAGTGAAGAGTTATTTCACAGAACAGAATCTTTATACCATGCCATGCGGTGCTGTCAACTTACCCCTTTCCCTTGCTACAAAGCCTGCATGCAACTCCCGAGTCACAGAACTGAGCAGCTGATATTGAACTCCAAGTTTGTGTGCTAGCACGGTCTGATCAGCAATAGGGTCAATGCCCAGGCACACTCTTTCAATCCTGTCATATTTTTCATACTCCACTAAGAATGATCAACTCAACAATTATTTAATAGTTTTCAGAATATAAGCTGCATAGCATTTTTGAATAAAAAATAATATAACTTTAAGTCCATGCTTTAGGACACTTTGTTAAACAAGAAGCAATCTGTCTTTGATGACCACCATAAAAGGGTGGCACACTTCACAGTGTCATCTGCAAACAGATATGGAGACAGATGTATAGCACAATGTATACAGACAACATTTAAATAGAATACAACACATGATTTCAAGTATTCAAACACTGCTTTCTGGCCAAGTAAAACTGCCCCGGCCCCAAGGGAAGCAAACCTAAGACTACTGTGCTGTGTGAGAGGAGGACGAGCTGCTGAGTCCTTTTAAGCCTTCCACAACGGCACTGGCTTGGGTAGCTCGAAAGCAGTATGAGGAACAATTTTCCTCTTAGTACCGGGGGAAGGCTGGCTAAAGAAATAAATTACAGCAAGGGGCTATGGCAGCCCGAGAATGAACAAGCGAGAATCACCTGTCCATTATTGCATAGTCTCCTGAGGCAGCCACTGGCAAGGGCACAAACAGCTGCTTCATTCTTGTGCAGCTCTATGATCACCTTTGCTGGCTGCTTTTATGAGAACACATCATCTAAGTGTTCTACCTTCTAAGCAGGGTAAGACATGTCAACCAAGTGACTCTATGTAGAGCGCAAGGCAGGGACCACAGTCCAGCTCCCTTTAGTCTCTGTCCAAAGGGCTGGCATATGCAGCCCATGATCCTGGGTTCATTTCTCAAGGTGTTGAGCAGAGGAAAGCAAGTGGCTGAGCTCTAGAGAAGGCGCAATGTGATCTTTCTGTGCCCAGGACAGCAGGGAGTCTGAGAGCTTGCACTAAGCTCTTCTGTGTTGTAAATACAAATGTATAGTGCAATTTTAAAAAAATGTTTTTGTAACTGTTGGATAATTAAAAAATCCGATCCAAGACGAAGTAGTATGAGAGCACTGAGTTCACACACTGTGTGGGAGGGAGCTCCAGAGGAGGTGCCGTGCCCCCGCAGCCTCCCTACAGACTGTGCGCTGCTCTAGGAATGGTCAGACGCAGTGACCAGCTCAAACCACTGCCTGAGGGCATCACTGAGGGTCTCAGGAAGTGCATTCACATCCCGAAGAATGATGTAAAACGGAAACGGAAACTCTTCCATGTAGGATCGGATTTCGGGCATCTCTCCTGGTCCTTTAAATATCGGTACTTTAATGTCCAAGATAGAATCCTGTTAACAAAAGACATTTTAGAGGAAAAATTAAATAGATCCTCGACTAGTTCATTAGTTGACAAGAAAAGTTGACATAAGAGAAACTTCCAAAATGTTTATGAAGAAGGCAGCTCTTTCTTTCAAGGAAGAAGCTCAGTTCTTTCAAGTAAGAAGAGGAACAAACAAGAAACTGCTTTCCTTGCATCAGTGTCTCTGCTTTTATGGAGAAATCCCCACTTACCTGGCCAGTTATGATCAGTGCAAGCTGTAGCTATATGCTTCCTCAGACCCTGAGTTTGTCAGCTGCTAGGATGGTATGAGAAAGACTGGTCTCCATTTAAAGGAGCTCAGGGACCACCACTCTGACAACCACTATTCTGTTCACATAGAGGCAAACTATACTCCAGTGGAGGGCTTTTTGCAACTGTGAATCTCTGCTCTCCTACTCACGATTCTTTCTGTGTTGGGAAGAATACTCTTCACCTGGCAGGGTTGTGTGGAGCAACCCTGGACAGAATTGCAGCTACACTTCGGAATAAGTTCTGCAGAATTGTGGCCTTTGGCACTCGCTCACTCACCCGTGAATTGGGATTATCCAACACAACAAAAATGACGAAGATGTTGGCATTCTGGGCAGCCTGGACCGCTGCTAGGACTCTGTCTTTGCCTTCGAGGAAAAGGCCTCGTCCATCAGAAACTATGAGGAGCAGCTGAGCAGTCTCTGCAGAAGCCATGCATTGAAGGAGGGAGGGAAAATGCAAAACCTATGTTAGCAATTGGAAGCCATCTGTGGGCTTTCTAAAGACAGACAGATCCCCGGAACTGCCACATTCTCACACAAACAGGAGAGACAAGACACTCAGTCGGTCAGCACAGCAGACGGATGGTCAAGTTTAGATCAACTCTATTAAAGGCAAAGCATGTGGGCCACGGGAGAGAAAGGCACTTGCTGTTTACTGACAAGCTCAGTCCATCCCTTGACACTCACACAATAGAAGCACAAGTTGTTCTGTGACCTACATGCATAAGTCTGTGGACTTCAGCAGTCATAGAGATGAACAGGCCACAAGAAGTGGCCAAATCAGTAACCTAGAACTATCTCTTCCAGATTTCATATATTGTCTTCTGGACTTTTCTATCCAGGGACAATTCCATGTCCCTAATTTCTTTCCCTTTCCCTCTTCACCAGACAGAATCAGGGCTAAATTACTGCTATATTTCAAGCCTGAAAGCAATCATTTTTGGATTATGTTCTATAGTGAGTGTGAACTTTATACTATATTACAACTTAATCTGTCATATAAATATGTTCCAATTTGTAACTAGCGACTATCAATTATAAGACTTAAAATGAGTTCAGCATAAATTTCAGAATAAATAATGAATAAAGAATTCCATCCATGACAGAATTCCACCTTTTTGTTTTTTCCTATAGAGAATATTTTAAAAGGTGATGGGGGCTTAGAGGGACTCAGAAGATGACTCATTTCGTAAAATGCTTCCTATGCAAGGAGGAGGACCTGACTTTGGATTGCCAGCACCCACATAAATGTCAAGTGTGACAATGCATGCCTGTAAGCCCAGTGTTGGAGAGTGGGGGACAGAAGGAAACTGCGGTGTGATGGCTAGCCTGGCTCTGAGCTCCTGGTTCAGTGAAAGACCCTGTCTCAAAAGATACACGAGCAAATAAACAAAGAAAAGTCTTCAAGGAAGGCTTCCAAAGTCCACTTCAGGCAGGCCCCCACACACACATGCTCTGCACATACGTCAACATGTACACACTCACTCTGAAGTTAAAACAAAAAAACAGCACAGAGAGAGAGAAAAGAAACAGAGAGAGAGAGAGAGAGAGAGAGAGAGAGAGAGAGAGAGAGAGAGAAGCAGTTCTTAGCAAAGAGGAAGAATGTGGCTCACCTGGACTGGTGTTCTGTGATAGCTTCTGGGCAGCTGCAAACATTATGGCTACAGATTCTAGAAACTAAACAGAACCAGCATAAATTAATACAACTATTTAAGCTCCGCTTTCATAACTACAGAGATTCCCATGGCTTCTGACCTAGGACTGTCTTCCTACTGTGCACCACTGAGCACTGACACGCTTAAGGACAGACAGGACTGTCACTGGCTAGTGTCTCTACCTAGTGTTCAACAGGACACTCCAAAGGAAGAAAGACAATTACATGAGCAGCCATGAACAAAGCGGCCTCCTCTTTCAAGTTAGTAAACCTGTTGAGCAAAATAGCAAGAACTAAGAATGGAAGGCTGCTGTTTCATTTTCTTCAGAAATCTCTAGGTTTTAGGTTTTGTCTCTAGGCTTAATGAGAGACCAGGCCCAAACCCACCTGACCAATAGAAAAACTTTGTTTTTCAAATGTTTCAAACTGTTCTATTAGGCTAAAGTCAATGATCTTTGAGGAGTGAGAAAGAGGAGTCCCACTTGGTTAAGGGAAGCTGAGGGAACTGTTTTAGTGACATACAGGCTGAAGTTACTACTATGTATTGTCATATTGCCTGACCTAGTTCCAGAAAGTGTACAGGAAGTTCTAAAAATTGTCTCTTACTATCAGCTTTAGAATTTGTGCGAAACAAATCTCAACTTCATTGGCATACCTGAGCAATCTTAGTCTTCCTTTGCTGGAATTTGCAGAGCCGTAGAACTTGAGACCCTGAAGAATCATTAAACTGCTCATGGAATGGGTGCAACAGCTTTACTGACTCTCCAAAGCTTGAAAGAAAAATCAGACACAATATGATCTCTTCAGCCACGTGACCCAAGCAATACAGGTTGGGGCGACCACATCTTTAACCCCAGGACTTGGGAGTCAGAGGCAGGCAGATCTCTGAGTTGGAGGCTAGCCTGGTCTACAAAGCAATTTCCACGACAGCCAAGATTACAGAGGAACCCTGTCTGAAGAGACAAAACAATCAAACAAAAACCAAAGGCAGTATTAGGGGATGGAGAGATGGCGTCAGCAGCTAAGAGCATCTCATCCAGGTTTGGGTCCTACCACCCACTGGTGGTTCACACTATCTGTAATTCCAGTTCCAGGGATCTAATGCCTTGTTTGGCTTCCAAGGGTATTGCATGCATGTGGTACACAGACATACACAAAGGCAAACCCCTGTACACTGGAACAGAAACAAACAAAACAAAAACTTGTGAAAGGTAACATTACCTGCACACTGCAATCTGACCCACTTCTAGGAGGGTTAGAGCATTACCAATCACAGCCAACGACTCAAATGCAAGCTACGAAGATGAAAGAAGAGTTTAAGGCATCAAAATTCCCCTAAATCAGTTTGCTTCAAGACTTCACAGAAAACATTTTTTGTATAGCAAACAGGTGAACAATAGTACCAAACTGTCATACAACCAACTCAGGCAGGAGTCCTCCTGTGTTTAGCTGCAATACACTGATGGAATGGTTGCTCTATACTATGTAACCACAGTGGTATTGATAAACATGTTCCTTAAATGCAAATTTTCCTTTCTTTCCATGGCAGAGCCTAACTTTAGTTATATGTAATAAAAGATTGTAAGAGTTTGAACTAATTCTCTTGTGGCAGACTCAGACATAAGAACTGAGTTACAAATTTTATTGCCAGAGTTTTCCCAATTTCTGAGTCTCCAGTCAACTTTGCAGAGAACCTTTCTCTCTGTCTACTGTGTGCATGCTTCCTGCCTACAGCAAATGCCCTCCTTCAATGTTGATTCTGCCTGCAATGCTTGAGAATTCTCCTGCCTTTTAATTCTTTAGCTGGCAGAGAAAACAAATCCAATTAAGACCCTAGATTATAACACTACGGCTTAAGAGTGTTGGTGGAAGGGGAGAATATGTGTTTGTGGTTAATCTTTATTTTCATTTTTTGTGCTTCGCCACTCAAAAGACCCCATGCAGCTTAAAGATAGGCTCAAAGCAACTTAAGTTATCAAGTCAGCTAGACAACGGAAATCCCTTGAAACAAAATTACTCATTTTGAAAATAACACTCCTGTCACAGAAAGAAAGAAAAATCTAGCCCATCATGAATAAAGCATAAGAAGAAAATTGTTACTCATTTACAAATGGCTACTAGCACGCCTAACTGATTGGAAGAAACAAGGTTGCCAACTTGTGGGCCCTAAATTTCAGGGTAATGAGTAAATGATAAGGCAGGGAGCTGAGGCATCTCCGTGGCCTCCACCTCACTCCCTAAGCTGTGAGGTAGCCAGGCTGAATGCAGCCCTTTGCACACCTGGTGTGGAGCACACAACCGTCACACTTCAGCATTAGTGCAACACAAACGCATCTCATCTTAGACATGGGATGTGCACTGGCTAAAGAAACAGTTCATTATCTTCATCTGCAGCAAATCCAAGGAGATTTAAAAGTCAAAGCACTCCATTCTAAAGTTTTACACAGAGACAGAACTTTAAAGACATGAAAAACTGGACAAGATTGCTAATTAGCCTTTGTAAATGAAATAATTTTCTTAGTTTTTTTCATTCCTCTTATCAAATACCTGTCTTTAAACAAGTCTATTGGTATAAAGGAGAAGGGAAATGAATGAAATGAAAAACAAACAAACAAATCCCCCAAACCGCAAACTTGGTTTAAAAAACAAATCCCTCTTCACTTTTAATTTTTTTTTCAGTTTCTGGCCAGAATTGATTTTAACAATTCTTTTATCATCTATATTGATAAATCAACCCAACACAGTGCCCACATATGAAGAACAAGCTGAACTGTAAGGAAATTAAAGAAAACTCTTATTACCTTCTGCTGCATAAATGACAGCAGTTTTAGAACAAATTGGTTAAAGAAGCATTAAACTAAGTATTT
Source organism: Rattus rattus (assembly GCF_011064425.1). Taxonomy (NCBI): domain Eukaryota; kingdom Metazoa; phylum Chordata; class Mammalia; order Rodentia; family Muridae; genus Rattus; species Rattus rattus. The sequence continues at coordinate 110,252,914 of NC_046154.1, forward strand.
TACATATCCATCATTTAATTGTCTTCATCACCGACGTAGGTACTGTTAGAATCCTCTTTTTTTTAAAAAGTGAAGCTGATAATAAGGTACCCAGAGTTATGAGGAGAGGGCTGTGAGCTGGACTCCGGGCACGTTCCAGCTTCTTCAGGAGAGCATCGCATCTTAGGAGCCGCTGGCGTATGCCGATAAAATCACTGTAAAGAACTAGCATCCCCGAGACACCAAATCGTTTCAGAAATCCCGTGGTGTGCGATCTTAAACCCCTTTCTAGATGGAGCCGTCACATCCTTCCTGCCAGCTGTCCTGAGCCTGCTTCTTCTCCCCTTACCTGTTTGGTGTGGTTGTCTACCATGCTTGAGGAGTCATCGATGGCCAGACAAATCTGATACTGCCGTTTACTGGGCTTGGTCCTACGAAGCCAAATCCTGTCTTTTCGAAACTGACTAGCAATGTATGGAATGATCTTCCGCATGTTCAGCCGTTTCCCTGTTCGATAGTCTCCTCTGTTATAGGAACCAATGGGAGCAAAGATGAACACAGGCTCAGGTCTCAGAATTTTAAGACAAAAATCACATTATTAAAAACTTAAAACATCCAATGCAGACTGCAATTTTTATAACTGCCAGCCAGAGCACTGGCCTGGGGTCTGACTGTAATAACAAAGCCTTTCCAGAATAGCTAAAACACATTTACAGAATTAGAGAGTAATTTTTTTCTGTATTAAATACAAAGTCTCATTTGCTTCCCTTTTTCCATTCTAAACGACTTTGACCAAATCTTTGTGGTTCTGATCCTAGCTGAATAACACACCATAAGCACAGTAAGTAGCACACATCTAGGGCTGTTTCCCACACAGCAGAATGTAAGCTGCCTTCATTTATGTATTTCCTCATCACAGAAATGCACACAGAGTGTTACTAGTTACAGCTAATGGGGGGACAGTGGCAGACACAATAGTGCCCAGAGAGCAGAAATAGCAACCCAGAAGCCAACACCATAAATGTTTAGTGCTGAGTGTAATTGAACTGACTGTCCCTGACCTCTAAGAGTCGAAAGCAGGGAAGACTTACCGTAGTTTGGCTGCCTGGGTAGGCTCCAGTAGGAGGCGCAGCTGCTCACACAGCTGTTGTGAAAGAGCTGCAGTTAGGACTAGGTAATTCTGCCACATCTCAGCTGCGGCCTTCTCCTAGGACAGCAAATAGAAATTACTATTGAAGTGCTGAAGCAGAGAACTTGCACAAGCCTTCTCAGCAAAAGCACTTTAAAGCTTTTCTCAGCAAGCAGCAATCCAGCTAAACAAAGCCCACTTGCTCCCAAATCCCATTAACATGCAGTTCAAAAGGGAAAAACGAGTGAGACAGGCAGTTAACAATGGGGATTCACAAATAACCCAACAGTTTGCTCCTGCCAGTTCAAGAACTGGACCTGATGCTTTGCACAGTGGCCTGTGAATGAGGACTCTGGGAAGGCTCAGGTACCTGAACATGCATCGGTTTTCAAAATGGAGAGTGACAGTGCACACAAATCCCTCAACAGCACAGATCCACACACACACAAGCCTCATACTGACTACAGCAGAGCATGGAATACATTCGTGGTAGGGAGAATGATGATAAACACAGGATATAGGCATGCACATACACTGTGTATTAGAGGTTAAATCATTAAAATACATGCCACATAGCCAGCAAAGATCTGGGAGACCATTTGAGGCTACATAGCACGAACTTTTGCCTAGATTCCTTACAAAGCCAGCAATACAAGTTAAAAGAAGCACATATGTCTGTTTTAATGAGACTACAGGTGTCGTGACAGAATAGGTAGAACCAATGGACGCCCAGCTTAGAGAAGGGTCTCAGAACAGTCTCCATTGCCTTTTACAAAGATAACTGGAGCTAAGAACCTACTGAGTTATGTCTTTAAGAAAACAGGTGGGGATTACATTTGGAATGTAAACACATAAAATATCCAATTAAAAAAAAAAGTTCAGGCAAGTTATTTTGTGAAAAAAACAAAACAAAACAAAACAAAAAAAAACCCAAACAAACCCAAACAACTCTGACTCACTTCTTCCGCATTCCCATAGTTGTGCGTCTGCCATGTTTCCAGCTGCCTCTCCATCTCTTGTCTCAGCTCACTGATATCTTTTAAAAAGGGCTAAGAAGGAAAAGCTATGTAAGTGGTGGCCCAGGTTGGAATCAGCAATTTATCACTGACTGTCGTCCTATGGTGTAACCTTGATGCAGTTGTATGCCTGAACCCACAACTCAAGCAAACTTAAGGGTGCAAATCAGATGACTCCATTTCTTGTTTTCAGGATCAAATAGATGAACGGAACTTTTATCGCTTATAAATATAGCCTAGTCAAACAAAACCCCAAAATCTTTTTGTGATCCACATATAGGTGACCAGAGGACAACCGACAACCTCAGGGGCTTCTTCTCTACTTTCTGATAAGCCTCTATCTCCACAAAGTCAAATTACTATGGAGCAAGGCTCAGTTACAAGGCTCCTCCTGTTAGGGAGAGATGGTTAAGTTAGCCAGTGCATGTCTTACAAGTGTGATCCCAATCCCAGAACCCATGCAGCAAAAGCCAGGCAGGCCGATCCACAGTGCTGAGGTAGACACACATGGACAACTGCAGCTGGCTGCTCAGCCGCCTTAGCTCCTTGGAACATTCTAGGTCAACCAGAGAACCAGTCTCAGAAAACCCACACCCCAAAACAAACAACCAAACAAACAACAATGGATCGCCCATAAGGAATGTAACCTGAGCTTGTCTCTGGCTTCCACACGCACACACACCAACCTCACTGACTACCCTTGCACCCCCCCAAAAGTTAACTGTCATAAACTGTCAATTGTAAATAAGTGGTGGCCCCGGTTGGACTGCCAATACTCAAGAGCCAATGCCAAGAACTAGTGCCACCATAATGGGTAAGTCTGGGCACAACTTGTAGTTAACAAACAATATACCATTTCCTAAAAGATTATCTGTCATACCAAAAGTACTCTTAAAACTTTGGTAAGACTTAATATTCCAAATGAGCTTTCCATAAAAGTTCTAAAGTAACTTAAAACTAAAAGTTAACAAGTTAACAAGCAAGCTATGAGTTCAGTACTTGGAAAACTGTATCCACAAGGAGTTGACGGAGCGTATGGATAGTTGACTCTCGGCTTCGTTCTGGCCTCTCATTCTCTATCTCCTGGTGAGATGTGGTTGTTCTTGGTTCTTCATCTTCTTTTGTTTTAAGCGTTTGCATATCCACCTCCATCTCACTAGAGCCTATTCTCATAGAAAGACAGTTTCATTTATCACGTGGTTCACTAGTGCCTGTCCTAAATGACTCAAACCTCAACTCGATCAACAATTTTCACACGTGTCTCTGTCTACTCCATTTCCTCATTTTCTTTACTCTATGCATATACCTTATGTAATAAAGGAATCTCTATAATAATCAAGAACTTACTATTCTGCTTTTTCAAACATATTTTAAAAAGACAGATGTGAGTTTGTCAGAAATTGTTTCTCCTCGATGACTGATCTTCAAGACTCTTTTCTGAGATCATGATAGGTGAATTACTCACCTAAGACAGAGATTAGAATAGGAAACAGCCAAGAGTCGACTTGACAACAGTCCAAAGAAGACAGAAAGCATGCAAGGACTCACCAGAGGCTGTAGCAGTCTCTGACCTGACTGCCTCTGGCTTTAGCTGCTCTGTGTCCTCTGCTCTGATCAGCTCCTCCTCTGTATCCATGAGGATATCTTCTTTCTCCTCCTCCTCCTGATCCTCTCCGGAGGCCTTTGCAGTCTGCTGCTGTTCACTACTGGCCACATCTGCCAACAGTACATAGAGGGACAAAGCTTGATTTTTCTGCAAAGAAAGGTGATGCTGAACGGGTTATCATCTCTGTCACTTCCACCTTCTAAGATTTACTAAAGCTGGTTCTCCACTGACCGACCACGGGGCCCAGACATTTGCTGGCCTAGATACCTCCTGCTGTTCTATTGACAGACCTGCTTCTAGAGAGGTTACAGTACATACCCACACGTGGAAAGAGAAGCTGCATTTATCTGGGTTTTTACTGACACAAACAGAAAAGACAGGGTGTAGTGTGGACATGTGACTTGAAGCAGCTACTGAAACCCATGCTTGGAGTAACTTGTGAATAGAAAAACTAGACATAAAATGGGAGTGAGAAAGAAGTCTCAGCATTTTAATCTTAGACAAGTTTTAAAGACCTCACAGCTCTCAGAGATTTGAGAAAATCTATAACCATGTCTCCGATAGCAAAAGCTAAGAGTACACTCATGTCAAGGCATGATCCACTCTCTCTGTGTCTTTCTTTCCCACAACAAAGGACTTCACATATAGACTGGCCGCACACCTGCTATGTAGTCAAGGGTAAACGTGAACTTCTAGTCTCTGGAGTGATGGGGTCACAGACACCATACTGAGCTTTATGTAGTGGCAGGCATCAAATCCAGGGCTTTGTGCATGCGAGGCAAGTCCTCTCATCAACTCAATTAACAACCAGAACTCAGCATGCCTTCACCATCTGCTGCCTATCACCTTCAAGTCACCCAGTGTCACAAGTTTATGGAGCCTTGCCTTATTAAAAGTCATGACACACTGCCTAATGTGAAGAAGGAACAAGCCCATGCTCCAGCCTGAGGGATCTGGACCAAGTATATACACAATGACCAACTTTCTCTTTGGTGCTCGAAACTCAGAGAGAAACACAGCACTGTCATCATTTCTGTCCTGTGCTCAGAGGTACACATTATCATACAGTTTACTTCAGGAAGAGAAGAAAGCAGAGACAGGGGAATTGTGATGACTGGCCACTGACCTCACCCTCCCCATTTCTATCATGGCTGTTCACTGTTCAAGGACATTCCGTAACATTAAATGCCAAGAAACTGAAGGCCAGCACCAGGTTTACAGCATGTGGCATGAGGATAGAGGGCTTACCCCAAGAACCCCGAGTATTTACACTTGGCTACAGTCACCTTAGTGCCAGAAACAAGTTGCATTTCTGCCTTATCAAAATATTGTACTGAGAGAAGAGTTAAATGGCTATTTCTTCCCCTTCTCCTTTGCCCAGGAGGCTGTCACGTGGCATAGCCGAGCACCATACCGTAGGTTTGTGCATCATAAGCATCGCTGCCTTGTTGGATATGCTCAAACGTGTCTGCATCTTCCACCTGAGCCTGGGGCTGGGCTGGCTCCTGTTCAGTCTTCCTATCCGTGTCCACGGTCCTCAGCCTCTTACGCACATGCTCATTGTGGTCACCTATGGAGCGTTCATTGTCAGCCTGCCCAGGTCTCCTCTTAAAACTCTGCAGGAATTAAGGAGATCATCAGAGCCTTATTTGCAAAGGCGAAACCTCAACACAACCAATGCTCACTCCCAGGGACAGCCACACAACAGTGGGATTCAATACAGCTATTAAAAGAACGGCTATTATATTCTTATATAACTTTTATCCCCCCAACCCCCAGCTCAGACTGGCTTTGAATTTGCTATGTAACTAAGATAACTTTTCAACTCCTGACCCCCTGTTTCTGCCTTCCAAATGCTGGGATAAAAGGTATATGCCATGACTAGATTTATGATATAAATTAATAAAGTCAACAAAGCAAAGAAACATACGTATGTATGTGTGAAACTGGTGGCATTCCCTTGGTCTGGGGAAGTCCCCAGAAAACAGCATGCAGGCTTTTAGGGGAGTGTTTGGTTTGCCTTTTGAGAATAGCAATTTCACAAGCACAAATATACCTCATTTAAACACTGTTAAGTGTGAAAAGCAATGGACAGTAACAGAGGAAGTCTGGTTAGCTGGTGCTGGACGGCAGCAATAGCAGTGAGCAGGGAAGGCCTTCTGGTTGAGGTCTTCTTTCCAAGCCTGTCATTTTTCAGACAAGGCTGGAAATGTTGCCATTTGTTGTTGCTGTGTGCGTGTGTGCATGCGTGTGTGCATGCGTGTGTGCATGCAGAGCTTGTGGAGGTCAGAAGAGGAGTTAGGTCTCCTGAACCGCTGAGACGTCTCCAGCCCTTTCGCTTACTATTTATAATCACTTCATCCACAGCATCTTTTTCTGCTTGCCTTCATCTACATTTAATCAAAGAATGATAGAAACCTGGGTATTCTTGTTGGTGTGTTGCTGGGAGGACAAACGCGCGATAAAATTGGATTCATGGCCTTCTGCTTGGTTTGCATCTGCAGCTCCACTACCATGTTCCTAAGAAATCCAAACCAAAAAGGAGGGGAGAAGTTAAAGCCGTGGCTGCTGTGATACCCTGGGTCCGACACTGGGTCTCAGTGTTCTATTGATTTCAGTGGGCTACCTCCCTGTATACCTGCTGTTGCAGAATTCCAGTGCTAATACAGTCCTGCTGGCACACAGCAGCACAATACTGACCCACTGCTGGGCCCTGATTGCTCTGATCAGTTCCTTGTCTAAGGGAACATAGGGTCTTATTCTGACAGGCAGACAGAACAGCTTGAAGTGCTGCCATTAGAACACATTACTATTAGGTCAAGAGAGAAGTCATTTCTTTGTGAAATTAAAACATTTAGAAGCCCAGCAAACAGCAGGGAAAAGTCAAACACCATTAGAGGTATAGGGTTGTCCAAGAAGCCCAAATTTGACCTTTCTATTCTTGCAAGTTTTTTGAAAAATAACATAAACCTGAGGCTCCCATAGAACTTTAAATCTAGTAACTTTTCTTAATAAGGTCATCACTCAAACACAGTCTACAACATATTCTTAGTTTCCTAAGAAGCACATACACAGAGGAAACAACCATCCTCTCCAAGGAGAGATGATTCTTTACACATCAACAAATGAACAAACAAAAACAAAAGAACACAGTGGAAATCACACTTGTTGAAGAAAATATGTTATCCGACAGACAGTCAGATGAGCATGGAGATCCATCACCTCTTTCCCCTGCTCCTTTTCCGGTGCAGCCCCAGCTAGTTCCACGGCCTGTGCACTCTGCACATTGTCCACTCCAGTCTGCCCACAGGAGTCATGCTCCTTTCTCTCTGTGGCCTCTGGCACTTGCTCTTTAGCATCAGACTTCTCCCCCTCCTCTTCCTCCTTCTGCACAGAAAAAACAAACATGCTGTGGGGGATGAACACAAGGGTGCCTACCTGGAAAAAGATGCCTGCCTCACTCCTTGCTAAGGTTAGTGGGGGGCAGGGACTCTGTATGAAGGAGACTGGTTAGGAGAGAGTTTTCAAGTAAAACATAAAACTTTGTAGTGGTAAAGAAATACCTTACCAAAGATTCTGCTGGCATGAAGTGTTTTCCCTATTGCTTTTAATACAAGAAAAGCTCCACAACCCGTGTTACCTGAGGCTGAAGATCTTTGTCAACAGGGCTGACACCACTCTCTCCACTTCCATCAGTGGCGGCCCTGTCTTTGTCTTCCTCCTCTCGCTCCTCCTCCTCCTCCTCCTGCTCCTCCTCCTCCTCCTGCTCTTCTGCGTGGCTGGCTGTATCTTTGTCTTGGTCATCAGCTCCTGTGTCCATTCTCTCCTCGTCTTCCCTGGGGCCTTCGTCAGGCGCAGGTGGACTTTCACCCTCGCTCTGAGCAGCCTCTGGTTCTTCAACCTCACGGTCTGTTTCTTCCATATCTACTGTTTTCTCTTTGATCTCCAAAGGATTCTCTTCTGATCAAAACAACAATTTTTAAAATTCTTGAATTCTTAATCTGGAAGGTGGCTACAAAAATATTTTATTTGGGCATGCATGTGGTATGGGGACAGATGCAGCCAGATCCACGTGGACGCTGAGGTTTAACTCAAGTCCTCATGTTGCAAGGCAGGCACTTCAGGGACTGAGCTTTCTCCACAAGGCTCCGCGGTTCATTTGTCAGAAGAGTATCTCTACACTTTGGACATTTTAGAAAGCTATTGTAGCCAGCAACATATCTGTTCTTTGGCTCATACATACTAATCTAAATGAGCCTAAATAAAATGGATATCTTAAGGAAGATAGGACACTATGCTCTTAGCAGATTTAATCTTAATTTATGTATGCTTGGTTGCTGGAACTAGGATTAAAGTCAGATTCCAAAACTAAGACTTTTCTATACATGGTCTTAGGTCATTCTTTGTAACTTACTTTTTTTGGTCTCAACATCTATCTAAAAATTACAGCTCTCTCTCCTAAGGATGTAAGTCAATCAAATCAGCGAAGCTGTCTACACCTTTCTGTGAGGTTGGTCAGCCTCAGGCCCTTCAGTGAGAATTTCCTATCATCCTCAGAGGAATCCTTAGGGATGAAATGGGTAGCCGAGGCTCTAGGTTACTATCATAGTAGGTGTGACTCTCTTAGGGTTCTTTGCTCTCACTCTCCATTATCATGAACAGCTAAAACCATTGTTTCTGTAGAAGAGCTGCGTAAAGAGCCTTGACAGATCAAGACTGCCTGGAATGTACATCGACCCACCAGACAGGAACACGGTAATTAATGGCTTTGGAGAAAGAGGTGTACATGATAAACATCACCAGTCCTTGGCCATGCAAAATGCAGGATGGGAAGTGACAACAGAAGACAGGTATACCTGCCTATGTGTTGGAGGTTTATTTCTGGCCTTGTCATGCCACTGGCCAAAAAGAAATCAGTACTGCCATTGCCAATGACCCCTAGCTATGGGTGTCCGGAAAGACGTACCTTCTGCTTCTTCATTGTCTGTGTCCTCGCCAGCACTTTTGTCCTCACTGTCAAGTTTCAAGTCATCTGGAAGGTCCAAGGCCTCAGGCTCTGGAAGCTGTTCTTGATTGCCATGGTAAGGGTCTACCTCATTCTCATCATATTCCCTCTTTGGGCACAACAAGAGAATAGGGACAAGAAAAACCTCATAAAACCAAAGGCTAGGATTTCTTAATATTACGGTCACATTTTAGTGATTTAATAGTACTTTTCAGTCTTTCATGTTAGAACTTCAAATTTCTTTTTCTCTGTACCTGTAAGGGTAATAAGCTCTCTGTTACTTAATGTTAAAACCCAAAACTTATGACAGGAAATAAAGGACCACAGATCTTAGCTTTTAAAACATAGTTAAGCCAAACAGCACATTAGCAGAAATGTTAAGATACATTAACAAAATGTTGTGAGCCCCTTCTTTATGCAGTTCAGGCTGGATGTGAACTCATGATTCTCCTGCCTCACCATGTTGAATGCTAAGATTACAATAGTGCATTCTACCGTGCCTGGCTCTGATGCACTCTTCTATAAAATACAAGAAAGGAAGTGATGAAGTCAGGAGGTGAAACTCCACCAAAGGTGCATTACCTCGTCCACCTGTTCATTAATTTTCTCTTGGCCTTGTTCAACATCTTCAGGTTCCGAGTCTTCCTCCTCATCTTGATGTTTTTTATTTTTGTTCAAATTTCCAGCATCCAAGTTGTCATCTTTAGCAACAAGTTCAGAATCTTCCTAAATGAATTAAGAAATAAAGAAAATTCACCTAGGGGACAGTTTTCTAGCCCTCAGATACAGATGACTCTGCTGACTGGCCCAAGTGGTCCAGATAATCGGCAGACAGGGCACTGCTATTCCTGATGTAGAGATAACTGCCTCAGTCTGCTCCAAGAGCAGCAAGGACAGGGCTGAGAGCGGGGTCTGATGGACAGACATACTCTGCTTCCACATGCCTGCCCCACCCTGCCAGTCTCAGCTAGAGCTGGGGATGTAGCTGCATGGGGAAAATTGGCTTGGCATGGATGCTCCCTTCTCCACAGCATAACAACTCATGTGGAGACTTAGGTCACACTGCTGTACGCCCTGAATATGAGGTTAAGAGAAAAAGCAGAGATAGAAGAAAGAGAATAAAAACAAAGAAAAGGCACAGCAGGAGACAGCAGGGCCTGGGAGGAGCAGCTCCTCAGTCAGGGCCTGGGAACTCTGGGATCGGGGCTCGTAATTACCTCATCCATCCCTGGTCCTGTTTCTTCACCTTTACCGTCATCGTCTTCATCTTCTTCTTCCTCATCATCTCCCCAAAGCCTCTCATCTAGTTTGTCAGCTTCCTCGCCATTGAGATTGCCCATCTGCTTATCCAGGTCTCCATCCTCACTGTCAGACTTCTCATCATCCTCTTCTGAAAGGAAACATGCTACACTTAGTTAGGCAGACACCCCACAGACCCAGGTCTGCATGTGAAAAGGCAAAGACGCTTCCCAGAAAAACGTGTCATTAGGATCTACTGCCTGTTTCTACACAGCACTATGGGCAGATGCCATGTATTTCTATCAGGCTTTGCAAAACATCTGAAGGAAAAAGGACTTTCAGCTGTGAATAAGCAGTAAGAAGAGCTGTCTGGATGTCTGGTTTTGATGCTGGGAGGACATTAGCACCCAAATTCAGGTTTAGCTGCAATTCAGATCTATGAAGTAACAGACAAGTATTCCCCAATCTTTTCTAGAACATTTCACTATTTTTGTTCAAATACTTCACTATGCACCACATGTACAATTAATGGGAAATTTCTTTCCTTCTTTTGCCTCCTTTGGTGATGGGTCTACTCATATGTTTCATTGGCAAGAACGTATACATTTCTTATACTGTAAATTAGCGCTCATTTCTGTAAGACCTGCGCTTAAAATAAAACACTATATTTCAAGTTAAAAGTTTCTGTTTGTCAGTAATTATATACGTGCTGAATTACGGCACGACATGACAGTTAATGATGTGCTATAAAAGTAATATTGTCACATGCTTACACGTTAAAGACACGTTAAATGTCACGTTAAAAACAAAATGAAAGTGAACTAGAGAACTGAGTATGGTCTATGTGGGTGCCTATATGTCACAAATTTGTCTTATTCTTACAGTTTAGTAAGAATATATATATATATATATATATATATATATATATATAAATTACTTTATTACTTGTGTGTCTATGTGCATGTTTTTGAGTGTAGGTGTGTGCTCAGGAAAACCACAGGTGTCAGTTTTTGTTTTTCACTTCATGAGACAGGGTTTGGCTTTCTACTGTTTAAGTCTAGTTTGCCTGTCAGCTTCTGGAGTTTGTCCTAGCTGTCCCTAGGACAGCTGGGATTATAGACGCTCATCTGAGTCTGAGGCTCTGAACCCAGGTCTTCCTGCTTCCACGACAGCTGCTTTTTCTTTTCCTTACAGCTTTCCCCCAGCTCCATACTGTTTTTATAATTAAGGAAAAAGTCATTTAAAAAATACACCACTAAAAAAGCCTGTACAAACAAACGTAGAGCCAGTCTGTTAGAGGTCGTCTTTTGGATTTCTCCGCACACTGCTGAGTCACTTCATCCAACACAGTCAGGTTGTGGCTCACTCAAAGGAGATCACTGCGCTTGTAAGTCACTGCCTCAGAAGGGATAGTCATGGTACACACGGCCGCTGATGGGATCTGCAGCCATGTGAGCCACCAGTGTGGTGTCCACACTACAGTAGCTCCTTACTGAGAGCCTCCAAGGGCCTGTACACAACAATTCGTGTCTAACAAGGAGGATGAAGTAAGACATCGGACCTTGTTCAAGCTCGCCATCATGCATCTTCCCATCAAAGTCTTCTGACATCTCCACGGCGCTGTCCTCGCCCTTTGTATCAGGCTTTGAGTCAAGGTCCTCCTTGTCCTTCTCCTGACCCTTCTGAAATGTATCTTCTACCTTTGGGAAAAAATGTAAGGGCCTCAGTGAACACTGTGCTCTGTGGATGCTTCAATTCTACAATACACATGGCCAAGGTTAACAGTGCGAAAGTGCTCTGCAGCAGGAGAAGAAGCAAACAAGAAACCTGATAAAGATGGCCACATGCAGTAATTTATGAAGGCTTGCTTTCACGTTTCTGGAGTAAAATTTTATTTTATTAATTTTCTGATCAGAAAATACAGATTACTGTTTGGCTTTCTTCACAAGAATTGTAAAAACACTACCACCATCATTAAACAAACAAGCAAACCAAGCAACTAAAACCTCAAATCAGTATTCTAGAGATATTTGTAAAGAATATGAATTCTTGCCAGGGGTGCTGATGTAAGTCTTTAATCACAGCACTTTCCAAGACAGAGGTACAGGGGGAACTGTACTGAGTCAGAAGCTAGCCTGGACTATAGAAATAGAATTCCAGTCCAGCCAAAACTACATAGAGACTTTGTCATAAAAATGAAAAAAAAAAAAAAAAAAAAAAAAAAAAAAGCACCTGTTAATACAGAACTTGGGAAGAGTTTAAATTTGAGGTTAGCCTGGGCTACCTTAAGAGCATGCTGACTCAGCACTCTCCTATATACCAGTCTTTACTCTTTGGTTTTTGTCTCTTTGATCATTAGAACAACAGTGCACTTGGGGAAAGAAATGGCTTAGCAGGTAAAGAGAGCTGGCTGCTTCTCCAGAGAACCTGGGTTTGATTGCCAGTCCCAAAATGACAGCTTACAACTAAGGGCACTGTGTGCAGACATAAATGAGACAAAACCTCCATACATATGAAAAAAAATACCTTAAAAAAAAATCTAAGTAAGCTAAAACTTAGTGAATCTTAGTAACATTTTATCCTACCTTATGTTTCCAATGGACTCTACTTTTCTATTAGTTTCCCAAAATTTTAAATCTTATTTTAATTTAGAAAAATACTCTATGGCTGTGTATATTAGAGAAATACAGAAAATTAGAAGTAACAATTAAAAGTACAAAGTTATTACATAAACACTAGCATCAGTTTATTTTTAAAAATTTCTTTCCAGTTTTCCCCTCCAAGAAAAATAACTTGGATTGGTGTCAACTTTTTGTTTGCTTGTTTGTTTTTGAGACAGGTACTCAGACAAAATAACTGAACTTGTCCCTGACCTCTTACACCTGTATGTCTTATCCCACTCCTGCACAAAATAAAAATAAAGTGTAATTTAAAATTAAACAAACAAAATCAATTGTCACAGGCCCCAAAATACTCTTCAGAAATCATCAGCAAATCCCCATTTCAAATCAAACTGTAAAGGTCAATCCTTCCAAGACTATACTCATAACAAATGGCTGAGCTGCAAAGGTAGACCTAGATCAGTACGACGCTGCTGGCTACCAACAGGTCTGATAAACACATACTATGCGAACCTACCTGCTCTTCATTTTCTATCCGGTCACTCACGTCCTTCATGCCCTCGCCATCTCCGATCCCGCCTCCCTCGTAGTCATGAAACTGCATTGCTCCCTCTCCTGCTGAATCTTCTATCAGTTCTTTAGGTAAACAAAAGCCCTTGAGGGGAAAAGAGTTATTAGCAAATGTTATAACCTGCTGGAAATGCTGCAGATGTCTGACATTCTTTCCCCCTTGGAGCTGGCAGGGATCATGCAGGCAGTTTTACAGTTGAGATTGTAAGATCTTAACTTTGTTAGATGCCTCTGGACACAGTAATGCTAAGTTGCCAAGACAAAAACAAGAATGAAATCTACCAGAAAAATAGAATGGTTACTTAGGAGCAAGCTACTGAACAGAAGCAGAACCATCCACTGAGGAGAGGGCACAACACATCTACTGAAGGAGACAGGCTCAGTTATAATCACAAGGGACAAAACTGATTCATTTGGGAAGAAGCTTGAAAATACTCAAAGTAATGGCTTAAAAAAAACTTCTTTAAAGATTTATTTATTTACTATATTTAAGTACACTGTAGCTGTCTTCAGACACACCAGAAGAGGGCATCGGATCCCATTACAGATGGTTGTGAGCCACCATGTGGTTACTGGGATTTGAACTCAGGACCTCTTAAAGAGCAGTCAGTGCTCTTAGCCACTGAGCCCCCTTTCCAGCCCAAAGTAATGGCTCTTACAAAGAAATTTTATTTAACATGCTATCTGTCAGCCCAAGAATGAAAATGTTCTAAAAATGAAGCTACCAATTATTGGAGGTCCAAGATGAACAACACTGTGACTTTGCTACAATGAAACAGCTTTCTAGGAACTCAGTGCTTTAAAAAAAAAAAGATTTATTTATTTGCTTATTTTATAGATATGAGTATAGTGTAGCTGTCTTCAGACACACCAGAACTGGGCATCAGATCTCATTACAGATGGTTGTGAGCCACCATGTAGCTGCCAGAAATTGAACTCAAGACCTCTGGAAGAGTAGCCAGTGCTCTTAACTGCTGAGCCATCTCTCCAGCCCCTAAACCCAGTGCGTTAATTAAAGCCTAAGCCTACTACTGAGATCCTGTGTCATACCCACACTAAAGCTCAGCACCACTCAGAGAAGCTGGATGACAGACACTCAGCACTCATTTTCAAGGTGTGTGCATTTTTAGAAAGCTAACTGGAAATGCTAAAGTATTTTCCTATTGAACTACACTATCATTATTTTCTAGCATTCATTTACGTGTGTGTGTGTGTGTGTCTGTGTGTGTGTGTGTGTGCACGCGCGCGCGCGCGCGTGGGTATGTAAAGGTAGTTGTGTATATGTCATGATGCACGAGTGGGTAAACATGTAAGAGTTGGTTTTTCCCTTCTACCACATGGGTTTCAAGAATTGAAGTTTGGTTGTCAGGCTTGGTTGGCAAGTCCTCTCACCTACCAGACTTGTTATTTTAACAAGTATGTTCAGCTATAGGCAGATGGATGCGTCCACACAGGACAGAAATTCTGACAGCCACCACATGGCCCGGCTGCTATGGAGCTCAGGCCAAGGCCTGCTAGCAGACACCGAGATGGACACAAAGGCACCTCTGCCACTGTGCATCTGCTTTCATCATCTTCTGCATAGCTTTCTTAAGAAGTAACCAGAGGGGTTGGGGATTTGGCTCAGTGGTAGAGCGCTTACCTAGGAAGCGCAAGGTCCTGGGTTCGGTCCCCAGCCCCGGCAAAAAAAAAGAAAAAAAAATTTTTTTCTAAAGAAGTAACCAGAAAAAGACGGGCCAATCTGAAAACTAAGCCATCACTCAACAGATGCACACACTTATCCTCTGGATATGAGACCCCGGGAGAGCTTCCCACTTTCTAGCTAGGACTTTAGAGGCTAAGAATTTTTAAGAGTTTACAAGTCCAGACTCCTATTCTGTTTTTTATTTTGTATTGTACTTAGTTGAAAAAGATCTCAGGATACTAAGGAAGAAATCAAAGAAAACTCTTTCAAGTCATTTGATGGTGGTGCTCATAAAAACACTAGTAAGTAGAGTCATCATATCCACTTGGGACAGTGTCCAACTTGGGTCCAAGATCTGTACTTT
The DNA here is from genome assembly GCF_011064425.1 of Rattus rattus. NCBI lineage: Eukaryota > Metazoa > Chordata > Mammalia > Rodentia > Muridae > Rattus > Rattus rattus. The sequence continues at coordinate 110,268,127 of NC_046154.1, forward strand.
CTACCTCACACCATGTCTGCTAGATTTCACCAACTCCTAATCAAAGGCAGGTCTACAATCTACTGCTCTGCTGCTTTTCATAGTATTATATGTATCTTAATGAAAGAGCAACTTTCTCCTCTTTAGCACCAAAAGTCCTTTTATCATCATTTAATTGTAATCAAACTTATAACAGCCTTAAGATCTATCTTCTAAGTCTAGCTCAAGAGACATCTCAAGTGGATAGGGAGGAAAGGCTGACTTAAGAGAAGGCAACAGGGTTGGGGTTTAGCTCAGTGGTAGAGCACTTGCCTAGCAAGCACAAGGCCCTGGGTTGGTCCCCAGCTCTGAAAAAAAAAAGAAAAAAAAAAAAAGAGAGAAAAAAAAAGAGAGAGAGAGAGAGAGAGAGAGAGAGAGAGAGAGAAGGCCTTTAGATAGCCCCCTTGGTCAAGACAGGGATTTGCTAGTTTTAAGATCTTATTCGAGCCAAGCCCTAAACCAACAAGGACACAGACTACCTCCTGGTATTTCTGAGTCTATCATAAAAGCCCAGCAAGTGGGCATATACTCAAAAGATGCTCCAACATATAAAAAAGACACGTGCTCCACTATGTTCATCGCAGCCTTATTTATAATAGTCAGAAGCTGGAAAGAACCCAGATGCCCTTCAACAGAGGAATGGATACAGAAAATGTGGTACATCTATACAATGGAATATTACTCAGCTATCAAAAACAATGACTTCGTGAAATTCTTAGGCAAAACGGATAGAACTGGAAAATATCATTCTGACTGAGGTAACCCAATCACAGAAAAACACACATGGTATGCGCTCATTGATAAGTGGCTATTAGCCCAAATGCTTGAACTGCCCTAGATGCACAGAACACATGAAACTCAAGAAGGATGATCAAAATGTGAATGCTTCACTCCTTTAAAAGGGGAACAAGAATACCCTTGACAGGGAATAGGGAGGCAAAGTTTAGAACAGAGGCAGAAGGAACACTCACTCATAGCCTGCCCCAAGTGTGGCCCATACATATACAGCCACCCAATTAGATAAGAGGGATGAAGCAAAGAAGTGCAGGCCGACAGGAACCGGATGCATATCCCTCCTGAGAGACACAGCCAGAATATGGCAAATACATAGGCGAATGCCATCATTAAACCACTGTACTGAGAACGGGCCCCCGTTGAAGGAATCAGAGAAAGGACTGGAAGAGCTGAAGGGCTCGAGACCCCATATGAACAACAATGCCAAGCAACCAGAGCTTCCAGGGACTAAGCCACTACCTAAAGACTATACATGGACTGACCCTGGGCTCCAACTGCATAGGTAGCAATGAATAGCCTAGTAAGGGCACCAGTGGAAGGGGAAGCCCTTGGTCCTGCAAGACTGAACCCCAGTGAAGGTGATTGCTGGGGGAGAGCGGTAATGGGGGAGGATGGGAGGGGAACACCCATATAGAAGGGAGGAGGAAGGGTTAGGGGGATGTTGGCCTGGAAACTGGGAAAGGGAATAACATTTGAAATGTAAATAAGAAATACCCAATTTAATAAAGATGGGGGGAAAAAAAAAGCCCAGCAAGCCCAGAAAGATGTGAAATGTCTGTGTGTGGTATTCCATGCCAATAGTCCTTACCTTCAGGGCAAGCTCTGTGAAGGTTTGGGTAAGCACAGAGAGCAGTTTCGCAGTGCTCCGGTGAGTTGCCAGCGATATGGTCAGGAAGAAGAGGATAAGGTCTGAGAAGCCGCAGAGCATGGGTATCAGGCGCACAAGCAAGCCACAGGACTGGCTGAAGACCTGAGACAAACAAATGCCAAATCACAGTGCTTAAGAGGCACTTCCTTTGGAGTGATGGGATGCTTCAGAACTAGACAGTGGCATGGCACCTGACTTAGAAATGTGTTGAGAGTCATCATGGTAAATAGCATGTGTTTTAACCTCATCTCCTCGCTCAGAGACCTTTCTCTTATGTGTATCCATCAACATCCACTGTCCTTCTCAGCCAGTGAACGGTACCACCACCACCATCATCACCACTACTAGTACTATTATTTTTGAGGCAGGATCTTACTGTGTAGCCCAGGCTGTCCTGAAACTCACCAAGTAGCCCTGGATGGCCTCAGATTCAGGGTGATTCTCTTGCTTCGGCTTCCCAAGTGCTGGGATAACAAGTCTGAGCTATGATATCCAGCATTATCATCACTACCTCCTAACATGGATACTGGAATCAAACTCACATCCTGTAAAAGAGCTATATACACTCTTAACTGCTTAGCTGTCTCTTTAGCCCACCATTTTAAAAAAAAAAAAAGTATTTACAAATAAATTCTACAAATATACCAAAGTTGGCACTAGATGCAATGAAACAAAATGAGTGGCTTCTCTGGGCTAATCACTGTGACTACTGCTTCTTACTGATAGAGCTCATACCCAGGAGCATGTGATGGGGATGTGAACTGAGCCTAACATGGTATTTATTCATTGGCCAGCTCTCTTGCACCTATTAGAGAGCAAATGCCCAGTCTTTTTAGAGCTTATCATTGACCAAAACAAATCCAGTGGGCTAGTAGGCACTGGGGTCTGCTAGGGAGTGCCCTCTCCCCACTCAGAGTGAGGTGAAAGACCCCACTGTTCCTCATTCACCCTGAGGAGCACTCACTCTGCCGAGAAGCACGGTTACCTTGTGCTTGGTTGTGTTGCCATCCTCACTGCAGGACTTGAGCCTCTCCAACAGTTCGGAGACAGAAGAAATGATTTTCTGGACATGTAAAGTGCTCACACTGGCCCAGAAGTCGTCCTCTAAGAGTTTTGTTAGATGTCCTGGCTGTAGGCTCTTAAAACTTGCCTCCTCTTCTTTTCCTCCTAAACACAGAAGCAGCAAAACTAACTTCTTCAGATCTCTACTCATGCAGCCTATATCTAACATCTGTCTTTAGTTAGTCAAAGAGCCTGACGGAACAAATCTGAAGTTAATTTTTGCACAACTTTCAGACATACCATCCTCTTCTTGCAGTCTCTTGTCAGCAGCACTGTCTTCTGCTTTCTTACTGTTTCTTTCTGCCAAGTTCTGGATGGTGCAGAGAATAGCCCGGATGGCAGTTTCTACCTGCTCAGAGAAGTCTTCAACAAAGCTTTCCTCCAACATCTGGTTTCCTAGTAAGCAACACAGTACATAGCAAAGCCAGCACCCACTCCCTGTGGTGTCTCTTGAATCGTAATACTCATGTGTTACTTTTTGAATGGCTGTTTAAGGAAAGTGCTCTATTATTTGCTAGCCACTGTGTCAACCTGTGCTGGCTCCAAGGAAAAAACCAGCAGACTCCTTGCCTGTATAAACTTAAGAGCTTATCATTTTATATCACTGTTATAAAAAAATTAAAAAAAAAAAAAAAAAAAGCAACAGTAGTTATGGTGGTGTGCACAAACACCTGGTTTATTTTACATATCGGCCTCAGGCATTTGAGCCCAAGGGAAAATGTAATGGGTGAGCCTCCGCTCCTCCAAGGCACAAACCTCCAACAGGACAGAATGTGTCATCAGGACAGATCTGCACTTGATATCCCACCACCTTACATCTATGTCCTCACCTCCTTGCTTGTGTGCAATGAACAGACGTGCTTTCCAGGCAGTGAAGTCATCTATGGCTTTACTGATTTCTCCTCTTAGATAGTCCAGGCTTTCAACTAATGCCATTTGTGAATCTGTCTTTTCAACCTCTATCCCTGGAAGAATGAACAAGGACGCTAGGCCTTGCAAATGAGCTGACACTTGGGACAGGCAATTCAGCCCAGAAGAGCAAACTTCAAAATCTTCCCTGCAACAGAAACATCATAATGTTGAAAGCCACACTTATTCCCCTCTCCCTCTAAACCACAGCAAACATGTTATGCTTCAAAGTTTACAGGTAGATATATGTCAAAGTACCATATAGGTTGGCTGAGTGACAGGATCAAGCACAATCTTTCATGATTTTAGCACAAGACTGAAGTCTGCACAAGCAAGAAATAGTCAAGACAGATATACTTACCATGTATGAAAGAGGGTCTCACAAGACTGCTGCCTAATTTTGTCAACACCAGCTTTCATCGTTTTAATAGTTTTCAGCATCTCTGTCAACCCTGCAGTTGACTGTTGCCAAAGCTGATCTTGTCTCCTCATCCGGCAACCAGAAGGCAGCTGACTTCTAGGTACTGGGGATGGGTAGCTCAGAGCAGAGGGAAGTAAGTCTGGCATTGCCCCAGCTATTGGCTCTTTGGTATCAACTTTTTCCAGATGAGAGGCAGAAGGGTGCTCCTGAAATGGAGCATCACTGTGGCCTTCAGTCGGCCCTACACTGGGACAGCACTGCAAGAGCCAAGAGAACTGCTCCAGGAGGATCTGGCTCTGCATGGCCAGGTGTTGCAGTCGCTCTGTCCACTGCTGCACGCTGTCCTGAGGTGGGAAGGCCACGGGATAGACAGGCGGCCCAGTCAGTCTGCTGTGAATCTCTTGTACACAGCTGAGGAGGTTCCTGTGCAGAAGATGTGGAGAAAAGACAATGGCACCTTCATTCATGACACCAGGTTGTTTGTAAAGGGTAAATTTGTTTGAATACTTCGAAAAAAAGTACAGTTTTTAATGAAAATAAGAAGGGCTGGAAATAAAGCTTTGTGGGAGAGGACTCACCTGCAGGGGGCAGGTTTAAGACACGAGCACGCACGCATGCATGCACCCACCCATCCAAGAATGCATACATGCCAGAGTTCCCTAGGTATGCTCTTTGCAGAGGTTAAGAAAACAGGTAAAAAACCAAAATCGGTACTAAAATGTCTTGTTAAATTAAACACATTCTTCAGTCTTTCAGAAAAGGTCTCAAACGCATGCCATTATCAGCGGAAGCCTTCTGCCCTCTGCTAGACAGCGAACAGTCATGGCACTGCAAGTGATCTCACTCTTGCTACCTTGCAAATGTACTGTTTTGCTAAATGAAACCCAGTGAGTTGAGGAGAAATAGAAGCCAAACTGAATATAAGCCAAGAATCCCAGCCAAGAATCCCCTCAACAGATGCTAACAGCCTTCCTAACTCTCTTAATTATCTCTTTCTTCTGAGGAGCAAACTGTCCTGGGAGAATCTAGAAGCCTGACAGAAATAGACTTAGTCCAGTCCCAATGATCAGGGAGCCCCATACCAAGAACACACTCCTGACTACCAGTCTATGACAGTAAAGTCCTCATTCCAGACCCAGTTTACACAAGTTTTTTTTCCACAGAGTGTTTTTGCCAGCAGTGCCATGGTCTGCCATCTAAGGAAGCAGTAGGACCAAGAGAAACTCTATCTGCCTCTTTGGGCTCAAATTCACTTCAGGGAGTGGAGGGCTTCCCTCTCAGCATGTAAAGCAACTCTGAGCCAATCTGCAGTGATCTTCCTGATCTGCTTCAGCCCTCCTTGCCAGGGCGTACCTGAGGATGATCCACTGCTCAGTCAGTGTGGTCAGGGAGTGACGCTGTCGGATGAGCAGCTTCATCAAGTGTGCGGAGAACCCTTTACACCTGTCAACGTTGCCCATGCCGATTTCCTGGTCGGAGGAAGAGAAAAAGCACACTGAAGGCATTGCTGACAGTCTCTGCCCTCCCAACACACACACCAGAAGCTCCACCAGGAGACTATTTCAGTGTTTTGCCCGCATGTATGTGCATGTATCACATACATTTCTGGTGCCCTTGAGGAACTGGAGTTACAGACAGTAATAAGGCACTATGTGGGTTCTGGGAACTGAACCTGGGTCCTTTATATCATATATAGTGGGGGTGAGCAGCAGTGTATTCATAGTGGCTTTCAGACTAGCTTCTAGACATCACTGACATCCATGAGGAAGAACGAGGTACAACAGCAAAAAAAGGACAGGGGTGGTGGTCTGTTCTCAACTCACAGGAGTCAAGTAATCAGTCAAGTAATCCTCGAGGCGAATGTAATGGAACTTCTAAGATGTTCTAGCATACACACTAACTTACACTGATTTAAATTTAACAAGCATGTCAGTGCCTGGTAGGGACAATGCATGGTTGAACAGAACAGATGCTTTCCCCAGCCCGTGTCAGTCTACCTTGGCAGGAGTTGCCAGTGCTGCAGTAAGCCTGGTGTGCCGTGCAAGAGAGCGATAAAAATACTTCTGGCACCCATCCCACAAAGACGAAATTTCTGTGAGGAGCCTAGGAAAGAAATCAGGCAACTTATTGTATTAAAACCACAACTACTACCCACTGAAGATCTCAAGGACTCTAGACTTCTGACAATATTTAGGTGTAACCCAGAATCAACCATTAAAATCCATGTATCTGAGGAGGGTACTCGGCACTGGAAGCATTACCAGTATATAAGAAGTAGCAATGGTCTGTTTTCTCCAGGGAACCCTTATAAATTAATTTGGTGGTGGAAGGTAAAGCATGTAACCCCGATGTGAGCAGGGGCTAATCAGGAATGAAAAATGAGGGACATACATGCACAAAATGGTAAAGGGCAGGGACAGGGTAACATGAGGCCACACAGGTGCTAAGATGATAAAAGTAAACTGGAAAATGTGTTGTCCAAAAGAGAGGCACAACCCAATCACAGCCACATGGAGACCAAATGAGGAAGCAAGCCCATTTGGCAAATTGTCCTCAAAAACTAGAAAGTTGCTATACAAGTTCCCCATTTACAAGGCTGTTTTTGACTCAAGTTAAAATCCCACAAAGAAATGAGCATTACAACTAATCCAGATCCCTTACAGAAATCCTACACCGATCAGAGTACAGGCAGCTCTGTCTCAAAGGTAATCAATCAGCTCTCAAATTGAGTATTTTTAGAACTTACTCATGCATTCCCAGTGGCAGGCACACTTTTTTTTAATCCCAGCACCTGGGAAGCAGACGCAGAGACAGCCAGCCTGGTCTACAAAGTAAGATCCAGGATAAGCCAGAGAGAATGAAGAAGTGAGAAAGCAAGTGAGAGAGAGCCAGAAATTGATTCCTAGCTGTAAGTTCAAGTCAAGTAAGCAGAGCTCAGGGAGCCAAAAGAACAGAGCAAGAAGGCAAAGGGGAAGCTGCCAGTCGCAGTGAAGACATACTCAGCACCATGAACCAACAGAGCAGAGGGCAAACACAGGAAGGAAAGGCAGAAGAAAATGAGTACTTAGTATATTGTGTCAGATCTTTCTATAATTTCTAACTCTCTTGGAAGTTTAATGACTTCCTCAGTGTACAATTCAAAAACAAACCAACCTAGAATCGGCCTCCCGAGTGCTGCTGACTATGGACAATGCGCTCTGGAGATCTAACGGGTGAAGGTGGAGCAACTCCTGAGGACTTTTTGAACGGGCCCAGGCAAGACCTTTCCGATACGACAGACCTGAAAGTAACAGCACTCATTAAAGCAAAGAAACTCAGAGAGAAAAAGCTATGCCCCTAACACCCCTTTTAGTCAAAGTAAAGTTTGTGACCTATCTCTCCAGGAACCTGTCAGAAATATAGGCTTAGGTAGCAAGGGAAGAGTTCATCCCTACACTCTTAACACGTGGGAGGTACGTGGGAGGTCAAGAAGGATCGATCATGAGTGTGAGGCCAGCAATCAAATGCACCAGCTAAAGCAGGATCAGTTCCTGCATCTCACTGTGATTCTTTAAGTGACCCTGATGTGGTTCTATGATAGCAGGGTATAAGATGCTGCTGAAAGCAGAAAATATCAACTCGGCGATACCTCACCACACAGCCTGAAAACATTCATTGTAGTTCACTGTACAGTCAGTAGCTCACTGTAGGATTTTCCTATGTGTGCCTGGAGTCTTAGAATGACATATCACAACTCTGCCTAGTACTCTGCTATATACAGTTTCACAAATTTCCCACAAGCCACTCCTGTTACCAGCATGAAGATTGGCTAGGTGGTTAGAGCACTTGCTGCTGCTTCTGATGACTCAGTTCAGTTCCTAGCATCTCTCTATACAGCAGTCCACAACTGCCTGTAACTCCAACTCCAGGGGAAGAGGCTTTCTTTTCTGGCTTCCACGAGCACCCGTACATATCACATATGAACACAAACAATTAAAACTTTAAAAGGAAAGTTCATTCTACTTTATAGTGTCTCAGAGCAACCCTTACCAATTTTTGCAAGGTGTTTAAAGAGGTCTGATAAAGCTCGATGCTTCTGCATGAGAATGTGCTTGGCTTCTGAGTGCTGCTTTTCCTTCTCAGCAGAGGGATCCACCGTTAAGCTTTGCAGCTCACTTACAGAGGAAATCACTCCACCTATAGGGAAAAAATAAAATCCCAAGGCCTTCCTTACTAACTCGTGCACATTTGCTCCTGCTGTCTTTCACTTGAACTCTCAACAGCCCCTCACATTTGACAAATGTTTAACCCACTGTCCTTGAGCTACACTTGTAAAACGCATGAAAATGGTAAATATCTCTTAGCTTCAGTAACTCTTGAAAACAAACCAATATAAAACAAATCAATCAAACAAAAACCTATTGAATGAGTACCAACTGTGCGGTTTATTACAGCATGAACTTTAATCACCTGAGTGGAATTTCTGGTAATTGTAACCTGGTTCCTTCCTTATAACTAGTATTTGCTAATTCTCTCTTAATCTATACAAGTTCAGAGGCACTTATCTGCAGCTCCAGTACAACAACGCCCTCAAACCCCCATATGTAGCTGGCCTTGAACTCAAAGAATCACTGAGTTCTGACTCCTGAATGTGCCTCACCATACCTAGCTTCCAATCAAATAATTTTTGTTTTAAAAATGTTTAATTTTATGTGTGTATGTGTTTGCCTGCACACGCCTGTGAACTATTGTGTGTCTGGGCAGGAAGTCACTGAAATCCCAGAGTTTGAGACCAACTGGACAACAGAGAAAGACACAACCAACCAAGATCAAAGGCAATGTACTTGTGAGGATGGAGGGATGAATTTATGATACTGTGTTATTAGCAGGCTTCGGTCTTAGTGCTTTGATTTTTAGCATACTTGTTTAAATACTGTACGAGATGTCAAAAATGACACAGGTCCTACATTGCCAGCCATCAGAGGCCATGGGGGACAGAGTAAGTCCCACTTTCCCACTTTACCCTGGCTATAAACGCTCACCAGTGAATTGGTCCAGGCTTTCCACTAGGTGAGGTAGGGAACTCTCCTTCATAAATATCAGGCACATTTTCCTCATTCGTTTTGAGAGTCGTGGCAATCGACGCAGAAGTTCTCCCTCCGTAGACAAAGGGCCAACAGCATCCTGGCACTGTTCTGTACCTGAAGGCTTTGACGCAGTACAGGTTAATTTTATTGCCAAGAACTGAGTAACATTTTTAACTCAATGGACACTAAATTTAAGTCAACCTCTCCCCCTCTTCCTCCACACACAGCAAATATAAAGTTATCATCTCGGGAGTAGAAACAAGCACATATATGTGGATGTTTAAAAACCCAAATTATGGCCAGCGGTAGCACATGCCTTTAATCCAGTATTAAGACAGAGAAACCTGGATTATTTCTTTGTATGTGACTGACCTAGCAAGTCATGAAGTCTGAACCTATCAAGACAGAATGAACAGTAAACTGACTCTCTCCTTTTACCCTTTATGTGGTGTTCTAAGATTTCAAAGTCAGCAGGAGTTCACAGCAATCAGGTTACCTGCGAGCGCCCGGCTGTTATAAGTCCATGGTTTCTGCCTAATTCTGTAGCACAGCGAGGCAAACAACCAAATGCTATATGGATCCAACTAAGGAAAACACATTGCTTAGCTAGTTCCCAGTGCATCCCTTAACCTGATATATCTGGCTTTAGTGGCTTGGGATTAAATCTGCACCACCCCACAAGCTTGTACCTGCCATGCTATTGGCTGTGCTAACAGGGTCTCCCTCAGTGCACTGTTCAGAGCCTGAATGGGTGATGTCTCCATTGTAGCTTCCTCTGTTGGCTTTGGCAAACAGTCAGGCTGTTCTTCCTTGTTGCTCTCTACCAGACATGACTGACAGGGTTCATTCAGCACAGCTTCAAATTTCTTCATGAATTTAAAGAGGGTCCTGATCTCATGAAATAACAGGTGTAAGGTTAAAAACACACCATTTTAATGGAGTTTGAAAGCAAAGAATTATAATGTGGGCGTGTGCAAACGCACACACACACACACACACACACACACACACACACACACACACACACACACACACACACACACCCCTTTATCTTTTACAGCTATAGCTACACCGATCTCTTTAGATATTCACAATCATCCTGGATCTTTAGGAGAAAAAATATGCCAAATACTGTCACCCCACCCTTTCTACAAGAGAAAACTGAAGCCAGCCACAACAGGGTTGCTTTGCTCAAGGTAAACAGCTAGTGGGAGGTAGACGACAAGCCCCCCCAGGTGGGCACAAGGCCTACATTTTTCCTGCAAGGAGAATTTGTTTGTGGTAGCTTGAGAGCAACATAGGTCTGGCCAGGAAAATAATGTAGCAGCAGGCTCCCGGTTTAGTTATGGTTTTTAAAGGTTACACCCAGGCTTAAAAGACAGATTACCTGTGTGTCTTTTCCACAGATTGCTTAATGGACCAGAAGCTGACATCATTCCACTTTGATATCTTCACAAACTCCTGAAAGATAAAGGGCGTTCAGGAAATGGCTTTACAAAGCTTGTAACCCCTCCCCACTTTGTTCCTACATTATCTACTTGTCAAAGGTCCAAAGCCATCCCTTCCCAAATACAGGACCATGTATCAGGGAGTATATACAAGAATAAAAGGGGAACCATGTTATGTGCCTCAAATCAATCAAAAAGGGTGATGTTACTATCAATAACTTATTTGATAAGCACTCCAGCTTAAAAATCGAAGTTAGTCATGTTCCTCGTGTCGGTGTTGGTTCTTCAACTCTACTCATCACTAAAGTATTAAAAAGAGAGGACTCTCCATGCCCTAAGGATTCCATGGCATATGCCCCATATATTATGGCACACTTCTGAGGTAGACAAAGGACCTGGGAAAGACCAGCAGAGCACAGCCTTTCCTGTGGCAGCTCTCCAATAAACTTCTACAGCCTTGTCTCTCACCTCACTACTAGAAGGATCAAAGGACAGAACTAAAGAAAAAAAATTAGGTGATTTTGTTCTTTAAAGGGTAATTATGACAACTACTCATCTTACTTTAAGCTCTTTTTCTATGGGGGAGCGAAGTTCCACAATTTTAGCTTGGACCGGGTCAAGAAATTGCTTGTAAAAATGGTACAAATTCCACAGAACACTGCAAAGTGAATCTGGAAGAAATGAAAAAGAAACATGCTACATCCACTGTATGTGCTTCTGTGCTAGCCTGAGCCTTCCTTACCACCCACACCATAAAATTATGGCACATTCCAGCCAGGTTCGTTAAAACCTGTCTGAGCTCAGCACCCCTCAAAAATGCAGGTTGTCAAAGCTGCCCTAATTTTCATTCCAGCTTCTAGCAGATTTACTGCCATTTTTTTCCTTGCAGATGATATACCAAGAATCTCTTTAGACCAATCCTTAAAACTCATAAAATCAGCAGACACTATGCTTACATTAGAAAATGGCATCTGCTTGCTCACGTACTATATACACTGAGTTTAAGGGGGTGACTTAACTCCAACCTGCCGGGAGGGACACTGACAGCAGTTTTACATGGAGCTCACCCTCAGGCACAAGCTCCTGGCAAGTCACAGCTTCACGGTGAGGCGGGGCCTCAAGACAAACAATAGTGCATCATAAATGAGGGGAAATCCTCACCTTTTCCTTCAACCTGTGGCATCAGCAAGACGTGACAATGGAAAACCAGCAACATCTGGAGTCGCACATGGAATTCTCCCAGGGAAGAGCCTTCAATAAATGCTTGTAATGTGCTCACCAGCAACATCAGCGTCATCGGCTTGTCATCTTTAGAGACACAGAGAGCAACCCACACATGTACTTTCAACCGTCCTTCCCATCCCTAAAACGCATACAGGGTACCAAACAGCCCCCTGGGAAGGAAGGCCCAGTAGGTAGGTACCGCATCAAACTGAAACAAAATCATGTTTACAAGGATTGACTTCCACATAAACCTGTGTGTAAGTTATGTATTAGATGCACTCACATTGCTAGGAAGCTGCTTTTGATATTAACTATCACTTACACCAAGACAATATACACTGAATTATTAGTTCCTGGATACATAGAATGGCATAACTTTATGATGTGGCTGGTTCTCTAGACCCCACACGAGTTGCCCCCCTTACCTTCCTGCTCCTCTGTGCGTTCCTGCATGTGCTTCTCTAGCATCTGATAGATGGAAAACCAGTGTTTGGTGGATTTCTCAGTATGGCGCCTCATGGTATTATCCAAACTCATCGACCAGCAGCTGACCAGAGGGATGGGTTTTAAAGAAAAAAAAAAAGGCAGTGGAAACATTTAGGTAAACTCATTTGAAATCACAGATTCACAATTGATTTGCTGCCTCAGAATGTCTAAGCTATTTAATTAGAACTGTAAGACTGTATAGCCTGTTTAGTGCTTGCTTTAAACTCATAGCTAAAGCATATGCTGTAGCTGCCATTTTAAGACATAACCCAGGGTCAGGCAGGTGGGAAAGGGCACTCACTTCAGCTCCAGCTTACGCCACCGAATGATCATCTGACTGACAAGATCGAGATGTTTCCGCAAAGACAATTCTCGACTTGCATTCTCCTCCCAATCCTAAAGAAACAGAGACCGGTCTTCACAATCACTGAACACCTTAATCATTTCTTTTCCCTCAGTAACATCTTGGACTTTCCTTCAGAGAAGACTATTGGTCCCATAAGAACTTTAGCAATTGCAACAAATGGTTATGTGATACAACACCAACAAAGCCAAAGTTAGAGGCAGGCACAAAAGAAACAAACAAACAAAAAAAACAAAAAAACAAACAAACAAACAAAACAAAACAAAACAAAACAAAAAAAACAAAAAAACCCCACAAAACCCAAGCACAGTTTGTGAATGTCAGAGTTCCTGCTGCTGGCTCTTTATCTTTGAATAAATTCAGCTGACTACTTCCTGTCAAGTAGGAGGACAGCAGACAGCTTGGAGAATGACTGCAGGCCAGGCAGGTTGTCCTAGCATAGTGAACTCCTGGGGTCCTGGCCTTTAGGCCCTACTCTCCAAATAGTTGCTCACCAGCATATCAATTCACTAGCACTGACCTCACCCTAACTCAGAAAGACCAAGCAAGAATCTTAAATCTTTCCTTAAACCAAACTGTACCTTTCTGTTCTAACACAGATATCAACAGAGAAATCTTGTCCCAGTAACAAAAACTAAACAAGGGGAAGGAGGCATCATCTTACCTGTGCCTTTGCCAGAAGGATCTCTAAGCCATTCAGGAGTTTGGAGATGGGACTGGAAAGCGGAAAGCCACGAATTCTGTCCATTACAACCAGCAGCTTAAGAAAAGAGTTTGGGCATTTCAGTAGTCATCAGTGACTGACAGTGTAGAGTCCTAACAGGAAGTTTTACTCTATGCTTCACACCTACAAAAACCCGTGGAAGAAAGCTTACAGGGTTGTGGAATCTGAGTGAGGGACGCCTTCTATAACTTGCCTTATCCTGGAAATAATAGTGATTCTGACAATTTTATTATTCTCTATACTGAGTTGTTATAAAATTGCTAAAACTGGCATATTCATCCTGCATGTGAGGGAAACCTCACTGGGTTACAGGTAAGCCTTTGTTTTTATGTACAAACGTACAAGTCAACATCCCTGGAGACAGTTTGAGACAACACCCTCTGGGAAAACTTGTGCCCCTGGGCAATCCCCTCTTTCTAGCTGGCTACACCACCTGCTGAAGTACAGGGTGCTCTGGCCAGTCCTGTAGCAGCTGACTGACAGCTTCTGAAAGGCTTTGAAGCACAGGCTGGCACTGCCGTGCTTCTGCCACATTGGGGTGCTGGTAGAAATCATAGGGCCCATCAGGCTTCATCATCAGGTCTGAGGTGGCTTCCCCACAGAGAGTGTTAGAGGAGAGAGTGCAGGCCAAAAGCTGACTTCCCAAGAGCTGGTCATTCATCTCGACTCCTGTGAACAAGATTGTGGTAAAGTTGGTGAGCTCAGAAAGACCGTTTGACAGTAAGTTATAAAGAAACAATGAGCTAATTGAGACTAAAGTCTCTTCCCAATGGAGTAATTGATGAGACCATGTGGGAAACTTCATGTAACCAATTGGTATCAACCACATTCTATGAGTCTCAAAAGTGCTGAGTGTTTTAAAAGAGATATGAAATGGGCTGGAGAGATGGCTCAGCGGTTAAGAGCACCGACTGCTCTTCCAGAGGTCCTGAGTTCAAATCCCAGCAACCACATGGTGGCTCTCAACCATCTGTAATGAGATCTGATGCCCTCTTCTGGTGTGTCTGAAAAACAGCTACAGTGCACTTATATATATAATAAATAATAAATCTAAAAAAAAAAAAAAAAAAAAAAAAAAAAAGAGATATGAAATGAGAGGCAAGGAATGTATCTTGGTGTGTGGGGCATGAGGTTTATACTCCCAGCAAAAAAATAAAGGAAACCTCACTGACACCCCCATGAACCTGTTAGGAAAGTATGAATAGAAAAAACGGAAACAGTTCAAGGAAAACTACCACATACACCAAGTCTACATCCTTTCTCATAGGAAGCTACTGAAAACTTGCATTACTGTAGATTTGTAATCGATTTCTTCAATTTTTAAGCTACGGGAATAAGGAACTAAAAGAAATTGGTAATTTCATTATCTTAATTGTTCAGGAGCAGCAACATCATCTCATTTTGACTTCGCCTGAGGTTATCGAGACCTTCCATACCCATCAGATGGTAGAAGTGTGTCAGCAGAGATGCTCCAGTCTGATAGCAAGAAAAAAACAGGCTGAGGTAGTGCTTTGCTTCGTGTGGTGGCGCACTCTGCTGGTACCAAAGGGACCGTGCAAAGCTGAGGCACAACTGCTGGTGTATCAGCATCACCGCCTGCATTGAGCTCTGGGACAGGAGCGTTGGGTCTGTGGCTGCTTCTTCTCTCCCATCCGAAGCTCTCCTTTTCTCTTCCAGTGTTGGCTCCATTAAAATATCTGCAAAGTCCTGAACAGCAATAAGACAATTCATCTGGTTACCATCAGCAGAAAATGAAGGGGAGGAGAATGAACTGTCAAGAGAACAGTGACATTACGACTGACAAACCGGATGTTAACACAGCCACAGAGCTTATCCCGCTACCTTTTCATGCAGTGGGAAGAGCTTCCTGAGCTCCAGCTCCTCTTCCTCCTCCTCACTCAGGGCTGTCCTGCAGCTCCGGCTCCGGTATCTGTACAGGCTACTCTCTTGTTCTGCCTTCTCTTGAGCTATGCGCTCCTGCTCATCCCACTCATTGATGATCTCCTGAAAAGGGAGATGGGCAGAAGAAGGAAGCATTCGTAGGAACACACCAATCTTAGCTTCTTACCAATATAAAAGTTCCATGGGCCCCAAACAAAAGTCAACAGCTAAGAAACAAAGGCCCCTGTAGCAGAGGGCAGATGAGCTTTCTTTCAAGCTGTGGGTCTTCAGCAGTTTCCTAGCTTCCTTTTATAATCTCAAAGGTCTACAAGTCTGTTATAACACAGCTAATCCTAGTGCCCTTTTTGTTCAAGGGAGTTGACAAAGAGTGCATTCAGTGGGCACTTTGGCCAGCTAATCTAGAGTCCAACATTGGACTATGCTAGATAGACACTTCTTTTCTCTCTTTTTAAGAATTATTTATTTTATGTATATGAGTACCCTCTTAATACTGTCTTAAGACCCACTAGGAAAGGGCACCAGACCCCATTACAGATGGCTGGGAGCCACCATGTGGTTGCTGGGAATTGAACTCAGGACCTCTGGAAGAACAGTCAGTGCTCTTAACCACGGAGTCATCTCTGCAGCCCAATAGACACTCCTTGAATACCCCGCTATCTCAGACTTTAGGTCCTCAGATGGGCAAAAACTACAAGTGACAACAGGCAGAGACCAGAGTAATCTAAATAGTGAGGTTCCAGGCAGCTAGAGTTACAGTGAAGTCTTGTCTCCGACAACAAAAACGTAGTAATTGAAGGACACCACGCACTATCAAATGTGGTTGTTGTTGTTTGGTTTCCTTATTTAAGTCTTTTTAAATTAAAATTTAATTGAACATGTGTGTATGTTTTGCCTGCTTGCCTGTGCACTGGGTGTACCTGGTGCCCAACAAGGCCCAGAAAAGGAAGAAGGACCCCTGAACTAGGGTTACGAATGGCTCTGAGTCACTACATAGGTGCTGGCAATTGAACTCAGGTTCTTTGGAAGAGCAACTAATGCTCTCAGTCTCTGAGCCATTTTTCCAACACCTCCTTTTCTTTTTAAAAAATACTCTCTCTCGTATATCTCATATCTTCAAAGCCTTATTATGTAGCTGCAATTGAACTTGAATTTCTTCTGATCCTCCTGCCTCTTCTTTGCAAGCGCTGGAATTGACAATTGCCACCAACTATTTTTATTTTGTTTTTCCCTAAGTCAGGGTCTCTCTCTGTAGCCCTGGCTGTCCTGGAACTCTCTCTGTAGACCAGACTGGTCTTGAACTCACAGAGATCCACCTGCCTCTGCCTCCCAAGTTCTGGGATTAAAGGCGTGTGCAACCACTGACCAGCGCCACCAAATATTAAAGTGCACTTATTATTAAAGAAAGGTATTTAAAGTTAAATGTTTAAGAAGTAGGTTTAAACATTTATATTTTTAAAAGATTCTACCTTGATGTGTTTGAGTATTTTGCCTGTGTTCATGTAAGTGTACCATGTGCATGCCTTGTGCCTTTGGGAGGCTAAAAGAGGGCACTGGGTCCCCTGGAACCAGAATTAGAGGTATTTAGAGGTCATGTAGGTCGTGGAAACCAAACCAAGGTCTTCTAAAGAACAACAGTTTAGCCATATCTGTAGTTTATTAATGTTTTAAAGATAAAGACTTAACGGAATCTGAGACAAGGTCTCATGTAACCAGGTAAGCCAGAACTGGCTGAAGTCTGGAACGATCATCCTATGGGGATGGTTTGCCTGGGCGTAAGCACCCTGATTTAGGAGGTGCCAAGGAACCAAACTCAGGTCCTGTGGTGTGCTGGGTCAGCACTCTGCCCACTGAGCTATACTTCCAACACATTTATTCTCTGTCCTATAGTCCTGGTCTCTAGGTTACCCAAGGATGCATTATTATTATGAGGTACATTGTTTTTCCCTTCAAAATAGTAATTAAAATATTAAATAATTAAATATTAAGTAACTTAATAGCATGAACATATAGTAGAAAATTAGCAACAAAACACATGACAAATAAATAATACAGTGAGCAGGAATCATCACCAAATGCTATTAAATTTGAATACTAGGCAGACGAACTCATTAGTGTTTTGTGTCTTATAGTGTCTGTGTATCTTATACCTCTAGCAATCTAAGGGCAATCAGACTCCATGGGCAGCCTGGAATTAACCCTGACCATCATGTTCTTTTTGTTGTTGAGTACTGAGTCACTACTGCTAGAATATTAAGTTTTAGCAAGCTGTTCCTATAAAGTAAAACAAACAAACAGCAAACCCGAGACATATTAAAAAAGAAAAAAAAAATGCCTGTAATATGCCCCAGAAAGGAAGGCCTCACTAATCTTTTGAAAGATTGAGGAGAGCTGGTCATGAATGCTATGCTAGCACACACCTGTAACCTCAGTATTTAAGATGGTAATCCAGGATAAGTGTTGTAAGTTTGAGGCTGGCCTGGGCTACATAAGGAGCGCTAAGGCAGCCAAAGATATAGTAACACCCTGTCTCAAAAAATCCAACCGAACAGCAACAAAAAAGCATACCCCACCCTTACACACTTTGTAGTCAAAGGAAAAAAAGAAACAGCATCAGACAAGTGAATAGCCATTTTCCCAACCATGCTCTTCCACAGCAGCTCCCTCAGGAGAGAGGGCAGGCAGACATCCAGGGACTGGCTTACCTGACACAGATGTCTGAAGAGTAGAAGGGCCCTCTGGTCTAGCTCCCCTTTGCACAGCACATGTGAGCGCAGATAAAGGAGAGCATTCATCAGTAACTGCTCCCGGGTAGGGTAAGGTTGCTGGTTCTTGCCTTCTTCCTTTCTTGCTGCACGTTTGACCATCAATTTCCCAAGACCTCGCAGAGCTTCTGCGGAGTTCCCTGAGCATAAAGCATCTGCATGAGCATGGTAGGTGGGGAAGCTGGGGCCCACAGACGGGAAAGCTAGCACGGCCATAGCCAGAGCCTCCACATGTTCTGCACAGATCACACTGCTGTGGAGGGAGGCATGGACCTCAGATGCCACTAGCCTCATGCCATGCTGCAATTGCAAGATGGAAGCCTGTAATGGGGTCACAGTATCTGGATACAAGGCATACTCTTCTACTAGCCGCTTCCTAAACTGATGGTGTGACTGCTGCCAAGAGGCCTCTTCCTTTAGAAGATTCTGGAGCACTTGAGCAGACTTTGGTCCATCTGTGTGGAGGGCCTGAAGAAGCCGCATGAGCAGGTCCTGAACAGCAGTGACCTTGGCGATGCTGGTGACATAGTGGTGAATCTCCTGTACCAAGGTCTCATAATTGGGTAGGTGGGGTCTGAAGGCCTGTTTTTTTGACAGGCTGTGGACTAAATTCTCCAGGTGACTGATCCTTTGGGGAAGTAACCTGAAGGCAAATTACCAACATATAAATGCTGTTAGAAAGGCAGTGAATTCAGAAAAGAGAATGAAAAGAATCATCTGCTAAGGAAACTGTAGGGGAAACACTGGCAATGATAATGAAAATGGAGAACACCCTTAGCGCAGTTATGGATTACCACACTTGCTTGATAAGTACTTTAAATGCATCTCATCACGCCCTTGGCTGTCCTGGAACTCATTCTAGATGATGCTGGCCTAAAAAAACTGATATCCCCCTGCCTCTGACTCCCAAGTGCTGGGATTAAACACTCTACCACTGCCCAGCTTTCAATAGCATTTAAAAAAAAAAAAAAAAGGTTTATTTTATTTTTAATTGTGTGTCTATGTGTAGGTATGCAGGCTAAAGTGACGGTGCCTGAGGCATCAAGATACCCTGGAGCTACAGTCAGAGCTTGCTAAGAGCCTCCTTATAGGAGTGGTGTGAATCCGACTCAGGTCCTCTGCCAGGGCAGTACACATTAAAAAAAACCAAAAATCACCGAACCGTCTCTTTAGTCCAACCTCCTGTGTCTTTTTCTTCTTTTTGACTATACATGTTTCTTGACCACAATGAAGGATCTGGGCTATAACTGGTCATGTAGTTCTCAGATATACACCACTACCAATCACACTAACATAATTACAGTACCAGTCAACCCCCTACTGTCTTTTCTAAAAACAAGGTGTCGGTACCACCCTACCCCCAACACAAACTCTGCTGCTTTACTTGATATGTGGGTGAGAGTGGCTGGTAATTATGTCATCTTCCAGGTCTCTTCCGGTTTGTAGGTGGGACAACAGGTTCCGGGTCTTCAGCTCACACTGCAGCTGGCATAACTATTGGAAAAAGGAATAAAAGGTCTTCTGTGGTAACAGCCATGACATGCACATGATGGATAGAATCTGAACGACCCCAAGACTTGGACCACTCGGTTCAGAGTTGTCAGCCAGAGAAAGTACTCTCCTCTGCTACTGAGCTCCTAAGCGTCTGCCGACAGTAGTGAGGCTTTCATCCTACAGCAGCTATGGATTCAAGGCAGAGAACCCCACATTACATCCTCTAGGTCTAGGGACGCAATTCCACTATTTCTCTCATAATGCCTACTTTCTCCCTGCTAAACTGAGTCAGAAATCTTAGAGGAAAATGCAGTCTTTATAAAACTCATGAGAGGCTGGGTGTGATGGTGCTCCCATTTAATATATAGTACTCAGGAGGCAGAGGCAAATTGATCTCTGAGTTCAAGGCTAGCCTGGTCTACAAGGTGAGTTCCAGGACACACAGAGAAACTATGTCTCAAACAAATCAACCAACCAACCAACCAACCCACCCCGGCCCAAATAAGACTCATGAGACTGCTCACCTCTACATAGCCTTACAGGGAACAAAGGAGTAAACTATAACCAAACTCAAAGGGAAGGAGCTCGGGCCTCCTCTGGCCCTGCCTCTTACCTCCTCTTGGGCATATTTGAGCTTATATGCCTTCTTCACTGCAGGGTCAAAGCGGGTCTGAGGAACCCAAGTCTGAATCTGGAGTAAGCCAAGGCTGACCCAGAGCCTCCCACGCCGGGCTGCTTCACGAAGGTTCTGCTTACTCTCCCCTTCACCAATAAAGTAGTGCAAGGAGGTGAGCAGGAGACAGAGTAGTTCTTTGGGAAGCACCTCTTGACCACCTATACTCGCCAGAGTCTGGTCCACATGGTGGAAGGCCTGAGTGTCCCCAAGCAGCAGATGTTCACAGTTCTGCATGTACTCCTGCCGCTGGGGTGCAGGAAGCAGCTCCGTAAGGCCCAGCAGGTACCGGCACAGGACCAGCCCCTGGAGGCGAGAATCCGTGCGTCTGTGGGGACATGACACAGCACTTACAGAGTCACAGGGAATCAAACAACCTGTGAATACATACTATCTTTTCAGGAGATAATAACTACAGGCTGTTGAGGTGAACTTTACATGTAATCTTGCATGATTTTTTTTGTATTACCTGTTGGCGCAAATATTCTTTTTTTTTTTTTAAAAAAAAATTGTTTATATTTATTTTATTTATCAGTACATTGCAGCTGTCTTCAGACACACCAGAAGAAGGCATTGGATCCCATTACTGATGGTTGTGAGATACCATGTGGTTGCTGGAATTTGAACTCAGGACCTCTGGTAGAGCAGTCAGTGCTCTTTACCACTGAACCACCTCTCTAGCCCTCAAATATTCTTAAAATACAGGAATTAAACTCACAGAAGCCTGTTACAGATTGTTAAGCAAGCTGCTTTACTAAAAACAAAACAAAACAAAACCTACCCTCCTCATGAGAATCAGGTATCTGACTGAGCCTTAAGTTCTGAATGAGCTCTTGTCACACAACGATGGAAAGCAGACCACAGCAGTAAGACTGTTCCAGGGTGAGAAATACCTGAATTCAGCTACTGAAGGCACAGTCATGTTGGTCCACAGCAATGACCTGATGTCCTGGAGCTGTTGGGCTCTCTCAACCCACTCTCCCAGAGTGACATGTGAGGAAGACAGGAGGGGCAGGCCGCTCACATCCCAGGAGCTTCCGCTGCTGCTGTTTGTAAGCACGCCAAAGCAGCACTTGGAGAACACAGCTCTGCAGAGGCTACCAGGGCCCTGAGCAACAAGAGACCCATGTAACTCAGAGATAGAAGCAGACAGAAGAGACAGGAGACAAATAAACACAAAATTGTCCAGCTGTCTTCCTATGGAAGTCTCATCCTATGTGTGCATTTCTCATGCTTTTTCTTTCTTTTAGTTTCTTTTCCTGATTGATTTACTCTGGCTTGTTCTTTTTCTTTTTGAAATATCTTAAAAAAAAAAAAAAAAGACTTATTTATTTTACTTATGTGAGCACGCTGTTGCTTTCTTCAGACACACCAGAAGAGGGCATTCGATCCCACTACAGATGACTGTGAGCTACCATGTGGTTGCTGGGAAGTGAATTCAGACCCCTGGAAGAACCACCAACACTCTAATCTGCTGAGCCATTCCTCCAGCCCACTGTTTGTTTCTTTTTAAAAGAGAAAAAAGGCATGGAGTTTGAAGGGTGGGAGGACCAGGTAGGAGGTGAGAGAAAGGAAATCATGATGAGAATATACAATATCGGGGGGAATTTTTTTTTTTTTTTTTAGTTCTTTTTTTTGGAGCTGGGGACCGAACCCAGGGCCTTAAGCTTCCTAGGTAAGCGCTCTACCACTGAGCTAAATCCCCAGCCCCGGGAAATTTTTTTAATAAAAAGTAAAAAGGGGCTGGAGAGATGGCTCAGTGGTTAAGAGCACCAACTGCTCTTCCTTAGGTCCTGAGTTCAATTCCCAGCAACCACATGGTGGCTCACAACCATCTGTAATGGGATCTGATGTCCTCTTCTGTTGTGTCTGAAAACAGCTACAGTGTACTCATATAAATAAAATAAATAAATAAATCTTTAAAAAAATTAAAAAGAAAACAAACAAGACTTAAAATCCAGAGAATGAAATGATCAGCTAAGGGCTGGAGGTGTGACTCGGGGTACTCAGCACATATAAGGCCCTGAGTTTGATTTCCAGCACCATGGTGGGTAGGGTGTAAATAATGACACTTGAAAAAAATGTAATTTTTTTAAAGCATTATCAAAGAAAATACAATGGCAATTATCAACTAAACAGAGTCTAGAATGACCGGGGAGAACAGCGTTGGGCATGCCTGTGGGAATTACGCCTACTGTGTTGATGAGCCATCCTGACTATGGGCAGGGGTCCTGCACTGTACACAATGGAGGGAAGAAGCTGAGCATGATCGCACACACATGCACTCTTGTCCCATGACCTCTCTGCCGCAGTGGACTGGCACCGGGAACTCTGTGAGCTCAGAGAGTGTTTGCTTCTCTTGTTTTGTTTCTGTAAGAGTATTTCCTCATAGCAATGAAAAGAAACTAAAACTAACCAAGGACTTCAGGATTTCTGTCATCACTAATTCCTTGCTTTCTTAAAAAAGTAAAAAGCAGGACACTGCTTTAAGATCTATTAAACAAATATAAATACACCATATGTATCTTAATTTTATGTGTGTACTGGTCCTTCGGATTAAAGGTTAAAATACTAGTTCTAACAACTTACTTACAATAATACCCAGACAAATACTAATTTACCCAGAATTAACACAGTGTTTCTATTTAAAATAAGAAGGTAGATAGGAGTAAGAAAATTCAACATTTCCTAACTAGAAAGTAAGTAAATAGGGCTGGAGAGAGAGAGTGCAGAGTCTGTACAGTGACCTCCAGGCCAGCCAAGGTTTTCAGAAACCAAAAAATTAAAAAAGAAAATACATAAACTCTACAATGCTGAAATAAAAGGAAGGGTAAACTGGATACATTTTCATGCCATACTATGAACAAAGAAGGAGTTCTTAGAAATGTAAGTAAAGGCAAGGATGCATTATATACACACACTTCCTGTAGCCTGAATATTTTATGATGAGGAGTGAATTAAAGACTTTGATGTCAAATGACACTAGTTGCACAGGCAGGCCAGCTTTGAGTGTGCTGCTCTCTTGTTTTGGTCCCTGAGTGCTGCTGAGATTGCAGGAATGCTCTACCATATACAGCAAAACTAAACATCTTTTAAAAAAAACTTTAACTCAGAATTACACGAGTCATGATCTGGACAGTATAGTTAATATTCCTCCAGAAAACAAAGTATCACAATTACCCATGTAAGCCACTGGTACACAGAAAGAACTGCTGTTTCTATGATTTTAATGCCAACAAACCTTCAGTGTGGAGTCCCAACGGGACCTGGGCATTTCCTGCGGCTGTGCATTAGGCAGAGGGCTCCATGTCAGCCAATACTCTGGATTTGTGGTAACTGGACTGCTCCAGGAAGACCCAAATGTAGAGGTAAATAACTCAGACCACAAACAAGAAACTTCTTGAGCAGACAACTGGAGATCAAGAATTAGGTAAAAGAATATTTGAAAAAGTTTCCATCAAAGCTATCAAGTCTACCAACCAATACCCAACAGTGCTTAAAGGGACCAATCCTAAGCTTCCTATTTTCAACGCCCCTTAATTATTTTGGTGACACTATGTAGGGTGTTTACAGTTTTATAAACTAAGATGAGATGTTTTATAAGCTTGTGCAGAAGGTAAAATAACTCAGACAATTGTAAAATCAGCAAAAGAAATACACAAAACATGACCAAAGGGAAAAAATTTAAGGTTGTTCTAATGGAATTAGATTAACCACATATTACCATAATACATATTAAACATGGGAGCAAAGAAAACGTGATTTTTTTTGTTAGTCAAATGGGAATTTTTAAGCAGTCAATACTCTTATGTCATTTACTGGAAACCAAATGGATAATTCTGTGAGAAGCATTATTTAAAACCTTTGTTAACTTCAGAAGTCGAAAATCCAAGTTCACAATATGGAACTCTGAAAGTCAGAACAATGTCTAGCAGAAATCTAAGACAGACAACAAAGACAGAAGGAGGCTTATTTCCCTTTTGATTTTGCTTTTTTACCTTCTGAATATGCAGTAAAGACCAAAGATTCCAAAGCTTTTGAGGTGCGATTGGTGTATGCTTAAGACAAAATGTGATGTAATGACTTATCTCCTCATCCATCTGCTGATGTGTGCTTGACCTATTCCAAAAGTAAACAGGGAGAGGATGGAGTGTGACCCATCAACAACTCCTGAAGAAAGAAGGTGGAACACACAGCCTACAGCCCCAGGAAACACCTTATGGACGTCAAAGTAACCAGAGGAAAAGCTTTGTCTCTCTAAACGGTAATGACCTCCCCGTGCCTCAGCCACTCCTCAGCACACGTTACCCACACGACAATGCAACAAGAGAATCTGTCCCCCTGGAGAGAATAACAGGAAAAGCGTTTACCTTCTCAGACAAGCCTGTGTTACAAAACCAGCTGTCACTCTGTACTGCCACAGCACAGCCAGGTACTCAGTCACAGGCCACAGCTGAACACGCCTGGTGAGGTGGGCCAGAGAGCTGAGGTCTGGCTGCGACGGGGAAGAAGCTTCATGTGCTTTCTCCAGAAAGCCATGTGAAAGTCCTCTGGTTTTTAATTCTGAACACTGAGTGTTCACAAGATTCTTCAATTCATCTTTAATTCCAATCAGAAAGACACGTATTAGAACAATGTAGTCTAAGTCCAAGGTCTAGATTCCCAACATCTATCTGACAGCAAGGCTGTACCTGTTATCAACCCAAGGTCATCAGCTGGCTGTTCAACCCGAGTTTCCCCAAGTCCAGTCATATTAACTTCTACACATCCAATGCTGTACCTGACTGATACTTGTGAAGCTGAGTCCACTGAGCACACTTTTTGAGCTCACAGGGAAGATGTCATTCAGCAAACCAAATACCAGAAAATATTACCTAAATTGACATCTTCCAGAATGTTGGCTCTGAGGATCAAACCCCAGGTCTGCAGGAGACTTTTCTTCAAATTCCATTCAGAAGCCACCACTTGGAGGCGATTAATGTCTTCTTGCCACCCACACTCCCCAAAGACAGGCAGCCTTTCCCCGATAGAAAGGGCTCTGTTAAGGGCTTGCAGCTGTGAAAAACAGTCCACTACCAGCTTGTCCTAAAATAAAACCAAAGAGAGCCCACTCAAGAGTTGAAGAGCAGTTCTTTCCAGTAGCCTAGACATAGTCTGTATACTCCAATTGCTTTGGTGGACTTAAAAGTAATAAAGCTCTACTCAGCCTCAAGAGAATACAAGGCAGCACTTTCTTATGAAATAAAGGGTTAACTTTGGAGCAAGGGCAGGTCTACCTTTTCAGGAGAAACTGACATGTTTCTAGATGTACCTTAAAAGGGAATGGTCGTCCCAGGAACGCCTGCAGCTTCTTTACGCCAGGAAAGCTGCCTGCAGGGCTGCCCAGACAACTGTGGATCTGCTCAGAGACCATCTGCACCTCTTTATAGTATCTTCAAAACAAAGGGGAGGGGGAAGGCTAAGTACTAAAGAGAAGTCTTCTACATTTTTATATTTTAATGTATTTAGGAAAGCCGAAGAAGTACACCAAAGAAAGAGGAAATGGTTTTCAATTCAAAATCCTCTTATCTTTTAACATTATTTTTTGAAATAGGGTCTTACTTGTCTTCATGATTCACCAGGAGTTGGGGGATCTGACGGATCAAATGTTTTGAAACCCAGTGCCAGTGGAGGGCAAGCAAAGCCAGACCTGAAGCATCTACTGTGACTGCATCAGCCACAGCCCAAAACCGGTCCCGCCACTGCATAGAACCTAAGATCTTAAAACAAAATAAATTGTAACCATTGTATGTAAAAGACATGTAACATGTTGGGTATGGTGCTACAAACCAGTAATCTCAGCACTTGGGAAAGCAGGAGGATTGTGAGTTCAAGGCCAGCTTGGGCTACAAAGTGAGACCTTAATTTAAGAACTAAAGACAATTCACTACCAGTTTGACCTGAAAATAAAACCCAAGAGCGCCTAGCGTAAGTAGTATAAAGCTAAACTGGAATATTTATAGGCAGACAAAGAAAAAGGTGTTTCACAGTTCTATCCAAAGCGCTGTCAGGGTTAGGACGAGCCACCAGAACATCCTGCTCTAAGTAGTAGCATTTCCTTTCTAACATGCTGAGCTATGTCAGCCAGTTGCACTTCACAAGCCTAATGGCAGGAGCAGACATGAGGACCAGCCTTGGTCTTTGAAGCTGTTAGTTATAGCAGTTACAGTTAATTTCAATCAGGAAGAATGGCTTTTATTAAAATAGCATTCATGCTAACAGACTGTATTTGATATTCTATATGTCAGTTCCTAAAAGATCCTTAATGTTGACAGAACACAGCCATACAAACAAAACCTTTCTGTGGTTTTTGATAACCTTTATGGGAAAGGGGTTCTGTGTCTAAAGTTTTCTGGGGCTGGAGAGATGGCTCAGAGGTTAAGAGCTCCGACTACTCTTCCAGAGGTCCTGAGTTCAATTCCCAGCAACCACATGGTGGCTCACAACCATCTGTAAAGAGATCCGATGCCCTCTTCTGGTGTATCTGAAGACAGCTACAGTGTACATATATATAATAAATGAATAAATCTTAAAAAAAAAAAAAAAGTTTTCCTGGATTTACAAAAATAAACTGGAGTTAAAATGTTATTTAACCCATATGTTAAAATGATATGGGGTTGGGGATTTAGCTCAGTGGTTCAGTGGTAGAGCGCTTGCCTAGGAAGCGCAAGGCCCTGGGTTCAGTCCCCAGCTCCGAAAAAAAGAACCAAAAAAAAAAAAAAGATATATAAAAGAAACTGGGTAAGTTAGAATATAATTGTAAACCCCAAATGCATACTAAGAGACACAGGGATAAACTGTAGAACATTTCTAGAAGAGAGTATTACTCAGCCATAAAAATGAACAAAGTACTAATACATGAAACTACGTGCATGTAAGCTGTGTTGGTGCCAATGAGAATGGTCCCTTAGGCACATATATTTCAATGTTTGGTCTCCAGTTGGGGGACTATTTAGGAGGAAGTAGGTGTAGCCTTGTTGGAGGAAGAGTGTCACTGGGGGTGGGCTGTGAGGTTTCAAAAACCTAAGCCAGTCAGTGTCTCTCTTTCTGCTTCCTACTTAATGGCTAAGATGTAAACTTTCAGCTCCTGCTACACTGCCATGCCCGGCTGCCTGCTGTGTGCTTTCCACCATGATGGTCATGGACCAATCCTCTGACACTGAAGCAAGCCCCAGTTAAATGCTATCGTTTAAAAGATGCTTTGGTCATCCTGTCTGTCACAGTAATAAAACAGCAACTAAGACACATCTCTAATTAATCAGACCAGAGATCTATAATGTGCATTTCCATTCAATGGCTACATGATTAATTACAGGTAGGGGTAATTACAGAGAGGAAAGAAACACAAAAGGACACAAGGAAAATCTTACTATCTTGATTGCTGTATTGGTTTTATCAAGCATATGCATGTTGAAATGTACTCTAAAAACAGCGAAGGTCAAAGCACTGCCTCACCTTATTGACATGGGCATCAGGAACCATCCCTTGGGGAGACTGTACCCAGAGCAGGATCAGGCCATCAATCAACTCAAAGAAAGCAGCAAGATTGGCCACAATTTCATGGGGTGGGCTATGGTAGGTCTCTGGATCTTAGAGTTGACACAAAACAATTACATTCCATTAGTGTTAATCTTTAAAACATTTTCAAAATAAATTATAATCTAGATTTTAATGTCATCTCTAATATAAAGGTTTATTAGAAAGCTCAAACTCAAAAGTATATTTTGTATGTATTATAAAATTTTGCAGATAAGGTGTAATACCTACAGATGTAAATAATGTCCTAATGGAAAATGCAAGCTATAAAGCAAAGTTACATATCTTATATTTATATATAAACACAAAAAACTGGGGCTGGAGAGATGGTTCAGCAGTTAGGAGCACTTGCTGTTCTTTTCGAAGGACCTAAAGCCACATGGCAGTTGATACTGGCTGTACCTCATTTTCAAGGGATCTGATGTGTCTCCTGACCACCAAGAGCATTAGGAATGCATGTATGCAAGCAAAACCTATGCTTGTATAAATGTGCACATAATTAAAAAAATTAACCTGTGAAGGCTCGATGCCCTAGTGTAGGGAATGCTACAGTGGTGATGTAGAAGTGGGTGCATGGGGGAGCACCCTCACAGAAGCAGGGGGTGGGGATGGGATAGTGGGTTGAGGATGGGAAACTGGGAAAGGGGATAACAGTTGACATGTAAATAAACTATCCAATAAAAAAATTAAAAAAGGGGGCTGGAGATTTAGCTCAGTGGTAGAGTGCTTGCCTAGTAAGTGAAAGGCCCTGGGTTCAGTCCCCAGCTCCAAATAAATAAATAAATAAATAAATAAAATTTAACCAAACAGGAAACATTGAACTAGAGCACATGAATTTGGATTGTATCTTAGGGTATCTACTGCTGAGATAAAATACCAGACCTGAAAGGAACATTTATTTGGCTTACAATGCTCAGTTCACATTCAATCTAGAAACCGCCCCATGGGCTTGTCCTTGGGATCTTCTGGTGGGCATTTTCTTTCTTTTCTTTTTTTTTTTATTGGATTTTTTAAATTTATACTTCAAATGGTATCCCCTTTCCCAGTTTCCAGTCCATAAACCCCTATCCCATCCCCCCTCCTTCCACCTGCTTCTATAAGGGTGTTCCCCACTCACCCACCCCTTCCCATTTCCCTGCCCTGACATTCCCCTACACTGGGGCATTGAGCCATGGCAGGACCAAGGGCTTCTCTTCCCATTGGTGCCCACCAAGGCCACCCTCTGCTACATATGCAGTTGGAGCCATGGGTCTGTCCATGTGTACTCTTTGGGTGGTGGTTTAGTCCCTGGGAGCTCTGAGGGGTATTTTCTTAATTTAGGTTTCCTTTCAAATGACTCTAGTTTGTGTTACACTGACAAAAACTAGCTTTAAAAACATTAATTCTTTCATATAGTTTTGATTTTGTTCCTAAATGGCATAAGTCTTTGGTTTACAATATGTAAGGAATAGAGATTGCTGGCTCCCATACAGCCACATACTTCTGAACAGGTATTTTCTGAGCCAAGCAACCTGCTTTTGAACTGCTAGTTCTGTAACTTGCTAAATATGTGATCTTGAACTTCTATGTTCCTAATATATGAGAATCGACTTAGCTTTCGAGGGTTACTGAGAGGATACAGAAATAGCATTTAGCTGAGCACCTGGCAGAGTGTTCAGTAAAACAACATTGAGTATATTTCATATCAGGTCAACAAATCAAAGGGAATCTAAAAGCAGCAATGGCTGAATATGTCTCCTAACACCTGCAACAGATAAGCAGACTACAAAAGGGAAAATGTTTTTTACCTTTGTGAAATTCAAAAGACATCCTCAAAGCATTGCTTCTTAACTTTTTACTACCAACAGATAACAAATTTGCTTCGGTGAAAATCCTCTTTTCCCGGTCAAGGTAAATAATTGTCCTACAATGAGATCCAAAACACAGTTTCTTACTGTAACAGAACCTTTTTTGAATTAACAAAGTTGGTTTTTGGGGGTGGGGTCGGCACGGCACATGTAATATTGCAACCAAACTCAGGCAGTGAGCACACTAGGTAAATATTCTCTCCCTGAGCCATAACCACAGGAAAGAAATACTTGGAACCCGGGAACACCAATCCCTACATCTAACCCATTTTTGTTCTGTCTCTACAAATTCTGGCCTGGAGAGGAAGTGTGCCAAGAGTACATGTGGCTGGGAAACACTGGCATTAGGAAGATGACTGGATCTCACTCTACTGTTGTGCCGTAAGCCAACAGTAACCTGAGCTCTGCATGGCAGCTGTCACTGCAGTAGTGAGAGAAAGCAGGATGGTCCCTAGAGTACTGGGACACATTCATACTCATGGACTCATCTGATGAGAATTCATCAAAATCATGTTATTAGCCTACTTTCAGGTAATAATACTGTATTTCAATTATACATTTATTTAAAAAATATTACACACTAATGACCAATTATTGGTTAAAAAGAAAAGAACCAAAATGTTGCCTAGGAAAAAGAAAAATGAAATTAAAAAATGAGGAAAAATGTATTAGACTATTTACAAGTGTGTTTACTTAAGTTGCAGGAGTCACGTCCATCTGCCTGCCATATCTGAGGATGAAAACTGAAGCAGACACACGTGAGAGGATGGGCAGATAATGGGAGGGTACTAGGACCCATTGGCAGAAACACAACTGCCCAACACTAATGCTGAGTGAATACGACGATGTCTAACACGGAATGTTTGTTTCATAAAATTAAAGCCCATGTAGCCTGTATTTGACATATAGCAGAAAAGGCCCATGGAGAACATGTCTAGAGCCACCTACTTGTTTGCAACCGATTCTAAGAGCTCAAAGAGCTGTTCGGCCTGGTCTGATTGTGGATCAAAGTCTAGTGAATTTCTAATGATGTCCAAAGCTTGCATATTCCACCGAGGGTCCCAGGGGATCACAAAGTCATCTAGTTTAAAGTAAAAGAAAAGAATTATGTAATTAACATGCCTGGCTTAGCAAGCCTTAGTTGAGTATTTTCACTATTTCCTGTCAGAGTGAACATGTGATCCCAGCTTTGAAATGAATTAAACAATTATCAAAAGAAGAAACCCGAAGGTTAACTTTTATCATTAAGGCTTTGTATTTTCTCAAGTACATGATCTGTCTACTTTCCCTTCAAGTGAAATATTTGATGCTGGAAACTCTTCTAATCATCAGTAAACAAAAGAACCTTCAAATTAGAAGTGACAGAGAATTAAAAATCTTAATTTTTCTCTTTTCTTATCAGCCATCTCTAACAGAGCCGAGTAGTCTTTGTACTCCATTCAGATGGCCAACAGTGACAAGTTTTGAAGACTAGTTTTCATGCACCCATATTACATCTTTTGAAAGCTGTGATGACAGTGGGAGCTATGAACTTCTCCCCTGAAGTTTTCAGAGAAGAAATCAAAAGCAGGTAAATACCTGTTATATTTGTTTGTAGTATTTTCAAGACATTACTGACTCCAGCTGAGAGAGAAGCTGCATAAAATTTCCTAAGAGCAGTGGCACTGGCTTCCACATGACTCCGCACTGACTCTGCAGAAGGAGAGCGTTGTTAAGGAAAGCTGTGCTATTCAAATGCAGTTTCTGCAAAGGTCAAACAGTCACAGGAGGGGCTCAACTGTGGCTAGGGCAAATAAAACACTGGAGTTTACAAGTTACTCAACTGCCGAGATTTTATGTTCATCTATCTTACTCTCTCTGGTTAGTGGCAATCATATAAAACAGTGTAGGAAAAAACATCACAAATTCCCTCTACAAATACTTAGCTCAAGAGACATGTATGTAGTGGCTTATCTATATGTTCTCAGGAAGCACAAGGGCTCACATATATTCAGTTACTAAGGTTGATTTTTTTGGTGTTTTTCGAGGCAGGGTTTTCCTGTAGAGCCCTAGTTATTCTGTAACTCTCTCTGTAGACTACAGTGGCCTCAAACTCAGAGATCTGCTTGGCTCTGCCTCCCAAGTGCTCGGATTAAAGTGTGTACCACCACTGTCTGGAATGACATTTTTAAATAAACTAAGTGTACAGGAAAGATGCAGGACAATCTTGAGTGCTCAGAACCTTCTAACTCCTTTGAGACAGGGCTCTTATTTGTCTGGAATTTAGAATTAGGTTACACTGCCCAACAAGCCCCAGGCTTCCTCCTATCTCCTTGTTGTTGGCATTAAAAGTAATTCTGGAGCTCCCACTTCTGTTTACAAGACATGTAAATTACGCATTACCAACAAATTCAATATCCAATAATTTACAATGTAGGCATTTTCACTACTACTTTTGTTTTCCTCTTTTGAATAAATAACATATTAATACAGGACTGGGGCTGAGCACAGAGGTACAGCTTTTAATCTCAGCCTCTGGGAGACAGAAGACTTGTAGACCTTGAGTTCTAGGTTACAGAGCCTCTCTCAAACAAACAAAAAATAGATTAGAATCTTAAGATCCTTAAGGGTAAATGAATTATGAAAACCATTATTCTCAGAAAAAAATGTTTGTATAGAAAAGAAACAAATGTTAAAGCTAAACGTGACAGGATGCACACAGTACCTTTTCCTTCTGAAATGAAAAGGACAGTTCCTGAAATACTGAGATATTTCTCCTGATACATTAGGGGTAGACATCTCTCGAATTTAACAGCTCTATAAACAACGTGGTGTCACACATCTTTTTGCTGTTTCTTAGCTACAATTTCAACAGTGGAGTCACAAACTAACAAGTCTGCCAAGGCTCTCAAATAAGGGAAACACATGTAACCCCTTTGACCCATACAAGCTTTGCTACTTACCAAGCCCCTGTGGTATGTTCTTGGCTAAATGGCTAAGCCACTTAACTCTAAGCATCCAATCCTGATTAGTTGCTCTTTCTATGAGCAATTTAACAGCCATGGCTAAAACCTCTGGTTCATCGACCCAGCAAGTATCCACTTCCACTGCATTGAATGTCAGGTTCTCAGGGTTACTAGTCTGCATAATGTGCTCTAAGTCTTGTAAAGTAAGGGGCTGACTCCTGGAACTCACAGAACGGAGAAAAGTTAGAATTAGAACAGTCTTTTACATGACATTTCAAAAAAACCAATGATAACTGGCTTACAAATACCATATAAAGAAATGAAAAGTCAAAGACAAAAGACAACTGAAGCATGTACTTAGGGATGGGGTGTGGCTGACAGAAACATGCTCAGTATGGCAAAGGCCTGCACTCCAGCCTTAGAATGTGCCTATACATTCTGACTGATTGCCTTCTGTGAGCATGTCAGCCATAGCCATAACATCTGGCTCATCAGTCTAGAAGGATCTACTTCTGCACAGGACCTCTAAAAACACGGGACTGATAATAAACAGTAACAATGTGATGGCTAGACAGTAAGTGGCCACAATGCTGGGTGGGCTGCATTGTGCTCACCATTCTCGGCAAAACCAAACTCTACCCAAGAGAACACGCTGAAGATTCTGCTGACCTTGTCCAGCTGATAGTTCTCAGGCTCAGCCTGTTGAGGCAGTATGCCAGAATCTGCCCATCACTGCGGACAACAGCGAGTCGAGAGTCTTCTGTTGCAAAGAGAGCTGAAGGCACAGAATCTGGCCACAGCCCTGTGGCAAGAATGGAGTGTCCCCAAGTTTCCTTAGCTCTCAGAGATGCAGTATGACTTTCCAGCAAAGCCTGCACAAGCTGTAAAATGTGAAGCAGAGACAAGGGCACTGACAAAGTACTATCATCCAAGTTACCAACAGACAAATGTCTGAGGGAATCTAGGGCTCACATAGCTACTTGTAAACACTTCTCAGACATACTCTACAATGGACAACATTGAAATCGTTCTGCCAATGTTTCAGGAAAAGAATATTTACATTTAAATGAATGCCAGAAAAGTACCTAGATACCAGATCTTTAACTGGAATAAAATAGCAGTCAACTCTCTTAAAAATTGCTATCCACAAAAGTAATTTCCTCTACTTCAGTGTTACAACTTGAACAGTGATATGAAACATTCACAGTACCTTCTGGTTTGCTGCTGAATGCTGAGAGCAGACATATACTTCCCAGCATGCTTCAAAAAAGGCTTTGTCTAAACTCAGACCTCGCTGTAGGTACTGAACAATGAGTATGGCTGTGTGACTGAGAGTGGAAACAGATGATGTTGGAGAACCTATAAAGAGAAAACATTTCATTTAAGACCAACAGTATTCTAAAACCTTTGATAAAAATACTGACAATTATGAGGCTGGAGAGATAGCTCTCCAGTTAAGAGCACTTCCAGAAGGACCTGGGTTCAATTCCCAGCACCTACATGATGGTTTCAGGGGATCTGACACACTAACACAGAAATACACAGAGGCAGAACACTAGTGTAAGTAAGAATATTTCAACAACAAAACGCCAAACGAATCAAATGTGCGCTGATAAATATGCCTTTACATTAATCTTCTGTACATTGACTCCTAACCATGTGTTTGTTTTACATCTAGGGTCTCCTGAGGGCACGACAGATGTCTAAGAACATTAATACTCCCTGCCCACCCACCTTCCCTCTTGTCTCCATGGTCTCCTGCAGTGTATCTGAGAACTCTTTCACAGGTGTCACATGTATCTTTAATCTCAGGCTGACATACACCAAGAATGGCAATTCATCTATAAAAAAACCATGTTGGAGGGGTGTGGGGAGGGAACGACGACACAGTTCTACTGTGAAATCACAACTGTCATTAGTAACTAATTCGGATACGGTATCAATTCATTAAGCCTCACCTAGGATAGGAATACATGCTTGCAGAACAGACAAGCAGAACGGGACCCAGTACATAGCAGTAAATAGTATTTCATTTATCACTACTCATCCTTTTAACATAAGGAAAAGAAATGACAAAAATTAGAGCTGCTTCCACTCGAAGTTCCTACCTTACTGCCCTTTCATAAGGGCACCTGGTGGCCCAGGAGAGAGTCTCAAAGCATAGAGCAGAATTACTCGGCAGACAGTTGCAGGAGCACATACCCGTTATCTCAACTACGTATGTACGAATGAATCTGTGCTTCAAACCTGGTTGTCCAAGTAGCAAGAGAGGGTGTCTGACTCCCTGGAGTTGAAATGGTGAGACCACCCACAGGGGTGCTGGGAATCAAATGCCAATTTTTGGAAAGTGCCTGTAACTAGTTGAGTCATCTCGTAGTTCCCTATGGAGCTAAACACAGTTATGGCTACACTTCTCCCACATGAGAATTCCATTTTTGAGGTACTGGAACTTTACATTTTAAACACGTGTTCCTGATCACCAAATGAGAGCGCTCCAAGACTACAGACCCAACGGAACAAGGATTAGTCCTGGATTGTTACAGGACTAAAACTGCAAAGGCTCAGAAATCAAGACTCTCACCTTTAACAAGGCTCTGGACCCCCGTGTGCAGAGCCAAGAGGATGTTACACAGACTGTCCCCCACCAACCCAAGGCTGTGCAGCAGGACTTTTAAATCCAGGTTTTCTAGGATGCTCCCTTCCTTTTCTTCCGAAATGTAGATTTCAAGTCCACGGTTCCTCATAGCTCGGGAAATCTCTCCATGAACAGGATCCATGGAGAGAAAAAGCCTAATAAAGAGGAAATTTAAAGGAAATTGAGGAGAAAGAAAAATCAAATCGCAGTGTGACCAATGGTCTCTAACACCAATTGTTATGGGCAAATTATACATCTCTCACCTACAGGGACTCCATGGAAAAAGCTAACTCCATCTTACTGTGTGATACCTGTACCTCCTTTTTAATACATGTCAATACCAGTCAATCAGCTTCTCTAAACCTACTTTTTCTTTTAAAGATTTGTTCTTTACCTACATGAACTTGAGTCTGTTAATGCACCTGTGTGTGGGTGCTTGCAGAGGGTGCCGGATCTGAAGTTATAGTTTAAATAGTTATAAAGTGCCCAACATGGGTGTTGGTAACCAAAGTCCCGACTCCTGCAGGAGCTGCATTCATTGAGCCATTTCTCTACCCTCATATACTGGCTTTCTTAAGAACTATGTCGAGAATTTACAAAGTCTTGTTTTTTTCAGATCCTCCCCCCAGCTCAGGCCAAGGTTATTGATTATTCTGATCTGTCCACATAGAGCAGAAAGGAGAACAGTCAACTCTAGTCTTGGTGAGGTTTTGTACTTCTGTGATAAAGCAGCATGAGGGGTCATGTCAGCTTACAGTTCCACAGCACAGCCCATCATTTAAGGAAGTCAGGGAGGAACTGAAGCTGGCCAGGACTCTAGAGGCAGGAGTTACTGCACAAGCATGGAGCACTGCAGCTTACTGGCTTGTTTCAGCCTGCGTATTTACAGTATCCAGGACCACCGGATCAGGAGTAGCGAGGCCCAGGGAGTTGAACCCTCCCACATCAATCAATCAATCAATCAATCAATCAATCAAAAATGCACTACATATTTGCCCATAGGACCATCTAGTGGGGATATTTTCTCAGTTGAGGTGGTCCCTTCTAAAATGACTCTGGTTTGTATAAAGCTGTCATGAATCTAGCCAGTCCAACTTTTCTGTAACAGTCAATTTTTCCTCATCAATGTCCCGCCACATTCTCATGTAGCTATCTGACATCTCTACTTATGTTAGAAACAAAAAGAAGGGATTTCTGGCAGGCTGCCCCATATCAAAGTTTCTCTTTTGTAAGCATTCCCCTTCTTAATAAACAGCTTCTCATTTGCCCAACTACTCCAGCCCAAACTAGAGATATCATCCTAGTCTCTTGAAGAAAAGAGACAACTCACAAGTCCCACCCATATGACCATCCCCCTCAACATAGGCCACATTTCCTTCTCCCTAGGCTATTGGCAAAGGACTGTGACTGACTTCCTACCTTCTATGTGTTACTGTTAGTTAACCTTAGAGAAGGACCCCACTTCTTTTTTTACTCTGCTGACCTCAAAGCGTAGTAAGCACCTGGCAGACAGCTGGCCCTTAACACTTTCTCTTTAACTGAATGATAAAGTGGCCTACTCAAAACATGGTGCACAGTTCACAAACAGGTTCTGTTTGGTGTCTACCTTGGTTTCTGAAACCACCAAACTCTTTATTAATGTAAAAGATACAAGTACCTGAAATTGGGATTTGGTGTCACTGTGCAAGTAGATCCATCTACCATTCCTCTCTCGTTAATTGTGAGGACACCTCCGGGTTCGAGCAAGGCATTCAGACGATCCAGCACTGATGGGCTGCATAGAGAGAGATCAAATGGTATTCAGGCCGACATGCTGCTTTCACTCTACTATTCTTGCACAAGTCCACACTTGCTTTTGGACCCACATCTCCCTTTCAGAGATCACGCTTTCAGAAACTGATTTCTTCCAAGAGTCAACTCCCTTTTCTCATTCCCATTCTTTAAGACACATAGCTTTATAAAAGTACACAGTCCATGAAACACGGAAAAGCAACACATAGCTTTCCCCCTCTCAAAATTACCAATATACTTGAAGGTAACTGGATTTCGAATGAAAAACATCCAGAAAAAACTTCCAAGAATAGAAGCCACCACTTTAAAATAGCTTCTTATTGTAGCAACCTCCTACTTGTCTATTTTCTCATGGTAGGATAGAAAGTAATATGGATTGTGGTCATTAGTCAAATGTATTTACCAATGTTTGCCTTTATCAGTTCTTGCATTTAAAATGACCATAACAAGAGATCGATGATGTTAATAGGAAGCAATCCAATTTTGTTAGCCTTTACTTCAGTCAACTAATGACCAACTTAGACTGTTCACTGTAGGATAGTCTAAGAATGGCTGGAGATGCCACACTAGGTGAGAAAGCCAATAGGATAAAAATACAGCCTCAGTTGAGTCTTTATAATTAATAAACACAAGCCAAGTTTCAGTCATACCCACTCGTTATCGCACATAACAGTTCTTACTTGCAGAAATTGACATTGTCCATCAGAAGCCAATCACCAGACTTTAGGGCCTGGACTAACATGCTGTCAACCCACTCAAAGCTGCCATGACTCCGGCCACTGGTTGACTGCAGAAGCTTTACCCCAAAAGTTCGGAAATCTTCCACAAGTTTGGCAAAGTCTGCAATGTCACAGACAAGAATAAGCATCAGGTACTCAATGTTAAAGCAAGGCACTTCAGTCTCCTAGCCAGGATAACCCCAAATCCCAACACTTGTTTAAACACAGCTAATAAAATTATGCTTAGCACAAATACAAACACTTTCAATAATTACAATTTAATAGCTACCTACTTGGAGTTAATTCTGATGAATAATTTTACTTTCTCTCACCCATTATAATTTTATATTAAAGAACTCTAAACTGGCATTGTAGACTTATTGGCACTAAAATCTACCCATCCATTAATCTATAGATGTATCACATAAATACTTTATAGTCTATCCCCAACAAGCGCCTTGTGTACATGAAGTGATGCTATATAAGCCCGGCTCCCCAATTTAAAGTTAATTGGTTAATAGAAGGCTAGAGTCTGTGGTTAGCTGGTAGAGAGAAAGGCAGGTCTTGAGGATTGAGTGAGGGGTCTGAGGAGTGATCAGGTGAGATGGAAAAAGGAGACAGAGAAAGGAGGAGACTACCATGAGTAGAGATGAATTATGAGCACGCAGCCAGGAGAAATGGGCTCCAAGTGCAGGCTGACGGAGCAGAAATAACCAGGCAAGACTCAAACAAGTAACAAGGGACATATGGCTAGGATGTAAGTTAGAATAGCTCACTACCTGGCTCAATCTATGCTTACAGCTTATAAATAAAATACCAGGACTGGGTGTCTAAATAATTCATTACACACGAGAATATACTTAAGTTCCCATTTCTAACTTGAAAACCGGGAAGAAAACACGAGAGACCAAGAGGCAGCACAATGCTGTGTACCTGAGAGCAGGAAGGTAAAAACCAAGATGGAGTCCTAAAATTGCTTTTGTAGGGTGTACAGAAGAGGGGTGGGAAGCCTGGCATCTAACTGAGGCAAGGCAGGAGGGGCAACTAGAAAGAGCAGCAGGATACTTGAAAGGAGGGGCTTCTCAGAGGACCCAAAGCCCTGAACGAGGCCGATGTGCCTGTGTCTAAGTAACTCTGCACATCCATAAAGTCATCTGCCCAGAGATGAAGCAGCAATTACTGGGCTGGAGTGCGCCTGGGACTCTTCTCAGTTACCTCCGGCCTAAAGAGAACCCTCAGCAAACGAGACGCCTCAGGGTCATGTCACAGGAGAAAATGTTCCCCCTCTCCAGCCCTGAAAAGCTTACAAATCATCTTAGGATTAAGATAATCCATAGGGAACGTATTACTTATCAAGAAAAGTCTAAATATAATAATCAATAATATAATATAATGCAGTACTTCACAACTGAAAATCAATGTCTAACATTGGATCAAATTTAAAAGAAAAATGAAAAAGTTCATGTTGTGAGGAAATGAGTTAAAGAAAACAAAACCTGACCTGCATTTCACTTTAGAAGTAAACATCGAGTTCTGAGGAGTAGTCAGCACATAGGTCAGAAGTGTGGCATGCTTCTCTAACATGTCCCTACAGCAGACAACAGTATGGCAATGCGGAGTGCATGCCACACCCTCATATGCACATACCTGCTTTGGAGTAGGAGTTGATCTTATTATTGAGTCGCTGCAGAAGCAGCAATACTGC
This sequence comes from Rattus rattus, assembly GCF_011064425.1. Taxonomy (NCBI): domain Eukaryota; kingdom Metazoa; phylum Chordata; class Mammalia; order Rodentia; family Muridae; genus Rattus; species Rattus rattus. The sequence continues at coordinate 110,307,560 of NC_046154.1, forward strand.
TTCCAGTTTGTTTACAATCTCTATGGTGACACCTTTACCATCTTCACCGAGACATTTGGGTCTGTATGTCAGAAGGAAATGGCTCCAGGCTCGCAACACTACCTCCGTGTCATCAGCATTGATAAGAAGACTATCCCTTAACAGGACCCTGACAGCACGCTCCACCTTCTCAAGCAGTAGCCTCCAAGGTCGGATAATATCAACCTGAAATTTCCAGAGCACACCAAAACGATTGGCCTCAGTGAGAGGATACTGCTGCATGCAGTCATTACCAGTACAGAAGCCTCCATGGCCAGACCACAAGTTATAGTATTTTACGCCTGTCAATGTAAAAGTATATCCAGGTACCTGCTCAAATCCACCTAGAAGCTCAGTAGTATCCATTGCACTATTCATAGCCATGATCTTTAAGGTATGGCCAGTAAGGTGTGCCAGAAGCTGGACCAGGCTGGTCTTGCCCACAGAGGCTGGCCCCACAAGGATGACCATCCAACTCATCTGCACACACTTCATGATGGGTTCCAGAGACTGCAATGATTGGTGGAGGAGTGACAGGGGCTGGCGGGATGGGTGAGGAACATAGCTGCTGCGAGAAAGGACTGAGTAGCCAATCTGAAGAAAACACAGAAGTCATATGTAGCGACATAGAAGCCACGGAAAATTGTCATAGGGAAAAGAATTATTCCAGTCTGTTTACCTGAACATCATAGGGAGTGATATGAAATAGTCTAGTTCCTATGTATGGCATGGAGTTGGAAGCAAACACATCCTTAAACACAGTGATAACCTAAAGGAAGATAACGCATTGAGAATATAAATCATTATAAATTCTTATAAAACATTATCAAGTCTTACACTATGATGAAACAGATGGTCCCAGAGAATAAGCAGAGCAACTAGTCACAAAACTTAAGACAATACTAGCAAATGTTTCCTATGCCTTTGAATTTTTCTCTTAGATATATCACAGGATAAGGCTGGGCACTGTAGCATAGACCTATAATCACAGTACTGGAAGGGTAAGGCAGGAAGAGCACAGGTTAATGACAAGTCTGGGCTACATAGTCAGTGCTAGTTCAGCCGAGGGTACATTAAGACTGAGCGTTAAAATCCAAACAAAAAGACGTTAAACAGAAACTGTTATTAACAACAAGTTATGAGCTCACGAACAGAGCAATGTGGCTGGACGGATGGCTCGGGGGTTAAGATCATTGGCTGTTCTTCAAGAAGACCCCAGTTTGAGTTACAGTATCCACAGGGCAGCTCATAACTGTCTGTACCTTCAGTTACAGGGAAAACAACGCCCTCTTCTAGCCTTGGTGGGTACCAGGCATGCACATACATGCAGGCAAAGCATCCATACACATAAAATTAAAACTATATAGTAGTTACATGACTTCAAATTACTTGTAATTACAGTAAAATTATATGATAAATTAAAATGAAGTCATGGGCACTATGGCAAATCTCAAGACAAAACATTTGCTTTCATGTCATAAAAATGTCGGTGCTAACCAGAAGATTATGAGGAAAAATGTGGCAGCCATTCTAACTACATTAGAAACAGGCAAGGCCCTTTATAGCCACAGAATAACTATTATTTCTACTTTATAAATTAGCCATCTAATCAATAATAAGGACTCTCTAAAACCCTGCTTTTAGAAACTTTCTTTATCAACTACTCACCAACTGACTGCTTTTTAAAGCCTAAGGTGGGAGATGGGTAGAGGGTATTAAAATACTAAGTAGCACACAGCAAGAGGAAAAGTTAGAATCACCCTCAAAATTATATCAAGTTGAAAAGTACCAATATTCTTATAATTGTACACAAAAGTCAGAAAATAAAAGTTAAGGGAAACTCAATCACTGTAGAATGGGGTAAGTGAAATCTTAAGAGGAATGAACAAGGTATTGCCGTCTTGTCTCCAGCTCCAGGAACTTGGCAGACAGCTCACACCAAAGCTTGCCTCTTTCCCTACTGTTCTGGCAGAGAAATAAAAACTCACTATTGCTCACCCTACCAACAGCTGATGCTACTTCCAAGACTCTGTGATTGACACACGGCTCCTCTTTCAAAAGGTCATGACGGCAGTTCCTATCCACATCTGTGTTAAGATTTAATGAGTTAAGTCTACCACAAACTCAAATGCAGAACGAGGTATGGTGGGACATGCCTGTAATTTTGGCAGAGGAGGCTGAAGTGGGAAGATTACATGAATCCAGACAGTTTTGATCAGCCTTGGACAACACAGAAAAATCCTTTAGGAAACAGAAGCACACATGACAGAACTCTATAAGCTATAAACTCTATTGTCATGTTCTTTTTACAAATATGTAGTCTTACCTCATTTAGATACAAATTATCCTCTCTTTTATATCTACCTATACTTTCTGGATAAAACACATTAAAACCAAGGAAGTTCTGGCAATTCTGGTCTAAGGTTTGTGGCTATGGGGAATTATAGACATAAAAGAAATTGTTGAGATTCAAACTCTGCTAGGAAAGGAGGATGCTTCATTTGTTCTAGCAACTTCTGAATTTCCAAGTGTGTTGGTGTTTTTGTGAGATGATTCTTGATATATTAAGAAGGAATTGCTTTTTTACAAAGAAAGATAAATGAAGAAGCACGAGACTCACTTTCTCTTTGTCCTCCCTGGTTCTCATTCTTTCACCATAAATTAGGAATACATGCTGACCAGGATCATAGCAGCCAGGAGATTGGTCAACCAGCATCAACTGACACCAGCGGAAAAGGTCTCGGAGGTTGAACTCCCAGGGCCCCCCTTTTTGTCCCCATTTCTTCTCAACAGTCACTTCATGATCAATCTAGAAATAAAACATTCTTATTGAAAAGCATGTCCTATCAGGAAATGTACTATGTACTAACATTATATTACATATGAGATCTACAGTGGAAATTATAGGTTTGATTCAAATGGTTCCTCTTAACCTAGACCTCCAAATGCCAAGAAGACATCATGAGCATTACTACTGTTCCCTACAATATAGAAAGGATCTAGTTACCAAAGGGCAGCAAACGTCCCAACATGGACATACTGATTCAGTAAGTTCCTTTTGTCAGACTGCTAATTTGGAAGAGTCTTGCACTGAGGAAATGCTGGTTCAAAAGAGCCAGGAAAATACAAATTGGTACTTACATGGTTATTGAAAGCCACCATTTTCTTAACAATATTTCTGTCAATGGCTGGAAACAAGGTACTGGCAATGAACTCCATGTCAACTACTGTAAGGGGATCCACAAAGACCTATAAAATCCAAACATCACACAGTATCAATGCTTTTCTCTAGAAAACACTAGAAAATGACTACCGTACCATGCTATGTGCTATTTCTACTTAATACTAAACACTAATAATTGAGTTTTAGAAATTTCTTACAATGAAGAATTATAGAATTTTCAAATACACAAAGTGGGCTTGGCTTTCAGGCTATATCTAGTAAGCTGAAGAGGCGTGTGCAATTTTCTCTTTTAAACTCCACTGTTTTCAGCAATTTCCTACAAGTACTCTTGAATACCTTCAGATTCAGATGGATAGTAAAAACACGATCACTACAAATTCAAACTTTCCAGTATTTGACAATTTTAATAATAAACATTCTTCTTTAAAGTACTATTTTGTGTTAGTGTTTTGCCTCATGTACGTATGTATGTACATATGTACGTATGTACATATGTACGTATGTACATATGTACGTATGTACATATGTATGTATGTATGTATATCATGTGTGTACCTGATACCTACAGAGGTCAGAGGAGGTGTCAGATCCTCTGGGATGGGAGTTACAGGTGGTTGTGAGCATGAACACCTGTGCTGGGAATCAAACCAGCATACCCTCCAAGAGTGACCAGCTCTGAACTGGTGAGCCACTTGGCTAGCACAGTAAACATTATTAAATGAAACTCAGAAAATTATTAATCATCAATGAATAGGGATATTAGAGCTAACATCTGTAGGCACTTCAAAATTCCAAGTTAGCCAAGATGAAAAATACCAATTAAAACAAGGTGTATATACACATCCCTTTGCAAAAATGAATGAAGGTTTAACATATTTCTGATTTTATTAATGATAGATGAAGGGATAGTGGATAGCAGTTGCTGGGTTTTTTTTGAGACAGGGTCTCATTATGTAGATCTGGGGGTACTGGAGCTCATTATGTAGACCATGTTGGCCTCAAAAGTGACAAAGAGGTCAACTTGCCTTTGCTTCCTGAGTGTGGAGATTAAAGGTGTGTGTCACTAAGCCAGTTTTCTACTTTCACATTCTAAAAACTAAAATACATTACTTTCACTACAAAACTTGTAATGAAATTTTGTCCCTTGAATTTAATGACCAGCCTCTATGCCAAAGTGTATTAATGAAGTCCTTAAAGGGGCAGTAATTTGTCTTTTAAATGATAATACACCAGATCTCCAGGTCACAGCAGAAACAGGATAAAGACAGGGAAGACAGTCTCCTTTTTAGGAGGCCATCCAGCAGGTCATCAATTACATACATACACAGACAGTAGGCATGCTAAAAGGCGTGGGTTTCTAGAGCAGCACGGATCTCACCTGAGTGAATCTGTTAAGGAAAGACTTGGGCAAGCCCTTCCTCCCACCTCCTTGTCTAAAGGGATTTTGACAACCAAAAATCCTGGTCTTCTCATGCTGAACTTGAAAGCTCATGCCTAGCTCTGGTACATAGATTTCTCCTCGGTGATCAAAACAAGCATTGAGTCCTTCCAGTACGGACTGAGAAGCCAAGTTAAGCTATTTGGGAGAGAAAGCGCAAATATCATTTCATTGTTTCACTGTACAACTAGAACAAAAAAAAAAAAAAAAAGAAGAAGAAAATAATTATGGGTAACAAAGTAAAACAGGTTTTCTTGAAGTAAGAGAAACTCAAATTTTATTTCTCATATATTGCAAGAGATTCAGGGTCTATTTTTTATATATAAATTAAAATTATACTATAAAATTTTTATAAATACTCGTCAATTAGGGCCTGTATATGGCTTGCTTTTTTAAAGAATTCTCTGTTTTATGTGGATTAGCAGTTTCTACCGTGTGCATGCGTGTGTGCCAGCCACTTCTGTGCCTGGTGAATGCTGAAGTCAGAAGCTCTCAGACCCTGGAAATGAAGTTATAGATGGCTGTGAACCACCAATATAAAGACTGGAAACTGAACCGCAGAGCTCTGACGGAGCAAGGGGTGTTCATAACCAACAGCCATCCATCCAACCCCTTGTATAAGTTTTTAAGTAAGATAAGGAAAACTACAGACTAAAATTCTTAAAAAGCTTTAAAAACCTTTGCACACGTTTCATCGTGGGAATGATAATGAACTTACACTGGTCTCTCTAACAACACTGGAAAATCCTACAGCTAACTGTCAGCAACAGTTTTGTGATCAAGGACATAAACAATGGGAAGAGCTAACTAACCAGGCCTTCTGATGCTGAGATGGAGCTCATGGAGCTAAGAGATTGATGCTCTTCAGATACACTGAAAAAAATCAACTGGAAGATTGCAAGTCAATAAAATGCAATCATCTGAGCTAATTCTACCAGAAGCTTCTATAAGCATGGAAAACTCCTCTGTTGTTTTTTTAAAGCCCCCAAATAGAAAGTTGCTATAAGTGGGTATTCAAGCCCAGAATGCCCTGCAACCCCTGATGCAAGTTCAAATACAGTCACTGTGGCCTTTAGCATAAAGCTAAGCTTTCTCTTTTGCTGTGTAAGAGATACTCTGACTTGGTCCCCACTAGAACCAGGGGTAGCTATCACCCCATGGTATCTGCTCTGAGCGGTAGGCAGCAGCTCGGTTGGTTGATTCTCACAGAACCCTCTTGTCATCCAGCACCAGGGAGGGAGGGTGTCTGTGTCAGTAAAGCTGCCATCCACATCATTTCTTCTGTTTAGCACTTTCACTGGTGTGATCCTTCCAGACACTTTCTGAATTAATCAGATCCTATTATAGACGGGTGTGACCTACCTACCATGTGGTTGCTGGGAATTAAACTCAAGACCTATGGAAGAGCAGCCAGTGTATTTAATAATCACTGAGTCATCTCTCCAGCCAAGGTATAGTTTTTCTCTGGTGAAAATTCAATCTGAAATAGATTCTGGTAAGGAATGCCAGTGGATTAGGGAATACTACATGAAGTGCCCTTCCGTATGCATACTCTTGACAAGTAATTTCTGACTGGCAACGAAATGAAAGGATCTTTTTATTAGTCTTGTCTGTCCTTGTCATGAGCTCCTCCACTAAAATGCCTGGTGTTACAACTGCCTTCTCACCGATCTGTAATCCCATCTCAGCACTGATGCTCACCTCATCCAACACAACCCAATGGCCTGCCTTCAAAGCTGCCAGCAAGGGGCCATCACACCAGGCAAACTCTCCACCTTTGCCACCCTCAACAGGTAGGTCCGCTCCAAACAGATCAGTTATATCCTGCAACAAAGGCCACACCATTACCAAAAAACAAAACAAACACCTCACAGACAACCAAATCTACTGGAACCTAAACCCCTAACCCTGAAATGATAAAGGCCTGGGTAGACCTCACACAGTACTCCTTCCCTCCGTTTTCCTGGAGTGGTGGAAATTGAATCCAGACGCCCCAACCACTCCTGATACTCTTTAGCAGGAGCACAAGCATGGCCTCCCTTAAGCCCCCCCCAATTCTGGTAAGAATGCTCCCAATAGCAACCTGCTTCGGCAGATGCTCAGATTATTAGATTATTAGTTCTTCTTGGAGATGAAATGGTAAGCTCCTGCACAGACATGAGCAAAGCAGAACAATGCCTAGGCCGTGCTCCCAGACCCCATCAATTTCTCATTTCTGTTCCACATTTAATGAGACTTTTTTAAAACCTTACTTTACTTCTAAGGTTTCTGAGAAAGAAAAAGAAATTTAAATGACACATGACACACCAAAATGAGTAGTCCTTTGTCAAAAGAAAACTAGAAATAAGACATCTAAATGAAAGAGTAACATTGCAGGTGTCACCTCTGAGGAGTGCAGGACTTAGCTGGATGCTTCTGATATCACCATGACAGGCTTTTGGTGCTGAGAATCCTGACTTCTGTCAGCAAACTCTGTAAGCAGCTACAGACAATCTTCCCTTTCTGCATCTCACGTGCATTTTAAGACACCCAAGCTTACCGTCTGTTCTGACAAGTTGATTCGAACCAGGGTATTTCCTGAGGCCTTTGCTAACGCAGCCACCAAACTTGTTTTGCCAACACCAGGTGAACCCTCCAGGAGAATGGGTTTGTTCAGTTTAGCAGCTCTGAGGAGCCTCTGGGCATTCATAGCTGTGGTACCTGCACTGAGTGCATAGTCAGCAATAGTGTGCCCATTCAGGACAGGTCCTTAAGTAAAGAAGAGCAAAGTCAGATGTAAGTCACCATCAGTCTGCTGCTTTTGAATTTATAAAACGCCTTACAGGAATTTTGAAGCCCATAACCAATTTTTCTCAATTGTGCCTAGACAAACCACCACAAACTAGGCTGATGTGCTGACACCACCTTAATAGAACCCATGTTCAGGAGCGGATATTTCCCTGACTGTCACTGTGCTTCTCCATGTTTCATGTGCTCCATAATTACTGCTCAGAGAAGACAGCACTAGACAACAGATGACCCTGACACGGGAACAACAGTCGTAAGAATCAAGAGTGCCATAGGGGATGGACAATCAGACCAGAGGCCCTGGGTTCAATCCTAGCACCACAAATTAATAAATAAATATTTGGCAGAGGCAATTTAGTGAGTGGGAGAAGTGAACTCTATTGTCTTTGACACTGTATTCCTCATTTAACCACTAATTTATCTACTCAATTCAATCAACAGACATTTTTAGAGTTTTTCCACCTGCCAGGCCATAGCGGCTGCCATTGAGAGGAAGACAGACAAACGACCGGCTCTTAGGGTTCAAAAGCTGTCTTTGTAAAAAACAGAATAGGATTTATAGTTAAAATGCATTATAAAACAGCAGGGCTTGTTTATAGGCTTGCTAACCTTAGTGGGTTTAGATGAAATAATCCTGAGAGCCACACACAAAACTAAGTCATAACAGAAGTACTTCTATAAGCTACAGGAGGGGAATATTAATTTATTTTAAACTACTCTTACCTCTTGGTATAAAGAATGGATGAACTCCCCAAAGGTCATCTACGCTAGTGAATTCTTTGTGTTTAAGTCTATCATAAATCTTCAACTCATCTTTCTGACGTTCTGTCAGTCGGACTACCTTGGAAAGTTTCTTTATTAGGAATTTCAGACATTCTTCACGAGCCAAGAGGGCTGTACCAAATCCAGAGGAAGTTACCCCTATAAAGGAGAATTGGGTCATGAAGGAGTTAGCACCATCAAACCCACTGTAATTAGGAAGAGCTCAACACTTTGCTGAGGAAAAGGCCTCAGCAGAACTACAGGCTAAATGCAGCTTACACTGTAGAACACCCTGAGGAAGAAGGGAAGAATGCACATCTCAGTCTTGAAAATCTATCCACCACCAATAAAGCATCTTCAGGGATAAACTGCTGTCAACCTAGCACAAGCTCAAATGAAGATTCAGCTCCTTTATTTAGTTATTGTGAGTGTGTTTACTGTGGGGCAGGAAGGTGTACACATGTGCCCCACCCGTGTATGAAGGCCAGAGGACAACTTGTGGGAGACAGCTCTCTTCTCCTACAATGTGGGTTTCAGGGATCAAACTCACAGTATCAATCTGGTGACAAATTCCTTTCTCACTGGCTTTTTTTCAAAAGCATGAGGAGTGTTAGAAGTATACAATTAAAATGATTCTGAAAATATATGATCTGGTTCTGGTTTTGCTTCCTTTCACAACTTTCCTCTACCTGTCAAGCCTACTGTCCCCAAAAGAAAACATACCAGAACCTATGCCATCTATGTACACCAGGCATGCAGCATGGACAAAAGACGTCACAGTAGAGATGGTCTCTAGCCTTTTCACAGCAGCTTCCTCCGCCATTGTGTTCATGAAGTTAACCCAGGACAGAATATCTCTGATACTGACCACACACTTTCGTCCAAACTCCTGGTGGGTCAGCCAAGTAATGAAATCCAGCATCACCTCAGCTATGTCAGCTCCTTAAAATAAAGCAAAAATAATTTGTTTTCTACAAAACATCCCAGAACAGTAAGGAGGCAAGGTCTCTGTGCATCCGTCTCAGCTTATATAAAAAAATCTTGTGTATGTGCACTAAAGCTGTTTCCAAAGTCAGTAGTTCTTACTACATTACCACGAAGTCAGGAGGAGCACTCATCCATTAAACTACAACAAAAAATAAAGCCACAACTAAGAAGCTGCCCTGAAAAAACCCAGGAAGAAAGCCTCTGGAACGGCATGCACACGTAACTCTAGCACTGAGGGGCTGCGGCAGAAGGACAAGCCTAAGGGTCAAGACAGTCTACAACTATGTGCTAAGTGCAGGAGGACCTAAATGACAAGCCACCCGCCCCCAAAACAGGTTATTATGAAGTTATTCCACAGTAACATTAGGAAAACACAAACGACTTCTGCATTGACTTTTTATTGTAAATAAGCATTCTTGACTCAAGAAAACAAGGAATTGCTTGAGAAAACAACTGATCGGCTTCTCTGTACTGTTGCTAGCTCCCAAGTTTGATAGATGTGCTGGTTGGTCCCCCCTCTACCCACCCTCAACTCAACTCAAGGAGTCTCATCTGCCTCCATCAGGTTGGTCTGTGGGTAAGTCTACCAAATCATTTTCTTGATTTATGTGGGCGGGCAAATGCCAGCCTACTATGGGCAGTGCCATCTGTCGAGTGTGTAAGATCACAGGCGGGAATACGCCACAAGGAACGAACCAGTAAGCAGTGTTCCTTTATATTCTCCTATACCCTCTCGATCAGTTCCCACTTCAGAGCTCCTTCCTTGATTTCCTGCCTGGCTTATCTACATGATATACTGTGATGTAGAGGGATGAACCAAATATGGTCTGTCATCCTCAAGTTTCTTCTAGTGTTTACCGTAGCAATAAAGAGCAAACTATGGCGGGAGGTTCCATGTATTTCCAATTTGTAAAGCTCACCATGACCTAAGAACATATGTCAGCATTCTTTCTACTGTAATGGATACTCCTACCCTGGTGGCATTAGTTCAGCTCTTTCATTTATCTCTGAGTTTCTAATCTAGCTATTAACCCATTTAACAAATGGAGTGAGGCTTCACACAAAATTGTCTCAGATTCAAACTTTTTAATCATAAAATAACTGAAGACAAACAACATCCTTAAGCAGTTCACAAAGAGCCACAGCATAATGAATAAAATGTAGAAAGCTCTCTAGGAAGCTTCTGCAATGAATAGTAAACATTTAAAAATGAAGATAAGCCAAGAATAGTGGAACATCATCTTATTCTAGTGTTTCAAAGACTGAGGCAGAAGGATCATGAGTGTGAAGCTAGCCTGGGCTACCTAGCCAAGGATTTTACATTGTTATCGTCATTGCCAGATGGAATTGTGTGTGTCTGTCTTACTCTCTCTATGCTCCATGGCTTTAGTCTTTAAAAAAGCATGCTGCTGTTGGGTGACTACAACTGCCAGTTTCTCCTGAAACAGCAGGGTGAGAGCAGGTGATATGGAGGTGACTCTTACACCCTGTCCAGTTCCTAGGGTCTGTTTTAAAAGCAAAGCATGTCCATAGATGACAATCCCAAAGAAGCACATATTCTTGCTTTCTCTATTAAAAGGAAAAGGTCTATAAAGTGCTGCATGTATGTATGTATGTATGTATGTATGTAAGTATAACGAATTTTAAGAGTCCCAATTTAGTCCACTTGATGTCCAAAATTAAAACCTATATTATTAAACCAATACAAAGTTTTAAAAAATGGTCAGACTTGATGTTTTAAGAATTGGCAACTTAATTGAGTTCGAACTTACTGAGTTCAAGGCCAGCTTGATCTACACAGTGAGTTCCATGATAGCCAGGGTTGTCTTGAAAAACCAAACAAGGGCTGGAGAAATGGCTCAGTGGTTAAGAGCACTGACTGCTATTGCAGAGTCAATCCCCAGCAATCACATGGTGGCTCACAACCATCTGTAATGGGACCTGATGCTCTCTTCTGGTGTGTTTGAAGAGACCTACAGTGTACTTATATCCATTAAATAAATAGATAGATAGATAAATCTTTAAAAAAGGAGTTTTTAAATATTATTCTGATTTCCTTATGTTTGAAGGTTTTTATAGCAAGACAGAAATTTGAAAACAGAACAGAATAAAAGATTCATTTATAAAACACGAACCTGTCAAGGTTGTAAATTAAAAGGGTTAGAGATTTGGCTCAAATATTTAAGTGCTTGTCACCCAGCACTAAGGACCGATGATTAGATCCCTGGCACCATGGAACTGCTCGGTGGGCATGCTGTTCTGCCTATGACCCTAGTCTCGGAAGACACAGTAGTCTCCAAAGTAAACTGGCTAGCAATAACCATGCTGTGTGTTATGAAGTTAACTAAAACACCCTGCATCAATGAGTAAGGTAGAACAAAAGACAGTTCCTGACTTCAGTCTGTCTCCAAACACATGTAAAATATGCAAACATACAAAAAAACCCATAAAAAATAAAGAGAAAAATGTGAAAAGATACTTTTTTACTCCTATTTCTTTTATTTTTACTATATACCAACTATACATACAATTACTTTTCCATAACAGACTTACTACTCCCCAAACAACAGCCCTTCCAAGCAGTACCACCCAGACTTACCTTTGTGACCCGCTTTGGCTAGAGACAATCCTGGACGAAGATTATGATTTATTATTTGAACTAAGTCCTCACGCTTTGTGCTTTGAGGGCACCATATTTCTGTAAATCGGTTTCGTAAGGCAGGAGACAGCTGTAAGGAACACAATGGTTAATGTGAATTAAAAACTGAAAGGAATGTTCGCAGTGACTTCAGCGAACACTAGATGTCTTGCTTATCTCCTGTGCTAGCAGATACAGTTTACTGAAGCCAAGGATCCTCAGAGATGTTTACTGATGTTGTGTAGAGCGTCAGGACGTCAGACAGGATTCCAGGACTGGTCAAATGTGACTTCTACCCCTTAAGCACAGATTCTTCCCTTTACTTTCTATGCAGTTACACAAACCATCTTCCCCTAGAAGTACTGTCTTGAGTAAAATGGAGAACAGATCATTTACATGGCTCAAAGCTGATGTGCATCTCACCTTACACACAACAAAAACTTGTTGCTCCTGCAGTCCTACAGCTTCTGTACTATCTACATCCTGTTGTCCTACGGCATCAGAACCACGGAGGATGTACGTCTACAGTGCTATAGAGGCATCATGACTTACATCAACTTCTTGGTTACTACTGTTTACCTGGCACACTACTCAGGGAGCAGGAACAATCTCTACCCCAAGAGCAATTCAACTCTCACACACACACACACTGCCTTTGAGGATGATCAATTCCTTTAGTGCCTGCTCTTTTAGGAGCTTACCTCCTTTATTAGACAGAAGGCAGCTGTCCCTTATGTAAAAGATAACCATTTATATATTAACGTGCAAGCTAACCTGGCAGGCAAGTTAACACAATGTGCTGTTGTTTTGTGCATGTGGATGGGGTTGTTATAAACTATTATAATGCCTCATTTTCTGTAATTAAGCCAGTTGTTTCTGCAAGATTTCCACAATGTACACATGCAGCAAAAGCATGACCAGGCAGTTCACAGCACACAATGGTCTTAAATATGAGCAGGGGTGTTTCAGGCCGTGCTGACTGTCACTCACATGTGAAGGAGTGGGTGGTACTCGCAGGACAAAACACGTAAGTCCTGTGTTCAGAACAAATACTTCAGCAAAGTGGCAGGTGGCAAGATGGTAAGAGTTGTCAGGAATATCATAATGTATTGATTTTGAATTGATTTTTGGTCTTTACATATTCAGAAATCTTTTGATGTCTTTTTATGATCTCCACATTCATTGACACAATTCTTTATGTGGTAACAAGTTCCAGTTTAAGAACCTGAGCTCGACATATACAATATTACATACGTCCCGCAGTACGGAGTGATGCTGGTCTACCCAGGCAGTGGTAACCAAGCTGGTCTTAGGGTTCTTTATCTTTTGAACTGGGGACCAAACCCAGGGCCTCAAGCGCTGTGCCACTGAGCTAAAGCCCCAACCCCTGGTCTTAGGGTTCTTAATTGAGCACACTGCACTTGAAAGAGTGTTCTAAGTTCGTTCAGCTATAAAACGTTTCCATTTTAAGTGTTCATTTGTGGTATGTACAACCATGTGTATATGTCTTCATTATGTGTATGAGTGAATGTAAACAACCCTGAAAAGAGATCTCTATTAAGTACAGTGAGATTTCGTTCTCTTATGCTACTGAGAAAATACCATATTCATGTTTTAGGCATCCAACAAGTTAGTAAAGAGTTGTAACTGCTTCTTTAACAGCAATTCCTCTTTCTTCCTATCACACCTGACCAGGCACCCAATGCTACCCTGCTCATCAAATGGCTCCCTCAGGTTTTCTAAACCACAGGATTACTGGTTCATACCTGAGCCCAACCTCTTGAAGCAAAGGAACTTTACTTCACATAACTCCTAAGAGAATAAACATGTTCTAGCTACAAAACTATGTGAACGTCAAGATTGTTGTAGAACTTCTGCTTCTATCTTCCCAAGCTAGGATTCCAGGCAGGCACCACCATGGTGCCTGTGACATCTACTTGACACCTTGAAATCACTAATAAGACCACTCTAGCATTTAAGAAAGTAAAATTCTAACTGGGCATGTTAGCACACAGTGGCATCCCTAGGAGGTATGGTTACGCAGAGACTTTGTCTCAAACACAAACACACATGGAGATTGAGAGTCTCAATAAAGCTTAGTGTCAGACAGAATGGGGGCAACTCACAGGAACAAATCAGAAATTCATGACATCTCGGGTAGACAGAATGAAATGCCAAATATAGAAATGTCTATGCTTTTCCAGTAATAATGACTGTAATTATAGATAGGCTTGATGAGTTTATAATCTATCACTGAGTTATTAACCACAGTACAATTCAAATGTACTACAGCATACTGCATTTATAGATGTCCATGTCTGAGCAATTTTACCTCTTTTTTTCCAAAGTCTCCCCCAGGGTTCATGGTTGCTAAGATCCGGAAGTGTTTCCCAGCAGTCAGGAGCTCTACTTCAGAGTCCTTACTTTCTGGGCTGCCCTTCTCAGCCAGTACCAGACATTTTTCCACCTCAAGGACACTAAAAGAATATATGGGGGAAAATTAGAAAAGGCATATATGTACTATATTTTGTGGATGTCAACATTCTTATAAATCACTTCTTTTTTTTTTTTTTTACATTGCCCTAGTAAAGCAGTATCATGGCAGTGGGTGTTTCAATACAGTAGGTCACTGTTACACCATTTATAATAACCCCAAAATAGAAAGAACAGAACACTAGCAAACAGTGAAGTGGTGAACAAAGTGCCATAGCCCAGTGCTGCACACAGATGACACACACTGCTATCAGCGCTGCGTGGGTATGGTGGCTCACACTGGGAATCCCAGCACTCAGGGAACTCAGGCACGAAGACTGGTGCCAGACCAATGCCAGTAATGTCCAGACAACCAGTTTTTGCTTCAACAGGGCAGGGAGATAGCTCAGTCCATACAGGGCTTACTGTGCAAACATGAGGAACTGAGTTTGGACTCTTGGACATGCTGGCAAAGAACAGTCAAACTGATGAGCTCCAAGCTCAAAGACAGGCTGTCTAAAAGAATGAAGTGGAAAGCAACTAGGGAAGACACCAAACGCTGACCTCAGGCTTCCTACACAACCATGTTCACAGGCAAGAACATAGTCAGTCACTAACACAGACAGTAGGAAAACAAAGTCTTCACAGGGAAGACTCAGAAAAGACAAAGCTATAGACCAAATGCTAAGTAGTGGTTGCCTGGAGTAGTGGATACGTTCCAGAATAAACTTTACAGGAACGATCATACTTGATGCTAATGCAAACAGGTCTTCAGTGACTGAAAAATCTCAGGAAGCCCACTAAAGACTGAAGTTATAAACAAGGCACATTTTAAATACACAATCCCTCAGTAAGAGAAAAATGGGTATCACTAATATTGGTCTGAGGTTGTGGAAATGCCTCAGTTATCAAATTTAGAATTCTAATTCTAGCTTCATTTAAAATATTAAGTAATAAAGTATATGTGTATAATTTGTTTTCAGGTTTATTACTCCACATCAATTGTTTCTGATTACTGAAAAAGTGAAAATAGTAAAACAGTAAACAAAACAACCACCTGAGCCCTAAAGCCAAAAGCACTGCCACTCTTTGGACATTCTCTCATTTCCTATGCACCAAACATGGAGTATCAATAAACACATGAGGCCATAACCAGGCCAACAGATTTATCAGTAAAGACAAGCCCCATTTACGTCACCTGTTCAGTCTTTCTAGGACAGAGTCATCAGCCAATGAGATCTCATCTAAGAGGAAAAAGCTGTCCTCCTTCATGGCCAGAACCAGTGGTCCATCATGCCACTCAAAGAGTCTTGTGTCCGGTTCTTCCTATGATTTAGAAAAGCAGCAGGGGGAATTAAGTACACACAGAACTAGATGTCTGAGGGGAAACACATATTCCTCAAGAAGCAGGGGTCTAAGAAAGGGACAAAAATCTGCAGATAACTGTAGGCCAGTCACGTGTGCAAACACACATAAAACTGAACTAGAGAACAAACCACATTTCTTTAGGTAAACATATAAATACTCGCTACTAAACAAACCTTGTCGTTTGGCTTCTGTCTCACTGGTCTTAAGCCACCCAGGAAGTCTGATGTCTCCATGTTTAAATGGCAGTTGACTGAGTATAGTTTCTGATTTGATAAGGCTGAAAACAGTTGGCAGACTGTAGTTTTCCCACACCTATTAGAAATATGCACCAGATTAAGGAGTAGCATGTATTCCAAATACAGTCACAGACATTGCATCAGCAAGAGGTGAGCTGCACTGAGACCTCACTACAAGCCTAATCCAACTGAGGTTTATGTGTTCCTCTATAAAACAGAAGTACCACTCAAATCCTTTGTACTAAAGGCCATCAACTACACACATTTCATTCTTTTAATTCTAACAGCAATCAAGGGAGAAAGGGAGAGGAAGAAATAATCTGTTATAAAATCTCCAGGAAACACTAGCCATTTCTCTCCACACCTACTGAATAACTTTAAAAAAAACTAAATGAATTTAGAATAAAGGTAAAGAAATAACAGATCTTGCTTTGAAAGAAAAGGGAAGGAAGAAAGAGGGAGGGAGGGAAAAAAAGACAAGAGAAAGGAAGAGAAGAGAAACTCCTCTAGGTGCTTCACCCAGCCCTGTAGATGTAACCCAATCCCACTGACAGTAAACTGAGACTTCAACAAGCTTTACCCAGTGTCTCCAACCAGCAGCACAGGTTCACCAAATTCCAGCGCCCTGCCCACCAGCACTGCCAGTCTCCGCATGCCTTCAGTCCACACTACATGGCTGAACTTAGATTCCAACACACTTGTCTGGGTAGATGATTTACCTACCAAAACAGAATAAAACTGTAGGCTCTAATGAGCACAACATGATTCATTTTCCTACGAGTAAAGTTACTCACCCAGTAACTTTAGAACATTTTCTTTGGAAAAAAGAGACTGAGGACACAATTTTTTCTTGAAATGTTTTTCTAGGACTTCTTGAATCACATCAGCTTCCTCCTGTTTCCTGACTCTGCCGGCCAGAAGCATGAAGCCTGAAGGTTGAAATAAAGGGACAATTAAGCATCTGGTAGTGACGAACGCTGAGACAAGAAGTAAGAGTAACTGTTACCCTGCTGCCACTGGATCAGGAATCTAAAGAACCTTGGGAAAGAACAGAAGAGCCTATTTTACCAACCACGTGCTAGAGCCCATGTCCTAACCATGGTTATCTCACTTTCTAATGGCCCAGACAAATGATATAAAGGACTATGAGTAAGGGAGCGCCTCAACTGTGCCATCACCATCTGATGAGACACTATTTCATTTTAAGGAAAGAAAAGAGAGGATTTGGTCCTTCTACACAGTAACATGACTAAAGGAAAAAGACAAAACCCAAAGTGTATATGCTATAGGATCCCATGTAGGTAAAGCTCATGGACAAGTCAGAAGAAATGGTTACCTGTACTTACAAGAGAAAATAAGAAACCCGGCTTTACAGATGGCACAAGCCTACAATCTTTTAAAAGGCAAGGCAGATGTATGAGTTTAAGGTTAGCCTGGGCTACATAACAGTCAGTCCTTATGAATTACACCTAAAATTTGAGACTACTCTAAATCTCAGTGAGGGTAGGGACTTACATGGGTGCATACACAGATAAAAATGCTTCATCTTATGTTACTTTAATAGAAAAGAAAAAAGTGTTATCACCTCCAACAGAGTATCATTATGCCACCCAACATAGCTTCAAACTTCTAACCCTCCTGCCTCAGGCTAAGTGCTAGGATTACAGAGCTTTGGTATTAATGAGGTCCAAAAGGGCATCATAATCACCAGATTGTCCATTGTAACCTCAACCAATATGGCTTCAGAAGTGTCCAGCTACTGTGTGCTAAACTTGAAGGCCTGTCACCATCCTGTCCACCCTGGCTTGTCCTTGCTGAGACTCATGCTCTCCTGCAATACTTTATATTCTAAAACAGCAGAGCTGATGGGTAAATATCCTATCAAAGCAGAGCTGATGGGTAAATATCCTATCAATTACAGTAGTTGACAGGGCACACTGTATGTTCAATCCTAAGAAAAGGATCAACCAGTCTACAGACTAACATTGCTTAACTATACTCACTTCTTGTCCTCCAAAAGCTCGTAAGCTCCCAGAACAAGACTGAAGACATTAGACTGTGGACTTTTGTCTCATGCCCCACCCAGCCCCAGCCTTGTCTTCTGATCACAGCTCTACAGAACAGATGCCTTTCCAACTTCATCATTTTTCCATTAGGGTTCGTGGAGACAAGTGGCAAGAGCTACTACGAACGAACCATCCTCCCAGAGTTGGGATCCTATCCCTTCACTCTGTAATGACAGGGCCAATCACTCATGCCCAAGCAAACCTTCACCTTAGTGCTAGAGAGGAAAAACAAGTCACAGGCCAATTTTATTTATGCTACTTATTTTAAAGGGGCCATGTGACTTGTTGGTACTTCTCAAACCAGAAGAGTACAAAATGCTTTCATGATTTTTTTTTTTTTCATTTTCAAAATGACTCATGGCAAACAGCATTTAATTTCTTTCCATGCATTTAACTAAACCAAACCAGTGTTTGGACTATCTTTGGTCACCACACTGAACAAAGTACCAACCTCCTGTACAATTCCCGGAAGGGGCCTGTGAAGCTGGGCACAGTGGTCAAGTCTATAATACCAGCACTCACAGTTGGCAAGAGAATCATGAGTTACAGAAAAGCCAAAGCTGAAAAAGCAAGATCCAGCCAAAAACAAGAGACCCACAAGGAAGCAGAGGCCTTCCAGACTGATAGCTGTTAGCAAGAGCAGTTAGAAGTGAGGGAGAAAGGCAGCTTCTAGAACAAGCAAGAAAACAAATGTACCACACATATTTTAGGAAGCATTTGGTTTAATAATGATCTGGCATAATTTTAGGTGTTAAAACATACCATCATTGGCTAAATGTTGTAGCCAATCATAGTCCTTCTCAGTCTGCTCAGCCAATCTGTATCTTTCCGCCCATCGGAACAGATCTCGAAGGGCAATAAACCCCTGCTTTCCAGCAAACACCGAGGAACGTCTTCGGTAGGACTAGTGAAGTATAAAAACAAATAACTGTTTCTTACTGTACAGAATAGAAAGCACACGATATATCTTATAAAAAATCTTAACAAACTCATTTTACCAGATTTAACTCCTCAGAAATGCAAATCATTGAGAATTGTCTGGAAAAAATGTTCAGAGCAATGTACACTTACAGAAAATAAATAAATCCCATCTCCTATACTGAAAAAGAGAATAATCTCAATAGTAAGAAAACAGGGGGAACAAGATACTAGAACATACATGATGTGAAAGGGGAGGAGGGTTCTGGGTTAAAGTAGGAGAGGGGAAGCTTGAGGAAAACAAAGGGTGGAGGGTAGGTCAACCAAAATTAAAGATGTATGGAAATCACTGCCTTATAAATTACAACATATAATTAAAAAAGTAGAAGGAATTTGAACAGAGGGTTATCTGTATTGGTGAACAATACTCCCTTCAGAAAACACGGGTTATTAGAAACGAAAACAAAACAAAACCCCAAAAACCCTGTGCCAGGTATGGGATGATGATGTACCTATGGGTTGTTGTTGGTCAAGGATGCTCGGGAAGGCCCTGCCCCAAACAACACATGCTACTGCCATTGGTTGTTCACTCTAACTAGATGGTTAAATCCTACTACTGAAGACACAGCATACTTCGGTTGTAGGACACAGAGGTTGTTTTGGAATTGATCTGGAATCTCTCTCCCTACTAACTAGTCAGAGTACAAAAGGAACCCGTACAGTCTGCTGAGGGGAAAAATCATTAATGGATTACCCAGTGGGGGACCCTGAATGCTACAACACTGAGCTGCCATGGAAAATGCACTCACTGACGACAAGGTGCCAGGATTGTGGATAACTGACTACATGTCAAGCCTGCTCCACAGGAGGGAAATCATGCCTGGTAATGTAAACCTAAACGCAAACCCAAGGCTGGTGAAGACATGTTGAAGTAGGTCCTAGGGAGGGACTACTAACGCCTCACTAAATAGAAATCTCCTTATTTGCTTTCTAATTCTTTTATAAATTAGTGCTGTTTTTAACCTTGGTCAGAGAAATGTTTTTTAGCAGTGAGCAGCAATCAAGGTAAAGACTTAATAACTGTTAAAACTGCTAAGTATACAAGACTATAAATGCCCATAATGGGACTTGTATATCAACTTCAGCAAGGCTTGGAAAGCACATGGTAAAAGAGGGAGAAACTCCAAGAGCTGGATGATAGGGAAGGGCGCTGGGAAATGCTGTCATCCGACATGGCTGCACTCCCATCTTGAGTTGCCTGTATGAGACCTGCACAAGATGAAACACGGCAATTCAAACATGGATGAAGGAAGAGCTCATGAAGCCCCGCCTACATGAAGCTGAAGCACCATTGGCAGCTGGTGGCTGCAGAGGGAGGGTCACTGCTCTTCAGGACGACAGCCACTGCTAGGTTGCCTAGACTCAGACAGACAGCAGGAAGACTCACTGGGTAAAATATCACAAACAGAAAACCCACACGAGGTTGTGAACAGGATCATTAATAGTATTTTAGAACTCAATTTAACTAATTTCTGATAAAGAGCACTTTTATCAATGGCACACCGTGGGGGTGGGTAGACTGCTTCATTTATTGTGTGCCTTGCCCTCAACCTATCACCAGCCTTGGGGTGGGAGGAACCAACTGCAGCTTTATAAACTGTTAACAAAGGAGAACCATGAAGGAAGATAATCATGACCGCCACTCCACTCAAGGGTCATATCATGGATGGAACCAACATCATCTCCGTATTTTATTTTGTCGTCTGTAAGTACACACAGGCACAAATATAGGAGAACAATTTCCAAAAGTTGGTTACTGTAGTGTGTTGGACCTAACTCAGGTTGTCAGGCTTGCAAAAGTGATTCTATCCACTGAACCAGCTCAATGGCCTACATCTCTGTTATAAAGAAAATAAGCAAAAAACAAAATAACCAAACAAATAAAACAAAAAAGCCAAGAAAGACATGACTTCTAGGCTACTTGAGGCAACATAAGAAAACAGTGTCAAAAAAATAAGTAGTTTGCCTTTGCTAAAAATTATAAATATACACAGGTATGTTGTGTGTGTTATTAATACACAGCTATCATAATATAGAGTAAACATCATAAAGATTTACAATGATACAAGTGCTGACTTAGAGAAACGGGAGCTGGAGATACAGCTCAGTAACAAGAGTCTGCACACAAGCTCTGGGTAAAGTTCCCCGTCCCTGGGAAACACACAAAAATGGGTATTACCAGATATATTTTAGAAACAAGACCTCCCCCAATTAAAACAAACTCACCAAACAAACAAAAGCCTTACCCTCTAAAATGAAATGGACAGATATACTTCTGCTTGAGAAAACTATCAAACTGTGATACCAATGGTAACATATATTCCCACTAAATTTAAGGTCAGATGAAGATATGAAATACCTGAAGCTCCAACATGACTTTAACCAATTTACTGCAATAAGAAGGTGGTAAACTACATCGCTTGTGCAAAATTGTTTCCAACTCAGAACTGGGCAACTCGTCAAAGTGTAACTCCACAAATCGGTTTCTGAAGGCTCTAGACAGCACCTAGAGACGTACAAAATACAACAAGACATGCACGTGTGATTGAGAACCATGACTGGATATCCAATACAGAGTGGTCAGCCCTAAATCGAGGGGGAGAGAGAGAGGGAGAGAGAGAGCGAGAGGAGAGCGAAAGAGAGAGCGAGAGCAAGAGAGAGAGAGAGAGAGAGAGAGCGAGAGAGAGAGAGAGAGAGAGAGAGAACAAAACAGTAGATTTAGCAGGTTTACCTATGTATTTGTGCAGCTGTCTATCTACCAATCTATCTGTAATACATGTATATATGTAACAATAACTATCAGATGGACAGGGAATTAGGGGAGGCAGACATGGAAAGGATTGGAAGGAGAAACATGGATTGGGTTGTTGGCAGGAGGAATTGAAGTGATGTAATCATTTTAATTAAAATCTTATTTTTAAAAAGCACCTATCGGGGTTGGGGATTTAGCTCAGTGGTAGAGCACTTGCCTAGCAAGTGCAAGGCCCTGGGTTTGGTCCCCAGCTCCAAAAAAAAAAAAAAAAAAAGCACCTATCCTTTTGATTTATAAATAGCAGACTTGTTACTCACCACAAAAATTCAAACCCTTTACAAGAAACCAAAATGGCTTATTCCTAACATAAGAGTTCACTACTTCACATGACAATAAATGGATTGTGGATGAAAATGTTACATACCTTTCTGCCTCCATAAAGTCCTGGGGGATTTTGGGTGGCAAAAAGCATGAAGCGAGGGTGTGCCCTAACAACTTCCTGTGTTTCTGTTATAAGCAATTCACGGTTATCATCCAACAGTCTGTTGAGTGCTTCTAGCACATCAGTAGGTGCCAAATTCAATTCATCTAAGACAATCCAGTAGCCCTTTCTCATGGCATCAATAAGAACACCTAGGAGGAAATGACAAGAATTATCAAAAGTATACTTGAGCACTCCAAGGGCTTAACATGCCTCTGTACAAACGAAAGTTCTACTTGATAGCTACAACTCCAAGCAAATTACTCTGCAGCTGGTTGTGACCCTCAAACTATCTGTGATACTAACAGTCCAAGAAGTAAGACTTGTAACTGACATGGCCTTTTCCTAACCATAGGAGGAGCCAAGGCTAATAAATATCTCATATTTAACCTGTTAAAGTTTCTCTCTGACATCTAATTTTATTAAATCAACAATTTCTCATTATCGATTCTAATCCTTGCTCTTTACCCTATTCTTTGGTCTCTATACTCTAATTGTCTAATCCAAGATTAGCCCAACACAGGAATTCCAGTGCCCTAGGAATTAACCTTAACTCTCTATTATGATATAATTCATGTTCCTCAATTAGAAAAGATTAGAAGAAATGGTTCTGGGGTTGGGGATTTGGCTCAGTGGTAGAGCGCTTGCCTAGGAAGCGCAAGGTCCTGGGTTAGGTCCCCAGCTCCGGAAAAAAAGAAAGGGGGGGAAAAAAAAAAAAGAAGAAATGGTTCTAAAAGCATGAAAGTGTACATCCCAGGGATGCAGTAACACTACCTTCATTAAAGACAAGCTTTCCGGAGGTGTCAGACGTGTAACAACCAATGTACTCCTGGATATCTGTGTGTTCGTGATTGTTGATTCGCACACAGTGGTTGCCAGTAGCAGCAGCCAGCCACCGTATCAGACTTGTTTTACCAACTGATGTTTCTCCCTGGATCAGCACTGGATAGGTGCTGTAAAATATCAGCCAACAAAGCAATTATTAAAAGAGATGAGAAGAGATGAGCTAGAAGAATACTTTAGATATCCATGCATCAAGAAGGTTCTACAATCTTGTTGGTTTCACTACGCAGCTCAGTCTGGCCTGAAACTTGCTATGTAGAGCAGGACTGTGGTGAACTCATAGATCTTCTTGTGTCTGTCCCACTGTGGTAGAATTAAAGGAGTGCATCACCACGCCTGGCTGAACGTATTCTTTTGTCAACTACAATGCAAATCTTGAATGTTACTTGAGATGACTTCAATTCTGAATAAATTGGTCAAGAATCTCCTGCTAAAGCTGGGGCTGGAGACAGGGCGGTGGGATTAAAGGTTTGTACCCCTTGCCCAGCTTTGAGATGCAATTCCAATATCTCTTGCATGACTTGTAAGAAAAAGTGGCGTTAACTGTCAGTCACTCACCCAACAATAAGAAATGTGTTAATCAACAAAATTACAAAGCAATTTTACTTTCAGTTTTTATTTTTGTATTTGTTTGTTTGTTTGTAAGTGTGAATCCTGTGAAGCTACTGTCAGCCAGCTGTAAGCTACCAGACATGGGGCTGGGAACCAGACTGTGAAAGAGCAGCAAGCCCATCCAACCACTTCTCCACGTCTCCAGAAACACAAGACATAAGTATTTAGTATCTTTACATCTTCACCAATCACACAAGTAGAAATACTTCATAGGGCGATAGCTTTTAGAAAGCAGTTATTCAGCTAGGCAGTAAGTACCAGTGAAGCCCTGTCTAGGTTTAAGAAATCAGGCTAAGTAAGCACCATGCCTCTGACAGAAACTTCACAGTACGAGGAGTGAAAACCCACACATACCCTGCAGAGACCACTCGGGCAATGTCCCTCAGGTTCAGTTTAACAGATGGTGTCAAGACATATGTTTCATCTATTTTAGGCTCCTTGTCTCCGACTGAAATCCAGTAACCTTCAACCTGAATAAGGCGGCCTCCTTTGGGTTCTGGAATAGGCTAAAAAAAAAAAAAAAAGACTCTGAGAAATGACCGCAGTCCTATGTCCACTTTTGCATTTTTTTCAGAGGAGAGTAAAGTAGAAAATTAAGTCATTATCAAGAACATTATTTTGCCCTTTGCCCTGAGTGCTTCCAATAAAGACAAAACAAAACCAAAAAGCCTGTGAGCAAAACATAAAATTACTTCCAGGAATGAGAATAACTTTTCATGATTTTAAAATTAAATGAGAGTAGAAAGGTTTAGGGGAAAAAACATAGAGATCAAAATAAATTTTCCCATATGATTCAGCTCTCTCACCTAGCAAAATACCCAATTTTTTTTCAATCAAATATACCTATCATTTTCCTCAAAACTGGTACAGTACTGTAATGAAGGAAGAGGTTTTACATTAGTAGATTCTGAATCGCCTGGAGGACAGAGTGACCCTCTATAGAAACTGATCCTTTATGAGTACGCTGGTTCTTTACATATTAACTTTACACAAGCCAGAGACAACTGAAAGGAAGGTACCTCAACTGAGGCTATAGTGCATGTTCCTGTTTGATGATTGGGAAGGGGAGGACCTAGCCCATTGTGAGTGATGCTACCCATTGGCAGGGGATCCCAGACAGTGCTAAGAAAGCAGACTGAGTAAGCCATGAGGAGCAAGCCAGTAAGCAGCATTCCTCCCTAGCCTCTGTCTGCTTCAGTTATAAAGTACAAGCTGAAAAACCCTTTTTTCCCCAGTTTGCTTTTGGTTATGTTTATCACAATAATAGAAATCTAAATAAAGACAACAGGTAACATGGGAAGGATACAACCATTCTAAGATGTTTGTACATTAAATTGCACAAAGAAAACTTAAACTTTTTTCTTTCCATGTTTTTATAGTCTCCAATAGTTAAGCATGCATTATTTTTAAAATGTTGAAACCAAAATAACTACAAATCTCTCTCTCATCCTAATGAGCAGACAATAAAAACAAAGCAGATGATGAAAGTTTCTCAGCTGTTTTCTGTTCTTGCTTTTAACAGTATCTCCACCCTCTTTTTAAAAAATAAGCTTGTGGTGGTTTGAGTAAGAATGGCCTCCATAACCAGCCCGAGTTATCAGGACTGACCCAAACCATCTGGCAGAAGGGCACCTCCCCCAGCTTACTCAGAGTCACACCTTAACCAGATGTCCTTCAAACCCTGATACGCCCCTAGCTCCTAAGATCCTGTACGCTCCAGTCAGCACGTACTCTCCTGCTGTGCTGTAATCTCACTGCCATGTTTAAATGAGCCAATCACTTATAGCCGCACCAGAAATTAGCCAATTGTGTGTAAACTCGCCAAACCCCCTAGCCTTCCCTATATAAACCCGACTTTTGAGCTTCGGGGTCGACACCTCTGTCTCCTGCGCAGGATACGTGTCGACCCGGAGATCCCCGTAATAGATCTCCATAATAAACCTTGCCTTTGCTTTAAAAATAAATAAATAAATAAAAAGAATGGCCTCCATAGGCTCCCGTTTGAATGTTTGGTACTGTGGTCTTGTTGGAAGGGTGTGTCACTGGGTGTGGGCGGTGAGGTTTCAGATTTAAATTTCTAGCATCTAAGATATACACGGATGGAATGTGGTCCAAAAATGGATTAATATGTAAAGAATTTTGAGTGTTTATGAGAAAACTTCAAGAAAATAAGGGTCTTGTAACTTCAGTTTCTTCAAAACATGGAAATGTTCTAGGAATGTGCTTTCATTCTCCTCCCAGGTGTAGTAGAAGAGTGAATTTACATCAGATTACTCATTACAACTGGATTATTTTTATTTGTTTATATGGCTCTATGGAAAAGCATGTTTTTGCACATCTGACTTGTGTTTAGGTGACTTTTCAGCTCTCAAAATATAAACTGCCTGATGCTCTGAGTAAAGCTGGCTACTGCACAAGACTTTAGTCCACCTCATCCTTGGCTCCATTCTCCCAGGTCTCACTATCTCTGGAGTGGTGACAATACACATCTGCAGTCTTTTTAAGTGTTTTTGCAACAATGACCTGGATGGAAAGATGGCTTAGGGCTTAAGAATGCTTATGCTTGCTTCTCTTCTAGGACTCAGGTTCGATTCTTCTACTCTTAGCACTCATGGAGTGGCTCAGAGCCCTCACTAACTCCAGTTCTAAAGGATCTGGTCCCCTCTTCTGGCCTTCACATACCAGCCACAAGTGTTCCATAAACACACATGCATGCACATGGAATTAAAAAAGATTTCCTCGGTTGGGGATTTGGCTCAGTGGTAGAGCGCTTGCCTAGGAAGCGCAAGGTCCTGGGTTCAATCCCCAGCCCCGAAAAAAAAAAAAAAAAGAAAAAAAAAAAACTATGGAAAAAAAAAAAAAAAAAAAAAAAAAAAAGATTTCCTCAAAGAGCTAAAACCATGATAATTCAGCCTTCCTTTTCATATTAAGCAAGAAAAAGTTGAAGAACAAACCTGTTTCAGTAGACTTTTGACATTGCCAGAAATAATGTGTTGGCAGATGAGCTTCTGAACTACTGGGTGTGATGCCCGGTCAAGCTGTGTTAGGAAACCCAAACAAAAGCCCTAGAGAGAAAACACAAACAGATAAACACAGCCTAGCCTTCCATAACAGTCCAATTTATTTCAGGAATAAAATTTAGCCTCCTGGGGTGCTATCTCCTACAACAACTTTTTTTTTTGGTTTGTTTTTTATGAGACAGATGTAGCCCTGGCTGTCCTAGAACTTGCTACGTAGACAAGGTTGGCTTTGAACTTGGAGATCTGCTTGTCTCTGCTGGGATTAAAAGTGTGTGCCACCACCAGCTTCCCCAGAATAACTTTTAAATGTGGTGAAGTGAAAGAGAAAGGAGCAGGTAGCTCTGTCTACAGTGTTAAGAGACAAAATCTCCTGGCAAGACCTGGTATGTATCTGTGGCATCTGTATTCCTACCCCTCCATTCATGGGCATCCCATCTACCCAGCTCTTAAGTCAGACAGTACAGACACCTCATAGAGTGAGCGCTGGATGTTGCCACACGGGTTGGAAGCTGCAAACCGTAAGGCTCTGCAGAGGGTCCGAAGGCTGTAGTGAGGCCTGTGGCCAGTCCCATCCACCAGTTTGGTCTTCGACTCTTTCCGCAAAGCAGTGTAGAAGCTACAAAGGGAACGAAGTTTGGGCACTTCTGTTAAATAGTAATTATTTTTCTGCTGTTTCTAACTCTACTGAAATTCCAATGGCTACTTCCCTTTTCTCTTTTTGAGACAGAGTTTTGCTGTGTAGCTTTGGCTGTCCTGGAACTAGCTCTGTAGACCAGGCTGGCCTTGAACTCACAGAGATCACATAATTTAAAGTTTATATTTCAAACACCTTAAGGAATAGCTTTGGGGGAAAAAAAAAAAATCAAGAAATGCAATGTCCTACTTCACTAGCCAAAATGAACCAATCAAAGTAAGTGAGAAACTTTTATCTTGTAAACAAAATAATCACACAAGTAGAAATACATCATAGGCCAATAGCTTTTCGAAAGCAGTTGTTCAGTTAAGCAGTAAGTACCAGTGAAGCCCTCAGCCAGCAACTTAGTAGGAAAAGGCTCATATGCAGTGTGTCAGAGTAGACTTTACCTGAGGGGCAAATGAAGATCTACACACAGGAAACAGAATTCATGAGATTTAAAAGAACACAGCTCTATCTACCTTCAGTAATGATAAACTGTTACAGAAAGACATGATGTCTACTGGCATACATTGTTAACACTAATGTCCCTCACAAGGTAGAAGACTGATCTCCACACTGAAGTTTTGTGACTGGTGATCAGCTGCATGCCCACATGAAACCACATATAAAATCCAAGCACCTACACAAGAGAAACGCAGGACATTTGTTCTTTAAACAAATGTCAGGCAAGGCCACAGTGCCTTCTCAGCATATACAAGGTCCCAGGTCTGATATCCAGCGCCACCAAAGGTTCAGGGGTAGGTTAGGGAACAAGCTATAAAATTGAGTGAATAGCTGATCTCCTACTTCAACCCCTTCCAACCACTCCTTTCATGAGAATGATTTGCTTAAAACGACCTAATGTGACATTGTACAAAACATTTCTATAGGGCCTGCAATACATGAGAAAGAGACACGAAGAACCAACCCATACCACAGTTTGATTCAATTAATCTGCGAATACACAGAAGTAATCAAGAGCACAGTACCTATGTATTTTCATAGGCAGTGATTCTTAGTGGTGTAAGTAGTTTCTTTAGAAAAACCCGAGAGTATTTATACAAAGTTTCAATTTTAAAGTAAATCCTTCTACTGGTTTTCTTCACACAGAAGCGAGTCATGAAAATGTGCATCTGCATGGAGTTGGTCTTTCACGAACCGAGTAACTGTACAAAGACAAGCAAAGGGCTACCTACTTTACAATTCCCTGCACAGCGCTCCTGCTCACACTCAGGCCTTTCAGATAATCCACAATAAGAATGTGTAAGTCTTCTTTACTTTCTAGTTCTTCTACATAAAGTTCCGTGAACCTGTAAGAAAATTATTAATCATTTATAAGAAATTACTATGTCCCACATCATTCTCTAGGGTAGCAGTTCTCAAACTGTGGGGTGTGAACCCCCCTTTTTGGGAGAACAAACCTTTCACCAGAGTTGCCTAAGACCATCAGAAAACACAGACATTTACATTATGATTTGTAACAGTAGCAGAATTCTAACTATAAAGTAGCAACCAAAATAATTTTATGGTTGGGGTCACCATAGCATGGGAACTGTATTAAAGGGTCCTAGCATTAGGAAAACTGAGAACTACTGCTCTGGGTCTAACTGGTGAGTTTCCTTTGCAGTCAACCTGTAAGCTTCCACCAGGCTTCTCTCATGCCACATCCAACCTACACACCCAGCCAGATTTACCCACACACTACAGGACTGGACCATGCAGCACACTCTGTATACTGGCCTAGTTCCTTATGTCTACCTGACTTAGTTCTTCCCAAGTTATTTGTGAGCTCTAGGTCCCACCCACCCATACAATTCTCTCTTCTGACTATTTCAGACACAGAACTAACAACATGTCTAGATCTCGCCACAAAAATAACAATATAAGAGATCAAGACAGTGTCTTAGTTCCAAACCTACCAGTCCTGTAGAGATGAACCAAAGGATACAAAATTAAAAGGATCATAAACTTGATCAAAGAATTCAAGGAGTTTAAAGAAGAAAGGAGCAAGAACACAAGGAGGAAAAACTCCCGAGTGACACCTACAGAAACAGAAACTTAAGGCTGATGGAAATGATAAAAACAATATAGAACTTGAGAACAAAATTCAATCACGAGATATAAATATGAGGAGGAATTGAAAAAACAGAAGAAAAACAAGCCCCAATGGCCTTGTAAGAAAAAAAAAGTCTGAGAGCAAAAAAAGCCTGACGAGTAGAATCAAGCAGATGATTTACTAGGATTCAAATCTCCTCCAAGTAGAGGATATGAAACATTTTTAGGAACACACAGGAAATGTGGAACACCATGAAAAAAACAAACCTTGAAATTATTACCACAGACGAGGGAGAATCCCACTCAATGGCGTATCATATTTTCAACAAGGTAATAGAAAAAAACATACCTAAATTGAAGAAAGATACAACTATACAAATACATAAAACATACAGAATACCAAACAGAGAGGACAGGAAAGAACATCTCCATAGCATATAATAGTCAAAACATTAAGCACGAATAGCAAAGAAACAGTATCGAAAGCTGCAAGAGAAAAAAGGTGCAAGTCAAGTCATTTATAAAAGAAAATCCATTAGAATAACAGCTGATTTCTCATTGGAAACTTTAAACAGCCTGGAGCGATGCATTCCAAGTCATAAGAGACCATGAGGCCAATCCAGAGCAGTTCACCAAGTCAAACATGTGCCATAATGGAAAGAGAAAGAAAAAGAGGAATGAGCTAAGGAGATGGAGATGGAGATAGATAGAGAGATGGGGGCGGGGGAGCGGGCACAGCTGAGCGAGAGTAAAGAGCCAGGAGGCTGCTGTACACATTAAAAATACACAACACCACTAAGAACACAACTTACACACATATTTCAACACTAACTTCAATGGCCTCAATTCTCCAATCAAAAGATACATGTAGGCTGACTGAATGGATCTAAAAATAACGCCTGTCTACCTTAGTTTAAAAGAGTAAAACACAAACAAAAGTGCTCCAATCAAATGGGACCGGTAATCAAGCAGGCATCACTATTCTGATACCTGACCTGACAAACAGAATCAAACAAAATAAAATGAATCAGAAGTGATAAAGAGGGACATTTCATTCTAATCAATTAAGTACCAAACACTGGGGTGCTCTATTTGACTTAAAAAGACAAAACAAAACCCTACTTCTGGATTTAAAGATAAAGATAAACAGGTGGGTCTTTTGAGTTCTAGGCCAGCTTGGACTACATATCAAGTTCCCACATAGCCAGGATTACACAGTGAGATCCTGTCTCAAAATAAACAATAACCACCTACACAAACGCATACACCTATTCTCTCTCACATAACAAACTAAAATGGTATAGAAAAAATATACCTTAATTTCTAAAAACTACCTGTAACATTTCCATTATGTTTTAATAATGTAAGTGGGAGACTGAAGAGGCTTTCTGAAACACTCCATTTGTGGTGTGTACACACGTGTGGACAATGACACCACACTGTCACACTGCTGCTATACAGTCAGGAGACAGCTTGCTCGAGTTAGGTTTCTCTTTCCAACATGTGGTTAACTCTCAAAGCCACTTTGCTGGCCCCTAATTGATTTTAATGACACTTTCCAAACTTGAAACAACACAAATATTACTGACACAAATCTTATTCTTCAGTATTAATATATAGAATGCCAAAACTAAGCACTTAACTACAAATGAATTTTCCCTAGTAGCTACGAGATGTACCATGTTCAACAAGACCTATTAAGTATCACGGTAACCACCAAAGGCTGGGTACACAGCCTAGGATCAAATCAGAGAAGCAGCATAAATAACAAACAATAGAGAATGATTCTCCAGTGTGCTAGACTTTCTTACATGCCTAAAATCTATAAAGAAGAGAAATAATAAGGAAACCAAGATTCCTCTATCAGATATCAATTAAATTTCAACCACTATTTGAAGTTTGGTTATGTTGATATTGCTGGTAAAGAAAACAAACAAAGTTCTTACCTGTTTCTTATCCCTGGTGGGAGATTTCTTTTGCCCACATCAGTAGCTGGATTCATACATGCAAATAAACGAAAATCAGGGTGCCGAACCAGTGGCTCTGTTAAGAGAAAATTAGAAAATTTCAACAATTTTTAGCAATCAAGTGATTGGCTAGAGGACCCCAGGGAAAGACAATTTAATCCCCCAGAGCACAAGGACCAGCTAGATGAGTGCTACGAGTTTCATCACTCACTCAGGCCTTTTCTGAAGCCTCAGTGGATCACTTTTCAGACAGACAGACACACTCTTTCTCACAGCTTATCTTCATGCTGACATTCAAATCTTTTCCTGCCTTTGTTAACTTTTGATGATATTTTTATGGCCTAAGACGTACATTGTATTTATTTGGACAGTGTCTGCATATCTACAACTTAAATGCCTTAACGAATTACCCTATTCTTTACATTCCCCACACCTCCTAATTATATTCAGTATACTTCCCCAAGAACTTATTACCTAAATAATACATCCCATTGGAAGACCCATACAGTATGTCTACCTAAAAGAATCTTGCCTTTAACTGACGAAGACTTAGTGACAAGTCAAACTGCAAGGGGATTAAACGCTACCTGTGTCTCCTCGATCAAGCAAAACCAGAGAGCCAGAAGATCCTTCCAGTAAGCCACTCAGACATTCTAGGGTTTCCGGAGCAGCCAGGTTAATCTCATCCAATAAGATCCATTCTCCTTTCTTTATAGCCTGAGCTAAGGTACCCTGGGATAGAACATATTAAAGGCTGTATTTCCAAAACAGGCTTGCGTTAGCAAACGCAGTTACACTATTAAGGTTAGGAACAGAGGCAAGGGCATATTTTCCCCACTAATAAACCAATACTTTAAGTGACAAATAACTAGACAGTTGGCAGTGTCAGGCCACATAAACTCTGTAATTGTCCAAAATGGACAAAATGTACTCTAAGACTACAAGGTAAGCTGATATAAACAAGAGTTATATGGATGGATGAGGAAATAAACATACAACAAATTCAGATGATGGGAAACAGCCAATTAGCTAAAAGCACCCAAGGTGGGGTGGGGGTTGGGACATTTCTTTGGTCCCAGTTCGGAGTTTCAGGCCAGTCAAGGCTACATTCCGAATCCCTGTCAAAAACAGATAACCAAAATAGCACCCAAAAATATCATACTAATACCCCCCAAATTTTCCAATCAATATAGTATTTATAATTCATAGACTAACACAGTGTATACTTAAGTATATTAAAATGAATCTTTATTCAGCTCTACATTACTGATGCTAAATTTATTTAAGATGGTACTTGCCCACAGCAAATAGTAGAGCACCATGGCCTGGAATCAAAATAGGCACTGATTGGACCACATGCAATTCACAGCCAAACGCAGATGTCCACACGGAGAACTATGCTGGAGCCTGTCCTTGGTCCATTATTCAGAGGAGAAGTAACAGAGTACACTAACCTCAGTTACATATGCCTGGCGCTCACTAAAGCCTTACACACTGGGAAGAACACTGCTCCCCAGCTTCTCCTTACAGTGCTGTTTATTCAGTATTTTCTGTCTTAAACGCAGGAAAACACAGACAATACAAAATAATAACCCTCCACAGACTATTCTCCAACAAATCAACATCCATTAACAAAATACCTCCACAAATGCAAACAAAAGGGCGTTTTCAGTCATTTTCATTTGCTGCTGGGCGTGGTTGAGTCTAAGGCCAAATGCTTCCCATTTCTCCTTTAGAAGTAGCCCTAGGAAAGAATAAAGATCTTTACATTTGAAGCTGAAATGTTCCCCATAGGCACAAGTTTTTTAATGCATGTTCCCTGTGTAGAGGAACTTTTTTTAAAATTTAGTTTTGTTTTTCTTAATACTGTGTTTATCAGTGTGGGCACCCAGAGACCAGAGTGTCAAAGTCCCCTGGATTCTCTACAGATGACAAGACCTCGGTGAAAAAAGGTCATCAAACCTGACAACCTGGTTCCATCCCTGAAACCCACAGGCACTAAGACAGAACGGACTCCCAGCTGCTCTCTGCTGTGAGGATTACGGATAGATATTCCCACAGATAGGAATATATGGTGATAGTTGGTCAATCAACACAGATGAGACTACTCCTGCTTGCTGACACAGCTCATGATAGACTAAAATTAATTTTAAATCACAAGCCCAATAAAAGCATCTTAGACAAGTGTAAAGGACTAAATCCAAACACCAATATAATGCCGTGAGCCAGTTATCACCGGCTCCCATGTATACACACACTGTGATGTATTTCCCCTTAGAAGACCTCTGAAGGCCCTCCTATTATTACCATTTCATAGGCGAGGAAGCCAAGTGAAAGAGAAGGGAAGACGACTATGCTACCAAACGTGTGTTTACTGTGGAAGCAGCTGCTCTGAGGATAAGGCATCCTAATTACTAGGCCACACACCAGTACCGAGTCTACGAGCAGGGCAGCAGGAAAACTGCAGACCTAGTCACCTTTGCCTGAAGAACTACAAAGTTCAACTTTTCTCTGTTTTACTTAATTCTTTTACTTCCGCAAAATGAACCCAACTCACGTCGTTCACATTCTTACCTGGCTGGCTCTCCTTCCCTTCTTTGGTAATAGCTGACTTCTGTACATGCTGCATTAGTTTGAGGAGATCATGCCATCGTTTCTGCCTGTAGCAGGTTTGAATGTGTCCCAAAAAGGTAAAGTTTTGTTTTTTGGAAAATGTCTGGACAAATAGTTCTTCAAATGTCTCTCGTAAGGGCAACCAAATAAGCTTATGGTCCACTGGCTTGAACCTGGAAGAAAAGAAGGTAATCAGTGTTCAGCTGTGATCTACTTTGACTCTTCAAGTGTTTGACATATTTATGATGAAGAGTAAACATTCTAAACACTAAGAAAAGTTTGAAATTTCTAATGGCCAACAAAAGAGGCCATGTATTTTACTATCACTTCATTTAAATTAAGCACATGTGAAACAAACCATGTTTCAGTAAGTTTCTATGGATGGAATATGGAACCCTGGTGGCTCAGGGTCAAGCCGCTCTCAGCTTTGATCAGAGAAACACTTTGCAGAGAATGGTGGGGCAAAGAAAGGAACTTCAAGCTTTCTCTTACTACACATTGACAAACATGTTTTAACCTCATTTATTCCATATCAATGTATGAAGCATCTTTCATTTGTTAATCTGGGAATCAGCAACGCCCACAAGGTCCTGGCCTTATGTAGAGAGAGAGCACAGAAAACTTTCTATAAACCCTCAGACAGTGTTTAGCTACTATGGACATACTAACAGTGGTAAAGATTCAGCAACAGGGGCATTGACAATGTATACAGCAGTGATAAGACTTCCTGAAGAAGGGACATTTTTAAGAGATTTACATCAAACAAGGAAGCGAACTGAGCAGGTGTCCGTGAGACGCAGATGCTACTCAAGGATAATGTATACTTATCCCTGGTTGGGCTGGCTGCCTGAAAACAGATGAGTCAACATAGGTTTCAACTGATTAACAAAAGGGGACTGCGGCTGAAGCTCACTCAGCCCCACCAAGGAGTGTTGGAGAAGTGCCCAGAGTTCACTGTGGATGCCTTGCTCACAAAATACACTGCTACCTGGTCTGAGAAGACAGTAGAAAATTTGAGGAAAACAGTGGTGTAATCTGCTGAGAACATAAAGCAGCTGTTCTCAATTTGTGGGTAACATCAATTATTTACATTACAATTCATAACAATCATTACAGTTCATAATAGAATCAAAATTACGGTAATGAATAGCAATGATGTAACTTTATGGTTGGGGATCATCAAACCATGAGAAACTGTATTAAAGGATCACAGCATTAGGAAGGCTGACAACCACTGCCCTAATGAGACTACTTTGGTAACCTTGAAATGAAAAAGGATTTAAGAAGTCAGGAGAGACAAGGTGACAAGACCTGGCACTGGATCAGGCCAAGGAAACTAAATATACATGTAACCTAAAGACCAGTGCCGGTCCTAGAGCACTAGAGGTTGTACCCAGACTAAGGCAGCACTAGACAAGTCGAGAACACAGAGCATCAGGACAAGACTGACTTTCAATTCTGGATCAGCTGCTACTTCGAACAAGGGACAAAGCCAATGTAGCCCTCACAGTTCTCAAGTGCATGGTGAGGAGTCTGTGCACCAGGATGCAACACAGATGAAGGACTCAAAAGAGTGGTGTGGACATAAGGACTGCCACAGACACTTAGTCATTGTAATTACTAAGAACTGCTTGTTCCTGTCTATCTATAGAAGTTACAAAAGATTAGTTCAGTATTTCAAATGAGACCATTTCCTGTAAAAGAAAAATTGGCACATTAAAGGCTGAGCCTAGTACCATAAGCTCAGTTAAGGCAATGCGATCAACCGATCAAGGAAGGGAAACATGTCACAGGTGTACTTGCTACCCACGAGCCTAAAGATCACCTTCAGAAAGTCCCTCACTCCACTCCCAAAAATAAACAAAAGAAAAACCAATTGATTGAAACAATTCAATCAGTGCAGCACAAACAACTCAGAGGAATCAAGCTAAAGAAGGAATGCAGAAACAGACCTATTGCAACTTTAAAGCAAAGTGCCCCAAGTGTCTTTTGGAAATGGTATCTTAGAAACAACTTCAGAGATTTCTGCCAAACAGAATATGGGTCCAAAACATCTGCCCCAATCAAGATACCAGCTACCCATGACATACACAGGGGCTATATTTAAGAACTCTTTTTTTTTTTTTTGGAGCTGGGGACCGAACCCAGGGCCTTGTGCTTGCTAGGCAAGCGCTCTACCACTGAGCTAAATCCCCAACCCCTTAAGAACTCATCTTAAAAGGACTACAACAAGGGAAAAGAACTTTGCATACTGATAACATAAAACGGAAAATTAAGACAGAAACAGCCTGTGCTAAATTATGAAAATGAACGATGCAGAAAGAAAAAAAGAAACATTTTTTTCAGTGTTATTTCTTCTGAGAATGGCCTGAGCATGGCAAGGAAGTTAAAGTGGCCATTTTATCTATGTTCCATTTTCTTTTCATTCTCAATTTCTCCAAAGAGAAACTTTCCCTCTTAATGGAATTATAAATGACTCCCAAGTCTCACGACTAATGTTCACATGCTGTGTTTTACTGTTTGTGCAGTCCCTTCCCACCTGGGGGACACCGTCTGCTCCATCCACACCCCGTCCTTCTTTCGATGAATCTTCACGCTTTCCTCATCCTCACCCTCAAGGAAATTGGTTTTCTCTCCTCACAAGTAATATAAAGGTGTGTGTGAGTGTGTGTGTGTGTGTGTGTGTGTGTGTGTGTGTGTGTGTGTGTCCTAACAGAAGCCCAATTTAAATGGGACAAAAATCAGATGAACATGAAATGAGAGGATGGGAGGGCATACACTGCTATAGACTGCTTGCCCAACATCAACAGAGCCCAGAGTCTGCTTTCTACGAAAGGGGTTAGATGACATTCATTTAAAATTAATAAAAAACACAGGTCTAGATAGAGTAAGGTGGCACAAGCCCATTAATTCCAGTACTTAGAAAGTGGAAGCAGGGGAATCCAGTGTTTAAAACCAGCCTGAGCTACACAGTGAAACTTTAAACAAACAAACAAACAAAACTACCACCAACAAAAACCTGTCAACAAAAGAACCAGAGCAACAACTAGCTGGGAAACAGACTGGACTCAAAAGAAAAAAGAAAATTAGAAACCACAAACAAGAAACAAAAGGAAGGAAGAAAAATCTCCTCCTTACCATGTTATGCCCTCCTTACCATGGCTGGCATAACATTAACAACCCTTGGAAGAGGACTCAGACCATGTTCAATGATGCAAGATTAGTGTCATTTGTGTTAAGAATATTTATTAGCTGTAAATTGCTGAAGACATATTTAAACAAAAATATTATTTAATAGATAGTATTATAAACATGTCTGATTAAAAAGCAGGCCTGCAAAAGCAGTTCTGTAGAGCAAGGATTTAAAGCTATCTCCCTGGATCAACACAAGGATCAGGTGACATACACCATCTGCTTTCTTTAGACTTTGTCCTTTGAGCCAGGCCAAGTAGTACCAGCCTTTAATCCTAGTAGGGGCTGGTAGCTCCCTGAGTTCAAAGACTGCCTGGTCTACATGGTGAGTTACAGGCTAGCCAAAACTACAGAGAGAAACCCTGTCTCAAAAAGCAAACAATAGGGTTGGAGAGATGGCTCAGAGGTTAAGAGCACTGCCTGCTCTTCCAGAGGTCCTGAGTTCAATTCCCAGCAACCACATGTGGCTCACAACCATCTATAATCAGGTCTAGTGCCCTCTTCTGGCCTGAAGGTGCATACATGCAGGCAGAAAGCTGTATGATGTATACATAATAAATAAATAAATAAATAAAAAAGCAAACAATAAAAAGTATTTATTAAATAATTTAAATGCCTCTTTGAGCACAAGGACTTCAATTTAAGTTGTCACTTAAATTTAAGAGATAGGCTCACTGGGTAAAGGTATTTAGTGCTAAATCTGACAACCTTAACATTCAGATGGTGAGAAAGAAAATGAATTTATGCACCTTGCCTTCATGTTGTGACACACATGCATCTTCAGGCACACAGCAATAAGTTAATCTAATATTGTGCAGTGCAACATGCCCTCTGCCTTCCACACATGTGCTGTGGTGCTCATGTGTCCTCAAACTCATACACCAAGAAATTAGTCTGTTACTGTGCTGCACACTGGGAACAAACAGTGGCATATGTCTTTAGTTCCTGTACTCTGGAAGGCAGAGCCATGCAGGTGAGTTGGAGGCCATCTTGGTCTATACAGTTAGCTCCAGACCAGCCAGACTAATGAGAGACCCTGACTCAAAAACAGACTATACTGTGATAGGCGAAGGGGAATAGGTCTTTGCATAAATCTAAGCAGAATAGATTTGACTTTTGTAAGCGCCGGCATTTCCCAACTCTAGTACTAAGCATACCATAGACTTTTAGTAGAATCTGAACCACACTTACCCTCCAAGCAAGTCTGCAGTGTCACTTTGTTGATTCATATTGACAACTCTCAAATGCTGGCCTTTAAGAAACAACGGAAAAGAATTATTTCAAACATTTAAAGGAGTCAGGCTTTGATGGTACATGTCTTTAATCCCAGCCTGGTCTGCAAAGTGAGTTCCAGAACAGCCGGAAATAAAAGTAGAATTGTTTCAAAAAACATGAAAAAACAAACAAAAGATTAATGGAAAATTACCATGCGTTCTTTAAGAAGGCAGGGCAAGTTTCTCAAACATATGTGTTTTGACCTTCTCTATTAATTTCAGAAGCCTTAGAATTCTTTAACATCTAAATTGAAACCAAAAATCGAATCTTCAGCCAGGTGGTAGCTGCGCACACATTTAGTTCTAGAGGCAGAGGCAGGCAGATCTCTGAATTCAAGGCCTGTCTGGTCTACACAGTGAGTTCCAGGACAGTCAGAGCTACACAGTGAGCTTATCTTGAAAATACAAAAAAACAAACAAAAAGATCCTTCAATAAGCTGATGCCTATAATAAACTAGGATTAAATAAATATCCAGAGTAGGTATTATTTGGCCATAAAAAGGAGTAAGACATTTTTAAAAGTTGTCTAGTAAACTTAATTAAGCACAAACATGAGGAAGTCTTGCCTTCCACTTGTAAAGTTGTCCAAGAAGGCAGAAGGATCACCAGGTTCATAAGGAGGAGGCCAACTTGGGCTATACTACAAGAAAAGCAGTATGTTATGGTATATATACAGAACATAATTTCATTTGTTTTAAAACTATCTGTATGCCTATGTTTGTGTGTATGTAGAGCCTGCAAAAAAAAAATTAATGCCAATCTGTTACTAGTGATTATTTCCAGGGAAACTGACTATATATGGAATGAGGCCACTTCAAACATTAATATGCTTAGACTTACTATTTGGAAAAAAACAACAAAATGCAAAGCAAACAAACAAAAACAGCACACCTGGCACGGTGATGCATACATATAATCCAAGCACACAGGGGGGAAGGCAAGAGGATCCCAAGTCTGAGGCCAGTCCAAGGCTAAGAGTCAGGGCCCATGTTCCCCTGCTTGCTCACAATCCCCGGGTTACCTGTGGCATGAGCCAAGTGCTGGACAGCAGAGGTTTTGCCAGTTCCTGTCTCTCCCACTAACAATACAGGCTCCCCTTGACTGACGCACACTGCAAGCTGCTCAAGGAGAACAGAGGATGGGCGGGTAGCAGCAAAAGAGCACTTCTCTCTAGGGAAAGAAAAAGATGATTTACAAGTTAGCTAGACCAGGCATGATGACTTGCACAGAATGATAAGCTGTAGGGCAGCCCAGTATAATCTAGTAATATCCTACTTCAAACTTAGTATCTAGGAATGTAGCTCAGAGGTACAGTCTTGTACAAGTCCCAACAGAAAAATAAAAGAAAAAACAAACATCTAGGCTTCAAGTTTTTCTTAGTGTTGGATATAAACAAATCCAAAAAGGAAAAAAAAAAATGAGAAGATAACCCAGAGTAATTGTCTTTATATTATAACATATTCTTAGAGCAAATAGGCTATAAATTTCCTGTTTCTACAAATACTGACCATTCATTCTAGTGTCACATATAACAAGATAACACTGTTGTTAAGATGCTATGTTCTGGACACCCAAATAAGGCCCGACCTGCACAGCATATCCTCGAGCAACTCACTTTGATCTATCTTAGCTTCAACTCCTCATTCATATATGGACTGGGAAAGGACTCAGCAGGTAAAGGCACTCACTGCCCACCACAAAAGCTTGACAACCAGAGTCGCCCTGTGATGTTTACATGGCATGCTGTGGCACACACAAGCACATACACACGTCATACACATACACATGTATCTTGAAGTATTTAAGAAATATTACATAATTATAATGTGTTAAAAAGTCTTTCCCCAAAACTGAGTCTACACAGAACCTGTGTCTATGACTTGTCCTGAGATAGACCACTGAAGACTTAGTTATATGAAAGGTAGCGGTGGGTGGAGTTGTGCTTGCTTTACTTCAATGGCTGATGTGTTTGACTGCAACTCCAACACCAAAACCACATTTCCTATGAGCATTATTTAGAACTTTATATGATCCTGGCCATCAAGGAGTTTACACACCAGGACAGCCTGATACACACTTGGGCATGTTTCACTAGATAAACTGCCGTGAGTCAGATCAAGGACCTCTATCAGTTCCAAGGTGCTAACAGCCATCTCAGTTCTAGAACCTATTTTGGAAAATTACTATTCCTCCAACATGCACTGGGTCTCTAAGCCTAGGCATGCTCTGTTCAGATACAATCTACAGGCTAGTGAATTATACTTACTTCTGAATTCGAACAACATCACTTTGTTTCCGCAAAAGCCGTACTCGACCTACTTGGACGTCTAACTCATTTATGACAATTTCTGGTTTATAGAGTTTACAGAAAAATTCAGCCTGTGGGAAAGGAAGATTTTAATCAAGTCAAAAATATACTGATTTCTTTAGCCAAAAGTGTCTAAATGAACCTTTCTCATCAACACTCTACCATGAAAGCGGTATCTACTTTCAAGAACATAAGTTAGCATTACACCAAGGGTTTCTGTGTTATTTTCTTTTACTTTCCAAGTTTTTAAAAATGCTTAACACTGCACACACACCCAAGGAGTGGCACCAAAGACAGCTAGTGTTGACTGTCAGCCTGACTGAATTCACTGCCACCCAGAGGACAGAGGCTCTGGCCATGCCTATGAAGGACTGTTGTGACGATGCTGACTGAGATGGGAAAAGCCATCCTTACTTTGGGCAGGACAGTCCTCTGGGTAGGTGCCCTGAGCTGTCAAGCGAAGGCAAGGTAAGCACCAACACTAAAGCATGTCCGCGGTTCTGTAGATATAATCTGACCAGCTCTCTATAGCTCCCACCTCTGCGATTTCCCTGCGGTGATGGGGCCAAAATAGACCTGTTCCCTAAGTTGCTTTGTTATAGGATTGTATCTTAGCAACAGGAAAGAAACTGTGACAGTACCCTTAACTCATCCAAATGAGCCACTGCCTAGATAAAAGTGAGCCATTTACCAAGAGCGTAGAGGAAAGAAAGTCCACTCCTAACACAAAGTCAAGTGTTCTTTAACTGCTTTTGGCGGCTTTGCATTTCTAACAATAAAGTAAGACTCCACAGTCTGTCTCTAGAGAATGAAAAGCTGCAGCAGATGTCCCCAGAAGTCTACAGAGTAACCATTCATCTCTTACCTTCTCACTCAAAAAGAACCCAGATAAAAGCTCAGGTTTGAGACTAAAGTAAATGGACAAAATGTTTAAGGGGAGCCCTCTCCTCCCAATCAGCAGAGGAAACATTCACCGGTTTAAGCCACTCAATGGTGTTTCACACCCTAGCTTACTGTGATGAACACATTTACCAGCTTAGTTTTCAGGAGGCTACTCCAGTCAGCCCCACTACTGCAAAAGCTCAACAAACAACTTTAGTATTAATTACTGGTGTGACATTTCAAGTAAGACTGCCTTGATCAACCCAGACTTTCTGCAGGCTTCAACACCACCAATAAATACCACTGCTCAGAGGCTTTCCCCTTTAAACTGTACTTCAAACCCAGGACTCATGAATGTGGAGCACACATCTTGATTTAAAAAGTACAAGGTAAGATAAGCCCACAACCTCCGTGTTGAACCTGATGAACCTACTTAGTACCACTCACTGAAACTACTCCTTCATGGTCAATGAGAAACAGTAAGCTGGGGGCATGAGCACATGCCTTTTATCTTATTACTCTGAGCAGAGGCAGGTAGGCCATGTGCTCCAGGCCAGAAAGAGCTACACAGTAGGCACTGCCTAAAAATTAGTAAATGGATAGAACAAAAGCAGTTAGAAAAACGTGCACACTGAAGTATAGACAATGTGTTTCTGAGAGTGTTTCCACTCTGAAAACAAGACGCTCACTGAAGAGCTAGAAAACAAGGTCTTCTGTATGATACATGGGACAACAGAGAATGTACTACCCCGACAGGGGGCAACAGACAATTAATGTCTCCAGAGGAATCAACAGCCCAGGAAAGCAGCCCACCTTCAACATGCAGGATAAAGCAGTAGCACATACCTTTTTCTTAGAAATGTTCAGTTTGCTTCCAATAATTTCTGCCATTTTCAGTTTCTTTGTCTGCTCAGAAAGCATGGCAGTGAAACAGTCCAGAGCCTATTAAAGCAACCAAGGGAACAAGAGTAATACATAGGGCAAAAAGATGGCTCATGCTTAAGAGCATGCACTGCTCTAGCAGGACTCAAATTTAGTTCTTAGCACTAATGTTGGACAGCTCTCAACTGTCTGTGACTCTAGTGCTAGAGGATCCAATGCCATCTTCTGACCTTTATGGGCATCTATACTCATATCTAGGAACCTGCTGGCTGACTGACTGATAGACAGACGGGGACACACACACACACACACACACACACACACACACACAAACACACACACACACAGAGTATCATTATATTCAATTTCTCTGTGCTTTCTGACTGTGGGTACAGTCAGGCAACTAAAAGCTCCTGCCACTGTAATTTTCTCATCATGATGGAAGAAACCAATACAAACAAATCCTTAACTGTTTCAACATAAATACTGTTTATTTACTAATAAAGAACTTGTACAGGAATATTCAGACTCATACATCACAACTGCCAAAAGATGAAAGCATAAAGCCCTACTTAATGAAAAAGCAAATGTCATAAACAACTGGAGTATTATTCTGCCTAAAAAAGAATTAAGTGGTACAGGATTAAATATGAAAATATGCAGAAGGCAAGAGGTGGATTTAAAAAGGCAACATGTGGCATATTCCTTCTTATGTCAAGTCTAGGATAGCGAGAAGAAAGACACTTGAAGAAGGTTGTATTAGCCCTCTCCAGAGTGTTAAAAGATAGGAAATAGAGGTTAAAAACTAAAGAGAGGGTGAAATTTTGCAGTGGTAAATATATTAGTAATTTGTTTTGGCATTCTGTTTTATGTTGGGGCAGTTAAGAACATTTACCTTTCTTGCAGAGAACCCAGTACCCACATAGTGG
Organism: Rattus rattus; assembly: GCF_011064425.1. Taxonomy (NCBI): domain Eukaryota; kingdom Metazoa; phylum Chordata; class Mammalia; order Rodentia; family Muridae; genus Rattus; species Rattus rattus. The sequence continues at coordinate 110,350,980 of NC_046154.1, forward strand.
CTCATGACTGACTATAACTCTAATTCCAAGGGATCTGATGCCCTCTTTTGACTTCCACAGGCATCAGGCATGCACATCACACACACACACACACACACACACACACACACACACACACACACACACACACACACACACACACACAGATACACAAATATCCATACTCATAAACTTTCAAAATCACTTAACTTCAAACAAAACAAACAAACCAGCCAGGCTCTCACCACGTGGCAAAAAATTATCCCAAATTCATGGGACTGGGTGATCCTTTTGCCCGAACCTTACAAACTAATCCTAGCACCCAGGAGGCAGAGGCAGGTGGATCTCTAATTTCAAGGCTAGCCTGGTCTACAGGGAGTTCCATGACAGTCAGGGATACACAGAGAAACCCTGTCTTGAAAAACTGGATGGATGGATAGGGCTACAAAGCATGTTAAGGTTGCTTTCTATTCAAAGTCACTTTAGCACATATACTGAAAGAATGTAAACCAACCTGGGTTGTGGCTTTCCCTTCAACTAGTCTTTTAAGAGCCCATTATCTTTAGGAAGCCTACTTTGTTTCTAGGGAATTAACAAAGCTCTACTCCTAAAGGGCCTTCCTCCTCCCTCCCCCAATTTTTACATTCTACATCACATTTTGAAACTCCCATATACTTCTCTACAGCAAAGATAAACACATGAAGAGAGGTATATTAAGCTATAAAGACCACAGCTCTACAGGCACTGTGATATACCACACCAACCCAAGCTCTCATCTCAGCCTTACTTCTAGGTAAGACATTCATTATATCTGATTAGCTTGAAGGCAGCTCAGGTTCAAGTAGCTAGGGAGGAAACAGTAGCTAGAGAAGCTGGTAGCCACTGAAGACACTAAAACATCTTACCTCCTGAAACACATTCAACAATGCTGTTGAAGATGTACTGTCAAAGCCATGAGCAACTCTATTACACCAATTCAGCAGATCCCTTCAAAAACAATGAAACAAAACATAGGGTGAAGAGATGATAGTCTTCCCCCCCCCCCCCGGAGCTGGGGGCCGAACCCCGGGCCTTGCACTTGCTAGGCAAGCGCTCTACCACTGGGCTAAATCCCCAACCCCGAGATGATAGTCTTAAATCTAAGATTATATGCTAACTAAAGTCTCCCCACTTTTCTACCAATGTGAAAGATAAAGTACTATAGATTAAGTCCTTAACCATACAAGTTTCTCCCTGATCCACACCAGAAAAGGTAACAAGGAAAAATATTAAATACCAAATTCAGGGGACCCACTCATTCCTAATCTCCACTGAGAATGGAGATCTAAGGCATAGAACTCATTATATGGAGCAAATCCAGAAACGCTTTAAGTCCTTTTAAGAAAGATCAGGTATGGTGATACACATCTGTCATCCCAAGACGTGGGGGGTAGCTTCAGGCTGTATTGAGTTAGAGGCAAGCCTAGACTACACAGAGTTCCAGGACAGCCAGGGCTACACAGAGAGAATCTGTCTCAATCCCCATCCCTACCACATCAAAAATACAAACAAGCAAACAAGCAACTATTTATTTTTAAAGCTCTGGTTTTGAGCTATGCAAGCTCTGTATTCCAGTCTGGGTCCACAGCCAGGCCTCAGACACTTAGGATTCTAGAATTACAACATTCGAGGTACCCCTACCCAACCCTGCCCAAAGGGATCTGATCTCACATGTAACCCACATGCTTGATCTGTACATTTGACAATGGCAGAAGCAGTCAAGACCATCTGCTTCTAACTACAAACTTCCCAGCAAAGGAAGCTTTAAAGTATCAATTGAAAGCAATGTGTAGTCTAGTACCTTAAAGATAATTCTCTTCCCTCAAGGGCTACTCTTCTGTTTTCTCCCTCAGCTTCTGAAACTTCCTGTGGTGCCTCGTCACAGCCAATACTTGGACAGCAATGCTTTTCTCCAGTGAGCTCAATATAAATGTCAAGTAAGTGATCAGTTGCAGTTAAGAGGCTTGGGTACCTGTTCTGAAGAACCTGAACAGGGGAGAGAAAAAAATAACTCAACAGTTAGAAATTCTTAAAAGTAGCTTAGCAACTTAGCAGAAGAACGTTGTCCTAGTCTGGCCAAGGACCCAGATCCCAGCCTTAAGCACAGGGATGGGGAATGCACACCAACTACTGACATTAGTCAACCAAAGACGACTTGTAAAATTTGAAATCTTTACTAAGCACAGGACTTTGTACTCTCCCTTTGCTCCCACCCATTCATCCTACTTGAATTCCAACAGCTTGTCCCCCTGCTCATGCTATTGACAAACTAGCCAACCACAATAGTCCAGAGAACAAAACCAAGATACCCAAACAACAGCCCACAGGTATCCAAGTACAAGGAATTCATTTGCTAAAGAATTCCTCAAGAACTACTTTGTAGAAGTTTCATTATGTAACCCTAAAATAAATGAAAAGGTACATAGGAAAGAAAATTACAGATCACAAAAGAAGAGTCACTGATAAAAAGCAGTTAAATTCTGAAAAACAAATGTAGAATTTTAAAGCCCCAGGTCCAGTGCTCTTCATTCTAACAGCTATTCAGCACTGCAGTGGAGAGCACAACATGCACACTACCCATCACAACACTTTATAAAGTGTTGATGTGTTCACTCTCTTATGCTTTACAGGGAAATTAAAATAAAAAAGGAACCCTAGTTAATCACCGTGCCAAATAACCATGTGGTCGGGGAAGCATGGGAGACAGGGAAGGTTCCAAGGAGTAGAAAGGAGCCTGTTGGTTGCAGGTGGCTGAGCGGACATTGCTAGCAGAGAATAGAAGGCCTATTCAAGATGTAATTGGGACACAAAGTTTGAGAAAATGGCAGAGCAGTGGTAACACACACCTTTAATCCCAGTGGTTGGGAGGCAGAGGCAGGTGAATATGTGTATGTTCAAGGTCAGCCTGGTTTACAGAGCAAACTCTAGGAAGCCAGGGCTATAAAAAAAATTCAGTTGTAAAAAAAAGCAAAGAGAAAAAAAATAAGAATGCAGGTTGAAAAAATGTTAGGTGTCTGCTGAGATCAACGTTCTGTTCTCAAGTGCAGTGCCTCTACTTCCAGAGCCTGGGATGTCTCTCTATGAACTAGACTTCAGCTATTTCATTTAGGCAGACCCCTCTATTTCCACCTGAGCGGAGCTACTGGCATTTCCGTGATGAAAAACAGAAATGAAAAGCACCCTTATTATCCAGAGCTGCATACCTCCTTCAGGTCTTTCTTGTCCAGATTATGCAGGTGAATTTTGGTCCAGTATTTGTCTAGCATAGCAGCATGACTATTCAGTGGTCGGTACCAACTTCCTCCACAGCTCAGGAGCCTGCAGTTTAACGAGAATCCAACAGTGTCACATAAAAGGTCCAGATTTCAAGTTGAGTTATAGCTAACCTAATTCATATGCAGGGCACTCCCCCAAAATCTATGATGGATGACTGAAACCAGACAGTACACAATCTATCTATCATACCAATGGTAAAGTTTTATTAATGAGGCAAAACAAGAGATGATAAACAAGAATAAAATGATATCCCCACTCCTGGGAGAAATAGAAGCTTATTATTTGATGACAGCCTGTTGTGCAGCAACCTCTACAACAAATCTATGAAATGCCAAAACAACCAATTAGAACAATATGATAAAAGTTATGAATTTTTATTACTGTAATTTTCCATTAATATTTCAAATCCTACTGACTGAGCAACTAAAACCATGGTAGGAAAATCATAAATAGGGTGACTGCTATACACTCGCTCAAAAATAAAAGCAGCCATTTTAGTGCTAAGTTAATGAGGACAGGTGAAAAATTAAAGGCTGATTTTTGACCCCCAAGTCTTATTTTAAAAAGGACTGATAGAATTTTTATCAAATTGTTTTTAAATCACTGGAATAATGCCATGGTGTGTTTAGATATCAATGACAAGATGTTTCTGTAAAGCATAAATGACTTCAGCAAAGCAAAAACCAAAAGGGATTTGAGAAAGGGAACAGAGTCAGACATACCTCCTGGTTGCAAATAACTGAAATGTAGGAGCTACTTTCAAACAGTCGCCTTGGCCAGGAATCAGAAGTTCTCCATTTTCCAGTAGAGGAATCAACACAGAAACCTAAATCACAAAACCCTACTGATAAAGCCATCGGGACAGGAGTAACAATCAAACAAGCAAACATCATCTGTCTCCGGATGATAGACATATCCTTAAAGGAAACACCATCCAGTTTTCACAGTGCAAACTGGAATCAAATGCATTTGTATTCTATAAGTTGCACTCCAGTATTTACTCAATATTCACTGAGTGCTACTGTGGCCCAGAAATGAGAAGACAGTAGGATGTAAACAGAAATTAGGACTCTTAAATTCAAGGGTCTTACAAGAGATGCAAATGACCCAACAGTATAAGCTTAACACAGAATTCACTGAACCTATTCCAAACATAAAAAGAATCACTAAGTTATAAAGAATGAGCCAGAACCAGCTAGATTTGGTGGGAGAAAAGTGCCTTTCCCACACATAACCATTGTTTGTCTCTCCAGTATGTACAGTTCAATATGCACTAATGTCAACATTTGCCTTACAGAACCTGTAGAGACACCTTAACCTTAGGATATCTTTTTTGGTCATAGTTTAAGGATTTCAGAGGAAACAGATTGCCACTTTACTGCAGAAGTGATCTTTCTAAAAACCAAAACAGGCTACCTTGTGGCATGCTCCTATAATCACTGCAGAGTCAAGAGCAATGTCAATTCGAGATCAATGTGGGCTATATAACAAATTTCACAGCTGTATAATGAAAAGCATCTCAAAAAAACCAAACAAACAAAAACCAAAAAACAAAAAAAAAACAAAAACCAAAAACCAAAAAACAACCCTTTGTAGCCTTATTCTACAGCTGCCACACCTAAAAGTTGATCTCAAAGTCCCCAATGAATCACTAACAGTTCCTACCAGGTACTCAATCACTATATAAAAAAAAAAAAAATAGTACAAAGCATTCAATAAATACTCTATAAAACATAAGACAAGTGAAGAAACCCAAGTTCTCAAGTCAGATTAGGCAGGTAACTATGAATGAGCTTCTTACAATTTATCATGTAAAATTCAAAACACCAAACCATTCGCAGGGACTGTGGACAAAATGTCCTTCAAAGACAAAACTGCAGAGTAAAGGGTTAGCAAGATAACATACCACATCCAAGGGAGCATAGTCAATATCTTCCAGAAGGATCCAGTGACCTTTTGTGGCTGCCTGTGTCAGTGTGCCAGGTTGCCATACAAACTCTCCAGGGACATCTGTACAACGATACATGCCGAGTAGCATCTGTGCAAAGAGGTAAATCAGAGAAATCAAACACCTGAGATAGGAAAGCTATTTCCTTTGAAAAGACATGAAATTTCAACAAGAGAAGGAGGTGTGTGAGGTTTACAAAGCTTGTTCCAAAAGTCAGAAGCAAGGGCAATAACTATGCTCCATTAGCAAAAACATTAGCATGCTGACACACTGCAAACACCGACCCAGCGATACTTGCCGCTTCTTGATTACCTTGCTGTCTGTCTGATCGCCAAGCTGGACTTTGAGAAGCTGAGGAGGTTTTGTTCTACCAGTCACTGCAGCTAAATGTTCAACTAAGGAAGTTTTACCACTTCCTATTGGTCCTTCCAGCAACACGGCATTCTGAGAAGCCACGGCAACAGCTAGCATCTGAAGATTTTTACACACAGACTCAACCAACACAAAGGACTTAAGAGCCAGCTCCTGATCGCGTGAAGAACTCCTGTCACTTGTCTAAGAAGAAAAGTGAGAAATGGAAAAACTATTAAGAGAGCCCTTCCCTCAAAAGACAATCAATTTCTGCAACAACGCTTCTACAGGCCTTACATCATAAAAAGTGTGAGAGCCAAACTCAGAAGGAAAAGCTCTTCATGCTCTAAAAATTATTTTTGTGTAGAGCAAAAATATGAGGTACCCCTTTTATTTTTTAAAAACTCAAATAATTTTATTTTATGTGTATGGGCATTACACACACACACACACACCCCCGTATACCACATGTGTACTTGTTGCCTATGGAGTCCAGAAGAGGCCACGAGATCCTCTAGAACTGGCATCACACACAGCCTTGTGAGCTATCTCCTGCAGATGCTGGAAACTGAACTGCGTAGGGTTCCTCTGGAAGAGCAGTAAATGCTCTTTTGTTTATTTGAGGCAGGGTCTCCCTTTATAACCCTGGTTGACCTCAAGCTCAAAGGCTGCCTCTGCTTCCTGAGTGCTACAACTAAAGGCTACCATACTTGGCCCACTAACTGCTCTTAATAGTGGAGTTATCTCTCCAGACCTAGAACAATTTCTAAATAAATTTAAGTACGTCATCAATCACCAGTGGCCTTTTCTTTAAAATTCCGCTTTCCATATGCTAACATTTTATACTTAAAACTAGCAGTGCAGGGGTTATGACTACAGTTCCAGGATATCAAGCACAAACTCTGACCCCTACGGGCTGCTGCACTCATGTGATGTACAAAACACACACTCAGGCACACACAGCCACCCATAAAAATTTAAAAGAAAATTTGTAAAAACTTTAAAAGATCAACAATGCAGGAGCTAGCAGTCTAGTTGTATGTTTCTTACATGTTAAGCATGCACCTCTTGCACAGATGTAGAAACACACATATTAAAAGAATGCACATCTCAATAGCTGTGAAAATCTGGGCAGAGAGAATACATTATGTTTCAATGCATCTGATGTTTTCAGGTACAGTAAGGACTGCAGTCTTCTGTTTTGTTAAGTGATCCTGGCCTAGCCAACGTATGTGCTTTTATACCAAGTTATAGCCTCAGGCCTTAAGTCTCTTTCACAATCAGCCTTGGTTTACTGTCTTGTTCTTTACTATTCTTGAGGCAGAGCCTTGCTGTATTATTTATGCTGGCCTCAAGAGATCCTCCTGCCTCAGCCTACTAAATAGCTCGGACCACAGTTAGCCTGTGTAATTAGGCACATCTTTACATTTTGCTAAAGATCAAGGCAGCACACAGATGACATTCTATTTCTACTTTCAGATTTAAAGGAGATGAAGAGAGGACCCAGGACAAACTCAGAGGTGAATTTATCTTCATTTCTCACTAAACACTTCTAAAGTGAAACATCACTTTGGCGAACTCAATGTGTATCACGCATGATACCTGGACTCTGACCAAAGAAACTGCACATTCACAGTTCATGGGGCATAGCCCCTAGAGAGGCCACCATACCTGCTGCTCTCCAGGGCTGGAGGATTGCTTAGGTAGTACCACACCACAGACGGCTGCCACACTGGAAGAGAGGTCAGCTGAAACTAGGTGTCCCTGAATGTACTGAGGTTCCTCTCCCTTATGCCAAAGGGAGGCTTCTGGGTTGGCTAAAACCAAGGCCTTCTCCAAATCCTGTAGCTGAGCCTCTTCTAACAACCTAAGAGGAAAAAAATGTCCATGAATTGCCCCAAAAACACACGCAAGGCCTCCAAGTAGGCCCCTACTTACCTCAACCTGAAATGCACTAATTCCTCACTACTGAAAATCTTCCTTAGGAAGGATAACTTGTGCTCTTCATTCATACAGGTCACCAAAGCAAGACAGTTAGCTGTATGCCTGAAGGAAAAAGAAGCATATCACTTCTGACCTCCCGTTGATTAATAAAAGTACTTATCAGTTAAACACTAGAGAATAAAATCTTAACCATTACAACACACACTATGAGATAAAATGTAAAGCAAACACAATGAATTGCTTTCCTGGAACAGGAAAAAGGGTGACACTCCATGTATATGATCTCTTTCTAAAGCAAAACTGGATGAATAAGGAAAGGGGGTAAGACCAAAACAGAACAAGATCTAGGGCTGGAGAAATGGATCAGCAGTTTGGAGCATTGATTGCTCTTCCAGAGGACTGGAGTGCAATTCCAAACACCCACATGACAACTCACAACTGCCCATAACTGCAATTCCGGGATCCAACAAACATACAGACAGCACCCATAAAACCAACAACCATATCTAAAGGTTTTCTTTGTCCTTCCCCACTCCCACCCCAAGTCAGCACAGGCTAAGCCACATACCAGCGCACCAAAGCGTCATGGCTCCTGAGGAGAGGGACACACACACTCCAGTCCCAGAGCTCCCGAAAGACAGGCTGCTTGTGCTGCAGAAATATATGGGCTGCTTCCATTAGGTCCCGGAGCTTCATCCGCCTACGTCCATAGCGCACTGGGTTTGCATCAGAACTCTCAAGGAAGAGTCTCTGAAAAACTGGATAGGTGTCCTTGAAATAGCGCAGGGCAAACCTTCAGGAGGGAAGACAGTATCAATATTCATTAGTTAAACAGCCAAGTGCCCATCTGCACTCAGGGACAAGACTGGACATGAACATCTTCATTGACTGTAGAGGCAGCCAAGTGCTGAGGGACAGGACTGCAGAACTAAATAGAACTTTTGGTACCGTAGAACATGGAGAGAACAATGCTGAAGCAATACAATCCTAAAGATGGCAACCATTTCAGGCTGAGGACCCAGGCCATGGCATGAGATAGCAGTTGAGAATCTGCAAATCACCAAAGGTTTTACCCACAAAAGCAGCACACATTTTGAGTAGTAATTACTTAATGTACTCACTGAACACTTACTGAATTCTCACTATGAGGAACATACTATGTCACTATCTAGAGACAAAAAAACCCATGCACTAATTCTTCCTGACATGCTGCTCAATAAGAGAGAGCCACAAACAGAAACAGAAGAGGAACAAAAGAGAAATGTTCAATTGAATCTAGGGGAGGCAAAACCTGGTGCTTAGGCTACAAATTAAAGCATACAGAGATCTTTACGAGAACACACACATACAGACACAAACACATGCAAATAATTGTTAGTTGCAGATAGAACATGAAGTTCAACATAACAGAAAAAAACTGAGTTCAATAATAAAAACCAATGTAACTAAAAGCTGATTTTCCAAAAACAGTACCAAAATTGCAAACTTCCAGATTTGTGTGGGGGAAGGAGGAGAGAGAGGACTCAAAGAATTAGTATCAGGTGTCATATATTCCTGGAACTTCAGAAGTTAAGGCAAGAAAATCATTAAGTTCAAAGTCAGCAATTTTATAAATAGATTTAAAGGACTAGAGAAGACTAAAGTGTCAGAACACTTACCTAGCATGCACAGGGCCTCAATTTAAATCGCCAGCATCAAAACGCATGAGAAAAAATATACGGAAACTCTTAAAGTGACTGTGTTGACAGCTGCATCAACATGAACTGCTCTTAACCATATATGAACCATGCAGTCATTTTTTAATTGCACGCCCATTAGTACATCAATGTACACAATCGCCAATACGTTCACAACATAAGTATGTGTGAGAAAAGGTTACTAGGGGTTTGAGATTCGTTGCTAACCAAAAACCTGAGACAGAGATGGAAAGATGAAATGAGTCAATTTACAGTTTAAACCAGAGCTGGGGGTGTACTCATTTTCTTGCCTGTAGCATCACAATTTACAGAACTCTCAGTTCTGAAAGACATGACTCCTCTGGCCATCAGGACCCAGGCTATTCATATTCCTAAGCATGGATTTTTAATTATTTAGAGTCCCTATTATACTTTAAACATGCTTTTGGTACCCATTCTGGAATCTTGAAGGATTTGGGGTACTCTCTAATAATAAACTGGTATGGAAATTGCTGAAATATACCTATATGGGTCAGAGCTCAGGGCAGGAGTTTCCACATTAGTGTTAGCTAAGCATGCTTTTCTTTGAACCCGAGGATGGAGAGGGGTGCTGTGTAATGCTGTTTCCTGAACATGACATGGCCATGGCTATCATGAATTCACCTGTACAGCATCAAGCTAAAAGATCAGTCGGCATTCCAATAGGTTGTACTAGTTGAATTCAACAGGTTACAAAAAACAAACAAACGAAAGACAAAAACAGAAGAGGAGGACATGAAGCAGAGAAGGGGATGTACCGGGGCGGCTGACAGGGGTTGGACGGCACACACCTGTAATATTAGCACTAGGACAGTGGAGGCTGGTGGATCTGTGAGTTTGAGGCCAAAACCAAACAAGCACAAAAGATTATAAAATTTGATGCTGGTGGAAAACAGAAAATTAATTCACTAGTTTAATGAATCTCTAACATATTCCTAACACATTTTCTAGAGGTGGGAGTTCCAAGTTGCCACAATTCAATTCTAAGGCCACTTCCTTCTACTTCTCCAATAGCATATAAAAATACAGCCTTTCATTTCTTCTTTCCCTGTGTTAAGTCCAGATGAAAAACCTATCAGGCAGTGTTCAGAATGAAAGCCCTTAGTCTTCTCAACGTAAAAACCTACAAGACACAACCTACTACAAATGAAACCAATCACACATCAGAATCCAGTTCTGCATAGCTACCTACCAATCTGATAGACTATTTTGGGTGGTGAGGAGCAGCACTAGGGATTGCACCCAGGCCATACATGACAGTGTCAAGTTGAGGTACACTCCTAGTCTGACAGTTTCTTCCCTATAAAGACTCTGTTGTTTACCTGTATGCATGGGAATTCTGATGCCTGAGGAGGCCAGAGAGGGTGTCAGATCCCAGAGCTGGAGCTGTATGAAGTGTGGACAACTGATGTTGGTGCTGGGAACTCTAGTCCTCTGCAAGAGCAGCAAGAACTCTTAGCCAGTGAGTCAGCTCCAGTTTCTTCAGAGGCTTAGCTAATTCTCCCTTTCAGTTGCTCCGGGAAGAGTTCTCACCCAACCTCAGATCTACCTCATCCGCACATCTTGCCAGATTCTGATATGACTGGGACATATGGCTGCTTCCTCAAACCTGTCATCACAGCTAAGCCAGGAGTACTGGTACACACCTGTAGTCCTAGCAGTTGGTAGACTGAGACAGGACCAGACTGAGGTCACACGAGATACCCAGTAAAAGCAGGTGAGGAGATGGCTCAAGGGTTAAGTACTTGCCACCAAGCTTGAACACATACATGAATTCAACTCCCAGGAAACACATGGTGGAAGGAGAGAACTGACCCAATCTATTCTCTGACCTCGGTGCCACCCTCTATAAATAAATGACTGTAAAACAACAAAACTTAAAACAACTCCTTCCCCAGCCCCGTAGGACTACAGAAATGGTTCAGTATGTAAGAACACTAGCTGCTCCAGAGGTTCTGAGTTCAATTCCCAGCAACCACATAGTGGATCATGGCCATAAAGGAATCTGATGCCCTGTTCTGACATGACTCCTTAAAAAAAAAAAAAATACATAAATAAAATTAAAAAACAAAACAAAAAACCAGAGGTATTGCTGTATGCTGGAGGCTGGCCACAAGTGCACAAGTCTCTCACCTCAACCTCCCAAGTGCTTTGGTTAGAGCAAGAGCCACCCCACTAGAAAAGAGGTTATCACCTTACAGAGAAATATGGATCAAATTGCTACTCACGGAAGAACATCAGGATGGCTACCAATGAGTTTGCTCATTGATACACTGAGCCGTTCATGCAGATCATGGTTGACTTGGCCTCCAGTTTTAATGGCTTTAGCATTTCTTTCCAGCAAATCCAAAAGGATAGGGCGCAACTGGCGACCAAGCAAAAGGGTATAGTCTTTATCTAGCAGCAACTGTGCCAAGGAATTCAGGATGCACTGACGATCTTGAGGTGTCCACACCTGAGTGAGAGGCAAGACAAATATCTATGCAAACCATATGCTTTAGTAGCAGAAAGATCAGAGCACTAGCTTAGAATCCAAACACTAATTTCTACATTTCTTAAGTGATTTCATGATACAACAAAATATGGTTTTGTTACAAGAAGAGATTAGAGTTTGTTACTGAAAGCTCCAGTCTACTGAGGTTCTACACAAGAAAACCAATGCTTGGGATTCCATTTTCAATGACATGCAACTTCAGCTCAACAGTAAGTGTTGCAGGGCCTCAACATTCGGTGTTCTTGTCTCCTTCGCTCCTCATAAACGAAGACATAATTCTGTGGTTACTTCCAGGCAGGAAGGAGCACATCTTTGAAGAAATACCTATGAAGGCAAGGCCTGGGTATAGCTTAGATACAGCTCGGTTACAGAGTTGGTACCTAGCATGCGGTGGGCTCTGTGTTCAATTCCCACAAACGATGAAGATAAAATTCATTCCTAGAGAGAAAACCAACCTAAAATTTAGCAAAACAGAGCCACTATGAACAACCATACCCAAAGAAATGGAGAGGTAAACAACAAAATTCTAATGAGTGGCCCAGAAAATCCATAAGCATACACAGGACAGTTGAGAAGGGGCGGGGGGGAGGGGGGCTTAGTCAGTTGTTACACTGTTACTATGTACACACAGTTAGCACAACTTACTGTTAGAACTGTAGAACATCACATTAAGTTTCCAAAGAGTTCCCTCTGACTTCGTCCTTCCCAAGTTAGTTTTGGTCATAGTGTTTTATCACAGCAACAGAAACTTCAACTAAGACAGCAAACAGTTTCTACAGCTACCACTCAAAGGGAAGGAACTTAGCCAGGACACAGAGAGGTAACTGCACTTTTTAACTATAGGCAAGTGTTCCTTAGAGATCATTTTAAAGAGGATATGATGTCACACACCTGTGATCCTGGCATTCAGGAGTCTGAGACAGAAGATCTATAGTTTGAGGTCACCCTGGCCTTACAGCTGCACAAGACCCTGAATCAAAAAAGGGATTCCGTTCCACAGATTTTTGTTGGTTAAGCTTTGTTTGGTTTGAGATAGGGTCTTACTATGTATCCCAAGCTGGCCATAAGCTCAAAGCGATCCTAAACTTTCTACCACCCCATCAGCCCTGTGCCACCAAGTAATGTTATCATGCGTATATATAGCAAGCACAGCTTCTGTTGTCGAGGAGTGATGCTCTAAGCTCACTAAATACCGTACTTAGAATAACCTTACCAATTTTATCCAATCTTTTTCTAGTTTTGTATGACAATGGGGCTAATCAAAAGGATACATACATACATGCATGCATGCATACATACATACACACACATGTACATACAAACCTTACAGCACTAAAAAGCTATATATGTAGAGGCCTGCTCAGTGGTAGAGGCCTAGCCTATCATGCATGAGGGTGGGCTTAATTCCTAGTACCAGAAACAAATAAATCATGTATTTCTTTTCAGCCTAGATACATAGGGTATTTAAAAGGATATAAAAGTTGCAATGGTTTGATTAACAAGTTTTTAGTATTTAAATGCTGTAAAAGTATATCCATAAAACACTGTTCTTTACTTTCCATTTTTAAAAAAATTACACGAATTATACAACATTATTCTAAAACAGGATTTATGCTGGATGATTCCATCCATCTTTTAACTAATAAACGCTCTGAGCATGTTTCGGGTAAACTCGAGTATCTGGCAGATTAAGAGTATCATTTTATTTTGATTATTTTCAGCTTACAATGGGAATATCAGATATATCTCATTGTAAGCCCAAAGAGCATGTCCTAGTGATCTTGGATGGACTTAAAGAAAAGCTCTTAAAACAAATCTTTATGAAAAATAAGTTAAACTAATTTTCTAGCACTACTAAAACACTCTAATAAACTGATGGTTTAAAATAACAAACAGTAGTCTCATTTATTTCTGGAGTCTGAAGTCAAGATGGTGGCAGGGACATATCCCAAAAAGTTTACAGGAGCGTCATCAGCCTTCCTCGACTCTCTCCACAGCTTTAGCAGTGGCTAGCAATCCAAGCATTTAAAAGGGGGTAGGGGACTGGAGAGATGGTTCAGTGGGGAAGAAAACTGACTGCTCTTACAGAGGTGTTGAGTTCAATTCCCAGCAACCATATGGTGGCTCACAACCATCTGTAATGGGACCCGATGCCCTCTTCTGGTGTGTCTGAAGTGGACTCATTTCTTAAAAAAAAAAAAGATAAGCACGATGATGCACTCAAATGACACTTAAGGCAGAGGCAAGCAGAACAGATCTCTGTGAGTTCAAGGCCAGCCTGGTTGATTCCAGGTCAGTCTTTCGAGGGTCACCTTACCTCAAAAGAACAACAAAGAAAAATGTCCTACTTCTCTTTCCACATATACACTTGGGAACTGTTACTATTAAAATGAAGTCATCCCATGCTTGAAGCACTGAAAAGTTTTTCAAACTGTTCTGCAATGTCTGAATATCACAATTTGTTAGCAGACTGATCTGCTCAGGTTGAGTGTCCCCTGCCTGCCTGACCCTGGACTGGACACCAGAGCTACAGTCCTCCTTAAGGTGCCTTCACTGTTAGTCTGAAACAAAGTGAGCAATGACAAAGGAGACAAATCCTCCTAGGGCTCCACTGAAAACAACTGCAAACACAGCCCTCCAGACAAACAGAAGAGAACTGAAAGATGTGGCTGTTCACAGGCCTGTAAAGCTTTCAGGGCAAACATGAACTCAAGAGCAACAAGTGACTCAAGTTAATGCTTCCCTGGGCATTCACATGTCCCTATGTTCACAAACAGCACAGTCTGACAGCCAGAAGGAAAATGCCTGCTAGGACAGCATCCCATGACAGGGACTGCCAGCAGTAGGCTGAGATGGAGACATCTCAGAAGCCCGCAGCAGCTTCTTGTTAAAAAGATGGAGTCTGGGACACTGAGAAGCAGGAGACACATCCCTCCAGGGGATCCACGATCTGAAATAAGGGACTGCCTGCAACAGACCAGGAAGGAGACAGCTCAGTAGCTGATGGCAGCTCTTCGTAAAAAATAGTTAGTTCCATATATAGATTTCATTTGTGCCTGACTACTTTTTATGCCTTGGTATGCATAATTATTCTATTCTATCTGACTTTCCTATTTCTTTCTTCTGCTCTGAAGAATTCTGTGAAACTAGATGTTCCTTGATTTAATGATTCTTAAACAAAAACTGTTTAAGGCATAGGGGCACAGCCTTAATGGCCAAGATGGAAACAATGCAGTAATAGCACAATGACAGTTCCAGATTAATGCTTGACTTGCAAGGAAAGTTTGAAAAAAATTACTAGAAAATGAATCAGAGCCAACATTGGGACCCCAAAAAAGGAAAAAGTTAAATGCTGGGACTCTGAGGAGAATCATTGTGTGCAATGTGCAGAAGCAGATGGCTAGGTTAAGTACTGAGTTAAGGGTTAACTTGATTCTTCTGGCCACTGCCTGGCAGCTTTGCCCATGTCATTTATCATTAGCACTTCATAAAAAAATGCAAGTAGCTGACCTCAGAGCTCTGGGCTTGAAGTATAATAAGTTAAAGGTTAAAGTTTAAATAACGATAGATTTGCAATTAGTATTATTTTGGCCACAGGCCTGGGAATAGGACAAGCTTGAAACTTTGGGGAAGAACTGTAATTCTTAATTCTTTGTGGGATGTGGTTATTCTTTATAATTTGATTTGGCAATCATTATACAATGTCTTTTTTCTACCTGCTTTTGGAGTATAAATAAAAGATTGGGGTAAGAAAAAGGCAACAGTGAACATGAGAGAGCGAGAAGAGCAAGTGGAAAGCAAGTGAGGTGCACATGAGGTGTGTGGGAGGTGCATGTGGAAAGAGAGACTGTGAGGTGTGTATGAAGAGTGTGTGTGAGTGAAAGGAGAGTGCCTGTGGTGTGTGTGAGAAGTTCAAGAAAAGGGCAATGTGCAAAGAGAATTCAGTGTGTGCAACCTCAAGCTCTGTGTGTGTGTGTGTGTGTTTGTGTAAGAGAGAGAGAGAGAGAGAGAGAGAGAAAGAGGAGAGTAACTGCCTGTCAGTTTGTACCCGAAAAGTAGTCTGTGTTTAATTATGAGCCTTGCAGATATCCCTGCTTCCAGTTGAGAACTCGATCCTGTGTCGAGGCTGGACACCGACAAGTGCCTTTAGGTGTGTCTCTTTGGGTGAGTACGTTCAGTAGTTAGCTCTAAGCCCTCATGATTTCTAAAGCTCCAGTGAAGGCTTGATGCTCGCAGTAACCTGCTGTGCTCTGCAAACACACCAACTGCAGAATAAAGTTGTTCTCTTTTCCACCTTAAAAGAACCCAGAGAGTCTGTGCATCTGTGTGCATTGTTCTTCTCTTCCATAACCCCAAGTTAGCTTTTGCCACACTCATCACAGCAAGAGGAAAGACAAGCATTCCAAGTAAAAACAATGCAAAGATAAATGAGGGGCACATGCCAGTAGCAGGGGACTGGGGCATGTCAACCTGTGGTCATGTGGTAAACTGCCTATCACGTGCGATCTCTGGATTCAAATAGAATTAAATGAACAAGCAATAACAAATAGAACCAAGTGTGGTAGGACAAGTTTGTAATAGGTACTCTGGATCTGAGGCCTGGCGGGTATTTCAAGTGAAGTCTGGAAAATACAGCAAGACCCTGTCTAAATATGACCATTAATACAAATAATAAGAAAAAATACAAATAATAAGGAGAATACATTAGGGCTGGGGTGCTCAATGGCAGAAAGCTTGCCTACCATAGTGAAGCCAACCCCACAAAAAATGCTAAAATAATAATTACTCCAGTTGCTTGCCAACCAATCAATGCTAGGTGCTGTTGGCATTTTCCTTACCTGTATTTTCTAGTCACCAGAGCAGCTGTATGTACAGCAGTCACCACAGCAAACATTATCCATGGCACTTACAATCCTCCATGCATTTTTTCCTTATACCGACCCATAGATTGGAGACTGTCATCCCCACTTCACAGATTATAAACTGAAGGAAAATGCTGAGGCTAATCTAGGCCAAAAAGATGGGGACCCAGTCTCCAAAAATAAATAAATAAAAGCTACAGCTGACAAGACAGTAGAGGAACCTAAAACTGCGTAGGCCCGAGGTGTTGTTGAAACTGCTGCAAGTTGTACTGTTCTGCTGTGACAGCACTAAGGTTCAACCCTAAAGCACGCTAGGCAGGGACTCCCTCACTGACCCACATTAGCAGCCTGGAGATCCTGCTTATAATTACTATTTACGACTATTCTATTTTAAAGCCACTATATGTATTTAATCAAGAAACAGAGATAGAAGTTAAGTAACTTGTCGGGAGGGGAGTAGTTGTGCATGTTTTTTTAATGCCAGGCAGGAAGATCTCTGTGACCTGTATAAGGGCTCTAGAGAATCAGACACTCTCTTCTGGCCTCCATGTGCACCTGAAATTAACAGGTAGGCACACACGCACATGAATGCATCAGCGTCCTTTCTCTCCCCCTCCCCCCAACACCATACCTTTGAAATTAATAAGAACAAATCTCCAGTTATGTTATGTTCCTGTTCCTATGCTTGGTGTTATATTAAACACTCTGCTCTCTATAAATGTAAATGCAGACAGTGGTCCAAGTAGGGGAGACATCACAGTTGCAGGAACAACGCATGTAGACTTTGAAAAATAAGCCCATGATACTTGCTTGCAATCACAGTGCTTGGAAGAAAGGCAGAATAAAGACGAATTCAAGGTCATCCTTAGATACACAGCAAGTTGGAGGCCATGCTGGACTACATATAATCTTGTCTCAAAACGCAAAATTTTTATAAACATTAATACCAAGGCAAGGCAGGGTGGCACATGCCTTTAATAATCAGCACTCAGGAGGCAGAGGTAGGTGGATCTGTGACTTCTAGACTAACCTAAACTACATAGCAAATTCTAGGCCAGCATGAGATGCTGTCTCAAAAATTAAATGAACTCAGTGGTACAGTATTAGGCCCTGGATTCAATACCCAGAATGATGTACCTACTAACAGTTGGTACCTAGTTCTCGGAATCAGGATATAGCCACTGGATAACAGGATTTAAAAAGAAAAAAGAAAACTCTCCTAAATATTCTTGGTTCAAATATCAAATTCCAGCATGAATTACTCCCATCTGTATTACTCTCTAATAAATTGTTTTTGTTTCCAAAACTAGAAGTGCCTATGAACATGGTAAGATGTATCTGTATGCTCAGCACTGGAACTACCAAATTCAAAACAAAAAGAACTACAGGATAAACGTAACCAGTCCTAATGAAAATATCTAAGTTATTAGCCAACAGGGAAAGAAACAAATCTGCAGGATTCCTGAGACTGTCTAGAATTCAACAAGGTCCCAACTCCAAGTCAAGGAAGCTTTCTAGTCTTGTGGCATTACTATACTATTTTCAGAATTTACAATGCATGGTTCTTACACTGTATGTGTCAGTGTCCCTAAAATATTACCCATCCCCCAATACTCAACACCACACCCAAAACATAAATGTGAATCCCCTTAGGTGCTAAGAGTTGATCCTAGGATGTCCTGTATACTAAGCAAATGCTCTCCCACTACAAGAACTCTAGACTATATAGACTCGAAACAAGACATAATCCAAGAGTCTTCCACAAGGTCAGCTCATCTAAATCAATTATCTCCTTCTTTCACAGAACCCACCAAAAAACAGTTTTCACTCTAGACTGCATATCCATGCAGAGTCCACCTGCAGTAAGTTTGATAAGGGAGCCTCAGGCCAGAAATCCAGAAGATGTAGCCTACTAAGTCTGGCTTTTCACAGTCAATTTAGTATCAGAGACACCTTTTGAGCCAAGCTGGTTTGGAAGCCTGCCTTGAATCCCAGCACTCTGTGGATCTCTGTGAGTTCAGAGGCCAACCTGGTCTACACAGTGAATTCCCAGACATCCAGAGCTACATAATAGAGATGTTGTCTCAAAAGGAAAAACAAAAAGCCTTTTGGCTAAGGGGATAATTCAGTGACAGAATGTAAATTCAACACCGCAGAAAAAATTCTCAAAATTTTCTCAGGTGAATTCTACGATGCTCCAAATGACTCAGGGTCTTTAGTCTACATCAGTGATCCTGAACCTTCCAAATGCTGTAAGCCTTTAATACAGTGCCTCATTTTGTGGTAACTTCAAATCATAAGATTATTTTCATTGCTAACTCATAACTGTAATTGTGCTACTGTTATGAACAGTAAATGTATTCTCCGATGGTCTTAGGTGACCCACAGGTTGAGAACTACTGGATATGATATAGTGATGTTGATTACTAAAACAATCGAGTGTCTATGTACTTAATGCACTCCTGACCAATTAAGTTTTACAAAATTAAAAGCACGTTTTTCTAGACTCAGGTTTACAGACAGAGCTTGTAGGGAAATATAAAAGGAAATTAAAACGCAAAGAGCAAAGTTCCCTAGGAAGGATGCTCAACTCAGGCAGTAATCAATAAAAGCAAGGTTCTTTAAAACTCAAGACCCATTTGTCAAAAAAAAAAAAAAATTCTTTCACCTCCCAATCCCTAATGTTAAACTGTCTTGTTTTGACCTTCAGTTGTTTGTTACCAACCGTCTCCAAAGGAGTTGCGAACCCCCTGGTGTAGAGACCAGATTTTTGTGTCTCCTCAGTGGTACTGAAACGTCCAAAAGAAACATTACTCATGTTAGTCAATGGGCCAAACATCAGGGACAAAGTCGAAAAGAAAAAGAAGCTTTCAAGTAAACGAGGGGTGGGGAAAGGTAAGTGTTGACTGAGGCAAAGCACGTGTCCTGAGGGGTGGGGGTCGTACAGAGGCAGCCTCGCAGAAAAGCCAACTGCTTTTATTCCGGAAGGGCATGCTCTCCACCACCGCCTGAGCGCTGGGCAGGGGGCGAGGAAATGAAAGCTGACCCCTAAAACAAAGGCCCTTTCTCGGGACTCCGCGCTCGCCGACCCGGGCCCGCCTCCTTCACCGGTGCTCACCGACTTGGCCAGGAACCTGTTCAGTTCGCCGCTGCTCTTCTCGTTCTTGGTGGCGATTAGCCGCAGCGGCCCGGCAACCAGGTCCACAGAGAGGTGCTCCATAGTCTCCGGCCGCGGCCACAGGGCTGCGGGGTAACCGCCGAAAACCCACGACCGCAAGGAGACCCCCTAGAGCCGGCAAGCCGACACACACGTGCTGAAGGAGTCCCGTTGCGTCATCAGCCTGAGGCGGCGCGACTACCACGCCCACATCGGCGGAAATGCGTCACTGCCGCGCTGCTGGTAGTAGGAAGGGAAGCGGAAATAGCTTTTGAGGCTTGTCGGCTGACTGGGGGTCCTTCTGTGAATGAAACAGAGGTCTCCAAAAGAGGAACTGCGTGGGCGTGAGAACTAAGCGCACAGTGACTTACTCTGTATCAACACAGGTCCTGTGTGAACGATATACGGATTCGCTGTCCAAGATTGATTGCCCGTAGAAAAGTGACGTTGTGAGGAAACAGCCCTTGATGTATTCTTACAAATACTGGAAATAATTGCTTAATTAAAAAGTTTTTCGAGACAGGGATTCTTTGTAGCCCTGGCTGTCCTGGAACTCGCTCTGTAGATCGGGTTGGCCTCTGAACTCAGAGATCTGCCTGCCTCTGCCTCCTCGGGGCTGGGATTTAAAGGCGTGGCTTTAATGCCTGGCTCCCCGCCACCTGCCTTTCTTTTTTTTGGGGGGGGGGGGCAGAAAGAACCGTTCAGATGGCTCAGCCGGTAAAAAAAAAAAAAAAAAAAAGCTTTCCCACACAAAGTACTTCAGTAGATAAAAGTTTACTCTAGGTGCACAGAGAAGGGACACTTCTTCCAGCTGCGGTGGCACGTACCATGGACACCCAGAAAGGCTTTCAACCTCCAAAGCAGCAGCCAATGATATATATTTGTGGAGAGTGTCACACAAAAATGAAATAAAATTCAGGAATCCAATCAGATGCAGAGAATGTGGATACAGAATAATGTACAAGAAAAGGACTAAAAGATTGGTGGGTTTTGATGCTCAAAACCGGGGAATTCAGGAGTGTCTTCATTCATACATTTGCCCCATCAACGTTTCTCTTTATTGTGTACCTTTTAACTTAGTTTATTTAATAACTACAACTATCTATGGTTTCATTTTAGAAAGGCAATTGTATTTTAATAATTCGTATAAAGGAAATTTTGGTTCAAAAAGTTATTTTAGTACTTTAAAAACGTTTAAGATGTCTTACTGTCTTTAGTACTTACAAATGTCAGCATATATCTAGATGTATTCTCTCACTTGGTACTATGTGGGTTTATTTCTTCTTTTAAAGATTTATTTATTTAATGTAAATAAGTACATTGTCACTGTCTTCAGACACACCAGAAGAAGGCATCAGTTCCCATAATAGATGGTTGTGAACCACCATATGGTTGCTGGGAATTGAACTCAGGACCTCTGGAAGAGCAGCCAGCACTTTTTTTTTTTTAAATTGGGTATTTATTTACATTTCAAATGTTATTCCCTTTCCTGGTTTCCTGTCCACAAACCCCCTAACCTCTACCCCTCCCCTTCTATAAAAGTGTTCCCCTCCACATCCATTCCCTCTTACCACCCCCGACAATCCCCTACACTGAGGGTCCAACCTTGGAAGGACCAAGGGCTTCTCCTTCCACTGGTGCCCAGCAAGGCCATCCTTTACTGCATATGTAGTTGGAGTCATGGGTCTGTCCATGTGTACTCTTTGGGTAGTGGTTTAGTCCCTGAAAGCTCTGGTTGGTTGGCATTGTTGTTCTTATGGGGTTGCAAGTCCCTTCAGTTCTTTCAGTCCTTTCTCTGATTCCTCCAACGGTGGTCCCGTTCTCAGTTCAGTGGTTTGCTGCTGGCATTCGCCTCTGTATTTGACATGTTCTGGCTGTGACTCTTCAGGAGTCTATATCTGGTTCCTGTCAGCATGCACTTCTTAGCTTCATCCATCTTATCTAGTTTTGGTGCAGCCAGTGCTCTTAACAATTGAGCCATCTATCCAGCTTGGTTTATTTCTATTTAAACTTTTGTTGGTCTATTATTTCAGTATCAGCACATCTATTTCTGTCCTCTATATTTCTTAAATATGCTTTCGTTGGCTTCCCTTTGGGAGTTTCTTGACCTGAATTTTTCAGCTTACTCATTCTTTAAAATTACTTTCTTTTTATAAAGATTGGTTGTTAAGAGTGCTTAACATGTTCTTTCAGAGGACTCAAGTTCTTAACTATTGAGCTATGTCTGGAGCCCCTCAGTATCTCTCCTCTCTCTCTCTCTCTCTCTCTCTCTCTCTCTCTCTCTCTCTCTCTCCCTCCCTCCCTCCCTCTCTCTGTCTCTGTCTCTCTCAGACAGGTTCTCGGATCTCATTATATATCCCTGGCTGCCCTGGAATCTGATATATACAAGAGACTGGGCCCAAATTTAGACTGCCTCTGCCTCCCAAATGCTATGATTCAAAGTGTCTGTTGCGGACCTTCATTTTTAGGTGCACCACATGCAGGCAGAAGCCTGTAAATGCCAGAAAGGCCCTGGATCCCCTAGAACTGCAATTACAATCACAAGTAGCCATGTTTTTGCTCTTTGTTTTGGTTTCTCTATGTAGCCTTGCTATCCTGGAACTAGCTCTGTAGACTACACTGGACTTCAACTCAAGAGATCTGCCTGGCTCTGCCTCCTAGGTACTAGGATTAAAAATGCATGCAGCACCACTTTTTGGTTCCTGAGCAGCCATCTACTTGCTGGAACCCATAACTGGGTCCTCTTCTAGAGCAGTGTCCTAGCTGGTTTTATGTCAACTCAAAACATGCTAAAATATGAGAGGAAGGAACCTTAACTGAGAAATTACCTCTATTGTAATTGGGCTATTAATAAGCCTGTACAGCATTTTTTAAATTAGTGATTGACATTGGTGGACCCAGCCAATTATGATTCCAGCCCAAACCAGGCTGAGCAAGACAT
The DNA here is from genome assembly GCF_011064425.1 of Rattus rattus. Lineage (NCBI taxonomy): Eukaryota > Metazoa > Chordata > Mammalia > Rodentia > Muridae > Rattus > Rattus rattus. The sequence continues at coordinate 110,373,686 of NC_046154.1, forward strand.
GAGGAGCAAGCCAGTAGTTTTCATGGCCTCTGCATTAGCTCCTGCTCTAACTACTTTTGATGATGAACTGTTATATGGCACTGAGTGAAATAACCCTTTCCTCCCCAGCTTGCTTTGGCCATGGTGTTTGATCTACAAATAGTAACTCCAAGACAAGCTTTTAACTCTCATCTCTCCAGCCCCCCAGTTAAAAAATATTTTAAGTGTAGGATTATCCTAGTTATCATTCTTGCTTTAAAATCTTTTCTTTCAATTTAATGAGGCCACCCTCAGTAACTGAGCTGGTTACACTCTCATTGTGAAATACTTCTAAGAGTTCCCCACTCTCCCTTGGAATTTTAACCTCTTGAGAAATCATCTAAACACCATAAAAGCATACTAGTAAAAATAAAAAGGACTTTACATGTTTTTATTATACATGACTAACTGAAAGGAAAGTTTATACAAAATATTTTATATAGATAAAAAAACCCTTGGCTAGCAAAGCCATTCATGTGCATACATACACTCAAGACACATACACTCATAGTATTTTACATTACAATAATTATACATATATACAAATATACTATTTAAATTATTTCACAATTTTCCAAAATGAGGCAATTATAAAAACAAAAATGAATAGAAAGGTGAACTAAATAGTCATTACATTTAAAATGCTACAAAATTGTTTTTTAAAATCTAAAGAAGTTATTTCATCCAATATCAAAACTAAGGTTTCAGTATTACATTGAGGTTGCTTTTATTCTTTCATTTGATAACAACTTTTAATGATTAAAAATAAATATTCTGACCAATAACAGGAAAGTGAATCAGACTGTTGATCTGAATAAGCCAAGCACAATGACCAGGAAAGTAAAAAAAAGGTAGATGATCATCTAGTCACCAAAACTCAGACAAAACCTCCACCTAGTTCCCCATTTAAAACACGAGGAATCGAAGCTTCTTTGTAGAAGAATTATCAGTGAGGCACCATGAAATCCAGCAACTCATCTGTAATGGAAGAAAATACTGACATTATAATTGAGATTTTTTTTGAGACAGGATTTCTCTGTGTAACAGCCCTGGCTGTCCTAGAACTCACTTTGTAGACCAGGCATGCCTCGAACTCACTTATTGGCCTCCAAAGTGCTCCTGGGAGCAAAGGTGTGTGCCACCATGCCTGGGGGTTTCCTGGTACACCCACTTTCATAGTGTTACCTTCTAAATCAGCTAAACTTATAATACTGGTTTATACAGAATCAATGTGCTAGCCATGAATATACTAATTTTTGTTCCCAAGAATTAAATGAAGCTATAATGGTAGGGATTGGAAGGGGAGTAGAATCAGACATAGCTAAAAATGAAATAACCCGCAACACACAATATGTGCTATTATGCTGGCCAGAGGATAGACTGAAAAAAAAAATAAATAAAAAGAATACTATTTTAAAAGAACATTAACCTAAAATAAATAGGGTTTTGTTTGTTTGTTTTTTAACTTTTTGGAGATAAGTCTTATGTAGCACACACAGGATGGCCTTAAACTTGTTCTGTATCTATTGCCTAACCTTTCTGTCTCTTACTTCCCCAGGTGTTAGGACCTAACATAAGCATGTGGTACAAGATGTGGTTCTTTTCTTTCTTTTTTCTCTTTCTTTTAGAGAGGGTCTCATCATGTAACTCTGGCTGGCCCGGATTCAAAATATCCTGAGTGCTGGTGTTAAAGATAAGCAGTACAAGCCCAGCTACAGCTAATTCCTTTTTAAAAAAAAAAAAAAAAATCAATTTTATTTATATTGGTGTTGTGTTCTGCGTAGGCGTATCTGTGTGAGGTTGTCAGATTCCCCCAGAGGTGGAATTACAGACAGTTGTGCACTGCCATGTGTGAGTGCTGGAATATGAACCCGGGTCCTTTGGAAGAGCAGCCAGTGCTCTGAACCGCTGAGTCATCTCTTTAGCCCCTGAAGTTAATTTCTAAAAGACAACAATGCCATTGCACGACTTATACTACTGTTTAAAAGTTCTTTAGAGTAATTAGTCCTTGAAATTGTCTATTATTTTTAAGTCTTATATTCTGAATTATACAAATTAAACTTATAGAAATTAAATTTCACAATAAAATACTAAGTATCTTTTGAAGATCTCACTAGCATATTAATTGTTTTACAAGGACATGGATATTAAAAGATCAGACATAGTAGGAACTAAATTAGTAACTCAAAAAATAATGGCCTAGAAATGGAAATAACTCAAAAATATTTAGAGCCCTTCATGTAAGATATGTATTCAAATGTGACTCTTTCTTACCACAGGTATTTATTTATAGTGCAGGAGGAGGAGGAGGGAATGTTGTGTGTCACAGCATAGTTGGGCTCAGAGGAAACATCCTAAGTAGAAGCTGGGTCTCTCCTTCTACCAAGTGGAGTCTGGGGATCAAACTCAGGTCATCAGGCTTGGCAGTCAGCGCCTCTATCTACTGCGCTATCATAACAACTCCCAATAAAATTTCCATTTAGTCTTAAATCAAGCTTAATTCAAAATTGGATTTTGTCTGAGGTAGTTTTGTTTTGTGAGACAGTCTTACACTGTAGCC